>NC_047117.1:36610047-37315686 GCF_902500255.1 Thalassophryne amazonica
GTGCTGTGACAGTTAGAAGCCGCCTGTGTGAAGCTAATTTATTTGCAAGAATCACCGCAAAGTCCCTCTGTTAAATAAAAGACGCACAGAAGAGGTTACAATTTGCCAAAGAACACATCAACTGGCCTAAAGAGAAATGGAGGAATATTTTGTGGACTGATGAGAGTAAAATTGTTCTTTTTGGGTCCAAGGGCCGCAGACAGTTTGTGAGACGACCCCCAAACTCTGAATTCAAGCCACAGTTCACAGTGAAGACAGTGAAGCATGGTGGTGCAAGCATCATGATATGGGCATGTTTCTCCTACTATGGTGTTGGGCCTATATCGCATACCAGGTATCATGGATCAGTTTGGATATGTCAAAATACTTGAAGAGGTCATGTTGCCTTATGCTGAAGAGGACATGCCCTTGAAATGGGTGTTTCAACAAGACAATGACCCCAAGCACACTAGTAAACGAGCAAAATCTTGGTTCCAAACCAACAAAATTAATGCCTCGCAGATGTGACGAAATCACGAAAAACTGTGGTTATACATAAATACTAGTTTAGTGATTCACAGGATTGCTAAAAAAGCACTTTGAACATAATAGTTTTGAGGTTGTAGCATCAACAGCAAATGCTACTATTATTGTGAACACCCCCTTTTCTACTTTTTTTTACTAATAGCCCAATTTTATTGCCTTAAGAGTGTGCATATCATGAATGCTTGGTCTTGTTGGATTTGTGAGAATCTACTGAATCTACTGGTACCTTGTTCCCCATGTAACAATAAGAAATATACTCAAAACCTAGATTAATCTTCTTAGTCACATAGCACTACTATTGTTCTGAACACTACTGTAAGTACTACAATGTATTACTTTGTGGTTTTCAAGAAGAGTATGAAATGACTTCAGTCCAGATCATGGCTCCTGAACCCTCATTTATCAAACTGCATGTAGAAATGGTTCTACCTGCTGCAGTACAAACAAAGGTTAGTATGTGTTTAAGTGCAAAAATAAATCTGTATTTGTAAAACAGGTGCATGACGGTCATGCACACATCACTAATGATCACCTGTTGAAAAATCTCATGTTCTAAAGTACATGCTTGTGCACGTTAATAGTCTTTGCTTTGAATAGTGTCGTGTGATGATCGCAAGAGCACTCAGACAAAATAAAGCAAAAGTAGCTGGTAGTTGAACATGGAAGCCCAATGTCCTGGTGGTCGCTGGCACATCAATAATTTGAAGGCAGGTAAGTGAAATTCCTGCACTGGGCATGAGTGATTTGTCCATTGTCCAATAAAATTTGTTCAAAAATATGAAAAGCGATGCCAATTAGTATGGCACACACAAAGCTGTGGGACTGAGGGAAAGTTTAATGATAAAAACTCATTCAGTTGACATTCATGTGACCACCAATCCAACCAGGAAGTGGGCTTTATTGTCACTAAGCGAAATGAAATACAATGAATACAATGAAGTGTTGGAATGCATTTAAATGAATAGTGATGCTGACAGGTATTTACATACTGTGACTCTGACCAAACCCTACTTAATTATTATTTATTAATTATGTTGAGTACACACACACACACACACACACACACACACACACACACACACACACACACACACACACACATATATATATATATATATATATATATATATATATATATATATGTTCTCCACTCAGATTGCAATAGCCAATCACAGATTAGCCTTTCTGCTGTCCATCATTTACCTGTATTTTGGCATGCTTGGCACCAGAAAGTTATGTTGGATCCAAAGGGATCCAAAAAGGCTGGGACCAAAAGTTATATTGGATCGGTTCCCAGCTTACTGCCAACAGCTAACCAATCAGAGTGCGGCATACAATTATTCATGAGATGACATCACAAATGACGTAGTGGAAGTCAGGAACTTGCTGACACACGCTGGTTGAAAAATGGCAACAAACATGTCAACAACAGCAGAAAATCGTCTGCCAGCAAGGTTTGCTGAGTTCACAGAGGAGGAACTGGTGGAAATATTGAACTCCAAGGATGCCAAAAACACTAAGAAGGTAGACAAGCATGCTACTGGCGTTTTAGAAGCATTCATATGTTGTTCACAACAAAATAAATTGATCTAATTTACTTGACTCTTTGTTGTTTGCTTAATTTGGGAGGGGGGAGGAGAACATAACAATTGATGGATGGCAAGTCGTCCAACATAGAGAAATACTGGATGGATAACTTTCGCTCCGATTGTTCTGAATTATTTTCATTAGTTACTTCCTCCAAACCATCAACATGTCTATTAGACCCCATTCCTACCAGGCTGCTCAAGGAAGCCCTACCATTAATTAATGCTTCGATTTTAAATATGATCAATCTGTCTTTATTAGTTGGCTGTGTACCACAGGCTTTTAAGGTGGCAGTAATTAAACCATTACTTAAAAATCCATCACTTGACCCATCTATCTTAGCTAATTATAGGCCAATCTCCAACCTTCCTTTTCTCTCAAAAATTCTTGAAAGGGTAGTTGTAAAACAGCTAACTGATCATCTGCAGAGGAATGGTCTATTTGAAGAGTTTCAGTCAGGGTTTAGAATTCATCAAAGTACAGAAACAGCATTAGTGAAGGTTACAAATGATCTTCTTATGGCCTCAGACAGTGGACTCATCTCTGTGCTTGTTCTGTTAGACCTCAGTGCTTGTTGACCATAAAATTTTATTGCAGAGATTAGAGCATGCCATAGGTATTAAAGGCACTGCGCTGCGGTGGTTTGAATCATATTTATCTAATAGATTAAAATTTGTTCATGTAAATGGGGAATCTTCTTCACAGACTAAGGTTAATTATGGAGTTCCACAAGGTTCTGTGCTAGGACCAATTTTATTCACTTTATACATGCTTCCCTTAGGCAGTATTATTAGATAGCATTGCTTAAATTTTCATTGTTACATAGATGATACTCAGCTTTATCTATCCATGAAGCCAGAGGACACACACCAATTAGCTAAACTGCAGGATTGTCTTACAGACATAAAGACATGGATGACCTCTAATTTCCTGCTTTTAAACTCAGATAAAACTGAAGTTATTGTACTTGGCCCCACAAATCTTAGAAACATGGTGTCTAACCAGATCCTTACTCTGGATGGCATTACCCTGACCTCTAGTAATACTGTGAGAAATCTTGGAGTCATTTTTGATCAGGATATGTCATTCAATGCACATATTAAACAAATATGTAGGACTGCTTTTTTGCATTTGCGCAATATCTCTAAAATTAGAAAGGTCTTGTCTCAGAGTGATGCTGAAAAACTAATTCATGCATTTATTTCCTCTAGGCTGGACTATTGTAATTCATTATTGTCCTAAAAGTTCCCTGAAAAGCCTTCAGTTAATTCAAAATGCTGCATCTAGAGTACTGACGGGGACTAGAAGGAGAGAGCATATCTCACCCATATTGGCTTCTCTTCATTGGCTTCCTGTTAATTCTAGAATAGAATTTAAAATTCTTCTTCTTACTTATAAGGTTTTGAATAATCAGGTCCCATCTTATCTTAGGGACCCATAGTACCATATCACCCCAATAGAGCGCTTCGCTCTCAGACTGCAGGCTTACTTGTAGTTCCTAGGGTTTGTAAGAGTAGAATGGGAGGCAGAGCCTTCAGCTTTCAGGCTCCTCTCCTGTGGAACCAGCTCCCAATTCGGATCAGGGAGACAGACACCCTCTCTACTTTTAAGATTAGGCTTAAAACTTTCCTTTTTGCTAAAGCTTATAGTTAGGGCTGGATCAGGTGACCCTGAACCATCCCTTAGTTATGCTGCTATAGACTTAGACTGCTGGGGGTTCCCATGATGCACTCAGTGTTTCTTTCTCTTTTGCTCTGTATGCATCACTCTGCATTTAATCATTAGTGACTGATCTCTGCTCCCCTCCACAGCATGTCTTTTTCCTGGTTCTCTCCCTCAGCCCCAACCAGTCCCAGCAGAAGACTGCCCCTCCCTGAGCTGGTTCTGCTGGAGGTTTCTTCCTGTTAAAAGGGAGTTTTTCCTTCCCACTGTCACCAAGTGCTTGCTCACAGGGGGTCGTTTTGACAGTTGGGGTTTTTCTGTAATTATTGTATGGCTTTGCCTTACAATATGAAGCGCCTTGGGGCAACTGTTTGTTGTGATTTGGCGCTATGTAAATGAAATTGATTTGTTTTGATTTTGATCCAATATTTCTCTATGTTGGACTCCTTACCATCCATTATTTGTATAATATATATATACTCCCACTCATATATATGGTCCCACTCTGGCCAGAGTGGGACCATATGTTCACTGTCAGTGTCAACACCATCAGTGTTAGCTTTACACTGGTGATTTTACTGTGTATATGGTCTCACAGTTGACAGTGCATGTCAGAGCACAAACCAAGCATGAAGTCAACGGAATTGTCTGTAGACCTCTGAGATAGGATTGTCTCAATGCACAAATCTGTGGAGGGGTACAGAAACATTTCTGCTACTTTGAAGGTCTCAACAAGCACAATGGCCTCCATCATCTGTAAATAGATGTTTGGATCTGCCAGGAGTCTTCCTAGAGCTGGCCGCCCATCTAAACTGAGCAAACAGGGGAGAAGAGGCTTAGTCAGGGAGTTGACCAAGAACCCAATGGTCACTCTGTCAGAGCTCAAGCATTCCTCTGTGGAGAGAGGAGAAGCTTCCAGAAGGACAACCATCTCTGCAACAATCCACCAATCACACCTGTATGGTAGTGTGGCCAGACAGAAGCTACTCCTTAGGAAAAGGGACATGGCAGCCCACCTGCAGTTTGCCAAAAAGCACCTGGAAGACTCTCAGACCATGAGAAACAAAATTCTCTGGTCTGATGATACAAAGATTGAGCTCTTTGGTGTGAATGCCAGGTGTCATGTTTGAAGGAAACCAGGCACCATCTGTACAGTGAAGCATGCTGGTGGTATCATCATGCTGTGGGGATGTTTTTCAACAGCAGGAACTGGGAGACTAGTCAGGTTTGAGGGAAGATGAATGCAGCAATGTACAGAGACATCCTGGATGAAAACCTGCTCCAGAGTGCTCTTGACCTCAGACTGGGGCAACGGTTCATCTTTCAGCAGGATGATGGCCCTAAGCACGCAGCCAGGACATAAAAGGAGAGGCATCAGGACAACTCTTTGAATGCAAATGAGTGGCCCAGACCTGAATCTGATTGAACATTTCTGGAGAGATCTGAAAATGAAAATGTGCACTCATGCTCCCATTCAACCTGTATGTATGTACGTACGTATGTATTTCCTGTTCTTTTCAACCCAATGTTCAATGTTCAACCCAACCTAAGGAAAGGAAAACCCTGATGTTAAACCCCCAGCCTGGGTTACTGCCCCTGTGCCTCTGAGGAAGGTTCTTTAGCCAGAGGCTAGGAGAAGGTCACTCTGATGTAAAACCTACAGCCTGGTGGTTGCCACAGCCGTCTCAGCTTGTCTGTGCCACTGTGGAGTGCCACCTTGCCTAAAGAGTGGAATTGGTGTGCGCGAGCTGATCCCCACTTTAAGCAACGAGCGCAGGCAGGAAGGAAAGCCCTGCAGCGATGGGAAGAGGCGAAAACAGCAGGCCAGATGGGACAAGTGAAGTACAACGGGACTCTGTCCGGCAGCTTCCCCATCTCAAATGGCGTCAAACAAGGTTGCATCCTCGCGCCCACTCTGTTCTCCATCTTCTTCAGCATGATGCTTGTGAGGCCAAAGAAGACTTGACAGATGGCATCTATATCCGCTTCAGAACCGACGGAAGTCTGTTTAATTTACACCGCCTTCTGTCCTACACTAAGATCACAGAACAGCTAATCATGAGAGCTCTTCGCAGATGACTGCGCCCTCGTCCCCATACTGAGCAAGCCTTGCAGCACATTGTCAACTGTTTTGCTGAAGCAGCAAGAGCCTTCGGCCTCACCATCAGCCTGAAAAGACAGAAGTGCTATATCAACCGGTCCCCATACAGCATATACCCCACCCCAAATCAACATCAAGGGTACCAGCCTGAATGCAGTAGAGCACTTCACGTATCTCGGTAGTGTTATCTCAAACAACGCATCTGTTGCCAAGGACCTAGACGGTCGCCTTGCCAAGGCCAGCAGTTCTTTTGGTCGACTCTCAAAGAAAGTCTGGCAGAATCATGCAATGCGCCTTTCCACAAAAGTGCAGGTCTACAGAGCCATTGTGGTCCCTACCCTCCTGTATGGAGCTGAAACCTGGGTTCTGTATCGCCAGCAGATCAGATTACTGGAACACTTTCATCAGTGTTGTCTCTGAAACATCTTCAGGATCAAGTGGCAGGACTACGTCTCAAATGAGGACATCCTTACCAGAGCCAAATTGCCCAGCATGGAGTCTATTATACTCAAACAACAGCTTCGTTGGGCAGGCCACGTAGCCAGGATGGATGATACACGCATGCCGAAATTAATTCTCTTTGGCGAGCTCAAGGAAGGGAGACGAAACCAAGGGGCCCCCAAAAAGCACTATAAGGACCAGCTGAAGAAACAGCTCTCCCTTGCAGGCATTCAGCATCAGTCATGGCAGCATCTAGCTACAGATAGTCTCAGCTGGCGTTCCAGCATCAAATCCGCCAGCCTGAAGTTTGAGGCAGAAAGAAGTGAGGCCTCACGCCAGAAGCGTCAAAGACAGAAAGAGCGGGCAGCAGCACAAGCCCAGCCTACTCAAGTGTTCATTTGCCCCAAGTGTAACAGGTCTTGTGCATCCCGCATCAGACTTTTCAGCCACCAGAGGGCTTGTAGAAAATAAACTAAAAAAAAAAAAAAAAGGCCTTCCCACTATCCTCGCAAGCGAGGAAACTGCCAACAACCCAATGTGGGTAAATGTAAATGTGAAAGAAATATTTATTTTGTAAAGCTCAAAATAAATAATCAATCAATCAATCAATCAAACCTGATGGAACTTGAGAGGTACTGCAAAGAGGAATGGGCAAAGATAGGTACACCAAGCTTGTGGCAACATATTTAAGAAGACTTGCAGCTGTAATGGCTGCCAAAGGTGCATCAACAAAGTATTGAGCAAAGGGTGAATACTTAATTTTTTAATTCTTAGGTTTTTTTTATATATAAATTGCAAAAATATGAAAAAAAAAATACTTTTTTCATGTTGTCACAATGGGGTGTTATGAATAGAAGTTTGAGGGAACAAATAATATACGCCATACTGAAATACAGTAGTGTTCAGAATAATATTAGTGCTATGGACTAAGAAGATTAATCCAAGTTTTGAGTATATTTCTTATTGTTACATGGGGAACAAGGTACCAGTAGATTCTCACAATCCAACAAGACCAAACATTCATGATATGCACACTCTTAAAGCTATGAAATTGGGCTATTAGTAAAAAAAAGTAGAAAAGGGGGTGTCACAATAATAGTAGCATCTGCTGTTGACGCTACAACCTCAAAACTATTATGTTCAAAGTGCTTTTTAGCAATCCTGTGAATCACTAAACTAGTATTTAGTTGTATAACCACAGTTTTTCATGATTTCTTCACATATGCGAGGCATTAATTTTGTTGGTTTGGAACCAAGATTTTGCTCATTTAGTAGTGTGCTTGGGGTCATTGTGTTTTGAAACACCCATTTCAAGGGCATTTCCTCTTCAGCATAAGGCAACATGACCTCTTCAAGTATTTGACATATCCAACTGATACATGATACCTGGTATGCAATATATATGCCCAACCCATAGTAGGAGAAACATGCCCATGTCATGATGCTTGCATCACCATGCTCACTGTGAACTGTGGCTTGAATTCAGAGTTTGGGGGTCATCTCACAAACTGTCTGTGGCCCTTGGACCCAAAATGAACAATTTTACTCTCATCAGTCCTCAAAATATTCCTCCATTTCTCTTTAGGCCAGTGATGTTCTTTGGCAAATTGTAACCTCTTCTGACATGTCTTTTATTTAACAGAGGGACTTTGGGGGGGATTCTTGCAAAATAAATTAGCTTCACACAGGTGTCTTCTAACTGTCACGCTTACAGGTAACTCCACACTGTCTTTGATCATCCTGGAGCTGATCAGTGGGTGAGCCTTTGCCATTCTGGTTATTTTCTATTCATTTTGATGGTGTTTTCCATTTTCTTCCACGCGTCTCTGTTTTTTTTTTTTTTTTTTTTGTCCATTTTAAAGCATTGGAGATCGTTGTAGATGAACAGCCTATATGTTTGCACCTGTGTATAAACTTTTCCTTTCTCCAATCAACTTTTTAATCAAACTACACTGTTCTTCTGAACAATGTCTTGAATGTCCCATTTTCTCAGGCTTTCAAAGAGGAAAAGCATGTTCAACAGGTGCTGGCTCATCCTTAATAGGGACACCTGATTCACACCTGTTTGTTCCACAAAATTGACAAACTCACTGACTGAATGCCACACTACTTTTTTACTTTTTTTTTTACTTTTTCACCGTGCTCCAACGCCTAAAGAAGACCTCTAACGGTCGAAGCATCGCGACGGAGCTCTTTTATCAGCTAACCTTCATCAGCGTGGCAAGCTAACTAGCTTGCTAACGCTTCGTTTTTATTTTTATTTTATTTTTAGCACTGTTGTCGTGCTGCTCCACAGCCTGCCTAGTGGATTTTTATTTTATTTTAGCACTGTTGTCGTGCGTTACCTGTGCTGCTCCACAGCCTGTCCAGTGGATTTTTATTTATTTTTAGCACTGTTGTCGGCGTTACCTGTGCTGCTCCACAGCCTGTCAGTGGATTTTTATTGTATTTTTGCGCTGTTGTCGTGCGTTGCCTGTGCTGCTCCACAGCCTGTCCAGTGGATTTTATTTTATTTTTTAGCACTGTTGTTGTGGTTACCTGTGCTGCTCCACAGCCTGTCCAGTGATTTTTTTATTTTTTTTTGCACTGTTGTCGTGCGTTACCTGGCTGCTCCACAGCCTGTCCAGTGGATTTTTATTTTATTTTTACCACTGTTGTCGTGCGTTACCTGTGCTCCACAGCCTGTCCAGTGGATTTTGATTTATTTTATTTTTTTGGGCGCTGTTGTCGTGCGTTACCTGTGCTGCTCCACAGCCTGTATGGATTTTTATTTTGTTTAGCACTGTTGTCGTGCGTTGCCTGTGCTGCTCCACAGCCTGTCCAGTGGATTTTTATTTTTATTTTATTTTATTTTTTGGCGCTGTTGTTGTGCGTTACCTGTGCTGCTCCACAGCCTGTCCAGTGGATTTTTATTTTGTTTTAGCACTGTTGTTGTGCGTTACCTGTGCTGCTCCACAGCCTGTCTAGTGGATTTTTGTTTTGTTTTAGCACTGTTGTCGTGCGTTACCTGTGCTGCTCCACAGCCTGTCTAGTGGATTTTTATTTTGTTTAGCACTGTTGTTGTGCGTACCTGTGCTGCTCCACAGCCTTGTCTAGTGGATTCTATTTTGTTTTTAGCAAGTGTTGTCGTGCGTTACCTGTGCTGCTCCACAAGCCTGTCTAGTGGATTTTTTTTTTTTTGTTTTAGCACTGTTGTCGTGCGGTGCCTGTGCTGCTTCCACAGCAGTCCAGAGAATTTTTATTTTTATTTTATTTTTTAGCACTGTTTTTGTGCGTTACCTGGGCTGCTCCACAGCCTGTCTAGTGATTTTTATTTATTTTAGCACTGTTGTCGTGCGTTACCTGTGCTGCTCCACAGCCTGTCTAGTGGATTTTATTTTGTTTAGCACTGTTGTCGTGCGTTGCCTGTGCCTGCTCCACAGCCTGTCCAGTGGATTTTGATTTTTATTTTTATTTTTTTTTGGCACTGTTGTCGTGTGTTACCTGTGCTGCTCCACAGCCTGTCTAGTGGATTTTTATTTATTTTTACCACTGCTGTCGTGTGTTACCTGTGCTGCTCCGCAGCCTGTCCAGTGGATTTTTATTTTATTATTTTATTTTATTATTTATTTTTATTTTTTTTAGCGCTGTTGTCGTGCGTTACCCTGTGCTGCTCCACAGCCTGTCCAGTGGATTTTTATTTTATTTTTTACCACTGTTGTCATGCGTTACCTGTGCTGCTCCACAGCCTGTCCAGTGGATTTTGATTTTGATTTTATTTTTTGGGCGCTGTTGTCGTGCGTTACCTGTGCTGCCTCCACAGCCTGTCCAGTGGATTTTTTTTTAGCGCTGTTGTCGTGCGTTACCTGTGCTGCTCCACAGCCTGTCTAGTGTCGGATTCCCTGTTTGGGAATCCGCTAGCTTAGCGTAGCTACTAGCTCTTAGCCGTTTTTAGCATGGCGGCTTCTCCTGTCTCTCCTGTACTTTCTGCTCTGGGTGTGAACTGTTTAGTTATTCCTCGGCCTCTTTTAGCAGTAACGGTACATGTAATAAGTGCAGCTTATTCGTAGCTTTGGAGGCCAGGCTGGGCGAATTGGAGGCTCGGCTCCGCACCGTGGAAAATTCTACAGCTAGCCAGGCCCCTGTAGTCGGTGCGGACCAAGGTAGCTTAGCCGCCGTTAGTTTCCCCCCTGGCAGACCCCGTGCAGTCGGGAAGGCAGGCTGACTGGGTGACTGTGAGGAGGAACGTAGCCCTAAACAGAAGCCCCGTGTACACCGTCAACCCGTCCACATCTCTAACCGTTTTTCCCCACTCGACGATACACTCGCCGAGGATCAAACTCTGGTTATTGGCGACTCTGTTTTGAGGAAATGTGAAGTTAGCGACACCAGCAACCATTGTCAATTGTCTTCCGGGGGCCAGAGCAGGCGACATCGAAGGACATTTGAAATTGCTGGCTAAGGCTAAGCGTAAATTTGGTAAGATGTAATTCACGTCGGCAGTAATGACACTCGGTTACGCCAATCGTGAGGTCACTAAAATTAACATTGAATCGGTGTGTAACTTTGCAAAAACAATGTCGGGCTCTGTTGTTTTCTCTGGGCCCCTCCCCAATCAGACCGGAGTGACATGTTTAGCCGCATGTTCTCCTTGAATTGCTGGCTGTCTGAGTGGTGTCCAAAAATGAGGTGGGCTTTCATTGATAATTGGCAAAGCTTCTGGGGAAAACCTGGTCTTGTTAGGAGAGACGGCATCCATCCCACTTTAGAGGGAGCAGCTCTCATTTCTAGAAATCTGGCCAATTTTTTGGGATCCTCCAAACTGTGACTGTCTAGCGTTGGGACCAGGAGCTTATTAATTAATCAAAAACCTAGACAGAGCTTTAATTCATTTGAAAGCTTGTCTCTTAGTCTTGTCCATCCAAATTGGAAGTCCCAAAAACCAGTTTTATTGTTATTATCTATCGTCCACCTGGTCGTTACTGTGAGTTTCTCTGTGAATTTTCAGACCTTTTGTCTGACTTAGTGCTTAGCTCAGATAAGATAATTATAGTAGGCGATTTTAACATCCACACAGATGCTGAGAATGACAGCCTCAAACTGCATTTAATCTATTATTAGACTCTATCGGCTTTGCTCAAAAAGTAAATGAGTCCACCCACCACTTTAATCATATTTTAGATCTTGTTCTGACTTTATGGTATGGAAATAGAAGACTTAACAGTATTCCCTGAAAACTCCCTTTTGTCTGATCATTTTTTAATAACATTTACATTTACCCTGATGGACTACCCTGCAGTGGGGAATAAGTTTCATTACACTAGAAGTCTTTCAGAAAGCGCTGTAACTAGGTTTAAGGATATGATTCCTTCTTTATGTTCTCTAATGTCATATACCAACACAGAGCAGAGTAGCTACCTAAACTCTGTAAGGGAGTTAGAGTATCTGTCAATAGTTTTACATCCTCATTGAAGACAACTTTGGATGCTGTAGCTCCTCTGAAAAAGAGAGCTTTAAATCAGAAGTGTCTGACTCCGTGGTATAACTCACAAACTCGTAGCTTAAAGCAGATAACCCGTAAGTTGGAGAGGAAATGGCGTCTCACTAATTTTAGAAGATCTTCACTTAGCCTGGAAAAAGAGTTTGTTGCTCTATAAGAAAGCCCTTCGTGAAGCTAGGACATCTTTCTACTCATCACTAATTGAAGAAAATAAGAACAAGCCCAGGTTTCTTTTCAGCACTGTAGCCAGGCTGACAAAGAGTCAGAGCTCTATTGAGCTGAGTATTCCATTAACTTTAACTAGTAATGACTTCATGACTTTCTTTGCTAACAAAATTTTGACTATTAGAGAAAAAATTACTCATAACCATCCCAAAGATGTATCGTTATCTTTGGCTGCTTATCAGTGATGCCGGTATTTGGTTAGACTCTTTCTCTCCGATTGTTCTGTCTGAGTTATTTTCATTAGTTACTTCATCCAAACCATCAACATGCTTATTAGACCCCATTCCTGCCAGGCTGCTCAAGGAAGTCCTACCATTATTTAATGCTTCAATCTTAAATATGATCAATCTATCTTTGTTAGTTGGTTATGTACCACAGGCCTTTAAGGTGGCAGTAATTAAACCATTACTTAAAAAGCCATCACTTGACCCAGCTATCTTAGCTAATTATAGGCCAATCTCCAACCTTCCTTTTCTCTCAAAGATTCTTGAGAGGGTAGTTGTAAAACAGCTAACTGATCACCTGCAGAGGAATGGTCTATTTGAAGAGTTTCAGTCAGGTTTTAGAATTCATCATATACAGAAACAGCATTAGTGAAGGTTACAAATGATCTTCTTATGGCTTCGGACAGGGACTTATCTCTGTGCTTGTTCTGTTGGACCTCAGTGCTGCTTTTGATACTGTTGACCATAAAATTTTATTACAGAGATTAGAGCATGTCATAGGTATTAAAGGCATTGCTCTGCGGTGGTTTGAATCATATTTGTCTAATAGATTACAGTTTGTTCATGTAAATGGGGAATCTTCTTCACAGACTAAAGTTAATTATGGAGTTCCACAAGGTTCTGTGCTAGGACCAATTTTATTCACTTTATACATGCTTCCCTTGGGCAGTATTATTAGACGGTATTGCTTAAATTTTCATTGTTACGCAGATGATACCCAGCTTTATCTATCCATGAAGCCAGAGGATACGCACCAATTAGCTAAACTGCAGGATTGTCTTACAGACATAAAGACATGGATGACCTCTAATTTCCTGCTTTTAAACTCAGATAAAACTGAAGTTATTGTACTTGGCCCCACAAATCTTAGAAGCATGGTGTCTAACCAGATCGTTACTCTGGATGGCATTTCCCTGATCTCTAGTAATACTGTGAGAAATCTTGGAGTTATTTTTGATCAGGATATGTCATTCAAAGCGCATATTAAACAAATATGTAGGACTGCCTTTTTGCATTTACGCAATATCTCTAAAATCAGAAAGGTCTTGTCTCAGAGTGATGCTGAAAAACTAATTCATGCATTGTTTCCTCTAGGCTGGACTATTGTAATTCATTATTATCAGGTTGTCCTAAAAGTTCCCTAAAAAGCCTTCAGTTGGTTCAGAATGCTGCAGCTAGAGTACTGACGGGGACTAGCAGGAGAGAGCATATCTCACCCGTGTTGGCCTCCCTTCATTGGCTTCCTGTTAATGCTAGAATAGAATTTAAAATTCTTCTTCTTACTTATAAGGTTTTGAATAATCAGGTCCCATCTTATCTTAGGGACCTCGTAGTACCATATTACCCCATTAGAGCGCTTCGCTCTCAGACTGCGGGCTTACTTGTAGTTCCTAGGGTTTGTAGAGTAGAATGGAGGCAGAGCCTTCAGCTTTCAGGCTCCTCTCCTGTGGAACCAGCTCCCAATTCAGATCAGGGAGACAGATACCCTCTTACTTTTAAGATTAGGCTTAAAACTTTCCTTTTCGCTAAGGCTTATAGTTAGGGCTGGATCGGGTGACCCTGGACCATCCCTTGGTTATGTTGCTTTAGACGTAGACTGTGTTTTCATAATTATTGTATGGCCTTGCCTTGCAATGTGGAGCGCCTTGGGGCAACTGTTTGTTGTGATTTGGCGCTATACAAGAAAAAAGTTGATTGATTGTGAGTTAAGAGTGTGCATATCATGAATGCTTGGTCTTGTTGGATTTGTGAGAATCTACTGAATCTACTGGTACCTGGTTTCCCATGTAACACTAAGAAATATACTCAAAACCTGGATTAATCTTTTTAGTCACATAACACTACTATTATTCTGAACACTACTGTATGGTTGTAGCAGGGGTGGTGGCCAAGTGGTTAATGTGCTTGGTTTCAGTGCAGAAGGTTCCGGGTTCAAATCCCACCCCTGCCACATTTCTCCATGTAATGTGGAGTTGCGTCAGGAAGGGCATCCGGCGTAAAACCTGTGCTAATTCAACATGCAGATCCATCTTGGATTTGCTGTGGCGACCCCGAGTGCAAACAAGTGAGCAGCCGAAGGGACTTACCTTTTTACTGAAATATGGTTGTAATATAACAAAATGTGGAAAAAGTGTAGCACTGTGAATACTTTCCAAATGCATCGTAACTTGCATTTTGCTTCCAGGATGCAGATTTACTCTGTGTTAAGGTTAAGAAGAAGTTGGCAGGAAGCAGAGCCTTGGAAAAATCTGCTGGTGGAAGTGAGAAAGTCGAGCACATACAGAAATTTATGGCCCAAGCAGAGGGTCACCCCTTTGAGTCTGGTCTGCTTGAGGCTTCTTCCTCAGAGAGAGTTTTTCCTTACCACTGCTGCTCTGGGGTTAGTAAGGTTAGACCTTACTTGTGTGAAGAGCCTTGAGGCAACTCTGTTGTGATAGCCTTTAAACACATATTACTTGTTGTTTCCACACCTGTTTTTATGCAATTCATTTTTCAGTGCATGTTTTTAGCGTGTGGTGTTTATGCAATTTTTGTAATGTAAAGCATTTCAAATTGTACTAGCGTGTTGCTTGTGGGGATCCATGGCCTCTATATTGGTTATTGTTTATAAAATAAGCTGCTGACATTTTGTGGAAAGGGTGGTAGTAGGGCAATGCAGTCTCGTTTGAACCCTGCTTGATATTGCGGGATTTGACCAGTTATAGGGACCTGCACTCCATTGTGCAATATGTACACAGCATAAATTCACCTGAAAAAATGGTGTACTTTTTTTTCTAGCTGCAATCACCAAAGCAGTCATGAAAAGGTTTTTTTTTTTTCAGTTCTCAGTGGAGAGAGATAGCAAGGCAGATGGGAGATGTCGTTTCAGTAAGTGTTAGCCTACACAGCTAACCAGAGTAGCTCCGTTCTCTCTTTTTATCAGAACTCAACCCTTTTATTTGCTGATAATTATATAATAATTATTTTGTCTTAATGTATTTAGAAATTGTTTAGGTTCTTGTTATCATTTACACACTATTATTATTATTTTATTATTATTACTTCTATTTTTTCATTTGATTTTTAAATGGACCTGTTTACACTTTCTTGTGTCATCCATGCATTTTTAACATATTTACAATTATATTAGTACTTATATTAAACTTAAAATCACTCACCACACTCATGCTTTTAATATAAGTGTAGCGGGATGAAAGTCCCGGGTCCCAATTGAAGACGTTCCCGCTAGCTTGGCTAACGGGGAGTTCCCCTTTGGCTGACCTGGTAGAGGAATGGTCTTTTGGTGCAAGCCGCGTGGGTTCGATTCCCCACCGTCATCCCGGCCATGAAGGTCCTGCTGCTTCAATCTGGCGTCACGAACAGGATGTGGGTCACAGAGTATGCTAACATGCACCTGTGACTTTGGGACGAAGTCAAAAATGGTGGGGAGATGTGTAGCGGGATGAAAGTCCCAGGTCCCAATTGAAGACGTTCCCGCTAGCTTGGCTAACGGGGAGTTCCCCTTTGGCTGACCTGGTAGAGGAACGGTCTTTTGGTGCGAGCCGCGTGGGTTCGACTCCCCACCGTCGTCCCGGCCACGAAGGTCCTGCTGCTTCATAAAGATGACTTACCACCCCCTAATGCAGGGGTGGGCAATCATGTGCCATAAAGGGCCGAGACACTGCAGGTTTTCTGTGCAACCAATCACCTCAGCAGGTGATTTCATTAATGATCATGTGTCTCAGCAGGTGATTTCATTGACAACCAGGTGTTTAGGTTCAGAGCAGAAGCTCATCAACAACCCACCTGCTGAGGTGATTGGTTGCACGGAAAACCTGTAGTGTCTCGGCCCTCGATGCCCACCCCTGCCCTAATGGAATGGCATGACTCAAGAAAGTAATTAGCAACATCCATTGTTCTGTTTTCGCAGCATTCATTCTTGACCCGAAATGCATAAACATACAACAGCAAATGTCAGCTGTCCACAGTTTCACTGTGATTGAAGTTGCACACGCATGCACAGCTGCTGTAAACAGACACTTTCAATTTGACAAACAACAACAGTGGCAGAAGACATTAAAACACTACAAATTTCACTCATGGTACCAACATGAAACTTAAGTCATTCATGGTAACAACAACATAAGACTAAACTAAACTGAATAAACCAATTTAGCTACAAAAACAAATTAATAACCCTGACAACACTAACATAAAACTACATGTAAAACCTCAAAACCCCAAACTCCCATGGTGCATTTTAGCGCAATGTCCATTGTTTATTGTTTAGCTAAAATTGCTCATTTCTCCAAAAATATTTGTCCTATCAGCATTCCATTGTTGCAGCATTCATTCTTGAAATCACATATGCATACCAAATGGCAAATGTCAGCTGTCCCTGGTTTTTGCATGATCAAAGCCATACACAAGTATGCACGCACATAAAATAAAATACATGCACAGAGGTCACTTGGCTATTACAATATAGATTAACCCTGAAAGTGCTATATAAATTATTTTTATTGTTACACTTATGGACACACACATACACATTGACATGCAGCACCTGCACACTGGTGCAATAAACAACTGTATGGTAACACAGCATCTGTTGTAGGATGAAAATGCAGGAGCTCAGAAGAGAATATATTCTCAACAGGTATTGTGCAGTCATTAATCTTCTGTCTCAAGGTCTTTTGGCAGTCTTATTAGTCCCCTTCCGTTGTATTACATCACTGGAAGGGATTTGATGCTAAAAATAGATAATTTTGCTCACAAATCAGTTTTTTTTTTTCATTCAAGATTTGAAGCTAGCTGTTCCTTCAGTCTGCTGTGGCGCCCACTGACTCACTGATCGGGGAACTGATTAAATATATAAATCAATTTTCAGTTGTTACAGCTGAGTCATAGCCAGTCTTAAAGTAACCACCTGCTTTCCACTGCAGTAAGGAGATACATTTCTAAAAAAATAATAATAATACGTGCAACACTTTTAAATTCTTAACATATGTTTTTCTTTAATAATTCCTTTTGGTTGCTGTCTTCAGAGTTTCAGCATCAGAAACATGCATCTGACTATATCTCTAATTGTAAAAAAACACAGACTATATAAATTGGACAGAGCCTGTGTGAAGTCACTCACAGGTTTTGTACAGTGAGGTAAAGAAGTACGAGGTCTGTTAGAAAACTATCCAACCTTTTATTTTTTGCAAAAACCATATGGATTTGAATCACGTGTGATTGCATCAGCCAAGCTTGAACCTTCAAGTGCATGCGTGAGTTTTTTCACGCCTGTCGGTTGCGTCATTCGCCTGTGAGCAGGCTTTGTGTGAGCAGTGGTTCACCCACCTCGTCGGATTTTTATTGCGAATAAAATGTCTGAACGATTTGGAGCTTTGCTGCATCAAATTTTTCCAGAAACTGTGAGAGACCTCCAGGTGGACACCATTCGGAAAATTCAGATGGCTTTCAGGGACGATTTTATGGAGATCACACAGATTAAGGAGTGCTCCAGCCGGTTTAAAGACTGCCCACAGCGGCTGAGAGCGCGGCGCACTCTGAGCAGCAATCGACAGGCTGAAACCCTGCTGAAACAACCAGATCATTTCCAAAGTGAAGGTTTTGTTGATCCGGGACATCGTCTGACTACCACAGCAATGGCAGAAGACGTGGACATCAGCACTTTTTCGGCACATTCCACTGTTACAATTTTTGTCATGGAAAGAGAAGCGGAGGGATGTGCCACAGAGCCGCGAATGGCGCGGACAAAAGCACCTCCGTGTTGGTCTCAGAGGACGGCTTTCAGATGGCTTTCAGACAGCTTTCGGTGGCTTTTCAGTCGTGTGACTATCTGAGAAATTGTGGATGAGCTGGACATGCCAGAACATGTCCTGTGAGGCTTCATCACAGCGTTGCTTTGCGCCATGCGGCTCTGTCCCGACGCGCGAACAACAAGACCAAAAAGCTGTCTAAGGACACCAGGGACAAAATTGTAATCTTGCACAAGGCTGGGATGGGACACAGGACAACAGGCAAGCAACTTGGTGAGAACGCAACAACTGTTGGCATAATTATTAGAAAATGAAAGAAACACAAGATGACTGTCAATCGTGCTCAGTCTGGGGCTCCATGCAAGAGCTCACCTTGTGGGGTAAGGATGATTCTGAGAAAGCCAAGAACGACACAGGAGGACTTGATCAATGAGGGGTGGAAGCCTAATTTTTGGGGGTGCTTTTCTGCAAAGCAGACAGGACAACTGCACAGTACTGAAGGGAGGATGGATGGGGTCATG
Source organism: Thalassophryne amazonica (assembly GCF_902500255.1). Lineage (NCBI taxonomy): Eukaryota > Metazoa > Chordata > Actinopteri > Batrachoidiformes > Batrachoididae > Thalassophryne > Thalassophryne amazonica. Next base: position 36,628,563 of record NC_047117.1, read on the forward strand.
TATTGTGAAATTTTGGCAAACAACCTCCTTCCCTCAGTAAGAGCATTGAAGATGGGTCGTGGCTGGGTCTTCCAACATGACAATGACCCAAAACACACAGCCATGGCAACTAAAGAGTGACTCCGTAAAAACCAGTTCAAGGTACAAAAGCAGCCTAACAAGTCTCCAGACCTGAACTCAATAGAAAGTCTTTGGAGGAAGCTGAAACTCGAAACCTGAAAGATAAGATCTGTATGGAGTGGACCAAAATTCCTGCTGCAGTGTGCAAACTTGGTGAAGAACTACAGGAAACGTCTGACCTCTGTAACTGCCAACAAAGGTTTTTGTACCAAATATTAAGGTTAGTTTTTCTGTTGTATGAAATACTTGTGTATTTGTGTACCTACAAGTGGTGGCTGGTTCTAAAAACGTTAAAGGGGGGCCCACCTTTGGAAGAAACCAAACAAAAAGCACTTCATATGAGGGCAAGAAAAGAAGAAACTAAAGACAAATCAAAATCACAACACAACCTTCTTTGAATGAATGAATTTTTTAAATGAATTTATTCATTCAGTACACATAATAACAACACAGACAATAACAAAACTCATAAAAAGAACAATGTGCAATGAACCAGTGTGGCTGAAAGGGTGAAGACAGAAGCAAAGCTTGTAAATACCCTCCCCTTACACCATAAAAAATAAAGAATGTATGCATATATAAATATATATACTCAATGACAATACAAAATAGATGTGTACAAACAATACAACTCAGTTGTCAGGATGGGTGACTGCCCGGCACCGAGGGTGGCTCGACCCGCAAAGCAAACTCCCAGACTAGGCTTTCGTGGAAGACAAATCATGGTCTTTATTCCAGGCTTTGGTTCAGTACACATGTGGTCAGTCAGCAAAGCAGAAGTACCAACAGGATTAGGTTGAGACGCAGTCATAAACGAGCAAGGGTCAGAGGCACGAGCAATCACAGACATCTGGGATGAGGCAAGAGCCATGATCAAGGAGTACAGAGCAGGATTCACAACACAGCAAGACAAAAATCGGGACTGTGAACGGGCGATGGAAAGTGTACAGATACAACAATCTGGCAGTGAGCTGTGAGACTGTGAGGGCTTAAATAACAGGTGGTGTAAACGAGGTGTATGTGCAGACTGATTAGGAAACAAGGTACACGTGTGGAGGGAAGATTCTAGAAAGGGGGTGTGGCTAGTGGACAAAGATTAAACACTGTGCAAGATTGGGAGGAAGAGAGTGATGTAAGGAACAAAGATACTAGGGCAGGTGGAGAGAGTGTGAGTGAATCGAAACACAAAGCAGACAGAAACAAGGTGAGAGACAAAGACATGAGGCAGGTGCAATGATGTGAAGTGAGAACATAATCAGATATGAGTGAGGGACTACAGGGAAGTATGAACTGAGAAAAAACAGAGACAGAGGACAGAATAAAATAATACCATTAAGCAGATCCGGACTGAGTATGAACATGAGAATAAATAATAAGAAGAAAATAAATACAATGACAAAACTAGACTGGAACTGACTCATGACTGAAGTATAAAACAGAAGATAACCAGATGACAAAACAAACAACCAAAGAATAACAGATTAACAGAAAGCAAAACCCCATATTAAAGTACAACAGAAAAATGAAAGAAATGAAAACAGCATAATTGAAAACATACCCTGGCAGAACAGAACGATGGCTAAAGTACAAAAGTAACAATGTAGCAAAGTAAAATAGAATCCAGGATAATGAAAACAAACAACTAATAAATCCAAGTCGAAGCTGCCAGTAAGTAAAAGGAAGGGGCAAAATAGTGATTAATGCCTGGATCAGGGCTGGGCATGACATTAGTCAGTGCACCAGAATTTCACAAAACAAACAAACAAGCATCAGTGCACAAACCCAAGCACAAGAATGGTAAACCTAATTATTCAAAATGTAATTATTACCTCCACCAATGAGGTTATGTTTTCGGCCGCGTCCGTTTGTTTGTTGGTTGGTTTGTTAGCAGGATTATTCAAAAGATTCCTCAATGGATTTCAATGAAATTTTTACCAGGGGTGTATCTTGGCCTAACTTCGAAGTCATTAAATTTTGGTAATGATCCGGAACATGATCCGGATCCAGTAATTTTTTTAAGGATTCTTTATCATTGCAGGATAGGGCCAGATTCAACATGTTTGCATCTAACTTCATGAAGACAGGTCACAAAGGCTGAACAAAAATTAAGTTACAACACAACAATAATTTAGCATTTGTTTCTCCTCACTGAATAAAAGTATTAGAAAAAAAAAACTTGTGTAGTTCATGCAGTTTTTCTTTATAAATACATTTGCTGAAGATCTAAGGGTTTAACCCTCTGGGGCCGAATTGTATACGACGGCTGAGCCCAACTTTACTAAATTATAAATAACTTTTTAATGATATGCGATAGAAACATACTTTTTTTGCTGAAAAGTTAACTCCGCGGACTTTAGAGCCACCGCCCACCATCTTTGTACTCCTCATAGAAGCTGTGTGATGACGTGAGCAATGTGAGTGTCCAATCAGAATTGGTTCACTGTCACATGGTTTTCCAAAATCCAATTGTAGGGCAGATTCACGTCATGTGACACACCAAAGATTGTTTTTAGGAGTGATGTGTTACTAGTTTATTATAGTCTGCTGTGTTTTGAATAAATGTGTGGAAAATTATTGTTTTCCGCTTTACTTTTTCCTTTCTTATTTCTGATTGTAAAACATAATTACACATAAAACACAACTATAGCATATATATTTTGAAAGTACAGGTTGTCCTGAAAAAAGGAGACATAAAACTTGATTGTGGGATGCAGGGAGAGCTGTAAACAGCAATAATAAAACATTTATGCTAGGCGAGTGAGCTGTCCAAAAAATGCCCTCAGACTCCAGAGGGTTAACCATTGAATCTGAAACATGATGGTAGATGCATGAAATGACATGGAATAAGTCTCTTTGCCAAAGGGTATTCCATGTGTCATCAGTGACCCTATGGCCTTGGCGGAGGTTTGCGCTCTCCGAGTGCTTCTAGTTCAAAATATAATGGGTAAGGATATTATTTTTGTAAAGCCTTTTATAGCTAACTAAGGTACCAAGTAATCAGGACAATTTTTCCAAATATTAACACCTTTAACAGAAACACAATAACGTTTTACAGTAGTCCGGATTGTTAATTTCTCAAATAATAATGTTCCTCTCAAATTGTAGCTGGAGTTCCTGATTTTAAACAGATCCTGGACATGTTGAGGCAAAAGTTTATTTTTGACTTTATATATAATTTGTATTGTGATCTAAACAAGTCCCAGAATTTTAAAAAATTTTAAACAAGCAAATAATGGATTTGTTGGCGCACAATATGGCTTGTTACTAATAATTCTTATAGCTTTATTTTGCAACAGAAATACTGAATTAGTATTAGATTTATATGTATTTCGCCAAATCTCAACACAATACGTCATATATGGAATGAGCAATGTATGATGCAAAATGGCCAAAGAATGTTGGGAGAGGAAGTCTTGTGCTTTATGCAGAATTGCAATGACTTTTGACATTTTAGATTTAACATAATTAATGTGTTTTCCATCTTAAATTTATCATCAATATAAACACCAAGAAATGTTGTGTCTGTTACAATTTCAATTTTGATATCATGTAATAATAAATTTCTACTTATGTTCCTGGACTTATTAGCAAGTATGATACACTTAGTTTTACCAAAAAGGAGCGATAATTTGTTTGAAACAGACCAATGTTTAAATTTCTGTAACTCATTCTCCATCGTGTCCAGGAGCTGTTCCAAGTGATCCCTACTACAAAACATAGTTGTATCATCAGCAAATAAAATACAACTTACAGACTTGAAAACCAAGCATAAATCATTAATGTACAAAAAACAAAACAAAACAAAACAAAAAACAAACAAACAAAAAAAAAACAGCAATGGCCCAAGGACTGAACCCTGGGGCAACCCACATGTAATCTTCAACAACTTAGAATTTGTCCCAGCAATGTAGACACAATGATGCCAATTGTATAAGTAGCTCGTTATCCAATCATGTGCCAGTCCAATGATACTATTCTTCTGTAATTTGTCCAATAGCAAAGTATGATCTATAGTATCAAATGCTTTCTGTAAATAAAAAAAAAACTCCAGTATATTGCCTATTCTCAATCACATTTGAATTTTGTTCAATGAAATCCATTACAGCCAATGAAGTAGCGCAATTTTTTTTTCTAAAACTGTATTGCTGCTCGGTAAGCATATGATGTTTAGCTAAGAAATGTTTTTTTTTTTCTTCTTTTCCCCTGTCTGCATATATAGTAATGGTAAATGCCACACTGGCAGAACCATTTATGAACATTAATACCCATATATGCAATTTATTCTTGCAAGACAGAAGGTATGTAGTGCGTGAGTGAATGTGGTGTGTGTGTGACCCCCATCCGTCCTTTCTGATCAGCCTACAACAACAACTTCTATCAGGAAGGGCCAACCCCCAAAACAACACAAAGACAGACAAGAACGAGAGACAATTGGTGAAGACAATAACTGTGATTTGAGACACCGAGGAGACGGGGCCCCATGAATAAACAGTGACAGCAACAGTCTGTTGTCTAATTAGTGAGCATCCATACCCTAATCTAGAACACCGTAGTGTTAATCCCCTTAAGAGCACCCAAAAACCGAATTGTGGTGACAGCCACAAACATGCAACCATCAACACATAGAGACCCAGATCACAGCTAAATATCCGATCACTACTGTGGCTGGTGTGTTGGGCCAAGACAAGAGTACAGAACCTTACCATATGACATGGACCACTCCAGCACATCAGAAGCCAAGGCCGTGAGCACCGACGGAAATGAGTCCAGGACCCAGGGCTCCGGGGGAACCAGGAGAAAAGGGGCAGCGGAAGGGTACAGGGGCCAGGACAGGCAGCACATGACATCCAAGCAACATTCAAAAACAAAAGAATCATCCAAAATCAAAATCAAGGAATCTGTAGTTGGAGTCCACAAGCCCTTGAAGTAGCACACTGTACCATCCTTTGCAGTTGTAATAGTCTGTGTGATATGCAGAAGGTGCGATGATCGGTATATGTGTGCCATCTAGGGCACCTCCACACATTGGGAATCCAGACTTTGTTTCACCATTTAATAATGGTCTGCATGTCTGCCTCATTTCTTGATCGTAATTGATTGGTCGTAAAAGTGACCAATCACAGCCTTTGCAGTCTCTGATTTGGGTCTTCGGAGTGAGATTGCATCAGAATTTTGGCTCTCTGTTGGGACTGTTTACACAGAGACTGCTACCTGCTGCTTTGGACTTGAACTAACAGTCTTTTTCAAGACTTTTTTACTTTTTTATCTTTTTACTTTTTTTTTACTTTTACTTTTTTACTGTGCTCCAACGCCTAAGGAAGACCTCTAACGGTCGAAACATCGCGACGGAGCACTTTTATCAGCTAACTTTCATCAGCGTTGGCAAGCTAACTAGCTTGCTAACGCTTTTGTTTTTATTTATTTATTTATTATTTTTTTTTTTTATTTTTTTTATTTATTTATTTTTTTTAGCACTGTTGTCGTGCGTTATCTGTGCTGCTCCACAGCGTGTTTAGTCAATTTTTATTTTATTTTAGCACGGTTGTCGTGCGTTCGCTGTTGTCGTGCGTTGCCTGTGCTGTTTCATGGCCTGTTTGGTGCCTTGATTGGGGCACTCCTTCTGCTGAATCACCTCTAAATTATTTACACATTATTCACTTTGTGTGTTTTTAGGAATCTGCTAGGTTGCGTAGCTACTAGCTCTTAGCCGATTTAGCATGGCGGCTTCTCCTGTCTCTCCCGTACTTTTCTGCTCTGGGTGTGAAATGTTTAGTTATTCCTCAGCCTCCTTTAGCAGTAACGGTACTTGTAATAAGTGCAGCTTATTTGTAGCTTTGGAGGCCAGGCTGGGCGAATTGGAGACTCGGCTCCGCACCGTGGAAAGTTCTACAGCTAGCCAGGCCCCTGTAGTCGGTGCGGACCAAGGTAGCTTAGCCGCCGTTAGTTCCCCCCTGGCGGATCCCGGGCAGTCGGGAAAGCAGGCTGACTGGGTGACTGTGAGGAGGAAGCGTAGCCCTAAACAGAAGCCCCGTGTACACCGTCAACCCGTTCACATCTCTAACCATTTTTCCCCACTCGACGATACACTCGCCGAGGATCAAACTCTGGTTATTGGCGACTCTGTTTTGAGAAATGTGAAGTTAGCGACACCAGCAACCATTGTCAATTGTCTTCCGGGGGCCAGAGCAGGCGACATCGAAGGACATTTGAAATTGCTGGCTAAGGCTAAGCGTAAATTTGGTAAGATTGTAATTCACGTCGGCAGTAATGACACTCGGTTACGCCAATCGGAGGTCACTAAAATTAACATTAAATCGGTGTGTAACTTTGCAAAAACAATGTCGGACTCTGTTGTTTTCTCTGGGCCCCTCCCCAATCAGACCGGGAGTGACATGTTTAGCCGCATGTTCTCCTTGAATTGCTGGCTGTCTGAGTGGTGTCCAAAAAATGAGGTGGGCTTCATTGATAATTGGCAAAGCTTCTGGGGAAAACCTGGTCTTGTTAGGAGAGACAGCATCCATCCCACTTTAGATGGAGTAGCTCTCATTTCTAGAAATCTGGCCAATTTTCTTGGATCCTCCAAACTGTGACTGTCCAGCGTTGGGACCAGGAGGCAGAGCTGTGGTCTTATACACCTCTCTGCAGCTGCTCTCCCCCTGCCATCCCCTCATTACCCCATCCCCGTAGAGACGGTGCCTGCTCCCAGACCACCAATAACCAGCAAAAATCTATTTAAGCATAAAATTCAAAAAGAAAAAATAATATAGCACCTTCAATTGCACCACAGACTAAAACAGTTAAATGTGGTCTATTAAACATTAGGTCTCTCTCTTCTAAGTCCCTGTTGGTAAATGATATAATAATTGATCAACGTATTGATTTATTCTGCCTAACAGAAACCTGGTTACAGCAGGATGAATATGTTAGTTTAAATGAGTCAACACCCCCGAGTCACACTAACTGTCAGAATGCTCGTAGCACGGGCCGTGGTGGAGGATTAGCAGCAATCTTCCATTCCAGCTTATTAATTAATCAAAAACCTAGACAGAGCTTTAATTCATTTGAAAGCTTGTCTCTTAGTCTTGTCCATCCAAATTGGAAGTCCCAAAAACCAGTTTTATTTGTTATTATCTATCGTCCACCTGGTCGTTACTGTGAGTTTCTCTGTGAATTTTCAGACCTTTTGTCTGACTTAGTGCTTAGCTCAGATAAGATAATTATAGTGGGCGATTTTAACATCCACACAGATGCTGAGAATGACAGCCTCAACACTGCATTTAATCTATTATTAGACTCTATCGGCTTTGCTCAAAAAGTAAATGAGTCCACCCACCACTTTAATCATATCTTAGATCTTGTTCTGACTTATGGTATGGAAATAGAAGACTTAACAGTATTCCCTGAAAACTCCCTTCTGTCTGATCATTTTTTAATAACATTTACATTTACCCTGATGGACTACCCTGCAGTGGGGAATAAGTTTCATTACACTAGAAGTCTTTCAGAAAGCGCTGTAACTAGGTTTAAGGATATGATTCCTTTTTTATGTTCTCTAATGTCATATACCAACACAGAGCAGAGTAGCTACCTAAACTCTGTAAGGGAGTTAGAGTATCTCGTCAATAGTTTTACATCCTCTTTGAAGACAACTTTGGATGCTGTAGCTCCTCTGAAAAAGAGAGCTTTAAATCAGAAGTGTCTGACTCCGTGGTATAACTCACAAACTCGTAGCTTAAAGCAGATAACCCGTAAGTTGGAGAGGAAATGGCGTCTCACTAATTTAGAAGATCTTCACTTAGCCTGGAAAAAGAGTTTGTTGCTCTATAAAAAAGCCCTCCGTAAAGCTAGGACATCTTTCTACTCATCACTAATTGAAGAAAATAAGAACAACCCCAGGTTTCTTTTCAGCACTGTAGCCAGGCTGACAAAGAGTCAGAGCTCTATTGAGCTGAGTATTCCATTAACTTTAACTAGTAATGACTTCATGACTTTCTTTGCTAACAAAATTTTGACTATTAGAGAAAAAATTACTCATAAACATCCCAAAGATGTATCGTTATCTTTGGCTGCTTTCAGTGATGCCGGTATTTGGTTAGACTCTTTCTCTCCGATTGTTCTGTCTGAGTTATTTTCATTAGTTACTTCATCCAAACCATCAACATGTTTATTAGACCCCATTCCTGCCACGGCTGCTCAAGGAAGTCCTACCATTATTTAATGCTTCAATCTTAAATATGATCAATCTATCTTTGTTAGTTGGTTATGTACCACAGGCCTTTAAGGTGGCAGTAATTAAACCATTACTTAAAAAGCCATCACTTGACCCAGCTATCTTAGCTAATTATAGGCCAATCTCCAACCTTCCTTTTCTCTCAAAGATTCTTGAGAGGGTAGTTGTAAAACAGCTAACTGATCACCTGCAGAGGAATGGTCTATTTGAAGAGTTTCAGTCAGGTTTTAGAATTCATCATAGTACAGAAACAGCATTAGTGAAGGTTACAAATGATCTTCTTATGGCTTTGGACAGTGGACTTATCTCTGTGCTTGTTCTGTTGGACCTCAGTGCTGCTTTTGATACTGTTGACCATAAAATTTTATTACAGAGATTAGAGCATGTCATAGGTATTAAAGGCACTGCGCTGCGGTGGTTTGAATCATATTTGTCTAATAGATTACAGTTTGTTCATGTAAATGGGGAATCTTCTTCACAGACTAAAGTTAATTATGGAGTTCCACAAGGTTCTGTGCTAGGACCAATTTTATTCACTTTATACATGCTTCCCTTAGGCAGTATTATTAGACGGTATTGCTTAAATTTTCATTGTTACGCAGATGATACCCAGCTTTATCTATCCATGAAGCCAGAGGATACACACCAATTAGCTAAACTGCAGGATTGTCTTACAGACATAAAGACATGGATGACCTCTAATTTCCTGCTTTTAAACTCAGATAAAACTGAAGTTATTGTACTTGGCCCCACAAATCTTAGAAGCATGGTGTCTAACCAGATCGTTACTCTGGATGGCATTTCCCTGATCTCTAGTAATACTGTGAGAAATCTTGGAGTCATTTTTGATCAGGATATGTCATTCAAAGCGCATATTAAACAAATATGTAGGACTGCCTTTTTGCATTTACGCAATATCTCTAAAATCAGAAAGGTCTTGTCTCAGAGTGATGCTGAAAAACTAATTCATGCATTTATTTCCTCTAGGCTGGACTATTGTAATTCATTATTATCAGGTTGTCCTAAAAGTTCCCTAATAAGCCTTCAGTTGGTTCATAATGCTGCAGCTAGAGTACTGACGGGGACTAGCAGGAGAGAGCATATCTCACCCGTGTTGGCCTCTCTTTATTGGCTTCCTGTTAATTCTAGAATAGAATTTAAAATTCTTCTTCTTACTTATAAGGTTTTGAATAATTAGGTCCCATCTTATCTTAGGGACCTCGTAGTACCATATTACCCATTAGAGCGCTTCGCTCTCAGACTTACTTGTAGTTCCTAGGGTTTGTAAGAGTAGAATGGGAGGCAGAGCCTTCAGCTTTCAGGCTCCTCTCCTGTGGAACCAGCTCCCAATTCAGATCAGGGAGACAGATACCCTCTCTACTTTTAAGATTAGGCTTAAAACTTTCCTTTTCGCTAAGGCTTATAGTTAGGGCTGGATCGGGTGACCCTGGACCATCCCTTGGTTATGCTGCTTTAGACGTAGATTGTGGGGGGGTTCCCATGATGCACTGTTTCTTTCTCTTTTTGCTCCGTATGCATCACTCTGCATTTAATCATTAGTGATTGATCTCTGCCCCCCTTCACGGCATATCTTTTTCCTGGTTTTTTCCCTCAGCCCCAACCAGTCTCAGCAGAAGACTGCCCCTCCCTGAGCCTGGTTCTGCTGGAGGTTTCTTCCTGTTAAAAGGGAGTTTTTCCTTCCCACTGTGGCCAAGTGCTTGCTCATAGGGGGTCGTTTTGACCGTTGGGGTTTTTCATAATTATTGTATGGCCTTGCCTTACAATATGGAGCGCCTTGGGGCAACTGTTTGTTGTGATTTGGCGCTATATAAGAAAAAAGTTGATTGATTGATTGATTGACCTTATGACATATTTTTTTCTTAATTTGGTAAAGTGCCCTTCACACCTCCCAAAATATGTCACATGCTGTGCTGACGCCAACTCCAAATAAATTTGCAACATCATGAAATTCAACATTGCTTGCCAGTTTATAAAGTGTAATCCCAACTCTTTTGTCAAGGGGTACAGGATTCTTCATGACAGTGTTTTGTGGGCGTATGAGAGGGGATAGGTCATTGCACAAATGACAAAAAGCTGTTTTTGGCATCCTGAAATTAAGGTACCAGCCATCATCATCAAAATGTTGTACTGCTGTTTCCCAAAAGTTGTTTCTCAACATTCTGGCGGATGCTGGTGGGGCAGGGAATAAGGCACTTGGCTGAGGAAGAATAATTAATAAATTAGTATGTTAAATATAGTCTAATCAGGATGACAATGCACTAAATAAAATAAAAGGGGAGGTGACATTTACTTACCTAAAACAATCAGAAGCTTTGTGCTTCTGACAAGCGTTGTGGACCTTTGAAGTCTTTTCATTGGTCTTCGGCATATGCGTTCATGACTAGTTAAAAAAGACGGACAATTTTGACTGCCCACAAAACCGAGTGCTACTTCAAGCACCTCCATGTTCTTCAAAGTGCGGCAAAGTATTTTAAAACAGGATGTGATGAAATATTACCGACATTTTTACTGAGGGTCGCATTCGCACAGGATTAATATTACCTACGGTATTCTCCTGACCGTTTTACAGAAGGTAAAAGTCGCTGTAAAGTTTACTGACATACTCCGTGTTTTTTACTGTCATGGCGCGTTCGGACGGGACTAAATTCCCTGGTAATAATTACTTTACCCCGCGTCACCACATAAAACTAATACCGTCCGAATAGGGCTTTTGTCAAATGTTCATTTTGACCTTGGTTCCTCTCAACTTTTTTGTTAAATTCTTAAACCTCTTATTCTCAAACCTTTTAATAATAACCGGTTTCAAGTTTTTGTCTTTTCTTGAGACTAAATGGCAGTCTGGAATATCAGTACTATTAATGAGGATGCCCTTGGACAGAAAAAAAAAAAAAATGAATATCCTTTTGCTCCAGGGAGTGAGTTTCTTCCTGCGTGACGTCTATATCCCCAGCACCTCTGCCCACAGCTGCCGCCACAGCATGTCATATCTCCATTTTCATGTGCTGCTCCAGTTCATCTACATGGTTTTCCAGTGTTCTAATTTGAATGTCTTTCTCCTGTAAAATTCTCTTAAGATCACAAACCTTCTTCAATAAACCAAGCAGTTCAATTTGTTTTTTCACCACTCTACTGAGTTCCTCCGACATGAAATTTAAGGAGAGTTTGATCTCATCCAATCTTCACCGCTAATGGCTATTGCTGCCCAACACCAGTAAGAGACACCATTTGAACAGAAATTTTGCCCTCCTTTCTCTCTGGACTGCAATTTTGTCATTGACCCTCTGATTAAAGTCAATCCAGTGCATTGGACTTGTCCTGGTTCATGGTGTTTCTGAGAAGCATTTTGATTCTTTTCAAGGTGGAGAAGCACCTCTTAGCTTCTGCAGTGGTCATGGGTGTGGTGATGAGGATCTTTAGGAGAGTAACAGTCTCTGAAAAGACCTCTCCAAGATCATTTTCCATGAATAACTTGAAAATGTCCACAGCACCACAGCAGGCCTTGAATTCCTCCTTGCTGTAGATCAGACTGAGCTCTGTCTTCAGCTTGCTTCCGTTGAGCATTGGGTAGGCCTTCAACTGGGTGCTGAGGGCATCTTCCAGAAATGTGGTGTGGTACTGTGTGTACGTCTCTCCCTGCATCAAAGTGGCACTGATGAGATGGTTGGTGAAGGAGAATCTTTCCCTTGTGTGCTCTAATATGTTGACTTCCTGTGTAGGCAGGGTTGCACACCGGTTCATAATTTGGGTCACTGTTGGAAAAATTGTACATACATGTTATCATTTATAATGCCTTCTTTACACATAATCGTTTATGGTGCATTGCCTGCAAGTTTCAGTTTCTTACAAACCACTAAAATATTCACTGAAAACTCTCTGTAAAACTGTTTGCATAAACATGATTGTGTGACCTGTCTGCAGAGAGATTCTGCTATTATTTTGCTTATCAGTCAAGCCTTCCTTGAGGAAGTGCCCCCTGCAGAGACAGTGTGCTATTGTTCTTAATGTTTCACCACTTCAGCCATCCCTGAGAGAGTGCTACCTGCAGAGACAGTGTTCTATTGTTCTTAATGAACTCCTGTGTATGTAAGTGAATAAAAAGCTGAGGTGAGGGGGTAGACAGCAGAGAAGGAGAAGATATTGTCAGAGTTCCTGCTGCCGTCTCTCCTCGCGAGAAAGAGTAACAGTGTCTCCTTGGTGTCTTCTTTGTCTAATGGTTTATCTGACTCTGTTATAGGTCTAAACCTGATATTAAATTGGTCCATTCGAGCCGGATGTCAACAAACCTGAGGAGCGTCGACCAGTGAGGATGGACTCTGTAAGACTGTGGCCACGGCTGGGAAAAATCCCAAAAGACCCTTTCCGGGGTGGACTCCTCCCTCACGGGTCGACGATCACCAGGCTGAAGACATCCGAACTTTGCCTTAAAGAGGACAACCAAGAGTGAGTACTGTTTCATCTGTAAAATTACGGGTGACTGAGGGTTACCGCGTAGAAAAAACCTTATAAAGTTCTGGGAACCTCTTATAGGTACTAAAAGCGCTATATAAATTAACTATAGGGTCGGTAAAACCTGCGGTGGGTGGACCGTGAAATTCTGGGAATGGTTAAACCCTCGATATTGTCCACAGGAAATATTGAAAATTAACTGATAACTGTCGGGTCGGTAAAACCTGCAGTGGGCGGACCGTGAAATTCTGGGAATGGTTAAACCCTCAATATTGTCCACAGGAAATATTGAAAATTAACTGGTAACTGTCGGGTCGGTAAAACCTGCGGTGGGCAGACCGTGAAATTCTGGGAATGGTTAAACCCTCAATATTGTCCACTGGAAATATTGAAAATTAACTGGTGTGAATTTTACATGTGAGTGACACCTGATTGGGGACGAGACTGGAAAGAGGCAATAGGCAAGGTTCACGCACCTCCTTGAGGTAGAAGTGGTGACAACTTTTCCGTTTGGCCGTCCATCAATCGTGGAAAAGGACAACAATCTGTTCGTTTAGATCTCCCTAGGAGATAAATCCCCGAACGGCTAAAATGGGGAATTGTTGTTCCTGTTGTGGGTCAAACCAGAAAAATGATGAGTATACCACACATAAAGATTACAAATATATGGAGATAAAACATCCTGGTTCAAGTAAACATTTAAAACTTTGGAAAAAGAAATTCCAATTCACAGGAAAATTGGCGCCCGAACCAACAACCGAATCAATGACAAAGATAAAAGCAAAAGCTGGACAATCAAAGAAAAAACAGAAAAAATTAGGATTAGAAAATGCGGTTACTGATTATCAGTATCAATATCAATAGAATTCATTGAAGTGTTATTATGTAGAATAGTATGCAAGTTTCTTTGGTTATTGTTATGGCCATATGATACCAGGGAAATTGCATGTAAAGTAATAATGTATGTATAGATATAAACTGTTTATGGAGCTCCGAGATTAATTATGAATATATTTGTGGGTCCACTAATAGACATGTATAATAGAATAAGAATATGATAAGCTTTTATTTGTTTGCAGAGATATTAATAAATATAGTCATGATGAAACTACTCATTTCAAACCGGTTTGATAATGATTGATATTGTAGACATATTATATGAATAGTTTCTTTCTTTCTTTTTCTATATATACGTATGTATAAAATATGTGCTGGCCATTTGTGTCTGTTGATGGACCGTGGGGTTAGAAAATTTCTTATGTTTCATATACAAGTAATGAGGACAATAGATAAATAATCAAATATTATGAATAAATGCATGGCTGAATCCCATATTAAAGACATTATTAAATAAGACTGTCAATGGGCAGACAGTTGTCAAAAAATAATATGCTTCTCAACACAACATGTACATGTTTGTGAGAGGAAAATAATTAAGAAATTAAGAAGAACAAATTAAGAAACAGACAATAATGAAAGTAGAAGCTAAATGGAAAAATAAAAATAGATAAATAAAATATGCAATGCAGAAAATAAAGCAAAAACATAAAAAAGACAAGGAGAGGTTTATTATAACAAATAAGAAGATGATAATGAAACACAAACTGCACACAGAGCACACAAAAGACAGCCACAAAATCAACCTCCCCTTGAGGAAACTGGAGGGCCCTATCTGCCCTCAACCATAACTCAAGATACACATATAGCAGACTGCCACAAGGTTATTGTGAAAGTCCTACTGTCTTTTCACAAGCAATGTCCAGTAACCTGGCCAAATTTGTACCACCAAATAATAGTCAAATTCTATTATATGTAGATGATATACTTGTGGCATCAGAAACAGAGCAAGAAAATAAACAGGACATGCTGGAGCTGTTGAAATTTCTAGCAGAAAATGGACAAACTAAGAGTGCTGTAAACAGGAAGTAAATACTTAGGACACAATTTGAGTGCAGGAGGCTGCACCATTCTGGATGAAAGGAAAACAGCTATTTTGCAAGCTCCAAAACCAACCACAAAAAGCAAATGATGTTGTTTTTGGGCCTAACAAATTATTGCCGACAATGGATACCAAATTTTGCTGAAATAACAAGTCCACTAAGCACTATGATTTTTGGAGAAAACATGCCCATGTCAGCAAAACTGACATGGACTCCAGAAGGAGAGCAAGCATTTTGTAACCTAAAAAAGGCCCTAACATCAAGTACAACATTGGCCTTACCAGATTATAACAAACCATTTGTCCAAATGGTGGACTGCAAAGGAGAATTTATGACATCAGCTCTGACACAGCACCATGGAAGCAAATTAAGACCTGTGGCTTTTTACTCCACCAGGTTGAATCCTGTGGCCAGAGCATTGCCCCCATGCGTAAGAGCTGTTGTGGCTGCATCTTTGGCGGTGCAGGCCTCTGCAGGGGTGGTCCTATTTCACACATTAACTCTAAAAGTGCCACATGCTGTGTCAGCCCTGTTACTACAGACTAACATCACTTTCCTGTCTCCAGCCAGACATTTGTCATGTATGACAACATTGCTGTCACATCCACATTTAACAGTGGAAAGATGTACAACGCTAAATCCAGCCACCCTAATCCCCACGGAGGAAGAAGGGGATATACATGACTGCCTGGCTGAAGCTGAGGAAGTACATAAACCAAGAAAAGATTTGACAGATGTGCCAATTCCAAATTCAACAATCATATTTGTAGATGGCTCATGTAGAAAAAAATCCTGATGGTACTAACTCCTCAGGATATGCAATTGTAACCCAAAAAGATGTTCTTAAAGCAGAACAGCTGCCAGACAACATGTCAGCACGAGCAGCTGAATGAATAGCATTGACAGAAGCCTGTAAATTAATGGAGAACAAGAAAGTTACAATTTATACAGACAGCCAATATGCATTCTCAACAGTACATGTTTTTGCACAACACTGGAAAAATAGGGGCATGATAACATCTACTGGGAAACCTGTTCTACACAGAGCTTTATTACTCTCGCTCCTGAAAGCTGTACAGCTCCCGGAGGCGATAGCAATATGCAAATATACCCCACACACAACAAACCAAGACCTTGTCTCGCGTGGCAACCACTTTGCTGATGAAATGGCTAAAAAAGCAGCCCAAGGGGAAGTGGTTACTTTCCAAATAACTGAACAGAAAATAGATAAAGACGTCCTTAGAGACATGCAACAAGGTGCTCCAGAAAGTGAAAAAGCCGTGTGGAAACGAAACGGTGCCACACAGACAGACGATATTTATATGTGACCGTTGCACAAACCAATATTACCAAGAAGTCTATTTAAATGGGCAGCTATATTGAGCCATGGACCTTGCCATGCCTCAACAGGAGGGATGGCACGTCTAGTGGAACAACACTATACAACCTATGGCTTTAATAACTACTCAAAAAACTTTTGTAGAGCATGTTTGATTTGTGCAAAGCATAACTCACAAGGGAATGAAAGACCAAGAAGAGGACAATTCCCTACCCCTTTTCAAACCATACACATGGACTTTATTGAGTTGACACAATGTGAAGGGAAAAAGTACTGTTTAGTGATAATTGATGCATATTCTAAGTGGGTAGAAGTGTTCCTCACCAAACATGCAGATGCACTTACAGTAGCAAAAATTCTATGCAGAGACATCATACCACGACATGGCCTACCAGAAACCATATACAGCGATAATGGTACACACTTTGTAAATCAGATAACACAATATTTAACCCAACACCTGAGAATCAATGCAAAAACACATTGTGCATATCATCCACAAAGTGCAGGACTAGTTGAAAGAACAAATGGCACAATCAAAAGTAAACTGAAAAAATGTATAGAAGAAACAGGAAAAAATTGGGTTTATTGTTTAGATTTGGTGAAATTATATATGCACATAACACCAAGTAGTGAGACAGGCTTAACACCTTTCGAAACACTGTGTGGTAGACCATACAGATTACCAGACCTTCAAACAGTAGCTGGACCAGATGAGGAGGAGCAGGGGCTGGTAGATTATATGAAGCATGTCTTAAAACACAAAGTTTCTGTGTAGGCTCTCAGTTCTCCAGGTGGTTTCCATACTAGAGAAGCTTGAATCTTCGACTGGACTGGGTTGCTTGACGCGAGGACGTTTCGCTTCAAATTGCAGAAGCTTCCTCAGCTAAAATTCTTGCTCTGGAAGTCTGACTTCTGCCTGACTCTTGTAGAGGCAAGTGAACAGAAGCCAACAAAAGCTGGAGTTTTAAACCTAACCAGACCCCTCCTACTGAGAGGCAGACTGCTATAGGCTAGTGACTAAACAATAGCTCTAATTAGTAACTATTGTGCTCTAGTTAGCACTCTCCTAATGACAGGGCAGCTGTCCCTCCTAATGATGGGATGGATGCCTTTCTTGATGGCTCCCTTGATGACTCTCCTGATGACGTGAATGACTCATTACCATGAACAAAAGACTGAAACTCCTTTGACCTGAGTACCCCATTGTAAACAGGGATAAAGCGTGTCTCAGACCCCCTCCCCGGTTAAGGCTGGGTTTCAAACGTTTCACAAAGAATGCCTCCTTGACGCCTCTCTCAAACCATTTCTTCTCTCTGGCTAATATTTTAACTTCCTTGTCCTCAAACGTGTGGTTAGTGTCTTTAAGGTGGAGATGAACTGCAGACTGAGGTCCACTGGCGCCCTCTCTGTGGTGCTGGTATAGTCTTTTGTGTAAAGGTTGCTTCATCTCACCTATGTAGTGTTCATTACAGTTTTCCTGACATCTGATAGAATACACTACATTGCTCTGTTTGTATCTAGGGATCATGTCCTTAGGGTGAACTAATTTCTGTCTCAAGGTGTTAATCGGTTTAAAGTAAACTGGGATTTTGTGCTGTCTGAAGATCCTCTGTAGTTTTTCCCCTACTCCTGCTAAATAAGGGAGAGACACTCCTCTTCTTCTTGTCTCCTGTCTATCTGGTCTCTTTGTTCTCTGGGACTTCTGCACTTTGTCCAGGGACCATCGTGGGTACCCACATACTGTGAGGGCTTTCCGGACACGTTGTTGTTCTTTAGCCCTTCCCTCTGCAGTTGTGGGCACCTGTAGGGCTCTGTGTTGAAGCGTCCTGATCACCCTGAGCTTGTGTTCAAGGGGGTGGTTTGAGCCAAAGAGCAGATATTTGTCAGTGTGAGTTGGTTTTCTATAAACCCCTGTCTGGAGCTGCCTGTTTTCTCCAATCATAACATCACAGTCCAAGAAGGCTAAATGGTTGTTTCTGGCATCCTCACATGTGAACTTGATGTTGGCATCCACCGAGTTGATGTGTTCTGTAAAGTCTTCAACTTCCTGTTGCTTGATTTTAACCCATGTGTCATCAACATATCTGAACCAGTGACTGGGAGAGATGCCCGTGAAAGATGTCAAGTGTCTTCTCCACTCGCTCCATGTACAGATTGGCCACAATGGGGGATACCGGAGACCCCATCGCACAACCATGAATCTGCCTGTAGTAATTCCCCCTAAACAGGAAATATGTGGTGTTGAGACAGATCACCAAGAGTTGGCAGATGTGGTCTGGTGTGACTTTGGTCCTTTCAAGTAGAGACACATCCTCAAGCAGTCTCTGCCTCACAGCTGAGACGGCCTCAGCGGTGGGGATGCAGGTGAACAATGATGTCACATCAAATGACACCATAGTTTCATCTGCCTCCAGCTGTAGGTCCTTGATCTTGTTCACAAAATCTTGTGTGTTCTCCACATGGTGGTCTGAGTTACCCACTAGAGGAGCCAAAATCCACTTGAGGTGCTTGGCCAAATTGTACATGATGGAATCTGTGCTATATACAATAGGCCTGAGTGGCATGTCCTGTTTGTGGATTTTGGGCAGTCCATAGATGCACGGAGTGGCGTCCCCAGGGTACAGTCTGTAGTATGTCTGCCTGTCGATGAGTCCCTCTTTCTCCAGGTTTTGGAGGTAGCTAATGATTTTCTTCTTATAGCCGCTCGTGGGGTCTCTCTTCAGACGTTCATATGTATTGGAGTCACTGAGCAAGTTGTTGATCTTGGCCTCATAGTCCAATGTGTTCAGGACCACTGTGCATCTGCCTTTATCCGCTGGCAGGATAAGGATGCTTTGGTCCTTTTGCAGTGCTGACAAAGCTTTACGTTCTTCTCCTGTGATGTTGGATGGAGGAGGCTTAGCACTGTTCAGCACTGCTGTGACTCTTAGTCGTTCGTAGGTCCCCAGCTTCTCACTCTGACAAACTGTTATGTTTAATGGCTGACTCTACTGCAGTGATGTAATCTACTATCAGTATATGTTTAGGGGTCACTGAGAAATTTAGTCCTTTAGTGAGCACATCCTTTTCTGTCTGTGTAATATTTATTATTTTTTTTATTTTTTTTGTACCGGGCAACATGTTTTCTTCTGTAAAGTTGGACATTTTAATACAGACTTGATTGGGAACCTGCTTGCTTTTAGAACCATCCTCAAGGCCATTTAACGAACTGCAAATTTTCTTGTTCCTGGTGGCCTTCATCTGAGCCTATCAAAGCTTAGCTGTTGGTAATAACAGGTACTGCCATGCTGTAATAACATGTAACACCATGCAATATATATTATAATGTACTTCAGAAAATACACCACTGGTCTGTCTCAGCAAAACACATGACTACGACAGACTGCAGTTACTCCACACTTTTTCCAGTATCACAGGCATTTCTCTACGAAACTTGTGCATTCATATCATGTAATCATCAGAAGAAGTACTGAACATTATCTGTTTCTCCATGCTCTACCTTCACATAATGTGCTGTATAAGGTGTCATTCTCATTATATTTAAATTCTGGGTGTGTTTGTGAAGCAAAGGGCTAGCTACCTGCGACCACATTTGTATCCTGTCGGTGATTCTGTTGTTTTACTGCTGAGAAATAGTGTTTTGTGTGCGTTTATACCCCCATCACACATACGCCAATTTAGGCCAAATGGCGTCAGAACGACACATCCGGCCATAGTCAGGAAGTATTGAGGTGCAGTCTGAAGATGGACGGTGGCAGTCTCTGAGCAGTCTACATAGTTGGTCCCATTCGCTCGGCTGTCCCAAGTGCGTTGCACAGTTCAAAACACTCTTGGCGCTGTCTAGATGGGACGCACATCTGACTGCGGTCTAGGTGCAGTTTGTGCACCATCTGCATATTCTGATGGTGTCATAACAGCATTTGAAATGATCTGATTGTGGGTGATTGAGCTCGGAGATGGACTGGTCACAGCCAAGCCTGCCGACATGTTGTGCCACGTATGTCCACCTCCACTGGACCCCGGCCAGGGAGGCAAAGGAAATGTTGATATGTAATAACATGTATGTGGCACACATTCATCATGGCAGAACAGGCTGTTCAGATCTATCATAGATACACTGTAAGATCCATAGTAGACCTTACAGTACAGATATAATTCCATTCATTCCCATGAGCAACATAAAAAATGGGAAATATTGTGCCCATCATATATCTGTGACACCTCGGGCAGGTGTGCCCCTCACTGTCTCATGCACATTAAAGGGGAACAGAAACGCTTTTTGAGAGTTTGTTTGTGCATTTCTTGGTAAAAATAACTGTTATTCATACACTTGGAGAATGTTTGAGAATGTAGATAATATTATTTGAATCAAATTTGCCGCTAAATTGACATGTAAATCGCCATTGGCTGAAGTCAGGGGAGGGCACTTCCGGTTGACGTGACTGTTTGGGGTCTCCTCTGCTGGGGACAAGTGCAGTTTATTGAGCTCACTCATTGTACACTCAACAAAAATATAAACGCAACACTTTTGGTTTTGCTCCCATTTTGTATGAGGTGAACTCAAAGATCTAAAACTTTTTCCACATACACAATATCACCATTTCCCTCAAATATTGTTCACAAACCAGTCTGAATCTGTGATAGTGAGCACTTCTCCTTTTTTGAGATAATCCATCCCACCTCACAGGTGTGCCATATCAAGATGCTGATTAGACACCATGATTAGTGCACAGGTGTGCCTTAGACTGCCCACAATAAAAGGCCACTCTGAAAGGTCCAGTTTTATCACACAGCACAATGCCACAGATGTCGCAAGATTTGAGGGAGCGTGCAGTTGGCATGCTGACAGCAGGAATGTCAACCAGAGCTGTTGCTCGTGTATTGAATGTTCATTTCTCTACCATAAGCCGTCTCCAAAGGCGTTTCAGAGAATTTGGCTGTACATCCAACCAGCCTCACAACCGCAGACCACGTGTAACCACACCAGCCCAGGACCTCCACATCCAGCATGTTCACCTCCAAGATCGTCTGAGACCAGCCACTCGGACAGCTGCTGAAACAATCGGTTTGCATAACCAAAGAATTTCTGCACAAACTGTCAGAAACCGTCTCAGGGAAGCTCATCTGCATGCTCGTTGTCCTCATCGGGGTCTCGACCTGACTCCAGTTCGTCGTCGTAACCGACTTGAGTGGGCAAATGCTCACATTCGCTGGCGTTTGGCACATTGGAGAGGTGTTCTCTTCACGGATGATGCGAAGGAGATGTGTTGCACTGCATGAGGCAAATGGTGGTCACACCAGATACTGACTGGTATCCCGCCCGAATAAAACAAAACTGCACCTTTCAGAGTGGCCTTTTATTGTGGACAGTCTAAGGCACACCTGTGCACTAATCATGGTGTCTAATCAGCATCTTGGTATGGCACACCTGTGAGGTGGATTATCTCAGCAAAGGAGAAGTGCTCACTATCACAGATTTCGACTGGTTTGTGAACAATATTTGAGGGAAATGGTGATACTGTGTATGTGGAAAAAGTTTTAGATCTTTGAGTTCATCTCATACAAAATGGGAGCAAAACCAAAAGTGTTGCGTTTATATTTTTGTTGAGTATAGTTCTATTTGTCTCATCAAGAAACAGCTTGCGCATGTTGGCAAAGCCACAAACGGAGGAACAAGAGAGACAATATTTCCTTACATAAGTAAGTGGTTTTGGTTATTCTTGTCAATTTGTCCATGACATTTGGTTGATAAACAGGTGTATGTTTCCTGCCCGTGCCTGTGCTGTCCGAGGACACAGACGACACTTACACACACCACTCACACAGAGATGTGCACACACACCACTGACTTCATGAATGAAACTCAGTCAATAAAGCATAATTGCGTAAAAATATTATATATATATATATATATATATATATATATGTTTCGTAATGGTTTTAGGAGCTGCGTTATGCTGAAAACAGCAGCAGTAGCTCAGTTCAGCCCAGCAGCGCAGCTTAACAGCACAGATCTGTGTAACTTTTAACACTAATATTTCAGAATGTGTGGGTGTCACAATAAGTTTAATACTTTCCTGACATGATTTAATGGCTCGATATCCAGGTCATAATGGCATTTTAACACCTATTTTCCGAGTGTTTTTCTGATTGTGTTCAGTCGCGAATCCCCACTGAAAACTTTGTCAATATTTTGCCCAGTTAGGAGGTGTCATGTCACTGTCCATGAAGAGATGTTCGCATTTAGTGGGCAGCATTGGGAGTTGCAGACTCTAGCAGTCATATGTAACCTCTTTGTTGGTGCCTGTGGCAGGGAATCCCAGAACGAGGCTCATCTTCCCCCAACCAGTGACGTCACCCACCTGACCTGCATAAATAGCAGCAGCTGGTTGATGTCAAAGCCTCTCAGACCACGACTAAAACAAGGTTTTCTATAGATGTTTTATGATCTTTAGTTTTTCTCGAACTATCAAAAGAATGCATTTTTTTGTGTTTACTCATGCTATAAATAATCTGTGGGCATTTCTGTTCCCCTTTAATGTGTCATTTCACGTGTCAGAGGCTCACAGCTGAACGGATCTCACCATTGTAATATACTTATTATTACTTGATCACCATCTAACTCTGTAGGAGGTATGACATGGAACTGTTTTGCCAGGCTATGACAACATTATTAAACATGAATCTCACCTCCTGCACGGCCCCAAGAGCGTTTCACAGCAAAAGCGCAGACAGTAGCCAGGGACCACAGACTGTGGTGAAAAGCTTCTCAACTGGCTGCTGTGTGCTGCAAACAACCATGGCATAAATAAATCCCATGTGATAATCCAACCGGACATCATGGTGTACAGAGTTGTGTTGTGCTGAAGTGAACAAAAAAAAAATAATTTCAAGTTCGCTGCATCAGACGAATGGTGTGCACATGGGAAAAGCTTGGCCCACTGCCAGCAACCTGTCAGCAAAGGTGTCCAGTGGATGACAGTGGCATGCACATGCTGGCACATGCAGCAAATGGTGTCCAGTGGCTGACAGCGGCACGCACACGCACCCCGCGCACACGCACAGCAGCTCATTTAGCTGTTATGAACACACACACACTGAGCAATCATTTCAGCACCTGTTCTACATACTCACATGCACGTGAGGTCAGTGAGTGCTGGGAAGGGGAGGACGAGCATAGATGGGATTGCATGAGTCAGTGAGTGACTGCACCGATGCCACCTTGGAACATTTGGCGTGAGTACGTTGGTTGTACTCCGATGTCCAGTACCAGCAGGTCCTGTGCAAAGGGAGGACACAGCGCTGCCTTCCACTCTGGTCCTGTGTTTGCCATCCAGACGTTTGGTCATCAGGCAGTCTTCAGTACCTTTTATGGCCATCTGACAGCAGTCTGTGTCATCTAACTGTTGTCTAAACACGCTTTGGATGTGATCGTGCAGGTGAGGATCAGGTAGTCTGGATGGGACCCGCCCACAGTCTACACGCCTCTCTACCCCTGACTGCGTCCAGATTATGGCCATTTTTGCCGTGTTGGCTTGGTTCCTGCACATTCTTTCTATTTGTTCTGCTCTTGTTTGGCATGCTTGAGAATTGTTTGTTGTAGTTTGTTTATTTGATCATTGTTATTCCTACAATGACCTAAGCAGCGGGTCACCTCTCTGAATCTGGTCTGCTTGAGGTTTATTCCTCAAAAAAGGCCTGAGAGAGTTTTTTCCTTCGCTCTGTTGCTTATGTGCTTGTTCAGGGGGCATGGTAAGGTTAGATCTTAACCTTGTAAGCCACCTTATATTGTGATTTGGTATTGCAAAAGTGAATTGAATTGAATTGATGCTGAACAATGGGCTGTACAGATTCAGTCATATACAGTCAGCTTTTCCTTTCACCTTTGTTTCTGCATGTTTGATTCTGATAGTATCGCTCCATGTTGTTTTTATTCACTTTCTTTCTGTGTCTGTGCACACCTGTTAGCTATTTCAGAAATTACCTCCTTGTGTATTTAAACCCACCTCATGCAAAATGTGCTGACAAGTGAGGAGAGTGTGTGGAGAAGGTGCAGAGAGCATATTAAGGAGCTGGTGAATGAAGAAAATGAGAGGGAGAGAAGGCTGGATTATGTGGAGAAAGTAAATAAGGAATTGTGACATGTTTGTGATAAGAATGATGTGTGGACAACTTTGAAGAGGATAGAGAGTTAAAAGCCAGTGGGTCCAGATGTGATATAGTTAGGCATGGAGATGTTTGGGAGATATGGCAGTGGAATTTTGGAATGGATTGTTTAACACAATCTTGGAAAGTGGGTGGATCCCTGAGGAATGGAGGTGAAATGTATTGGCAGTGATTTTTTTTAAGAATAAGGGTGATGTGCCTCACAGCAGTGGTTGCAGAAGCTAAGATGAAAAAAGAGGTGAAGCTCTGTGAGCAGCAAGTATCACAGGGCTGATGCATACCCTGCATGCTTTACACACCATGATATGAACATACAATTAATATACATATGTCTGAAATTGTTTTTTGTTTGTTTGTTTTTTTTTTTTAATGACTTCTGTCTGAATTACTGAAAATGTTAAAACATATCATACCAATCCATCACAGTTATTTTACTGATATTATTCGTCTTGGCTTCTCGATAGCTTATATATATATATATATATATATATATATATATATATATATATATATATATATATATATATATATATATATAACTCCACAATATAATGATCCATCTGGGCTTCTTGGTTGTTGAGATGTACTACTAATAGTGCAGCAGATAACAACTTGCACGATTCCAAAGGAATAGTTTGCACCATGGGTCATGCTTAGTTATCGTGTTATGGGTTAAGATATGTCACATGTCATAGAATCCAATGGTTGTTGACATTGTTTGACCTTTACATTGCAGACCAAACATTCAATTCAATTTCAATTCAATTTTTTTTTTTTATATAGCGCCAAATCACAACAAACAGTTGCCCCAAGGCGCTTTATATTGTAAGGCAAGGCCATACAATAATTATGTAAAACCCCAACGGTCAAAACGACCCCCTGTGAGCAAGCACTTGGCTACAGTGGGAAGGAAAAACTCCCTTTTAACAGGAAGAAACCTCCAGCAGAACCAGGCTCAGGGAGGGGCAGTCTTCTGCTGGGACTGGTTGGGGCTGAGGGAGAGAACCAGGAAAAAGACATGCTGTGGAGGGGAGCAGAGATCGATCACTAATGATTAAATGCAGAGTGGTGCATACAGAGCAAAAAGAGAAAGAAACAGTGCATCATGGGAACACCCCAGCAGTCTACGTCTATAGCAGCATAACTAAGGGATGGTTCAGGGTCACCTGATCCAGCCCTAACAATAAGCTTTAGCAAAAAGGAAAGTTTTAAGCCTAATCTTAAAAGTAGAGAGGGTGTCTGTCTCCCTGATCTGAATTGGGAGCTGGTTCCACAGGAGAGGAGCCTGAAAGCTGAAGGCTCTGCCTCCCATTCTACTCTTACAAACCCTAGGAACTACAAGTAAGCCTGCAGTCTGAGAGCGAAGCGCTCTATTGGGGTGAAATGGTACTATGAGGTCCCTAAGATAAGATGGGACCTGATTATTCAAAACATTTTAAGTAAGAAGAAGAATTTTAAATTCTATTCTAGAATTAACAGGAAGCCAATGAAGAGAGGCCAATATGGGTGAGATATGCTCTCTCCTTCTAGTCCCCGTTAGTACTCTAGCTGCAGCATTTTGAATTAACTGAAGGCTTTTTAGGGAACTTTTAGGACAACCTGATAATAATGAATTACAATAGTCCAGCCTAGAGGAAATAAATGCATGAATTAGTTTTTCAGCATCACTCTGAGACAAGACCTTTCTAATTTTAGAGATATTGCGTAAATGCAAAAAAGCAGTCCTACATATTTGTTTAATATGCGCTTTGAATGACATATCCTGATCAAAAATGACTCCAAGATTTCTCACAGTATTACTAGAGGTCAGGGTAATGCCATCCAGAGTAAGGATCTGGTTAGACACCATGTTTCTAAGATTTGTGGGGCCAAGTACAATAACTTCAGTTTTATCTGAGTTTAAAAGCAGGAAATTAGAGGTCATCCATGTCTTTATGTCTGTAAGACAATCCTGCAGTTTAGCTAATTGGTGTGTGTCCTCTGGCTTCATGGATAGATAAAGCTCGGTATCATCTGCGTAACAATGAAAATTTAAGCAATACCGTCTAATAATACTGACTAAGGGAAGCATGTATAAAGTGAATAAAATTGGTCCTAGCACAGAACCTTGTGGAACTCCATAATTAACTTTAGTCTGTGAAGAAGATTCCCCATTTACATGAACAAATTGTAATCTATTAGACAAATATGATTCAAACCACCGCAGCACAGTGCCTTTAATACCTATGGCATGCTCTAATCTCTGTAATAAAATTTTATGGTCAACAGTATCAAAAGCAGCACTGAGGTCTAACAGAACAAGCACAGAGATGAGTCCACTGTCTGAGGCCATAAGAAGATCATTTGCAACCTTCACTAATGCTGTTTCTGTACTATGATGAATTCTAAAACCTGACTGAAACTCTTCAAATAGACCATTCCTCTGCAGATGATCAGTTAGCTGTTTTACAACTACCCTTTCAAGAATTTTTGAGAGAAAAGGAAGGTTGGAGATTGGCCTATAATTAGCTAAGATAGCTGGGTCAAGTGATGGCTTTTTAAGTAATGGTTTAATTACTGCCACCTTAAAAGCCTGTGGTACATAGCCAACTAACAAAGATAGATTGATCATATTTAAGATCGAAGCATTAAATAATGGTAGGGCTTCCTTGAGCAGCCTGGTAGGAATGGGGTCTAATAAACATGTTGATGGTTTGGATGAAGTAACTAATGAAAATAACTCAGACAGGACAATCGGAGAGAAAGAGTCTAACCATATACCGTCATCACTGAAAGCAGCCAAAGATAACGATACGTCTTTGGGATGGTTATGAGTAATTTTTTCTCTAATAGTTAAAATTTTGTTAGCAAAGAAAGTCATGAAGTCATTACTAGTTAAAGTTAATGGAATACTCAGCTCAATAGAGCTCTGACTCTTTGTCAGCCTGGCTACAGTGCTGAAAAGAAACCTGGGCTTGTTCTTATTTTCTTCAATTAGTGATGAGTAGAAAGATGTCCTAGCTTTACGGAGGGCTTTTTTATAGAGCAACAGACTCTTTTTCCAGGCTAAGTGAAGATCTTCTAAATTAGTGAGACGCCATTTCCTCTCCAACTTACAGGTTATCTGCTTTAAGCTACGAGTTTGTGAGTTATACCACGGAGTCAGGCACTTCTGATTTAAAGCTCTCTTTTTCAGAGGAGCTACAGCATCCAAAGTTGTCTTCAATGAGGATGTAAAACTATTGACGAGATACTCTATCTCACTTACAGAGTTTAGGTAGCTACTCTGCACTGTGTTGGTATATGGCATTAGAGAACATGAAGAAGGAATCATATCCTTAAACCTAGTTACAGCGCTTTCTGAAAGACTTCTAGTGTAATGAAACTTATTCCCCACTGCTGGGTAGTCCATCAGAGTAAATGTAAATGTTATTAAGAAATGATCAGACAGAAGGGAGTTTTCAGGGAATACTGTTAAGTCTTCTATTTCCATACCATAAGTCAGAACAAGATCTAAGATATGATTAAAGTGGTGGGTGGACTCATTTACATTTTGAGCAAAGCCAATAGAGTCTAATAATAGATTAAATGCAGTGTTGAGGCTGTCATTCTCAGCATCTGTGTGGATGTTAAAATCGCCCACTATAATTATCTTATCTGAGCTAAGCACTAAGTCAGACAAAAGGTCTGAAAATTCACAGAGAAACTCACAGTAACGACCAGGTGGACGATAGATAATAACAAATAAAACTAGTTTTTGGGACTTCCAATTTGGATGGACAAGACTAAGAGTCAAGCTTTCAAATGAATTAAAGCTCTGTCTGGGTTTTTGATTAATTAATACCCGGAATGGAAGATTGCTGCTAATCCTCCGCCTCGGCCCGTGCTACGAGCATTCTGACAGTTAGTGTGACGGGGGTGTTGACTCATTTAAACTAACATATTCATCCTGCTGTAACCAGGTTTCTGTAAGGCAGAATAAATCAATATGTTGATCAATTATTATATCATTTACCAACAGGGACTTAGAAGAGAGAGACCTAATGTTTAATAGACCACATTTAACTGTTTTAGTCTGTGGTGCAGTTGAAGGTGCTATATTATTTTTTCTTTTTGAATTTTTATGCTTAAATAGATTTTTGCTGGTTATTGGTGGTCTGGGAGCAGACACCGTCTCTACGGGGATGGGGTAATGAGGGGATGGCAGGGGGAGAGAAGCTGCAGACACGGTTTGGAGGATTTAAGAAAATTGGCCAGATTTCTAGAAATGAGAGCTGCTCCATCCAAAGTGGGATGGATGCCATCTCTCCTAACAAGACCAGGTTTTCCCCAGAAGCTTTGCCAATTATCTATGAAGCCCACCTCATTTTTTGGACACCACTCAGACAGCCAGCAATTCAAGGAGAACATGCGGCTAAACATGTCACTCCCGGTCCGATTTGGGAGGGGCCCAGAGAAAACTACTAGTCCGACATTGTTTTTGCAAAGTTACACACCGATTCAATGTTAATTTTAGTGACCTCCGATTGGCGTAACCGGGTGTCGTTACTGCCGACGTGAATTACAATCTTACCAAATTTACGCTTAGCCTTAGCCAGCAGTTTCAAATTTCCTTCAATGTCACCTGCTCTGGCCCCCGGAAGACAATTGACTATGGTTGCTGGTGTCGCTAACTTCACATTTCTCAAAACAGTCGCCAATAACCAGAGTTTGTTCCTCGGCGGGTGTGTCGTCGAGTGGGGAAAAACGGTTAGAAATGTGAACGGGTTGGTGGTGTACACGGGGCTTCTGTTTAGAACTACGCTTCCTCCTCACAGTCACCCAGTCGGCCTGCTTTCCCGGCTGCTCGGGATCTGCCAGAGGGAAACTAACGGCGGCTAAGCTACCTTGGTCCGCACCGACTACAGGGGCCTGGCTAGCTGTAGAATTTTCCACGGTGCGGAGCCGAGTCTCCAATTCGCCCAGCCTGGCCTCCAAAGCTATGAAGTCAAAACTGTTCCATTTATTTTTTGTATTAGCTCAACCAATAATTTGCACCATGTTTTACCAAAATTGGAACAACTTTAACTTTCAACCCCTGTACAAACTGAAATCGACTTTTGTCACCATTTTTGCTGTTTTTATCCCATAACTCCAGAACATTCAGTTATAGCCTCCCTATACCTTTTTGGAATCTTGATGCTCAGATAAATAATGTGGTGTAGTTTTCATTATGATGGCTATTTACATCTTTTAATTTTGACTCCTGTTTAATTCTTCAATTGACCCCTACCTGGCTGTCGATTGAAAATTCAAATGGCCAATCATTTTTTTTTTCCAAAAGAGTAAAGTTTAAGGAGTATTTGTCCCAAATGTGTTGCTTCTGTCACCATTTACAGGGTTGTTTCAGTTATCTGCTGTACTATAAGGAGATTTTTGGATCATGTTGTCCTTGAGCTTGATCTTTGACCTTATTACTCAAAGATCTTGTTTTTGTGGGGGGGGGCATGTTTTCCTCGACTTTGGACTTTGAACAAAGTATTCCAAAATCTAGTCACCTCCAGATATCTGTCAAAGTGATATCTCCCTTGCAACCCAAGTTTGAAGAAAACCCTTCCAGCCATTTCTTTATTTACTTTGTCTACAGGCACATGGTCTCACACACACACACACACACACACACACACACACACACACACACACACACACACACACACACACACACACACACGCATGCATGCATGCACACACTCCACTGAAAACAATATCCTACTTGCCTCTTTGTGGACGGGCAGAGTAATGATTGAGAGTGCTGATGGAGAAATGTAGAGAAGACCACCAGGGGCTGCACTAAGTATTTGTGGATTTTACAAAATCTTGTGATGATGTGACAAGAAAAAAGTGAAGAGTAAATTTGAAGACAATTATATGAGGGTGTACAGGATATATTTGAGGACAGTGTGACAGCAGTGAGACCAGCTAAAGGAATGACAAATAGATTCAAGGTGGAGGAAGATTTCATCAAAGGGACCATGCCTGGTCCAAGGCATGAAAAACTAAAACAGAGGCTGACTGGATAACTTTTTGTCAGCTCCGCAATAAATGCACCTTCTTAATTAACAAGGCTAATTCTGAATTTCATTTATCCAAAATCACCCCAAATTTCAAAGATCCCAAGAAGTTCTGGAAGGTTGTAAGATCTGCTTCTGGTGCTACTGTACATCTCCTGGTGAGCTGCCATTTCCTGGTGAAAGATTTTACAGATTTGACTGATAACTGTTCAGTGTTAGATATACTTTAATGAATATTTCATTAAAGCAGGGCATTTGTTTGATTCCCTCAAAAATGATCTTTAAAAAACTGCTCTAAATAGTGAACCAGCTGGAGTAAAATGTCATCCTGTTGATTGTCCATTTCAGTTTAAATCTGTGTGTTTCTGAGGTCTGTAGGGCACTGAAGATGCAAGATTCCAAAAAACTGGTTGGCCCCAATGGTTTGGATCCATTTTTTCTAAAGTTGGCTGCAGATCTGATTGCTGAGCCTCTAACTTCTATTTTTTAACTTGAGCCTAAGCACAAACAAACTCCCTAAACTTTGGAAATCTGCTTTTGTCTTCCCACCGCTAAAAGGAGGTGAACTTTCAAATGTGAATAATTACAGACCTATTTCAAAATTATGCATTTTGGCAAAACTATTTGAAAAGTTGGTCTGTGATCAATTGAAGAACTTCCTAGAATCAAACAATATTTTCAACCCTTTTCAGTCTGGCTTTAGGAAGAACACTAGCACTTTTACTGCTAGACTAAAAGTTTTAAATGATGTGTTTGAGGCATTGGATTCTAAAAACTTTTGTGTTGCACTATTTTTTGATCTTTCGAAAGCCTTTCGTACTGTGGATCACAGTCTCTTGTAAGAAAATCTTTATAAACATGGTGTCTCACACATTCTGTCTCTTAGTTTGCAGACTATTTAGCAAGTAGGATGTAGTGCATTCAGATGGCTGGTGTTAAATCCACCTTCCTTGAGGTCACAAAAGGTGTTCCTCAAGGCTCAGTTTTAGGACCTTATTTGTTCACAATTTATACTACTGACCTGTGTGCAAACCTATAAAACCTTCTATCATCTTTATGCTGATGACACTGTAATCTATTGTTCAAACTCAGTGACACAGGCATTTGAATTATTGCAGTCTGTTTTTGATGTAGTGCAGAACTGTCTGGAGAAATGCAAACTAGTTTTAAATGCAGAAAAATCCAAAATAATGTTTTTTCTCAAAGTCACCTGTTTCCCTGGAGAATATACTATCAATTAAAACTGCTCGAGGTAATATTCTAGAGCTAGACAGCAGTTACAAGTATTTGGGATTAAGTATTGACACAGAGCTTTCTTTTAAAGTTCATCTTAAACATTTGATCTCCAAATTGAGGGTGAAGCTAGGCTTCCTTTATGGAAATAAGTTGTGTTTTTCCTTAAGTGCTTGGATACTCCTGAATAACTTTTACCTTCCTGGCCTTATTGGACTATGGTGATATCATGTATATGTGCGCTTTAACCAGTTGTCTCCAGTCCCTGACCACGCTGTATCATTTTGCCTTGAGATTCATCATTGATTGTAGCCACTCACCCACCACTGCGAGTTGCGAAGCGGCATGCCCTCTCTGACTGTAAGGCGATATACACATTGGATGACTCTGATTTACAAGGCTCTTATTGGACTGTTTCCGACCTATTTATCTAGTTTTCTTCTGAGAACTGAAAGCTATTATGCTCTATGCTCAAATGACGTGTTATGCTTTCATAATTGTGTTCACACTGAAATGGGGAAAGAAAGCTTTTAGTCTTTCTGCGCCCTCTGATTGGAATGTCCTCCAATCCAAATTGAAACTGTCTGGCTTGATTTCTTTAAAAACTTTCCACTCCATTTTAACAGATTGTGAACGGAATTCCTTTGCGTAATGCCAGTGTTTCTAAATTCTAATTTGTTTTATCCTATACATCGTTACAATTTACAATGACCAAATGATTGTATTTTATTTATTAATGTTCTCATGATGATGTTAACCTGTCTGTTATGACATGGGCTGCTGCCTTTCTTGGCCAGGTCACCCTTGTAAAAGAGGTTTTGAACTCATTTGTCTTTTATCAGGTTAAATAAAGGTTAATATTATTATTATTATTATTATTATTATTATTATTATTATTATTATTATTATTATTATTATCAAGGACTGACTTGGAGCACTGTCACATATGCACTTGTGATAGACAGGTTTATGGATGATATCAGACAGGGGTTTTCATGGATTGTGATGTTTGTAGATAACATTGTGATCTGTAGTGAGTGTAGGGAAAAGGTTGAGATGTGCCTGGAGATTATGAGATACGCTCAGGAGAGAAAGGGAATGAAAGTCAATCAGAGCATGACAGAATACATTTGCTTGAATGAAAGAGAGGGTTGTGGAATTGAGCTATTGAAAGAAGTAGAGGTTTTGAAGGCAGATGAGTTTAAATACTTGGCATCAAATCTTAAAAGTAAAGGCCCCCTGACACTGAGCATGTCTTTGATTCACGCAGTAGCATGCACGTTGTCATGATGATCCCACCAACTGTGTTCCTAGCTGGACGCTGTTCTTTGTTGTATTGCCTGCCGCACATTCTGCGCTGGACGCTGTGTATATGAAATAATTATTTTGTGTCTGCATCATTTTCTCTGCAAACTGGCTGTTGAAAATGGCTGTAATCACTTCCTAAATCACAGAGGACCGCTTGAGCTTCAGCCATTCGCGTGCGTGCGCATGCACCTAACAAGCTGCACTTTGAGGCATCTAAAAAGGTAATTATTTGTCATGTTTACATTGTCATGGCTTGGTGAAACAGTTGTGTGTCCTTTCCTTCTTGTGCGCAGCTGTTAAAGTATGTTTATAACAGATTTAACTTCTTGTTATAATCATTCAGATGAGCTGCCCTCTGATGCGGTCCGCTGACGTCACCACTCACTCTGTTCACTTCTTTACTCCACTTGCGAGCTGCACATCATGTTGGCGATTAGATGGCGCCAAGTAGCACGACATTTATGGGCCTTTCACACTGGACACATCGGAAGTGTCAGAGGCGTCACAAATCAGTCTAAAAGGCATTATTTTCAATGAGATGCGTTGCTTTTTAGAGGCGTCAGAAGCGTTATGTCAAAAGACTAGCTAAAGTGACGCTTCTGACGGGAGTGCGCATTGCCGCTTGTCGGCAGGCTGAAGCGGTCAAAGTTCAACCCAATCCAACTTTCGCCGCTCTGAGCTGTGACGTAGCTTCGCGCTGTCCAGTAGGAATGACGCGTCGGGCTAAAACACAGAAGACGAGTGGCAGAAACCACTGATCTCTACAAAATAGATCAGTGCAGAAGCCACTGATCTCTACAATACAGAAACGTGTCACAGGACTGCTCATTTATGGAGCACTTTTCTGAAGAAAAATCCTTGCGAATGTTTTTTTTTTAACCTCAAAATTTCTAATAAAA
Organism: Thalassophryne amazonica; assembly: GCF_902500255.1. Taxonomy (NCBI): domain Eukaryota; kingdom Metazoa; phylum Chordata; class Actinopteri; order Batrachoidiformes; family Batrachoididae; genus Thalassophryne; species Thalassophryne amazonica. The sequence continues at coordinate 36,662,297 of NC_047117.1, forward strand.
AAGTTTAGAACAATTAAAATAGCTAAATAAATAAAAGGTTCTTTAGAACCTTTCTTCATCTGTAAATTAAAACCACCTGTAACCTTGGACATTTATTTCTAGACAAATAAAATAACATGGAAATTTGTACATTTTTAAAAGTCTGGTACGTTATTCATATCTCATTTCAACCAGAAAAACAAGACACTGTAAATAAATACAAATGTTTATTATAAATGCAACAGGAGATATTTTAAGAATGACTGCAGTGTGATTGTAAAGTAGGAATTCTGTGACATAAACCTCATGATGATTTTTTTTAAATTGAGTCATTTCACCTTGTAATTACATCAAAATTTGTGATTGCCTTTTTTTTTGGCTCCATTCTTATCTCAACCCACAAAGACTGCCCCTCCCTGAGCCTGGTTCTGCTGGAGGTTTCTTCCTGTTAAAAGGGAGTTTTTCCTTCCCACTGTAGCCAAGTGCTTGCTCACAGGGGGTCGTTTTGACCGTTGGGGTTTTACATCATTATTGTATGGCCTTGCCTTACAATATAAAGCGCCTTGGGGCAACTGTTTGTTGTGATTTGGCGCTATATAAAAAAAAAATTGATTGATTGATTGATTGAAGGACAACAAACTGACAGACTTACACATGGACCAAAGCATGCTCCAGCTCCTCTTATCACTCTCTGCCCCTCCCTCCCTGCGGCAGGCCTCGTCCTCTCTCAAGCTTGTCTGGCGGCGCGACTTATAGTTGCAGCGGCCATTGATACATTCATTTATTGTTAAAATATGAAATGAAACAGCTTTTTAAAAAAATAATAAAATAGTTGCTGTTTAAAGAGCTTTTTATTTAGAAACAGGTGATGTTATGCTGGATTCTTGGGACCAGATGAAGGTCTCTTCTGCAGCTTTGACCTCTGGTGTTGTTGAAGACACTTTTCTCCTATTTTGAAGAGCAGAGATGTTTTCTTCCAACTGGACTTCATGGTGTTCAGCTCATCGATGGAAGTTTTTGAAGCGCATCTGTATTTAGGTTGTCTGCACATCAAATGTTCCTGATTGGGACAAATAAAAAAATATTTCTTAAAATATAAACAAACATTACAGTTTATATATATATATATATATATATATATATATATATATATAAACAGAAAGAAAACTACGGAAAAAAAAATGCCTGAAAAAACAAAGTTATTTAAAGTTGAGCTTTTATGGTCTCCAAAAAAAGCTGTAGCTTTATTTGGTAAAAAAACAACCAAAAAAAACAAAAAAAAACCCAAAACGTAGCCACAATCTCCAGCTCCCTTGCCGCTTCCAAAGTGAAGCATCTGATGTCACGACGTGTTGGGAAGCCTTGACACATTGGGCTGACGCTTCCGGTGTGAAAGCCCCATTATGTGTGAAAGATTTTTTTGAACATTTCAAAATTCTCTGTGCACAATAGCACGCACCGGCGCCCTTCTTGCGTCCTGTCTGCACCCTTTAAAGATGAGTTTACTCTCCAGCACGACACAGGTCATGCTAGTGCGTGAGTCAAAGACGCTCGTGTCAGGGGGCCTTAAAGGAGAATGAGGTAGAGTGGTGAAGAAGAGAGTTCAGGTGGTTTGGAGTGGGTAGGCTTTGTTGTATGGCTTGAAGGCTATGGCGCTGATCCAAAGACAGTCCTGGAGGTGGAAGAGTTGAATTTCCTGGGGTTTTTTTTGGGAGTGATGAAGATTAACAGAGTTAGTGAAGAACATGTTAAGGAAACAGCATAGGTTGAAGAGTTTGACTGAGGGCTGTTTTGACAGTCATAAAACAGTGAAGTGATGCTCTGGGTATCACCATATTATCTGTGTTTACTTTGTTGTTTTCCTGTCCAACCCATAAATGGGTAAAAAGGAGGAGCATGTGTAAGATCCTGTGTAACCTGAGCAGGACACAGGAAGCCTGAACATATCCATCTCAGAGATACTGAACAAGCTAAAGGTAACAGGCTAACTTTGATCTGGGTGTTTTATTAAAATACATTTTTGGGGCTTGGGTAGTGGTTTTTATGATGGGCGTCTTGGGTGTGGGTATTAAAAATTATGACTATATTATTTCCTTATGCTTTACCTAGACCTCACATCATCAAGCTACTGATAACTGCTAAAAATTCTAACACCACTAACATACAAAATTAAATAACATGAAAATTTAATTCACCAGAAAACTGGAGCACACACTTTTTAGATAATCCACTAGGACAGTTAAATGCACAAGTCAAATTATTACGGATATTTGAAATAAAATTCTGAGAAAGGGCAGTTCTAAAGCTGCCATGACCGACACAAAATCAATGAGACGTCGCCAGGTATGGCGGAGTCGGGGCCCCACCTTGGAGCCAGGCCTGGGGTTGGGGCTCGCGTGCGAGTGCCTGGTGGTCGGGCTTTAGCCCACGGGGTCCGGCCAGGCTCCGCCCGAAAGAGCGATGTGGGCCCGTCCTCCTGTGGGTTCACCACCTGCAGAGGGGGCCATGGGGGTCGGGTGCAGAGAGGACTGGGTGGCAGTTGAGGACGGGTGGCCCGGCAGCCCGGTCTGCGCTCACAGCCTCTGAGTGTTGGGACGTGGAATGTCATGTCACTGGGGGGAAAGAGCCTGAGCTTGTGCGAGAGGTTGAGAGGTACCGACTAGAGATAGTCGGGCTCACCTCCACGCACAGCTTGGGCTCTGGTACCCAACTCCTGGAGAGGGGCTGGACGCTTCACTTTCTGGCGTTGCTCACGGGGAGAGGCGGCGAGCTGGGGTAGCATTGCTTATTGCTCCCCATTTCAGTCGCCAGGTGTTGGAGTTCACCCCGATGAACGAGAGGGTCATGTCCCTATGCCTTCAGGTTGGGGACAGGTCTCTCACTGTTGTCTCAGCCTATGGGCCGAGCGGCAGTGCAGAGTACCCAACCTTCTTGGAGTCCCTGGGAGGGGTACTAGATAATGCTCCGACTGGAGACTCCATTGTTCTCCTGGGGGACTTCAACGCCCATGTGGGCAGCAACAGTGAGACCTGGAGGGGGGTGATTGGGAAGCACGGCCTCCCCGATCTGATCCTGAGTGGTGTTCAGTTGTTGGACTTCTTTGCTAGCCACAGTTTGTCCATCACGAACACCATGTTCGAGCACAAGGGTGTCCATAAGTGCACGTGGCACCAGGACACCCTGAGCCAGAGGTTCATGATCAACTTTGTAGTCATATTATCTGACCTTCGGCCACATGTCTGGGACACTTGGGTAAAGAGAAGGGCTGAACTGTCGACAGATCACCACCTGGTGGTGAGTTGGATCCGCTGGGAGGGCAGGAAGCCAGTCAGACCTGGCATGCCCAAACTTGTCATGAGGGTGTGCAGGGAACAACTGGTGGAACCCTCTGTCACCGAGGTCTTCAACTCCCACCTCCAGGAGAGCTTCTCCCAGATCCTGGGGGAGGTTGGAGACATGGAGTCCGAGGGGACCATGTTCTCCACCTCCATTGTCGATGCAGCCACCGCAGCTGTGGTCGCAAGGTCTCTGGTGCCTGTCGCGGCAGCAATCCCTGAACCAGGTGGTGGACGTCGGAAGTAAGGGATGCCATCAAGATGAAGAAGGAGTCCTACTTGTCTTTGTTGGTAAGTGGGAACATGGAGGCAGCTGACAGGTACTGGCAGGCCAAGCGTGCTGCAGCCTGTGCAGTCGCAAAGGCAAAAACTTGGGTCTGGGAGGAGTTCGGAGAGTCTATGGAGGAGGACTATCGGTCAGCCTCGAAGAAATTCTGGCAAATGGTCCCACGCCTCAGGAGGTGGAAGCAGTCTCTGGATGTTGTGGGACTGTCCTGGTTGACATGTCTCTGCAACATTGCGTGGTGGTCGGGGACAGTGCACCTGGATTGGCAGACTGGGGTGGTGTTCCCTCTGTTTAAGAAGGGGGACCGGAGGGTATGTTCCAACTACAGGGGGATCACACTCCTCAGCCTCCCCGGTAAGGTCTATTCCAGAGTACTGGAGAGGAGAATTCGACTGATAGTGGAACCTCAGATTCAGGAGGAGCAGTGTGGTTTTCATCCTGGTCACGGCACACTAGACCAGCTCTACACCCTCCATCGGGTGCTCGAGGGTTCATGGGAGTTCGCCCAACCAGTCCACATGTGGATTGTGGATCTGGAGAAGGCGTTTGACCATGTCCCTCGAGGCTCCCTGTGGGGGGTGCTGTGGGAGTACAGGGTCTGGGGTCCTTTGCTAAGGACTATCTGGTCCCTGTATGACCACAGCAGGAGCTTAGGTCGCATTGCCCGTAGTAAGTCAAACCTGTTTCCAGTGCACGTTGGCCTCCACCAGGGCTGCCCTTTGTCACCGGTTCTGTTCATTACTTTTATAGACAGAATTTCTAGGTGCAGCCAGGGTGTAGAGAGGGTCCGGTTTGGGAACCACATAATCTCATCTCTGCTGTTTGCGGATGATGTGGTCCTGTTGGCTTCATCAAACCAGGACCTCCAATTTGCACTGGGACAGTTTGCAGCCGAGTGTGAAGCATCCGGGATGAGGATCAGCACCTCCAAATCCCAGGCCATGGTTCTTGACCGGAAAAAGGTGCCTTGCCCTCGTCAGGTTGGTGGAGTGTCCTTGCCTCAAGTGGAGGAGTTTAAGTATCTCGGGGTCTTGTTCACAAGTGAGGGATGGATGGAGCATGAGATCAACAGACGGATTCGTGCAGCATCTGCAGGGATGTGGTATCTGTATTGGACCGTCTTGGTGAAGAGAGAGCTGAGCAGGGGGGCAAAGCTCTCGATTTACCAATCGATCTACGTTCTGACCCTCACCTATGGCCATGAGATTTGGCTCATGACCGAAAGAACAAGATCGCGAGTACAGGCATCCGAGATGAGTTTCCTCCACAGGGTGGCTGGGCGGTCCCTTAGAGATAGGGTGAGGAGCTGCTGCTCCTCCATGTCGAAAGGAGCCAGCTGAGGTGGCTCAGGCATCTTTTCGGGATGCCCCCTGGATGCCTCGCTGGAGAGGTGTTCCGGGCACGTCCCATCGGGAGCAGGCCCCAGGAAAGACACACTGGAGGGACTACGTTTCTCAGCAGGCTTGGGAATAACTTGGGGTTCCCCCCGAGTAGCTGGGGGAGGTGTGTGTGGATCGGGAGGTCTGGGCAGCTTTGCTTGAGCTGCTGCCCCCGTGACCCGACTTTGGATAAGCAGAAGAAAATGGATGGATGAATGGATGCTGAGAAAGGAGGGACATGTTCCTCCACATCAGCTACCAGCCAAGTGCTATTGGCCCATGCTTGCAGGGCTAATGGCTCAGCTCAGTGGCACACACTACCTGTCACTCAAATTGACCATACCCCAAATTATGTATAAACTTATGGCTTAATCCTTTTCAGCCCAGGCAAAATTTTATATATATATATATATATATATATATATATATTTTTTTTTTTTAACACATTTTACAAACTAATAAGGTACTCTATGGCTGCTGGGATAGGCTCCAGTCCCCTGCGACCCTTAATTGGACTAAGCGGTACAATATGACTGAATGAATGAATAATAAGGTATTAAAAAATCACCCAATGGTACACTTTTCATGGCGACATGTAGCTACAGAGATCAATACCATGTTTTATTTATTTGTTTGTTTTTTAAAACAGGCTACAAACATGTTTCTGATCTCAACGTGGACATTTCAACAGGGGCATCTATGGAAATGTGTTTGCTTTTGGAGCCAGGCTATAGCAGCTCTTGTAACTTTTTCCTCTTCTGGGTAGGCTTCATTTTTTTTATGGAGCGAGGTTGGGGTTTGGTGCACAGGAGGATACTGAGCATAGAACCCACAACATCAGAGGAACAGGAGGACCAAACTAGAGGCTTATGGATGTGGTGAAGGTGATCATGCAAGTTGTTGGTGTGATAGAAGATGCAGAGGACAGGGTGAGATGGCGCCGGATGATCTATTGTGACAATCCTTATCAAGTGCAGCTGAAAAAAAGAAGAATTTCTTAAGAAATATTGTCACAATAAAAATAATGCTCTGCATCCATTTTTGATAATTACAGGATGTCAAGAAAAGCCTAAATTGCAGACTGATTGCAAAGTCAGTCATGCATTTTAATTCCCGCAAACCTCTTTGGAAACAAAGCCTGTGTACTAACGAGGTGGAACTTCTGTTTGAACAAATCTGATTATGTTCATTGTGGTTTTTGAAGGTTAGCCACAAAAAACAAACAGCTGAGTTACAGCTTCATAAGCAGCTTCAAAAAATTATTGTATTTTCCCAATCTTGCCTTTAGCACTTTTGCACCAAAAGTACAGCTTGGGGTACAGCTTATTGTCAGGAGTATTTAACAATTATTTAACAGCATCCAAGTTTACCTTTAGATTTGGGTCAGGGTTTAGAGTTAGTCACAAAAACAAATCATAGTGGATATTTTGAATTCCTGTCATTTGGATATCTGTGCTTTAGAATAATATTTCAATCTTACTGAATAACTTGTTGATTCCGCTGGACACAATTTTTAAAAAATATGATGTTATCTTCCCTCCACTCATGGAAACTCTTTCAGTCATTCCTCACATTTTGGAGGGCAGTTGATTTTTGATTTGCAGATCAAGCCCAAAAAACACGACATCCAGAAGACTCAAAGCGCTGTTCGAACCACTTCAAATATATAGAGAAAACACATTTCTGACAGATGATTTGCGTTAATTATTTTGACAAGCAGTCATGGAGGCCACAAGCTTAAAACAGAAGAATTTCCAAGCAAACAGGTTTTGTTTATTTATTTTACAGTGACAGGACAATAAAACAGGCTGCAATAGTTGTGTGAGTTCTTTGTGTTACTGGAGACATCTCTTATCATAAATGTCCATGATTTGGGGTAATTCAGTACCAGTGATGCACAGGGCTACTTTCACCACCATCGATTGCTTTTTTCTCTGAGACAGAAGAGCTGCCATACTGCAGATTTATGCTGATATCCTTAGTAATGTAGCAGCAGAAATTCAACAGGATAAGTGGTGAAAGGCTGGCAATTTTCAGTGTACTGAAGAAGTGCAGACACTGTTCTGCATTCCGTATCAGTGCAGATGAATTCACAGACAAAGACATGTAAAGCTGGAAACCTGTGGGTGTAGATCACCGCATGGTGGAATTTTGGACCCAGTTTCACTCTGAAAAACATGCCAAATCAAAATAAATAAATCAATGCCATGCATTTCAACATTTTTCCCACCGCCATATGTAAGTAATAGAGTTCAAACTGTATATTGTAGCAGCATGACCTTCAAGAAAGATACTGTATTCACCATTATTGTTAACACTGAGTATTAAGCAATGCCTTAAAAAACAATACAGGCTTTACACAAAATTATAAATGATGCACAATAACATTACAATTGACCTGATACTACACTGAAAAAAGAGAATACTTGAACAAACTTAAATGAATTATTTCAATTTGTAATGTCTAAATGAATGTATGTTGTTTGAACTTATGTTTGTGAGTTAGATTTGATCTAACTTATTAACTTAAGTTCAAACAACTTAATTCATTTAGATGTTACCAATTGAAGTGACTTTTTAAGTTGGTTATTTTTTCAGTGTACACTGCCTATCAGCCAAAACCTGCAATACCTCAGGCAGCTATTCAAATGTTCAATTTTATTTAAATATTATTATGCACAGGTTACACTGGGCAGGATGATACCATGGACTGTCTATATAATGGACAAAGCCTGCGTGACAGACCCAGATATGAAGCCCATGTATGAGCATCGCCATGTTGGTAGCAACAGCAGCACTGGCTCTGGTTATGCCACGATGAACTCATTAATGCATAAAGAGGTGGCATGTGGGTAACTCAGTGTGTGACGATAAAGCATGAAAAATGTCCCTCTCTGTGAGTCTGAACCAGCAAATCTAACAGAACCATCAAAGCTAATCTCAGTTCGGGTGCTTCTTAAATCAATTCGGGTGCTTCTTTTTATTTTGTGTGTTTTTTAAAGAGCTGACGTAACATGTGAATTTCTCCACTGTGAGATCAATAAAGTCTTATCTTATCTTATCTAACAACAACATAGAACTGTTGTCCACAATTTGTCATAATGGTTCCAAACAGTATAGTTTGGACTATCTATGAGTGACTGTTTCAGAGTGGTCAGGAAAAGCTCCCTCTGGCATTTATTTATTAAAAAATTTTTTAAGTACAGTAAGAAACCTCAAAGAAACCAGACTCAGTGGCGTGACTACAACCCCTGGCAATAATTATGGAATCACCAGCCTCGGAGGATGTTCATTCAGTTGTTTCATTTTGTAGAAAAAAAAAGCAGATCACAGACATGACACAAAACTAAAGTCATTTCAAATGGCAACTTTCTGGCTTTAAGAAACACTATAAGAAATCAGGAAAATAAAATTGTGGCAGTCAGTAACGGTTACTTTTTTAGACCAAGCAGAGGGAAAAAAATATGGACTCACTCAATTCTGAGGAATAAATTATGGAATCACCCTGTAAATTTTCATCCCCAAAACTAACACCTGCATCAGATCAGATCTGCTCATTAGTCTGCATCTAAAAAGGAGTGATCACTCCTTGGAGAGCTGTTGCACCAAGTGGACTGACATGAATCATGGCTCCAACACGAGAGATGTCAATTGAAACAAAGGAGAGGATTATCAAACTCTTAAAAGAGGGTAAATCATCACGCAATGTTGCAAAAGATGTTCGTTGTTCACAGTCAGCTGTGTCTAAACTCTGGACCAAATACAAACAACATGGGAAGGTCGTTAAAGGCAAACATACTGGTAGACCAAGGAAGACATCAAAGCGTCAAGACAGAAAACTTAAAGCAATATGTCTCAAAAATTGAAAATGCACAACAAAACAAATGAGGAATGAATGGGAGGATACTGGAGTCAACGTCTGTGACCGAACTGTAAGAAACTGCCTAAATGAAATTGGATTTACATACAGAAAAGCTAAACGAAAGCCATCATTAACACCTAAACAGAAAAAAACAAGGTTACAATGGGCTAAGGAAAAGCAATCATGGACTGTGGATGACTGGATGAAAGTCATATTCAGTGATGAATCTCAAATCTGCATTGGGCAAGGTGATGATGCTGGAACTTTTGTTTGGTGCCGTTCCAATGAGATTTATAAAGATGACTGCCTGAAGAGAACATGTACATTTCCACAGTCATTAATGATATGGGGCTGCATGTCAGGTAAAGGCACTGGGGAGATGGCTGCCATTACATCATCAATAAATGCACAAGTTTACATTGATATTTTGGACACTTTTCTTATCCCATCAATTGAAAGGATGTTTGGGGATGATGAAATCATTTTTCAAGATGATAATGCATCTTGCCATAGAGCAAAAACTGTGAAAACATTCCTTGCATTAAGACACATAGGGTCAATGTCATGGCCTGCAAATAGTCCGGATCTTAATCCAATTGAAAATCTTTGGTGGAAGTTGAAGAAAATGGTCCATGACAAGGCTCCAACCTGCAAAGCTGATCTGGCAACAGCAATCAGAGAAAGTTGGAGCCAGATTGATGAAGAGTACTGTTTGTCACTCATTAAGTCCATGCCTCAGAGACTGCAAGCTGTTATAAAAGCCAGAGGTGGTGCAACAAAATACTAGTGATGTGTTGGAGCATTCTTTTGTTTTTCATGATTCCTTAATTTTTTCCTCACAATTGAGTGATTCCATATTTTTTTTCCCTCTGCTTGGTCTAAAAAAGTAACCGTTACTGACTGCCACAATTTTTTTCCTAATTTCTTATAGTGTTTCTTAAAGCCAGAAAGTTGCCATTTGAAATGACTTTAGTTTTGTGTCATGTCTGTGATCTGTTTTTTTTCTACAAAATTAAACAACTGAATGAACATCCTCCGAGGCCGGTGATTCCATAATTTTTGCCAGGGGTTGTAACTGCTGTGACCATACTACTAATGACACAATGGCAAATAACAAAGCATAACAAGCAAATATCAAAATTGCAAGACAATTTTGATGGCTGATTAAACATCCTGATTGCTCATAAAACATCCAAAGTTTCCAAACAATTAGGAGGTATTGCCAAATGTAGGGAGTACAATGGCAAGTCAGTGCTCCATTCTGTTTCTCATAAAGTCTTCAAAGGATTCAAGGATTCAAAAGGAGTTTATTGTCATATGCACATAGGAACATGTTCCCTGCACAATGAAATGTGTTTACTGCATTTTTACCCATCCTAGTTGCCAGTTAGGAGCAGAGATCGCCTTTTTTGGCGCCCGGGGACCCAGCTCCAGATGTATATCTCTGCCCTAGGTCACGAGCAGGGCTGAGCAAACCTTGACCGGCCTCATGACACACTTAACAAACAACGACACACATAAGCTGGTCCGGTACATGAACACATATAAATGCACACACAAGGAAAGAATTGGGAAAAGAAACACCTCCATTGCTGCTGTGTTGAACTCACACAGCACCACAGGAGAGCAAAAAAACCCCATAGCACAGAAAAACAGTCATAACAAAAAACAAATCACAACAGACGACAGACGACAGCCGAGACTTGGACTTGGACTTTGTCTGACTTGCTCCAGTAAATATCTCTTGGAGGCAACCAGGCATCATCAACACACTCTGGTTTTCCAATCAGCCTCTTAACTCAGATCTCTCACATTATTGCTTGCCTGTGCAATATTACCTTCATCTTCTGTAATCATGGTTGCCAGTATGTTATGTGATGTCCACATGTGCAGTGAACACAGAAATAATGGAGGTGATATAATGAAGGATTTTTTTTTTTTTTTTCTTATTTATCTGTTGGAATATTTTTAAGATCAAATAAAAAGCTTTGAGACATGGAAATGAACAATACATGGAATTAATGAAAAACAAAATTATGTTCAACTACAAAATTGATTGACTGCAATCATAGAGTGCAAGCTGGTTTTCCCTTTACTTCCAAATGAAAGCTCAAACAAAGAAACATTGAGAATTGTTGAGCACTAATGCTGACAATAAATTATTAACTATTAACTATCATCGACCATTCATGGAACTGCAAGATTTTTCACTGCCGCATTTCCAAGGTTGGGTAGGATTACTTTGAAAGAATACATGTGGATTACATGTATGTATGTACATAGATTTGGATTACTTGTAATCTGATTACTGTTGGATTACATTTCAAGTAATCCTACCCAACCCTGCGCATTTCCCTCATTTAAGAGGACCAGAAGTTGGGGCTTGGCTGAAAGACAGTACAGAGAGTCAGTACAGAGAACAGACCAGCACAAGAACAGCATTTATGCACGAAGGGCCTTATGTACAAAGACTTGCGTGGATTTCCTTCTGAAACATCTTCCTTCTGCTGAAACCCAGAAACTGTCATAAGCACAAAAATATCCAGATGTATCAAAGTGTGTGTATGCATGGATCCCTTGCTTGCCTCTACTGGTGGTTGGCTCTCACTGCGGTATTGTATCACTTCCTGTTCCGGAGCACAGCGGTGTTTTTCTGTATCTGTTAGCTGTTTAATCTGTGCAGTTAGATTGATCTAGTTATCTAGATTACGATTTGTTTCCCAGTGTAATCTTTACGTGCCTTCTTTAAGCACTCCTTCTGCTGAATCACCTCTAAATTATTTACACATTATTCACTTTGCGTGTTTTTAGGAATCCGCTAGCTTAGCATAGCTACTAGCTCTTAGCCGATTAAGCATGGCGGTTTCTCCTGTCTCTCCCGCACTTTTCTGCTCTGGGTGTGAAATGTTTAGTTATTCCTCGGCCTCCTTTAGCAGTAACGGTACTTGTAATAAGTGTAGCTTATTCGTAGCTTTGGAGGCCAGGCTGGGCGAATTGGAGACTCGGCTCCGCACCGTGGAAAATTCTACAGCTAGCCAGGCCCCTGTAGTCGGTGCGGACCAAGGTAGCTTAGCCGCCGTTAGTTACCCCCTGGCAGATCCCGAGCAGCCGGGAAAGCAGGCTGACTGGGTGACTGTGAGGAGGAAGCGTAGCCCTAAACAGAAGCCCCGTGTACACCGCCAACCCGTTCACATCTCTAACCGTTTTTCCCCACTCGACGACACACCCGCCGAGGATCAAACTCTGGTTATTGGCGACTCTGTTTTGCGAAATGTGAAGTTAGCGACACCAGCAACCATAGTCAATTGTCTTCCGGGGGCCAGAGCAGGCGACATTGAAGGAAATTTGAAACTGCTGGCTAAGGCTAAGCGTAAATTTGGTAAGATTGTAATTCACGTCGGCAGTAATGACACCCGGTTACGCCAATCTAAAATTAACATTAAATCGGTGTGTAACTTTGCAAAAACAATGTCGGACTCTGTAGTTTTCTCTGGGCCCCTCCCCAATCAGACCGGGAGTGACATGTTTAGCCGCATGTTCTCCTTGAATTGCTGGCTGTCTGAGTGGTGTCCAAAAAATGAGGTGGGCTTCATAGATAATTGGCAAAGCTTCTGGGGAAAACCTGGTCTTGTTAGGAGAGACGGCATCCATCCCACTTTGGATGGAGCAGCTCTCATTTCTAGAAATCTGGCCAATTTTCTTAAATCCTCCAAACCGTGACTATCCAGGGTTGGGACCAGGAAGCAGAGTTGTAGTCTTACACACCTCTCTGCAGCTTCTCTCCCCCTGCCATCCCCTCATTACCCCATCCCCGTAGAGACGGTGCCTGCTCCCAGACTACCAATAACCAGCAAAAATCTATTTAAGCATAAAAATTCAAAAAGAAAAAATAATATAGCACCTTCAACTGCACCACAGAGTAAAACAGTTAAATGTGGTCTATTAAACATTAGGTCTCTCTCTTCTAAGTCCCTGTTGGTAAATGATATAATAATTGATCAACATATTGATTTATTCTGCCTTACAGAAACCTGGTTACAGCAGGATGAATATGTTAGTTTAAATGAGTCAACACCCCCGAGTCACACTAACTGTCAGAATGCTCGTAGCATGGGCCGGGGCGGAGGATTAGCAGCAATCTTCCATTCCAGCTTATTAATTAATCAAAAACCCAGACAGAGCTTTAATTCATTTGAAAGCTTGACTCTTAGTCTTGTCCATCCAAATTGGAAGTCCCAAAAACCAGTTTTATTTGTTATTATCTATCGTCCACCTGGTCGTTACTATGAGTTTCTCTGTGAATTTTCAGACCTTTTGTCTGACTTAGTGCTTAGGTCAGATAAGATAATTATAGTGGGTGATTTTAACATCCACACAGATGCTGAGAATGACAGCCTCAACACTGCATTTAATCTATTATTAGACTCTGTTGGCTTTGCTCAAAAAGTAAATGAGTCCACCCACCACTTTAATCATATCTTAGATCTTGTTCTGACTTATGGTATGGAAATAGAAGACTTAACAGTATTCCCTGAAAACTCCCTTCTGTCTGATCATTTCTTAATAACATTTACATTTACTCTGATGGACTACCCAGCAGTGGGGAATAAGTTTCATTACACTAGAAGTCTTTCAGAAAGCGCTGTAACTAGGTTTAAGGATATGATTCCTTCTTTATGTTCTCTAATGCCATATACCAACACAGTGCAGAGTAGCTACCTAAACTCTGTAAGTGAGATAGAGTATCTCGTCAATAGTTTTACATCCTCATTGAAGACAACTTTGGATGCTGTAGCTCCTCTAAAAAAGAGAGCTTTAAATCAGAAGTGCCTGACTCCGTGGTATAACTCACAAACTCGTAGCTTAAAGCAGATAACCCGTAAGTTGGAGAGGAAATGGTGTCTCACTAATTTAGAAGATCTTCACTTAGCCTGGAAAAAGAGTCTGTTGCTCTATAAAAAAGCCCTCCGTAAAGCTAGGACATCTTTCTACTCATCACCAATTGAAGAAAATAAGAACAACCCCAGGTTTCTTTTCAGCACTGTAGCCAGGCTGACAAAGAGTCAGAGCTCTATTGAGCTGAGTATTCCATTAACTTTAACTAGTAATGACTTCATGACTTTCTTTGCTAACAAAATTTTAACTATTAGAGAAAAAATTACTCATAACCATCCCAAAGACGTATCGTTATCTTTGGCTGCTTTCAGTGATGCCTGTATTTGGTTAGACTCTTTCTCTCCGATTGTTCTGTCTGAGTTATTTTCATTAGTTACTTCATCCAAACCATCAACATGTTTATTAGACCCCATTCCTACCAGGCTGCTCAAGGAAGCCCTACCATTATTTAATGCTTCGATCTTAAATATGATCAATCTATCTTTGTTAGTTGGCTATGTACCACAGGCTTTTAAGGTGGCAGTAATTAAACCATTACTTAAAAAGCCATCACTTGACCCAGCTATCTTAGCTAATTATAGGCCAATCTCCAACCTTCCTTTTCTCTCAAAAATTCTTGAAAGGGTAGTTGTAAAACAGCTAACTGATCATCTGCAGAGGAATGGTCTATTTGAAGAGTTTCAGTCAGGTTTTAGAATTCATCATAGTACAGAAACAGCATTAGTGAAGGTTACAAATGATCTTCTTATGGCCTCGGACAGTGGACTCATCTCTGTGCTTGTTCTGTTAGACCTCAGTGCTGCTTTTGATACTGTTGACCATAAAATTTTATTACAGAGATTAGAGCATGCCGCGGTGGTTTGAATCATATTTGTCTAATAGATTACAATTTGTTCATGTAAATGGGGAATCTTCTTCACAGACTAAAGTTAATTATGGAGTTCCACAAGGTTCTGTGCTAGGACCAATTTTATTCACTTTATACATGCTTCCCTTAGTCAGTATTATTAGACGGTATTGCTTAAATTTTCATTGTTACGCAGATGATACCCAGCTTTATCTATCCATGAAGCCAGAGGACACACACCAATTAGCTAAACTGCAGGATTGTCTTACAGACATAAAGACATGGATGACCTCTAATTTCCTGCTTTTAAACTCAGATAAAACTGAAGTTATTGTACTTGGCCCCACAAATCTTAGAAACATGGTGTCTAACCAGATCCTTACTCTGGATGGCATTACCCTGACCTCTAGTAATACTGTGAGAAATCTTGGAGTCATTTTTGATCAGGATATGTCATTCAAAGCGCATATTAAACAAATATGTAGGACTGCTTTTTTGCATTTACGCAATATCTCTAAAATTAGAAAGGTCTTGTCTCAGAGTGATGCTGAAAAACTAATTCATGCATTTATTTCCTCTAGGCTGGACTATTGTAATTCATTATTATCAGGTTGTCCTAAAAGTTCCCTAAAAAGCCTTCAGTTAATTCAAAATGCTGCAGCTAGAGTACTAACGGGGACTAGAAGGAGAGAGCATATCTCACCCATATTGGCCTCTCTTCATTGGCTTCCTGTTAATTCTAGAATAGAATTTAAAATTCTTCTTCTTACTTATAAGGTTTTGAATAATCAGGTCCCATCTTATCTTAGGGACCTCGTAGTACCATATCACCCCAATAGAGCGCTTCGCTCTCAGACTGCAGGCTTACTTGTAGTTCCTAGGGTTTGTAAGAGTAGAATGGGAGGCAGAGCCTTCAGCTTTCAGGCTCCTCTCCTGTGGAACCAGCTCCCAATTCAGATCAGGGAGACAGACACCCTCTCTACTTTTAAGATTAGGCTTAAAACTTTCCTTTTTGCTAAAGCTTATAGTTAGGGCTGGATCAGGTGACCCTGAACCATCCCTTAGTTATGCTGCTATAGACGTAGACTGCTGGGGGGTTCCCATGATGCACTGTTTCTTTCTCTTTTTGCTCTGTATGCACCACTCTGCATTTAATCATTAGTGATCGATCTCTGCTCCCCTCCACAGCATGTCTTTTCCTGGTTCTCTCCCTCAGCCCCAACCAGTCCCAGCAGAAGACTGCCCCTCCCTGAGCCTGGTTCTGCTGGAGGTTTCTTCCTGTTAAAAGGGAGTTTTTCCTTCCCACTGTAGCCAAGTGCTTGCTCACAGGGGGTCGTTTTGACCGTTGGGGTTTTACATAATTATTGTATGGCCTTGCCTTACAATATAAAGTGCCTTGGGGCAACTGTTTGTTGTGATTTGGCGCTATATAAAAAAATTGATTGATTGATTGATCCAATCATGTTCCATTGTACATCCCAATCAATATGGAATTGAGGACACAGCAGACATACCAATGTCCTCCCATTCCATGCCTCTATTTAAATATGCAAATTCATGTAAATAAAGTCCTGGGAGCTGGGATCCCCCACTCCATCAGATCAGTCAACATGAACACAGAAAAATCATTATACCAAGTGTGAGCTACAAATGATGGAAATAAAGTGGAGACACGCAGGGATAGTTTATTTGGTACGTTCTCAAATAGAAAAAAACATACACTGAAGTAAAAAAATGAGGTGGGCCGTGATGGATAGTGACATCCACAAATTTACACATGAGACTGACAAGTACTGAACACAGGGAGACAATTGGGGGCTTGTTAAGAAGCTCCGCAGCTCTAATTTCACAATAAATAAAAAAACATTAATAACATGCCCAAATATGCCCATGCTGGTTTTCATTCGTAACAATTACATGAATAAACTATTTCCTCAGTAAGCAGCAACCCACTGTACAAGTTGCCAGCCTCTAGCCTGTTCCCAACACAATGCATTTGCACATCACATATGATCTGAAAATTGATGGAGTGAAAATGTTTCCTATTAACAAAAACAAATTCATCATGTGATGGCACCTTTATAGCAATGTGTGTGCAGTCAATAGCTTTGAATACATTAGGACAACCGGCTCTCCTTGCAAATTGAGCTTTAATATTGGAATGTGATGTACCTGGATAACATCTGGATGATTGCGTCCCACACAGCTGGCATGGCTCGGCTCAAGGTTGACTGGCACACTCCTGACCAATTGGCCAGCTCCCTCTGGAATGCCCCTGTTGTCCAGGAAGCCCAGCATGGTCAGCACCTGTGTGTGCACACACAAACCCTGGCTCCTCGCCATATTGTGCTCTAGGGCTGGCCACAGTTCTGCGCACAACTCCAGTACCATGGGTGCAATTTGGTGGGGGATAGGGGGACATGTCCCCCCCACCTTTTCAACTAGGGGGGACAGAATATGGTATGCCCCCCCACCTTCTGACATATATGTGTGTACTTGAAACATGCTATGCCAGTCTTATGTGCAAAACCATGTCAGAATAGTATCTTTGTTTCTGCAAGTTTGTATTTTTAGCAGCATTGACTTGTTTACAACACCTGTTTCTTGTTTGTCACATTCGGAATTTTCTGGGACCGCATTTGCCCAGATTTGAAACCAAAAATAGTTGTCTCTAGGGACTAGTGTCTACACATAAGTATCAATGGACCATATGCTAATTTACTAAATTCTGAAAGTTAGAAAAGGAAATCAGAAAAGCTATCTGGGACCTCAGAAAGCCCATCTACAATTATTGCTTGATCTCCAAAATCAGTCTATGCAAGCAAAATTATGTTCAGTATGAGTGTTGTCATTAGTGCCACTTTGAAAATTAAATTCATGATAAGTAAATTATCCTAAACTTATGATCTGTTGTTTTTCAAACTTATGCAAACTTTTCTTAAGAAAAAATACAGTATGCAATAGTTAATTATTAAGAGCCTGTTCTTTCATATTTATGAATACATTTTACCACATTGCAGTTGTTTTTTTTTTTTTTGTTTTGTTTTTTATGAAAACTCAACCTATTGTTCTTTTTGAGTTCTACACATGTGGTGATACCTTATTTACACTAGGATGTTAATAAAATCAGTGCTGGCTATTCTCAGAATAAATTGCATAAGTCAAATGGTGTCCACTTTATGGTCTTCTCAAAACATTAAAATTACTGTTCTGGATGCTCAGAATGCATCTGAGCTTATCTAGAAACCGTTGGCTTATGGGGGCCTAAAGCGGCCCCCAGACCCCCGGCCTATGGGCTTCAGCCCTGCGGGCCTCGCACTTTGTCTCCCCCAATTTCTAGTTCTAAATTGCGCCCTTGCCAGTAACACTGGCCTAGGCAATCGAAATTGGCTTATGAGCCAAATATCGTCATCAATTATGGTCAATATAAAGTTTCCAATTCACCTAACCTGTCTTTAGATGTGGGAGGAAGCTGAAGCACCCAAAGGGAACCCACACAAACACTGAGAGAACATGTAAACTCCACACAGAAAGGGTGGGAAATAATCCCACAACCTTCTTGCTTGCTTGTGAGGCATCACTGTTAACCACTAAGTCTCTATGCCGCCTTAATCTCAATATCCTTAACCAATTTTGAGTGCCGTATGACCTATTGGGACTGTGACTCCCAAACTGGAAGAATTGCTCCTGCAGATTCCAGATCTGAGCTCTATTTCCAGCCCTAGGAAGACTTCAGATATTGCGCAGGACTCCCAGTCCTCTCATAGAGGACTCAAATTTGAGGGAGATCCTCACCACCACCATCCCAGAAAGGGGGGTGGGGGGGGACTTTAGGCTTACTTTCCTTTTTTTTTTCATTATTAATTTTTTATTGTTTCATAAATTCTAAAAAAAAATAAAAATACAAATGACAGGGCTTAGCACATTACAGAGCTGTAGATTGCATTCCTTAAACACACTAGAACCGAGCTCAGGACTCTCAGACACTCCAGATGACCTATGGATGGGCACTGTGGTGATCTGAAAGGAAGCAAAAACACCATCAAAGATTAGTTCCCACAAGCTTTGACTTCGCCTCTGAACTTACTGGATCCCACGGGCCTTCTGTAAGTGTTTGGTTAAGTACTCACTGAGAGGGAAAATATTAAAAACAAACAAATAAAAAACTAAACTACAAAAATATTTGTGTGTCTTCTGTTTGCATGCATGAACCACATACAGTATCAAACACTGTGAAAGGATGAGTGAGAGAGACTGGCTGCAATGGTAAATGTCAAAACCAGTGTAACAAATGTTATAAAATCTGTTTATACACAGGCTGACATTCATTGGTAAGTTGAACAAGTAAACAGGAGTTGTTTCATGTATGTCATTTAAAACACTTTCTGCCAAAGTAGACATGGAAGAGCCTTATGACAAATCAATCAATCAATCAATCAATCAATTTTTTTTATATAGCGCCAAATCACAACAAACAGTTGCCCCAAGGCGCTTTATATTGTAAGGCAAGGCCATACAATAATTATGTAAAACCCCAACGGTCAAAACGACCCCCTGTGAGCAAGCACTTGGCTACAGTGGGAAGGAAAAACTCCCTTTTAACAGGAAGAAACCTCCAGCAGAACCAGGCTCAGGGAGGGGCAGTCTTCTGCTGGGACTGGTTGGGGCTGAGGGAGAGAACCAGGAAAAAGACATGCTGTGGAGGGGAGCAGAGATCGATCACTAATGATTAAATGCAGAGTGGTGCATACAGAGCAAAAGGAGAAAGAAACAGTGCATCATGGGAACCCCCCAGCAGTCTACGTCTATAGCAGCATAACTAAGGGATGGTTTAGGGTCACCTGATCCAGCCCTAACTATAAGCTTTAGCAAAAAGGAAAGTTTTAAGCCTAATCTTAAAAGTAGAGAGGGTGTCTGTCTCCCTGATCTGAATTGGGAGCTGGTTCCACAGGAGAGGAGCCTGAAAGCTGAAGGCTCTGCCTCCCATTCTACTCTTACAAACCCTAGGAACTACAAGTAAGCCTGCAGTCTGAGAGCGAAGTGCTCTATTGGGGTGATATGGTACTACGAGGTCCCTAAGATAAGATGGGACCTGATTATTCAAAACCTTATAAGTAAGAAGAAGAATTTTAAATTCTATTCTAGAATTAACAGGAAGCCAATGAAGAGAGGCCAATATGGGTGAGATATGCTCTCTCCTTCTAGTCCCCGTCAGTACTCTAGCTGCAGCATTTTGAATTAACTGAAGGCTTTTTAGGGAACTTTTAGGACAACCTGATAATAATGAACTACAATAGTCCAGCCTAGAGGAAATAAATGCATGAACAAATGGATGATGCAGTGTTTGAAGGGCACAGATTCACTTTGCCCGTCTTCACGCTTAACAGATCACAGTGAATCACATAAATCACATCATAAATTCAAAACAAGAATGGACTTTTTATTTTATTAAAAGTAGAATGCCTGCTTGGTGAAAAATATCACTATATTAACACATACTGCTTTTGTTTTACTTTTTGTTTTGTTTACTTTTTGTTTTCCACATTTAATATTTCACAGTACCTCAAGATAGAAAATAGAAAGAAAGCATATTCATCATATAGCTTACTCAAGAAAAAGACATCCAGCATTAAGTAAATAATGGATGTAAATGTGATTCCATCTTATTCAGACTGTTCACCTGCACTTAACAACTCATCCATGAACATTACACACTGGTTTCTGTGTGCTCAGTGATGGGAATATAAATTCACACTGTAGCTCTGAGTCAGTAACTTAACCTTTTCTGTTCACACAGTGACGTCGGTCTTTACAAAAGGTTCAGTCTTTTTAAAACCAGACAGAGTTTACAAGACGTCAAACCAAATGAATCGTGATCAATGTGACATATTGAATCTGCTCTATACAAATGCAAATCTCTCAAGAATACAATATCGTGCTATGCTGTAGTGGGAAAATGCTGCTGATATCCACAGAGGGTTCTCTTATCAGAAAGGAGAGTTCATGCACTAAATAATTCATTCAAGTTTCACAGTGCCTGATTTGAACCTTGAGAAATCCACTTGACAAAAACGATCATATAATTTAAATTGCAGCATTGAGCTGAGTTGGATTAATCAAAATTTGGTTTTAAATTGTAAATGGGACATAAGTGTTTAACAGTGTATATGGGTTGTTAAGCCAACTCGAACATTGCAATGATTTGATCAAAGTTGTATTGCGATGGCTATTTGTTAGTCTTAAACATTGAAATGTGACAACCGACCAAAATGCATTATGAATGTAATTGAAACGCTGTAATGGCTTTGTTTTATAGTTTTAAAACACTTTCATTATGGATAGCCAACCTGATATGAATGTCGATCTATTTCAGCTGTCATAGCAGCCAGGTACCTAAAAACAAACAAAAACTAAAAATAAAACAAACAAAAAGAAAAGCTGAGGTAGAAACACACAGAAAGTGCAATGGATCCAATGTCGCAATTTAAGAGTGTGCTTGAATTAAGGAGCAATCATGTTATAAGGCATGTATTTAATTAATTTAATTTAATTTATTTTATTCATACAGCGCCAAATCACAACAAAACTGCCACAACGCACTTCACACAAGTGAGGTCTAACCTTACCAACCCCTAGAGCCAGCATACAGGTGACAGTGATAAGGAAATACTTCCGGTGAAGATATTGAGGAAGAACCTCAAGCAGACCAGACTCAAAGGGGTGACCCACTGCTTTGGCTGTTCTAACATTTACAAGGTTTTGAAAAGTTTTACAAAGCTGAAGAAACAGAAAATAGAAAATCAAACAACATACAGTAGTGTTCAGAATAATAGTAGTGCTATGTGACTAAAAAGATTAATCCAGGTTTTGAGTATATTTCTTATTGTTACATGGGAAACAAGGTACCAGTAGATTCAGTAGATTCTCACAAATCCAACAAGACCAAGCATTCACGATATGCACACTCTTAAGGCTATGAAATCGGGCTATTAGTAAAAAAAAGTAGAAAAGGGGGTGTTCACAATAATAGTAGTGTGGCATTCAGTCAGTGGGTTTATCAGTTTTGTTGAACAAACAGGTGTGAATCAGGTGTCCCCTATTTAAGGATGAAGCCAGCACCTGTTGAACATGCTTTTCTCTTTGAAAGCCTGAGGAAAATGGGACGTTCAAGACATTGTTCAGAAGAACGGATGAAAATGGAAAACAACCATCAAAATGGATAGAAGAATAACCAGAATGGCAAAGGCTCACCCATTGATCAGCTCCAGGATGATTAAAGACAGTGTGGAGTTACCTGTAAGTGCTGTGACAGTTAGAAGACGCCTGTGTGAAGCTAATTTATTTGCAAGAATCCCCCACAAAGTCCCTCTGTTAAATAAAAGACGTGCAGAAGAGGTTACAATTTGCCAAAGAACACATCAACTAGCCTAAAGAGAAATGGAGGAATATTTTATGGACTGATGAGAGTAAAATTGTTCTTTTTGGGTCCAAGGGCCGCAGACAGTTTGTGAGACAACCCCCAAACTCTGAATTCAAGCCACACTTCACAGTGAAGA
Organism: Thalassophryne amazonica; assembly: GCF_902500255.1. Classification (NCBI taxonomy): domain Eukaryota; kingdom Metazoa; phylum Chordata; class Actinopteri; order Batrachoidiformes; family Batrachoididae; genus Thalassophryne; species Thalassophryne amazonica. The sequence goes on from NC_047117.1 coordinate 36,684,437, forward strand.
CAGTGAAGCATGGTGGTGCAAGCATCATGGTATGGACATATTTCTCCTACTATGGTGTTGGGCCTATATATTGCATACCAGGTATCATGGATCAGTTTGGATATGTCAAAATATTTGAAGAGGTCATGTTGCCTTATGCTGAAGAGGACATGCCCTTGAAATGGGTGTTTCAACAAGACAATGACCCCAAGCACACTAGTAAACGAGAAAAATCTTAGTTTCAAACCAACAAAATTAATGGCTCGCAGATGTGAAGAAATCATGAAAAACTGTGGTTATACAACTAAACACTAGTTTAGTGATTCACGGGATTGCTAAAAAAGCAGTTTGAACATAGTTTTGAGTTTGTAGCATCAACAGCAGATGCTACTATTATTGTGAACACCCCCCTTTCTACTTTTTTTTTTACTATTAGCTCAATTTCATAGCCTTAAGAGTGTGCATATCATGAATGCTTGGTCTTGTTGGATTTGTGAGAATCTACTGAATCTACTGGTACCTTGTTTCCCATGAAAACTACTGTAGTACAACTAATATAAGGATGATGAGAAGTCCACATAGGCAGGGGTTGTCCATGCCGTCAGTAGACCTGTCCCTGCAACATGGTCACTTTCACATGAAGACTGCAGCATGCAGCACCTGCCTCAGGTCTTCCACCTCACAGTCCTTCCTTGAGTTCGGATCTGTCCATCGTATGTACCTCGGACAGAGAGAAAAAGCAGAAAAAGTTGGCTGGAAAAACTTATCAGCAGTAAATCACCAGGAAAACAGAGACATTACTAAGGTGACTGGCAGCTGACAGCCCTACGTTTCAGTCACAGACCCAAAATTTAGATGAAGTTGAGGCCGAGACCTGTTCTGTTCTAAATTACTTTGAAAAGATAGGAAGTCTAGTACCATCTATGCTAGTATGCTAGCCATACAAGAGGGAGAATAGATGTGTCTTAAGTCTGGACTTGAAAGTCTCCACAGAATCTGACTGTTTTACTGTTGCCGTGTGTGATGTGATAAGGCTGCAGCTGTGAGGCTTCACAGAGTGATAAAATCACCGTTTCATGGAATGAAATGATGCTTTCATCAGTTTGCTATGGGTGGTGTATGAAGCGATGATGGTACTGTTCCAGCCCATGAAACGGTTGTCCTGGTCGAGCTGTACCGCTGGACGCCTGGCCGACTGTGTGGGGTGATTGTGCTGTTTCAATACATGAAACAGGTGATGTAAGCGGGATGTGAGATGATGACTGTGGCATTGTAAAGCTGTTGAAAGCTGGCCGTTGCAGCCATGCTGAGGAAAGACTGCCCACTGCATGTGGGGAAAGTGCCGCTTCAGTTCGTGAAACGGCTGCCGTTGGTCTGTGCCAATGGAAGGCTGTGTGTGGAGAAAGTGCCGGAGGTGAAGAGGTCAGCGCTTGTCGCCACAGGAGTCTGTTGAGGGCGCAGGGACGCAGCTGTCTTGAAGAGCATCGCGGAGCAGGCGTCGTATCTGTGTTGCAGTGATAACATATGTCGCTGTCCTGTAGATCGTTGCGGATCAGTCATGCATCCATGCAGCGGAGACAAAGAAGCCTGGTTCCCTGTGAAAACATTGCGGGGCAGCCTGGGCACTGCTGTGGCCGCTGTGATTGAAGTGAGCTCAGCGAGTGCCAATCTAAGCTGGGCCGCATCTACTTTTTCTGCGGCTGTGATGTGCTGATCCACTGTGTGACTGGCGATGAGCTGCTGGACCCAGTTGTGAGGCTCCGCCAGCTGTGTGATTAATGGCTGCTGTGATTGACGTGAGCTTCAGCTGTCTGCCTAACCTATAAAACTATTCACAGACTGGCACCTCCCTACTTAGTTGACCTAATCAAACCCTACGTACTGGCCCGGGCTCTGCGTTATCTGGGTACAGGACTACTTTGTGTCCCTAGGGTGAATAAAAAGTCTGTTGGGTACAGAGCCTTCTCTTATCGTGCACCTGTTTTGTGGAATGATCTCTCTGTGTCAATAAAACAGTCAAATTCTGTTGAGACTTCCAAGTCTACACTTAAGACACATCTATTCTCCCTCTCATATGGCAATCATACTGGCATAGTATGATACGATGCTTCCTATCATTTTAAAGTCATTTTATTAGCAACGGAACAGGTCTTGGCATCAACTTTATCTAAATTTTGGGTCTCTGAGTGAAGTTTAGGGCTAGTGGTCGGCGATCACCATAGTAATTTCTCTGTGTTCTTGTTGATTTATTGGTAGTGAATTATACCTTTAGAGTAGTTTTTCCAGCTGACTGATTCTGCTGTTTTTCATTCTGCTCAGGCGCTACTGATGTGTGAGGCGAGGTGGAGGAGATGTGCGGGTGTGGGATCGTGTGAGTGGCGAAGAGACCAGTGGCATCACCTCCACCTGCTGGGCGCTGGCGATTCAAAGCGTGCAGCTGAGGATGACCACTCCATTGCCGTCCGGTCCCCATTGTGGGTTTTAAGGGGTGAAGCCACGACCGAAGTGTCGGCTGTCAGTTGATGAAACAGGCTCCGCGATCACCGGCATCATGTCTGTTTGCCCTTCAAAAACGTTGAGTGGATATCGGGGGTCACCAATGAAGAGGTTCACGGCTCATGTCATGGAACACTGGTCTGGCAGTTGTGGGTCGCCAGTGTGGAGCTTTGCAGCCAAGCTCCTGGTGAACGGCAGCATGCCATTCAGCAAGACCTCGACATATGTCAGTGCTGTCGAAGACGTGCATGAGAGAAAAGTGAGTGAGCTTAGAAGTAAATAGCCTTCTTTATTCATCAGATATACAGCATTTATACAAGTTGGTGAACAATGAAGCAGGACTGCTTTGTTTACGTGAACAAAAGAAGGACAGTGAGACTCGGCCATCAGGCTTTGATCTGTGCCATTGATCATTTGTATATGATCGAGAACAGGTGGTCGCTGCCACCTGTGGTTTGTGGGTGACATGAAAGAAACCTTTAATGTCTGGATCTGGATCAAATACGCCTTGCATCTCAGTGTGTCAACACCCAGTTGGACATGAAAAGGCATTAAAATACATAAAGCAGGAGTTCTGTCAGCAGACATTAATTTGGACTGGATATGTTGTAGGCAGAAACCACAGTGAAACCACATATGACTTTGTGCTTGGTTACTGAAAAGTGCTTATGGTGAATTTGTGTGTTAAATGGTGTAGTTTGGCTGCTACAGGCATTTATTTATTTATTTATTTATCTGTCTGTTAGCAGGATTAGTCAAAACTACTCCACGGATTTTGATGAAATTATCACAATAGATAATTATTAGGCCATGGAAGACTCCATTATATTTTGGAGGAGATCCAGATCCACATTCTGGATCTAAATTTCACTTTATATAGGCTTTGAAGGATTATATCAAAACTACTTCACGGATTCTCACTAAATTTGCACTCCGGATAGATATTAGGGTTGGACGACTCCACTGAATTTTGGAGGTGATCCGGAGCCAGATTGGCGGATGTCAGAAATCTTGGATTGCTCTTGTTGATGATGGGACTGCTAATGGAAGTAGCACAAAGGATTCAAGTGTACAGCACCATACCATCTGCTCAGATTCAAACTGATAGGGGAAAATTCACCATATGGATACTGAACCAAAATATACTGCCAAGGAAACCCAAGAACTTCTCAAGGCAAAGAAATTAAATATTCTTCAGTGGCCATTCACCAGACCTCAACCCAATAGAGCATGCATTTCCACTAGTGAAGACAAAAGTGAAGGCAGAAAGACCCACAAACGAGAAGCTTTGAAAGATGTTGCAGTAAAGGTGTGGCGAAGCGTCTCAAGGACATACACTTGAATGTTACAAAGATTGTCTGTTGACTTCAATTTACTGATAATGCAACATTTCCTACTAATGGTAAGTCTTTGAGCCATCCATTTTCTATACCTGCTTACTCCAAATAAGGAGTAAATAAGGATAAGGATTTTCTATACCCGCTTACTCCACAATAAGGAGTAAATAAGGATAAGGATTTTCTATACCCGCTTAGATTCTCTTCCGCTCTTGTCTGCTGACAATTTCCTGTTTCACTGTGACTGAGAAGTCGGCACTTCCTGTTTGAGTGTGAGCTTGCCACTGAGTTCTTGCAAGATTCCTTGGGATTTTTATTTTATTGGGATTTTTATTTTATTTTTTAGCACTGTTGCCGTGCGTTACCTGTGCTGCTCCACAGCGTGTCTGGTGGATTTTTATTTTATTTTATTTTTTAGCACCGTTGCCGTGCGTTACCTGTGCTGCTCCATGGCCTGTCTGGTGGATTTTTATTTTATTTTTTAGCACCGTTGCCGTGTGTTACCTGTGCTGCTCCATGGCCTGTCTGGTGGATTTTTATTTTATTTTTTAGCACCGTTGCCGTGCGTTACCTGTGCTGCTCCATGGCCTGTCTGGTGGATTTTTATTTTATTTTTTAGCACTGTTGCCGTGCGTTACCTGTGCTGCTCCACAGCCTGTCTGGTGGATTTTTATTTTATTTTATTTTTTAGCACTGTTGCCGTGCGTTACCTGTGCTGCTTCATAGCCTGTCTGGTGCCTTAACTAAAGCACTCCTTCTGCTGAATCACCTCTAAATTATTTACACATTATTCACTTTGCGTGTTTTTAGGAATCCGCTAGGTTAGCGTAGCTACTAGCTCTTAGCCGATTTAGCATGGCGGCTTCTCCTGTCTCTCCCGCACTTTTCTGCTCTGGGTGTGAAATGTTTAGTTATTCCTCGGCCTCCTTTAGCAGTAACGGTACTTGTAATAAGTGTAGCTTATTCGTAGCTTTGGAGGCCAGGCTGGGCGAATTGGAGACTCGGCTCCGCACCGTGGAAAATTCTACAGCTAGCCAGGCCCCTGTAGTTGGTGCGGACCAAGGTAGCTTAGCCGACGTTAGTTCCCCCCTGGCAGATCCCGAGCAGTCGGGAAAGCAGGCTGACTGGGTGACTGTGAGGAGGAAGCGTAGCCCTAAACAGAAGCCCCGTGTACACCGTCAACCCGCTCACATCTCTAACCGTTTTTCCCCACTCGACGATACACCCGCCGAGGATCAAACTCTGGTTATTGGCGACTCTGTTTTGAGAAATGTGAAGTTAGCGACACCAGCAACCATAGTCAATTGTCTTCCGGGGGCCAGAGCAGGCGACATTGAAGGAAATTTGAAACTGCTGGCTAAGGCTAAGCGTAAATTTGGTAAGATTGTAATTCACGTCGGCAGTAATGACACTCGGTTACGCCAATCGGAGGTCACTAAAATTAACATTAAATCGGTGTGTAACTTTGCAAAAACAATGTCGGACTCTGTAGTTTTCTCTGGGCCCCTCCCCAATCGGACCAGGACTGACATGTTTAGCCGCATGTTCTCCTTGAATTGCTGGCTGTCTGAGTGGTGTCCAAAAAATGAGGTGGGCTTCATAGATAATTGGCAAAGCTTCTGGGGAAAACCTGGTCTTGTTAGGAGAGACGGCATCCATCCCACTTTGGATGGAGCAGCTCTCATTTCTAGAAATCTGGCCAATTTTCTTAAATCCTCCAAACTGTGACTATCCAGGGTTGGGACCAGGAAGCAGAGTTGTAGTCTTACACACCTCTCTGCAGCTTCTCTCCCCCTGACATCCCCTCATTACCCCATCCCCGTAGAGACGGTGCCTGCTCCCAGACCACCAATAACCAGCAAAAATCTATTTAAGCATAAAAATTCAAAAAGAAAAAATAATATAGCACCTTCAACTGCACCACAGACTAAAACTGTTAAATGTGGTCTATTAAACATTAGGTCTCTCTCTTCTAAGTCCCTGTTGGTAAATGATATAATAATTGATCAACATATTGATTTATTCTGCCTAACAGAAACCTGGTTACAGCAGGATGAATATGTTAGTTTAAATGAGTCAACACCCCCGAGTCACACTAACTGTCAGAATGCTCGTAGCACGGGCCGGGGCGGAGGATTAGCAGCAATCTTCCATTCCAGCTTATTAATTAATCAAAAACTCAGACAGAGCTTTAATTAATTTGAAAGCTTGTCTCTTAGTCTTGTCCATCCTAATTGGAAGTCCCAAAAACCAGTTTTATTTGTTATTATCTATCGTCCACCTGGTCGTTACTGTGAGTTTCTCTGTGAATTTTCAGACCTTTTGTCTGACTTAGTGCTTAGCTCAGATAAGATAATTATAGTGGGCGATTTTAACATCCACACAGATGCTGAGAATGACAGCCTCAACACTGCATTTAATCTATTATTAGACTCTATTGGCTTTGCTCAAAAAGTAAATGAGTCCACCCACCACTTTAATCATATCTTAGATCTTGTTCTGACTTATGGTATGGAAATAGAAGACTTAACAGTATTCCCTGAAAACTCCCTTCTGTCTGATCATTTCTTAATAACATTTACATTTACTCTGATGGACTACCCAGCAGTGGGGAATAAGTTTCATTACACTAGAAGTCTTTCAGAAAGTGCTGTAACTAGGTTTAAGGATATGATTCCTTCTTTATGTTCTCTAATGCCATATACCAACACAGTGCAGAGTAGCTACCTAAACTCTGTAAGGGAGATAGAGTATCTCGTCAATAGTTTTACATCCTCATTGAAGACAACTTTGGATGCTGTAGCTCCTCTGAAAAAGAGAGCTTTAAATCAGAAGTGTCTGACTCCATGGTATAACTCACAAACTCGTAGCTTAAAGCAGATAACCCGTAAGTTGGAGAGGAAATGGCGTCTCACTAATTTAGAAGATCTTCACTTATCCTGGAAAAAGAGTCTGTTGCTCTATAAAAAAAAGCCCTCCGTAAAGCTAGGACATCTTTCTACTCATCACTAATTGAAGAAAATAAGAACAACCCCAGGTTTCTTTTCAGCACTGTAGCCAGGCTGACAAAGAGTCAGAGCTCTATTGAGCTGAATATTCCATTAACTTTAACTAGTAATGACTTCATGACTTTCTTTGCTAACAAAATTTTAACTATTAGAGAAAAAATTACTCATAACCATCCCAAAGACGTATCGTTATCTTTGGCTGCTTTCAGTGATGCCGGTATTTGGTTAGACTCTTTCTCTCCGATTGTTCTGTCTGAGTTATTTTCATTAGTTACTTCATCCAAACCATCAACATGTTTATTAGACCCCATTCCTACCAGGCTGCTCAAGGAAGCCCTACCATTATTTAATGCTTCGATCTTAAATATGATCAATCTATCTTTGTTAGTTGGCTATGTACCACAGGCTTTTAAGGTGGCAGTAATTAAACCATTACGTAAAAAGCCATCACTTGACCCAGCTATCTTAGCTAATTATAGGCCAATCTCCAACCTTCCTTTTCTCTCAAAAATTCTTGAAAGGGTAGTTGTAAAACAGCTAACTGATCATCTGCAGAGGAATGGTCTATTTGAAGAGTTTCAGACAGGTTTTAGAATTCATCATAGTACAGAAACAGCATTAGTGAAGGTTACAAATGATCTTCTTATGGCCTCGGACAGTGGACTCATCTCTGTGCTTGTTCTGTTAGACCTCAGTGCTGCTTTTGATACTGTTGACCATAAAATTTTATTACAGAGATTAGAGCATGCCATAGGTATTAAAGGCACTGCGCTGCGGTGGTTTGAATCATATTTGTCTAATAGATTACAATTTGTTCATGTAAATGGGGAATCTTCTTCACAGACTAAAGTTAATTATGGAGTTCCACAAGGTTCTGTGCTAGGACCAATTTTATTCACTTTATACATGCTTCCCTTAGGCAGTATTATTAGACGGTATTGCTTAAATTTTCATTGTTACACAGATGATACCCAGCTTTATCTATCCATGAAGCCAGAGGACACACACCAATTAGCTAAACTGCAGGATTGTCTTACAGACATAAAGACATGGATGACCTCTAATATCCTGCTTTTAAACTCAGATAAATCTGAAGTTATTGTACTTGGCCCCACAAATCTTAGAAATATGGTGTCTAACCAGATCCTTACTCTGGATGGCATTACCCTGACCTCTAGTGGTACTGTGAGAAATCTTGGAGTCATTTTTGATCAGGATATGTCATTCAAAGCGCATATTAAACAAATATGTAGGACTGCTTTTTTGCATTTACGCAATATCTCTAAAATCAGAAAGGTCTTGTCTCAGAGTGATGCTGAAAAACTAATTCATGCATTTATTTCCTCTAGGCTGGACTATTGTAATTCATTATTATCAGGTTGTCCTAAAAGTTCCCTAAAAAGCCTTCAGTTAATTCAAAATGCTGCAGCTAGAGTACTGACGGGGACTAGAAGGAGAGAGCATATCTCACCCATATTGGCCTCTCTTCATTGGCTTCCTGTTAATTCTAGAATAGAATTTAAAATTCTTCTTCTTACTTATAAGGTTTTGAATAATCAGGTCCCATCTTATCTTAGGGACCTCGTAGTACCATATCACCCCAATAGAGCGCTTCGCTCTCAGACTGCAGGCTTACTTGTAGTTCCTAGGGTTTGTAAGAGTAGAATGGGAGGCAGAGCCTTCAGCTTTCAGGCTCCTCTCCTGTGGAACCAGCTCCCAATTCAGATCAGGGAGACAGACACCCTCTCTACTTTTAAGATTAGGCTTAAAACTTTCCTTTTTGCTAAAGCTTATTGTTAGGGCTGGATCAGGTGACCCTGAACCATCCCTTAGTTATGCTGCTATAGACGTAGACTGCTGGGGGGTTCCCATGATGCACTGTTTCTTTCTCTTTTTGCTCTGTATGCACCACTCTGCATTTAATCATTAGTGATCGATCTCTGCTCCCCTCCACAGCATGTCTTTTTCCTGGCTCTCTCCCTCAGCCCCAACCAGTCCCAGCAGAAGACTGCCCCTCCCTGAGCCTGGTTCTGCTGGAGGTTTCTTCCTGTTAAAAGGGAGTTTTTCCTTCCCACTGTAGCCAAGTGCTTGCTCACAGGGGGTCGTTTTGACCGTTGGGGTTTTACATAATTATTGTATGGCCTTGCCTTACAATATAAAGCGCCTTGGGGCAACTGTTTGTTGTGATTTGGCGCTATATAAAAAAAATTGATTGATTGATTGATTGATTACTCCACAATAAGGAGTAAATAAGGATAAGGATTTTCTATACCCGCTTACCCCACAATAAGGAGTAAATAAGGATAAGGATTTTCTATACCCGCTTACTCCAAATAAGGAGTAAATAAGGATAAGGATTTTCTATACCCGCTTACCCCACAATAAGGAGTAAATAAGGATAAGGATTTTCTATACCCGCTTACTCCAAATAAGGGTCATGGCGGGTGCTGGAGCACATCCAGCAGTTGCAGGATGTGAGGTGGAGTACACCTTGGACAGGATGCCAGTCTGTCGCAGTGCCACAGTATAGACAGGCAAACACATTCACACCTGCACACACACCTACTACAGACAACTTAAAGCTTACGCTTCACCTAAACTGCATGTCTTTGGGTGTGGGAGGAAGCCAGATCACCAGGAGGGAACCTACACAAACTTGGATAGATCATGCAAACTCCACACAGGGTGGGAATCTATCCCATGACCTTCTTGCTGAGAGACAACAGTGCTAACCACTAAGCCATGGTGCTGCCCTTATCTCTGCAGTGACATTTGCATTTCTGGATCCTAGGTCTTTGAAGTTAAGGAACTCCTCTGAAGAGCTTATGGAGTCATGAATCAAAAGTGTTCGGTGATGCTGTTATCTTTACTGGAAAACAAAGATCCACTCAGCCGTTAAATACTGCAAAAACAATTATATAACAGCTGATTGGATCCTTGTCATTTGATTCGTGCTTTGTATGTCATGTGACATGGATTATTCATCCCATTTGTGTTGCATTGCATTTAGAGTGCAATTTGGTTTCATTTACAGTGCAAATTTGGATTCATACATTTGGTATCATTGGACTCTTCACATACACATGCACACACATCTACACACACACCTACATGCACATACACATGCATGTGTGCGCACATACATGCGTGAACACATGCACATGCACACACATACACATGCACACAACACGCACACACACACACACACAAAACAAATCCACTGCTCTGTAAGCTATCTGACGTGATTTTTTTTTCACTGCAATGAGGAAATACACAGTCTTTTGTTTTTTTTTGGAGTACACACATGCACAAGCGCCTTCCTGCTTTTGTGAACACGCACACGATCACCCAAGCTGGGCAGTGCTTAGCTTTAAAACAAACATGGCGGAGTTTGTTTTGCTGACAGATGACGATTTGATGCACGGCATGGCGGACTTCATTGTCAGAATTATTTTTGGACTCCTGTTTAAAATTTGTGTTGGATTGTTGATGTCAAAGCTGCAGTGACACACCCAAGCTGGATTAATTTCTGACATTATTTTTATTTATTTATTTATTTATTTTTGCGGCACTGAGGAGGTACCAAAATGTAAGTTCCTTTTCTATTGTTTGTAAATCAATATAATCTAAAATGACAATGATGTTATGTGTCGGACGCAGCTCGGAGAACCGACCAGCGTTTGAAGGACCCAGTATGAAATAAGCAGAGCACGGTACAAAGGCTAACTGAATTTAATACATAACAGTGATACAAAAATAACAGAAAGTGCAGTCTGGCGTGGTGCGCTCCCAGCAGCGCTAACAGTCCGGAGCCAGAAGCTGTTCGGACCCAAGGACCCCGCCGACACCCCCCAGGTGGCCGCAACAAACCGAGTCTGTGAAAGAAGGAACCATTTATGTGAGTCCACACTCTACACACAGAGAGAACACTTAAAGGTGTACAAACAGCAAACACTTCCTGGCTTGATTACTATCACTTCCCAACCTGCAGGCATGGAACATCCAGTTCACAAAACTCCACTGCAGTGGAAACCGATACATGACTAACATACAGCTCAATATAATAAAGGTGTGAGGGACACCACATTTACTGACTGTATAAATGTTAGTCACAAAATCTAACGTACCTCAGGAAGTGTGCTGACGAGCGTGAGACCTCACCCCCTCCTCTTTCACAGACCGTGCATCAAACCCTGGACGTTCTCTGCGTCCACTGATGATGAGATGGCTCCCGAGACGACGATCTCACCCGTCTGGTCACAAGGTCGAGTCTCTGGCAAATACACACTGTATACTCCAGTCTTAAATGCCACCATGTTCCAATCCATATAGATGCACCTCAGCTGTGAGTCCTGACGAGCCGCAGGTGATCAGGGTGAGGTCCTGATAACCTCAGCAACACAGCCACTCAGTCCCAAATGCAAGCCACCTGGAAGGAAAAACAAAAGACAGAAACAAAAAGGCAGCCAGGCCCCCCAGCCATACAACAAATGATCTATTTTAGCCATTATATAAAACAAATAATGAATGTTTTAACATTCTTTCAATGGAACAAATATTTTATTCGGTGAAAACTGGAACCAACCATTCAACTCTTCTTCACCTCATTGAATGGAATAAAATATTCATACCATTGAACTCATAAACATTCATTATTTGTATACTATTGCACGGTCAATGAAACACAACGGCAAATGGCATGAATAATCCATGTCAGATGACATAACAGCTACCAATCAAATGACAAAGATCCACTCAGCCATTACATAAACATGCATATGTAGCCATATACAAATTATGTTAGCTAACTTGGTTCCTAAAAACCTGTTAGTGTGTGAACACAGCATATCATTTGGCATGCAGTCTAATTTATAATGGGATAGGACTCATTGTCGTATGCAGGAGTTGTAGTGCCATTCTTGCAGCTTCATTAAATATGCACAGTGTTTAAAAGGAATGGATTTTTTTCATCGTGGAGGACTAGGTGATGATGAAGTCTGCAGTAAAAAACAAAATTGCCACCTGACCCCTATTACTGAGAAGGCAGCTGATAGAAGGCAGCATCATAGCTACTCCATCTGACCACAGAAACGAAATATGATTTTCAGAGTGTGGAGCTTTGAGAGGTGGTGAGAATACCATTCAGCCACCAACCCTCAAAAAAGAGAATTATCTAGAGACTGGAGGAACACCTACTGTCCTGGATGCAGGTTAACGTCATGACCAGGATAAAAAAAAACACATCTCAATCCAAAGCATTGCACAGTCCATACTAAAAATAATTCCATTATCCTGCCTGGTGTCATTCACCTGGCAATCACCATGCAGAGGCAACATACTCATGACTTTATCACAATTTTCACCTGTGCCACTTGCAAATATATGACATTGTAAAAACTCAAAATGTTTTTTCAGTGCACTTTCAAGACTGTATTTTTAATGCACTGATTCTCTGGGGAAAAACTCAGATTTGGTCCCCACTCTGTACATCACTCATAGGTTTGCTATGATATCAAGCACCAATTTGGCAACACTGCAAATTATTAGGATATCCCAGACGGGAGCCTGATCAGTTGAATCAAATGATTTGTGTAAATCAACATAAACTACAAAAAAAAAAAAAAAAAAAAAAAAAAGCCTTGCCAATATTTACTTGTGTTCAGTGTGGTACTTGCAGAGGTAGGATGAAGTCTGTCATGGGTCAGGTTTGCTCCAGTTCTGTTTTTCTATTGTGTTATAGTCATTTCAAAGTATTTTTGGTATTTCTTGTCTTGCACATTATTTTGTGGAGTGCTTTTATTTTGACAAGTCTCCTCTGATAGTTTGACTTCAGGATTGTTAGCCTCTGCATTGTCTGTCTGGGCACTTCCGAGTATAATTGCTCCTCGTTCTTTAAAAACACTGTGTGGATATCTCCTCGTCGCCAGATTTGCCTACTGATTTTTTTTGTTTGTTTTTTTTTTTTTTGCTGTGGTTACAGTGTTGCTGATCTCACTTTACTGATGCTACCTGCATTTGGTATTCCAGCCTTTCACCAGCCCACAGAGAACATAATGAATAGGCTGAGTCTCAGGAGGCCACTGTGCTCATTGAGACCTTCAAGGCAATTCCTTTGACTTCATGCTTGGTTTGTGCTCTGACATGCACTGTCAACTGTGAGACCTTACATGTAGACAGGTGTGTGCCTTTCCAAGTCATGTCCAATTAACTGAATTACCCCAGGTGGACTCCAATTAAGCTGTAGAAACATCTCAAGGATGATCAGTGGAAACAGGAGCTCAATTTTGAGTTTCATGGGAAAGGTGGTAAATTTGTGAAAATCTAAAAAAAAAAAACAAACAAACAAAAAAAACTTTTTCACGTTGTTATTACAATGTAATTTTGTGTTGATTTTTTTTTTGGGGGGGGGGGGGGGGGGGGGGGGGGGGGAAATTTCATCCATTTTGGAACAGGCTGTAACATAACAAAATGTGACAAAAGTGAAACACTGTGAATACGGTCCGGATGCACTGTATGCTCATTGATAGGGTGGCATATGACATATTGGGGTAACCAGAACAAAAGTAGGGTTATCCACCCACTGAGTGATTCAAACTTTCAGATAGTCATACCTCAGACAGCTCAATCACTATAGCTTTCCCAAGTTCCCTTGGCAGCTTTGAAAGAGAGCCCTTCTTGCTAAGACAAAGGAAGTTTCACGTGCCCACTGGCCTGAACTCCATCACGTTTGGACCCGGATGTTGCCATGCAGTGCATGACCCCTCAGCACCTCACCTGTCACCACCCTCCAAAAACAACATTGTTCATGTTCTCCTGTGGTTTTGTCCATTTCAGGGATGAGGCTTTCCCTCACCACTCTCATGCTCTGTGCCACTCTCCAGGGGTAAGTAGCACCAGAGTTGCATCCATGGAGTGCAGAAAGAAAAGTTCTCTATTTTCATTGCTGAGCTGTGTGGATTGTTTTGTGGCAGCATAAGTGCCAATCCTAAACTGGGTTTGAGCACTGTGGTCTGAAACCATGTGGATAGAATACAGCTCGCATGGGGTTCATGATGTCATAGTTGTTGTGTGGGCCGCCAGAAGAGGAGGTACTGCTGGCCCACCACCAGTGGGCGCCCTGCCTGAAGTGCGGGCTTCAGGCACGAGAGGGCGCTGCCGCCACGGACACAGCCGGGGGTGACAGCTGTCACTCATTATCTCTTGACAGCTGTCACCCATCTACTCAACATCATCTCACTCCATAAAGACCAGACGTCAATCTCCACCTCGTTGCCGAGATATCGTACTTCGTTGGAGGTAATATCCTCACCCATTTGTGTTTGCAACATATCTGTATATTGTGAGTGTTTGCAGGAGTACTGGTCCCTTTTTCTGTGAGGGCTGAGTGAGTGCAGGGCGGCACTCATTTCCCCTGAGGAATCACTGCGGTACTCTGCACATATTGAGTGAGAGGTGGAGGTGGCATTCCCACCGTTGTTGGGGTGTACACCACACCCACACTTGACTGTCTTTGTTCTCGCAGCAGTACCAGATCCGACAGTCGGGGACGGTGATCACCTGGGAATTCGGGACTTGGCGGCTCCAGTATTCACGAGGTTCGGGTGGCGGCGAAATCGTGTGGTTCCAGCTCTTCTCAGGACAGACCGTCTTCTATCCTCGAGCCTGCCCACACGTCACCTTTGTGGATTGAATGTAATCATATTCTGAGATTGTCTGTATGTTCGGTTGTGCACCTTCACAACATTAAATTCTTAATTTTTGGCTCATCTATTGACCGTTCATTTGCGCCCCCGCCATTTGCGCCTTTCACAACAATAGTTTTCACTCGACTTGCATCAGCACAACTACACCATCAAGGACATCAAACTCTGCAGCACTTCTCATGGAGAGAATCTGCCAGGTGCACTGATGTAGACAAATTGAGCACTACAGATACAATGTTGACCTGAGAGTGCTGATGGAGAAGTATAGAGAAGGCCAGAAGGAGTTGCATTGTGTGTTTGTGGATTTAAAGAAAGGGTATGATAGAGTGCCAAGATATGATTCTGGTAGATATGAAGGTAAATTAGATATTGAATATTGACAAACATAGACTGACAGACTGCAGCTACCACCACAGGTACCTGCATGCACAATGCTTCATGCACGTGATGGGAGAAAATGGCTGTGACTGTGGACAATCTGAAAAGGTATGGAAGTCTTGGTTAAAGTTAGTCCTCTTGATGGCAAAGTTGATGTGACATTGCCCTTGTGGCTCTTGGGGTCAGGCCCAAATCACTGCAGTTGTATCATTATGAGTCACATGGCCATTGCAGGGGCTCAGGAGATGATCCACGTTCGGGGTTGAACACTGTGTATACACCTGGCATGTCTTGTTTAATTGACTCATTGCTTCTTTTACTCCTGGGTTGTTACAGCCAGGGGTGGTAGTGGGGACAAGCTCCCACTACCTAAAAAAGTGCTCCCATATCCTTCTGACTACCAGGAAGGTAGTCAGGTGGATATACCTGTTAGTCAGAAGGATATGGCATGTGTCTCAAATAGCCTCTGGCAACTAAGTCCAGCTCCTGGCCTGCTCGTGTGGCTTAGCTTCTAAGCCTGGCAGAACTGTGCTACTGACAGGTGAAGGGGTGAACTCGGGTCTCTGGTGCCTCAAAACCAGTTGCTTCATTTAGATGGAACTCGTCAGCCTAGGAAGGCAGTTCATCTAGGAGAAGGAAACTCTGATCTCAAACCTCCGCTGCTGTATCCAATCTTGGACAAGGCTTCCAGGAGTAAACCTCAAGGAGTAATTCAGAGTCAGAGTCCCCTAAGGTCGTCTGTTTGCTGAACTTAAGCATTTTCTCAGCACCTCCTACGATGCTGCCACTGCCCAAACTGCATTGGCTTCTACCTTTTCCTTTGGACCACCAGTGACAGCGTGGAGAGGGGGGTATCTGATGCATGGGCAACAGCGGATCTTCCATATTAGCCTGCCTAGGCTTTGTAGCTCCACTGGAGAGGACACTCCAGCATCATCGCAAGATGCCAAAACAACACAAGAAGTGGCCAGTTTAAAGTTTATAAGCTCATCTGCTTTGTGACGGAACGAGTGCCATTTGTCACCTCTGATGGTGGGGAGGGATCATCGCATCTCATTACACAGCTACCACCCGCGTCAAGCTGTGCAGCTTCCCAGCCAGTAAGTGCTGTATCGCCATGCCTGTTTGCTCCACTGGGTGCATTGAAGCTTACAGTAAACCACAAAAGGCAGGCCACAAATTCTGCACCAGACAACAAGAACAAAAGAAGAAAAAGACTCCAGATCTTCGTTTTGCAGCCCTGGCCTCTCTGCTAACCTGCATCAAATTGACAATGCTCGCAAACACTGCCGTCATGGACAGGGAACTCTCATGACTAAAGGGGATATTGCCTGCCTCCAGGAAACTCGGCTGGCAGACAGTGGTACATAAGGAAACAAGTTACACCTTTTGACAGGGGAAGTCCTTGGACAAATCCCATCAGCACAGTACCAGTTTTGCTTGTGAAGAACACTCTGGTCACGTGCCACTGAGCCACTGTCTACTGGCAGTGAAAGAATCCTTGCCGTCCGGCTTTCAACATCTTCAGGCCCAGCCACCATCATTAGTGCATATGCTCCAACCTTCTACTCCAACCAAGAAGAAAAAAGACCAGTTCTATGAGTCCCTAGACGAAATGATATCTGGGTTTCCCAGCACAGAAGGCCTCTACCTCCAACCCCAATTCTAATGAAGTTGGAAAGTTGGGTAAAATGTAAATAAACACAGAGTACAATGATCTGCAAATCCTCTTCAACCTGTATTCAACTCAATACACCACAAAGACAAGATATTTAATGTTCAAACTGATAAACTTTATGGTTTTGTGCAAATATTTGCTAATTTTGAAATGGATGCCTGCAACACGTTTCAAAAAAGCTGGGACAGTGGTATGTTTACCACTGTGTTACATCACTTTTCCTTTCTAACAACACTCAATAAGCATTTTGGAACTGAGGACACTCATGCTTGGGTATAAAAGGAGCATCCCCAAAAGTCTCAGCCAATTCACAAGCAAAGATGTGAACAACTGCATGAAAAATAGTCCAACAGTTTAAGAACAATGTTTCTCAATGTTCAATTGCAAGGAATTTAGGGATTCCTTCATCTACAGTCTATAATATAATCAGAAAATTCAGAGAATCTGGAAAACTTTGTACTGTAAGCAGGCAACGTCAAAAACCAACATCGAATGCCAGTGACCTCCTGATCCCTCAGGTGGCACTGCATTTAAAAACCGACATCATTGTGTAAAGGATCTTACCGCATGGGCTCAGGAACACTTCAGAAAACTACTGTCAGGTAACACTGGGAGGAAATGGAGCCTGTGACTGAGGCCAAGAGGAGAGCCCTCCTGGCCTACAAGGCAGCACCCAGTCCCAGCACATTATAAGCCCTCTAAGCTATCAAGAGAAAAGCTCAACAAACCGCCCACCACTGCACCAACTCATACTGGTTGAACATCTGCAGCAGTATACAGACAGCTGCTGACACTGGGGGATGCAAGATGCATGTATGAGGGCATCAAGAAGGCAACAGGCCCATCCACTTCCAAGTCTCCCCACTCAAATCAAAGACTGTCAAAGTCATCACAGACCAGGGGAAGCAGCTGCAGTGCTGGGTTGAGTACTATCTAGAGCTGTACGCAACCAGGTCATTGTCACAGTCACAACCCTTGAGGACATACCAGATCTGCCGGTCATGGAAGAGCTAGACATGCCCCCGACCATAGAAGAGCTTGGAAAATCCATTGACTGCCTTGCCAGTGGGAAGGCCCCACGGAGTGACGGCATCCCATCAGAAGTCTTAAAGAGTGGGAATCCTATGCTGCTAAAACTCCTGCACTTCTTTTCTGTCTCTGCTGGGAATAGGGACACATTCCCCAGGACATGTGCGATACGAACATTGTCACCTTGTATAAGAAAGAACAAAGGAGACCAAAGTGCTTGCAATAATTATTGAGGCATCTGCCTTCTCAACACTGTTGGGAAGGTTTTTGACGTGTTGTCTTAGCACGTCTACAGACCTTGGCCTCCTGTGTTTACCCAGAGTCCCAGTGTGGCATTCGAGGTGAGAGGACTACCGTGGACATGATCTTTTCAATACGCTAGCTGCAGGAGAAGTGTCAAGAGCAGCAAATGCCACTCTACATCACCTTCGTCGACCTGACCAAGGCTTTCAACATGGTCAGTCGAGCGGACTCTTCAAGCTCCTGCAGAAGATCGGCTGTCCCTCAAAACTCCTCCCAGTAGTCTCTTCATTCCATGAGAGCCTCACTGAAATGACAAAACTGCACATCTACCAGACCTGCGTGCTCAGTACACTCCTCTACGGTAGCAAGCCATGAACCAGCTACGCCAGACATGAGATAAAGCTCAACAGCTACCAACTGAGGTGCCTTCAACGAATTCTGCACATCGGATGGCAGGAAAAGGTGCCCAACACAGGTCTTGGACCCCCCCAACATGAGCAACATGTTCACCATTCATGGTGAACGGTGCCTTCGTTGGCTTGGCCACTTCAGGAGAATGGATCCGGGCCGCAATCATAAAGATCTACTGTACGGTGAGCTGGTAGAAGGCACTCTTTGGCTGGTCTTCCACACCTGCACTTGACAGGCATGTTTCTTAGGAGACAACTGCAAGACTCACTTTCACAGCTCAGTTTGCAAAATGACTTTAATGAGACAGGAAGCAATGGTCGGTACACGGGGAGGCAGTCCAAAGAACACAGCAACAGTACCAAGATCATCAGGCAAAAACGAGTTGGGAATAACAGGCAGGTGGTTGAGTATACCTGAAGCAGGCAGATCTAGAAATACAGAAACGAGAGCTGGTATGAAGGCACAGGGCGCAAACAAACTGGCAAACAACCGACACAAGCTGTGAGCTAATAAAGCTCCAGGTGGCAATCAACAAATTACACACAGGAGTGCATAGCAAGAACCAGAAGAGGGGCATGGCCTGAGAGAGAGAGAGAGAGAGAGAGAGAGAGAAAGAAGAGAGAGGAACCACAGACAGGCCCCAGCAACAAAACCCCACAATCCCAGAAAACACAGAAAGAAATACAAAAGCAAGAAAGGAACAAAACAAACCAAAACCCCAGGAACAGAATACATAAACCATCAGGCCCTGACAGCACTTCAAGGATGTCTGCAAGAAGAACATGAAAATGTGCAGCATCAATGTTTCTTCGGTCTTCAGTTCAGTCCATGTTTTGTTTTTTAACATTTTCCTTATTCATTCCTTGGAGACGTAATTCCCAGTTTCCCCGTGTGGCTCATTGGGGAGATAATTCACTCATTTTCGTGGAGTTTAGAATGGCTTTCTACCATACATGGGTCTGGATAGTCAGAGTTTGCCAGTCAGATCCACATTAGAAACCCATTGCCATGCCATTCTGAGTTTCTTGGTTCTGTGTTCCTTGTGTGTGTGTTGATGACGGATTGTGTGTCAGATCCTGATGGTAGACACACTATAGTACCTGTTTCATCTTTCCTCATTTCCTGAGTTATATATGATTTCTAGAAGATAAGTATTAGCTTCCAGAGATTCTTGCCTTTGGAGAATAACTTTTTGTTTGTCTGACTGAGTCTGATAATCATGGACCAGTTACTTTAAATTTAAGTTCTTGTTTGCTTGATAATCAGTTCAATATTATTTCAGAGACTATTTTTGCTTTTGCATCCTGAGTAATTATTTGAGAACTTTTGTATGCTTAAATTTTGCTTATCAGGTCCTGTTGCTTTAACAGGTCTCCTTCTGTTAATAATCTGCCTGTACGTAATCCCAGTGTTTCAGTGTGTGCTTTTGTAAAGGGGTCTCTTGCCTGTAAGTGTTCTTCATGACTTTGACCCATGACACCTTGGTGGAGGTAAAGAGCAGTCAAATTATGTCTCATAAATTATTATTATAGAAGAGTACAACCAGCTCGAATTGTATGAAAGCCTATTTTAAGTATTTTACATGTAGAGCCATGCAGCCATTGTGGTGACCCCCCAAGCAAAAACACAAGATGTCAAAAGTTACACAGTTTGTCTCAAGATCACTCTTGTCTTATCCTTGTCTCTCACTGTCACAGCTAACCACAGTTTAATGTTACTTTGTGTTGCCGATTTTGAAATTCAGTGTCACACTAGCAGTGCATAAGCAGAATAAAAATAAACCTCATGCCTGGGGCATGTTGGAAAATGAAAATTATGTGTCAGATAAGCTCCATAAACATACAGTATGTCTAGGGGAAATTATTTTTAGATGTTGGTGAAGTCCTCCAAAAAAGAATAAAAAAAACCCCACTAAATTATAGCAAACATTTGATATTCAACAAATATGATCTAAGATTATGTGTTTGAGATTAACAATGGCAATGAGGTCTTTTTGGTGCAATGTCAAAATGAGTTGTCATTTCAAAACAAATCCTTATAATGGGTGATTTTCATTAGCATCTGAATGTGACACCAAGACAGTCAGTCATGACTCACACAGAGCAGCATTCAATATTTCAGACCACATTTTCCACTCTGTGAAAAGCAGTGCACTACTCATTACACAGAAGTACGAGTTCACAACCTGTGTACAGCCTTTGCCCAGGGATGTGCATTATTACAACATGCTATCAAGAAAACAGATTTCAAATCAAAATGAACAATGAAATAAATGGAAAAACAAATGGGGTGGTTTGCAGCCGAGTGTGAAGTGTCTGGGATGAAAATCAGCACCTCCAAATCCGAGGCCATGGTTCTCAACCGATAGACGGATCGGTGCAGCATCTGCAGTGATGTGGTCGCTGTATCGGACCGTCATGGTGAAGAGAGAGTTGAGTAGGGGGGCAAAGCTCTCGATTTAACGATCGATCTACGTTCCGATCCTCACCTATGGTCATGAGAAGAAAATGGATGGATGGATGGAAAAGGAAATGGTAAAAAATACAACACTTGAATGATTCTGGTTTGTACCATAGTTTTATACTGATTTTTGTCTTTTGTAGGTTGCCTGGCAGACACCACTGACAGCAAAACCAGATTGGAGGCATTCAGTCTTCAAAGGGTGGTCCATACTCAAAGGTGGGAACCAAAAACATATTCTGCTGATAATACATCAAGATGCCTAACGATGAGTTCTTTACACAAACACATTACACACCACACGCAATCCTTAACACAAAAATAAAACCAAATGCTATGTCTATGTCAGAGTGCAGCAAACAGAGCACATGCACTCCAGCTGCATGGCAAAGCATTTTTGGTTTGAGCCATAGTAAACAGTTTTTACTTTATCTTTATAGAAGCTTCCATTCACTCAGGTGCATGTGAGGTCTATCTGAAAGGCCAGGTGACCCAGCTGAGTTGGATAGCAATGCATCTGATGCTGACACATGTGTCTTAAAGGCAGACACAGGTGTCAGATTTGTTTATTTCATGGCCAAAACATTATCACTATCATCATTAGGTATCTAAAGCCCCTTTCACACCGGGGCTGCTTCAAGTTGCGTCAGGTGTCGTCATGATGATGCCACATGGAAGCAACCCAGTGCAGAGACAATGCAGCTCGACCCCACAACAGCGCGAGGGGTGCAAAGTTCGCAAATCGGATGCCAAACAGAGGCGCAAATCAGACGCCAAAACTTAAACATGTTTAATTTTTTGTTTGCGTCCTGTGCTCAACACAGAAAGGAAGTGGTTTCAGCACAAGTCAGGGCAAGTCCAGTCAGGGCCATACCCTCACAATACAACGTTACCCGATGCCAATTTATGATTCCTGCTGTGTTCCTGTTCCCGCAGTATAAATCAGGCAGGATTGTTTTTATACTGTGTACACAACGCAGTGAAACTATGCCCAAAAAGAGCACAGAAAAAAAAAAATGCTGCTGATTGCAGCTGCTGCAGCTCCTCGCTCTTCTCTCACAAATGTGTTTAAATAAAGTCCATAAAAGTCCTGCTCACAGGGTGATTGCCAAAGAGAGGACATGTCCACATCAAGTATAACTCCAGACATCTCCACATTTACTCACGGGCGGTTCGTTCACACGCGTGCACGCGCACACGCAGCTTACGGTCAAAGGAAGAAAGATAAACTATAACAGAACTCAGAGCGCAGACCTGCAGCTCAGCACAAGAACAAATATAAACTAGAAGAGAAGTCAGAGTGCACAGTCTGGCTGCAGCCAAACTGTGCACTCTGAAGCCACTTTTCCACTACAAAGCTCCAGCACTACTCGGCTCTACTCTACTCGGCCCTTCTCGGTCTGGTTCCAAGTGCGTGCTTTTCCACTACACCCCGACTTGGGTGTGGTCGCCGTGACGTCGTTTGTACGCGACATAAAAACATTAAGAATGGAGGACAGCGAGTTGGTTGTGTGTTTAATCTTAGTTCTGTGGATTATTCAACGAAGGCTACAGGCTTCGAGATGACGAACTTTAGAAATGTACAGGAGAGTGTTAGAAGTCATCCAACGACATGAAGAAGAAGACGAGAGGATAAGAGCTGCCAGGAGACGACGCATGAGGGTAAGTTTTTGTAGCTGTCGCTAGCTTGCTACGGAGCTCATAAATAAGTCCGGTGTACAATGTTGTAATGAGTGCAGGCTGTCGCTATTAATTTCAAATTATGACGTTCAAAATAAATAAAGCATTACTTCCGATTCTGTATTTGCGCCACCTTTGACGCCTTTACCTGCACTTCGCTACGTGACGGAGCACAGTGCTGCTAAAGGCGCCAAAAGCAGTCTGCATTATTTACCGATGTTCATGCACAAAAACGTTAGTTCGACTTTAACCATCAATTGACATCGCCACTGAACTCGAACTGGTGTAAATGTGTCTGATTTACGATATAGATATAGATTTTAATTTATAGTTAACGGATAAATAAAAATAAAATAATTAATAAAATCAATCAAAAAAATAATATCAATTGTATCTCCCAACTCTGAAAATTCTGAGTATTTGTTTTTTCTCTCCTTACGATTAATTTACAGCTCCTTGACAAATGTAACGTGGAAAAAATATCCTCTTTTAATTTAATACATTAAAATATGTGTGCTGTGTGTGTTTGTTTCAGATGGTTCTGTTGTCAATGCGCCCCCCGCCGAGAATCGTCTGTCTGGAGGTTGAACCGAGCATCTGAATGGTGGGATGTTATTGTTCCAAACTTCACCCACAGGCAGTGGTTGGATAATTTCAGGATGTCAGAAGAAACGCTGACCTTCCTGTGTAACAAACTGCAGCCAGTTATAGAGCGACAAGACACGACCGTAGATGTGTGCCCCTGAAGAAGCGAGTGGCTTTGCACTATGGAAGCTTGCCACTGGGTCTGAATATCGGACCATTGCACATCTTTTTGGTGTCAGTGTCACAACTGTGTGTCGGTGTGTGCAGGAAATTTGTGATGCAGCAGAGAGTTTGTTGGTGCCAGAAGAAATCCGTTTCCCAGGTGAGGACAAATTGAAAGAAATGGCTCTCTATTTCAAGAACAGGTGGGGACTCCCACAGTGTGTTGGTGCTATCGATGGATCACACATATCAATCATTGCACCTCAGGAGTATCACTGTGACTATTTTAATCGTAAAGGGTGGCACTCAATCATACTTCAGGGTGTTGTTGATGGAAAGGGGCTTTTTTCGAATGTCTTCGCTGGACTGCCAGGGAGTTTGCATGATGCCAGGGTCCTGAGACTGTCCACACTGTGGAAGTTAGCCACCGAAGGAAACTGCTTCCGATCTCACACCAGAAACATCGGTGGGGTGACTGCTGGCTACTACATCCTGGGAGATTCAGCATATCCTTTACAGAACTGTCTCCTGAAACAAATTCCACAACACTGGACGGCTTACAGCAGAACAACAATCTTTCAACAGAAAATTCAGTAGAGCACGGGTGGTTGTAGAGAATGCTTTTGGCAGGCTGAAAGGAAGATGGCGTTGCCTCCTGAAAAGGAATGAGTGCGATCTCAGTCTGACAAAATCAATGGTGATGACTTGCTGTGCTTTACACAACTTGTGTGAAAATCACGGAGAGACCTATGATATGGAGTGGAACACACCTGCAGCAGCAGTTGAGCATGTGGTGGCAGTGGCACAAGGGGCAGAGGAGGAGGGCAGAGATGTAAGAGAAGGTCTGATGCAGTACCTACTGTCGAATTCTTAAATTTTGCCTGTCTTGTGACCTGAAACACACTTAATAAACTTGCAGTTTTTGCACAAATGTCTGGAACTGAGTAGGGGGGCAAAGCTCTCGATTTACTGATCGATCTACGTTCCGATCCTCACCTATGGTCATGAGATTTGGCTCATGACCGAAAGAACGAGATCGCGAGTACAAGCGGCCGAGATGAGTTTCCTCCGCAGGGTGGCTGGGCACTCCATTAGAGATAGGGTGAGGAGCTCGGTCACTCGGGAGGAGTTCGGAGTCGAGCCGCTGCTCCTCCACGTTGAAAGGAGTCAGTTGAGGTAGCTCGGGCATCTTTTCCGGATGCCCCCTGGACGCCTCGCTGGAGAGGTGTTCCGGGCACGTCCCACTGGGAGGAGGCCCCGTGGAAGACCCAGGACTCGCTGGAGGGACTACATCTCTCGGCTGGTTTGGGAACGTCTTGGGGTTCCCCCGGAGGAGCTGGATGAGGTGTGTGTGGATCGGGAGGTCTGGGCGGCTTTGCTTGAGCTGCTGCCCCCGCGACCCGACTCCGGATAAAGCGGAAGAAAATGGATGGATGGATGGATGGATGTCTGGAACTTTGCAAAGATTCATCCAGGTGCTGTGTGCATTGGCTTCTTATGTGTGAATTAACTGATCAAAAATTCTTATGGTGGCACAATCATTGGTTCAAATCAATGACATATTTTTACTGTTCACTCACTTTCTAGTCAGGATGTCCACAAGCAAAAGGTCCACACCTAAAACACATAGTTTGAATTTATTATTAGTTTGCTTCCTGTTCAAATGAAGTGTGAAATCTAAATGAAATTTCTTGCTTTTAAAAAATGTTAATCTTTGTGCACATAATTTTGCTTTAAATATAGTATAGGAAATGCTTAGAGAAGATTTTACCGTCAATCAATCAATTCAATCAATTTTATTTATATAGCGCCAAATCACAACAAACAGTTGCCCCAAGGCGCTTTATATTGTAAGGCAAGGCCATACAATAATTACGTAAAAACCCCAACGGTCAAAACGACCCCCTGTGAGCAAGCACTTGGCGACAGTGGGAAGGAAAAAAATCCATTTTAACAGGAACAAACCTCCAGCAGAACCAGGCTCAGGGAGGGGCAGTCTTCTGCTGGGACTGGTTGGGGCTGAGGGAGAGAACCAGGAAAAAGACATGCTGTGGAGGGGAGCAGAGATCAATCACTAATGATTAAATGCAGAGTGGTGCATACAGAGCAAAAAGAGAAAGAAACACTCAGTGCATCATGGGAACCCCCCAGCAGTCTAAGTCTATAACAGCATAACTAAGGGATGGTTCAGGGTCACCTGATCCAGCCCTAACTATAAGCTTTAGCAAAAAGGAAAGTTTTAAGCCTAATCTTAAAAGTAGAGAGGGTGTCTGTCTCCCTGATCTGAATTGGGAGCTGGTTCCACAGGAGAGGAGCCTGAAAGCTGAAGGCTCTGCCTCCCATTCTACTCTTACAAAGCCTAGGAACTACAAGTAAGCCTGCAGTCTGAGAGTGAAGCGCTCTATTGGGGTGATATGGTACTATGAGGTCCCTAAGATAAGATGGGACCTGATTATTCAAAAACCTTATAAGTAAGAAGAAGAATTTTAAATTCTATTCTAGAATTAACAGGAAGCCAATGAAGAGAGGCCAATATGGGTGAAATATGCTCTCTCCTTCTAATCCCCGTTAGTACTCTAGCTACATATATATATATATATATACACTCAACAAAAATATAAACGCAACACTTTTGGTTTTGCTCCCATTTTGTATGAGATGAACTCAAAGATCTAAAACTTTTTCCACATACACAATATCACCATTTCCCTCAAATATTGTTCACAAACCAGTCTAAATCTGTGACAGTGAGTACTTCTCCTTTGCTGAGATAATCCATCACACCTCACAGGTGTGCCATATCAAGATGCTGATTAGACACCATGATTAGTGCACAGGTGTGCCTTAGACTGCCCACAATAAAAGGCCACTCTGAAAGGTGCAGTTTTATCACACAGCACAATGCCACAGATGTCGCAAGATTTGAGGGAGCGTCCAGTCACTCGGACAGCTGCTGAAACAATTGGTTTGCATAACCAAAGAATTTCTGCACAAACTGTCAGAAACCGTCTCAGGGAAGCTCATCTGCATGCTTGTCGTCCTCATCGGGGTCTCGACCTGACTCCAGTTTGTCGTCGTAACCGACTTGAGTGGGCAAATGCTCACATTCGCTGGCCTTTGGCACGTTGGAGAGGTGTTCTCTTCACAGATGAATCCCGGTTTCACACTGTCCAGGGCAGATGGCAGACAGTGTGTGTGGCGTCGTGTGGGTGAGCGGTTTTCTGATGTCAATGTTGTGGATCGAGTGGCCCATGGTGGCGGTGGGGTTATGGTATGGGCAGGCGTCTGTTATGGACGAAGAACACAGGTGCATTTTATTGATGGCATTTTGAATGCACAGAGATACCGTGATGAGATCCTGAGGCCCATTGTTGTGCCATACATCCAAGAACATCACCTCATGTTGCAGCAGGATAATGCACGGACCACATGTTGCAAGGATTGTACACAATTCTTGGAAGCTGAAAATGTCCCAGTTCTTGCATGGCCGGCATCTCACCGGACATGTCACCCATTGAGCATGTTTGGATTCTCTGGACCGGCGTATCGACAGCGTGTACCAGTTCTGCCAATATCCAGCAACTTCACACAGCCATGAAGAGGAGTGGACCAACATTTCACAGGCCACAATTGACAACCTGATCAACTCTATGCGAAGCGATGTGTTGCACTGGCATGAGGCAAATGGTGGTCCACCCAGATACTGACTGGTATCCCCCCCCCCCCCCAATAAAACAAAACTGCACCTTTCAGAGTGGCCTTTATTGTGGGCAGTCTAAGGCCACCCTGTGCACTAATCATGGTGTCTAATCAGCATCTTGGTATGGCACACCTGTGAGGTGGGATGGATTATCTCAGTAAAGGAGAAGTGCTCACTATCACAGATTTAGACTGGTTTGTGACAATATGTGAGGGAATGGTGATATGTGTGTATGTGGAAAAAGTTTTTAGATCTTTGAGTTCATCTCATACAAAATGGGAGCAAAACCAAAAGTGTTGCGTTTATAATTTTTGTTGAGTGTATATACATATATATATATACACACACACACCACACATACATACACACGTGTGTATATATTATATATAATATATCTATATATACCTATATTATATATATATATATACTATATATATCTATAGGGTTCGGCTTATACACACACAAAACACACACACACTGCATAAAATATAAACTAAGTAATGACACTAGTAGTCAGACGTAGACATTGATACGCTGACTTTTTTTTTTGAGTACTTCATTGCAGAGCACAGCTAGCTAGTTAGCTCGTAGACGCGTTATGGTGTTTAGACCATTGGTTTAAATAACGTTAAACATTTATTTAAGCTGCTTTCAAGCAGACAAAAAATAAGTAAATAATAAACATACCGTCACTGTCCTCCACCATCACCTCCAGCAAAGCCGTAGCAGAGTCAACGCCAACCTCCCTCCCGTTGCTCGCCAGTCGGTGCCCGTAAATGGCGTCCATTTGGTCGAACCATTTCCACCTTTTACGGTTGGACCCACTGCGTCCATTGTGGTCTTTAATTGCCCTGTAGTCACTTTTCAGCTTTTTTAGTTTTTCACGGCATTGTTGCGATGTCCGTTGGTATCTGTGAGTAGCCATCAGCTCCGAGAGCTCCTGAAATATTTTTTCATTTCGGGTGGCTCCGTCGAGCTGTCTCTGTATGGTGTCCGCTGCCAACAAACACAAAAACATCTGCACCTCATCGACAGACCACGGTGTAATTTTGCGGGCGTTAGTCATCTTTTTACTCGCGTGCAAGGAAAAAGCAAACGCTAGCGAACAATGGCGGCTTTGACTGTTGTTGTCGGACGCCGTCGGACGTCGCATTTGTGACTCACACTCTCTGACCAATCAGTGGCCGGCAGTCTGTTGACGTCACATTTTAGTATCGGCTTGGCCCGCTTGGAACCGCTCCCGAGCAGGTACTAAAAAAACCTACCCGGTACTAAAAACTACCCTAATGGAAAAGCGAAAAAAACCGAGTAGAGTCGAGCCGAGTAGTGCCGAGTAGTGCTACTTTTGTGAATTGGAAAAGCGCCTTGACTTCTCTGTGCAGAGATCCTACAGGCTGCGTCCTCACCTCCTCTCTGCCCCCCTGCTGCGCACACCTGATGCAGACATTTCTGCATCGTCATGACGCCACAGGAAGCAACACGAAGCAGCCCCGGTGCGAAAGGGGCTTAAGCACAACCCCTTATTGTGTCTGTCAAGGATGCAATAAAATCATTGGCATTTATTTATTTGTCAGTCTTACCTGGGCTAAGGAGAAAAATAACTGGACCAAAGTGCTCCAGTTCCAGTGGTCCAAAGTCTTCTTTTCAGATTAAAGTACATTTTTATTTCATTTATTTCATTTGGAAATCAGTGCCCCACAGTGTGCAGTAAGAAGAGAATCCAATTTGCTTGAAGACCAGTGTGAAGTTTTCACAGTCAGTGATGATTTGGGTTGCAGTGTCATCTGCTGGTGTTAGTCCAGTGTGTTTATCAAGTCCTAAATCCACATAGCCATCGACCAGGGGATTTCTATTGCACTTCATGCTTCTATCTGCTGACACGTTTTATGGAGATTGCAATTTCCTTTTGTTCACCAATGAAATCAAGCCTTAAGATTGAATTACAGTTAAACAATAAGAACATTATTAAAAGGTAAATGGTTCATGAAGCATAGTCAGTTGTAACATTAGGTGCAACATATTGGTAAGATGTTTATTTGTTTGTTTAATTGTTATTACTAATTATTAATGGTCCATGATCAGACACAACTGTTGCAAAATATCATAAAAAGCTCCTTTAAAATTATTTTGAGTTTTTAAAGTCAATCTCTGTTTCACACTATAGTGAAAAGCTGCCAAATGCCCCTTTGGGATCAATGGTTTTGGATTCTGTTCAAAGTCACAAGCTGGAAACTTGTTCCAAGATTAATCCATATAAGAGCAAAATCTGGCAGATGTCTTGGACAGTATTTGGCAGAGAAGGAATGTGACCCATAAAATTCATACTTTGAATTTATGACACTCTTTGGTCTGTACTGTTGGGAACCATGGAGCGTTTGGTGTAATGGTAACTCTCATGACTCATTTCTGTTGATGCAGTATACAGTTGCTGAGGCATATTCTTGTTCCACAGAATAGAGAAAATTATTTCCTGAACTGAATGTTCTCCCAAAGTGAGTCTATTAATAACTTTCATTTTGTCAGTAAATTATGCGAAATCATTAATCAAAATACCATTTTTTCAAGGAAATGACAATGATGCATGAAAACATATTAAAAAGTAAATTAACTTGATTCTCAGGTGATGATGTTGTTATGCAATGACACACCACACACACACACACACACACACACACACACACACACACACACACACACACACACACACACACACACACACACACACACACACAATATAATGCTTGCTTTTTCCAAATGTGCTTTCTCCTTGTTCTTTTGACTCCTCCAGTTAAACGTTGCCACAGCAGATCATTTGTTTCCATCTCACGTACGCTGTCCTCTGCCTCTTCCTCTGACATGCCAACCACCTGCATGTCCTCCCTCACCACGCCCATAAACCTCCTATCTGGAATCTTCTTACTCCTCCTGCCTGGTGGCTCCATCCTCAGCATCCTTCTCCCTGTATACCCTGGGTCACTGCTGACCCACAAAATGTGAATCTGCTGCAAAATGTGAATTATCCGTGATTTGGGGAGGTGATGTCCAGTGGTTAAGCCATGGGCTTGAGAGCAGAGGATCCTCGGTTCAAACCCCAGCCTGACCGGAAAATCACTAAGGGCCCTTGGGCAAGGTCCTTAATCCCCTAGTTGCTCCTGGTATGTAGTGAGCACATTGCATGGCAGAACCCTGACATCTGTGTGTGAGTGTATTTGTGTGAATAGGTGAATGTAAGGCATAATTGTAAAGCACTTTGAGCATCTCATGCAGTTGAAAAGCACTATCTAAATGCAGTCCATTTAATTTATTCACAAACCCATCATAATTTTGCTGCAAACCATGAATAAAATATCCCACAAAATGTGAACTAAGGTCTCGCAAATCGTAAGTCCCAAAACATGAATATTATTCATGATATACATTGTCTTTCAGTTTAAGTAGTTTTTGGGTCAATTACTTCAGGAAATCTTGATCGCAAACCCTATCTCCGCACATTTTTATTGTTTTTTTTTTTGGTGGGGGGGGGGGGGGGGCATGTCACTACCAAAAGATCTGTGTCATGTGTCAAAACAATCTCAAATTTCATGAGCTATATGTTCACTTTTGCAGTTTGGCCTATGTTTTATTAATGCACATATGATCGATCATTAGCTGTATTACCTGTACACTGCTATTTACAGTTATTACTGTATGCATATTTTTCAACATTTTTGTGAAAAACGGTATCCATTCACAAAATGTGATATTCCAAGCAATAGCTGCACAAAATAAAATTTATTTTTTTCTATT
Source organism: Thalassophryne amazonica (assembly GCF_902500255.1). Lineage (NCBI taxonomy): Eukaryota > Metazoa > Chordata > Actinopteri > Batrachoidiformes > Batrachoididae > Thalassophryne > Thalassophryne amazonica. The sequence goes on from NC_047117.1 coordinate 36,715,072, forward strand.
ATAATATAATTTTTTTTATGTTGAAATGTTACATATGTTGTGGCTGGGGTGCCTGGCGTGCCTGGCTGGCTTTGTTTGTCTTCTGTTTTCTGTCTTCTGTTTTTCCTTCCAGGTGGCATGCGTTCAGGACTGAGTGGCTGTGTGGCTGAGTTATCAGGACCTCACCCTGATCACCTGAAGCTTGTCATGTGCAGCTCGTCAGGACTCACAGCTGTGGTGCATCTTTATGGATTGGGGCATGGTTGCATTTAAGTCTGGAGTACACAGTGTGTATTTGCCAGAGACTCGACCTTGTGACCAGACGGGTGAGATCGACGTCTAGAGAACCATCTCATCATCATGGATGCAGAGACCGTACCAGGTTTGATGCCATGGTCTGTGAAAGAGGAGGGGGTGAGGTCTCACGCTCGTCAACACACTTCCTGAGGTACTTTAGGTTTTGTGACTAACATGAGTACAGTCAGTAGATGTGGTGTCCCTCACACCTTATTATATTGAGCTGTATGTTAGTCATGTATCGGTTTCCACTGCAGTGGAGAATTGAACTGGGTGTTCCATGCCTGCAGGGTGGGAAGCTGATTGGTGATTAAGCCAGGAAGTGTTTGCTGTTTATGTACACCTTTGAGTGATCTGTCTGTGTGTGGAGTGGTGGATTCACATGATGGTTTCTTCTTTCACAGACTCGGTTGGTCGTGGCCACCTGGGGGGTGTCGGCGGGGTCCTTGGGTCCGAACTGTTCTGGCTCCGGACCGTTTGTGCTGCTGGGAGCGTACCGTTGTTCCACCTCGCCAGACCGCGCACTTATTTGTTATTAAGCACTCACTGTTATGTCATTAAATTCTGTTAGCCTTTGAACTGTGCTCTGCTTATTTTATGCTGGGTCCTTCAAACGCTGGTCGGTTCTCCGCCCGCGTCCGACACATAACAACATATTTGTATATATTTGTTTAATGTGAATTTTATATTCTTTAAAAACTAATCAGCAAAGTTTTGAAGTAACTAAAACATTCATACAATGAATATGTATAAATAGCTAAACTCTGTAAATGCAGACAGCACATCACATGTCCCACCAGGGACGTCAACATTCTTGACCGCTGCTACACAACAATAAAGGATGCCTACTGCTCTGTTCCCCATGCAGCTCTGGGACTCTCTGATCACTGTCTGAGCCATCTCATCCTCACAGGCAGAAATTAAAATCCGCAGACAGTAAAGAAGTGGGCAGATGAGTCATGGTAGGACCTGCAGGTCTGTTTTGACTGCACAGATTGGAGCACTTGAAGCTGCATCCACAAACATTAATGGACTTTGTGACACTGTGACATCTTACATTTTTTGTGAGGACCTCTGTGTGCAGACCAAACATCCTGCACATACAGCAACAACAAGCCTTGGTTTACTGGAAAACTGAGGCAGCTCTGCCAAGCCAAGAAGGAGGCCCACTGAAGTGAAACAGACTCCTGTACAAGCAGGCCAGAAACAGAATGACTAAAGATGCCCTGACACGAGCATGTTTTTGATTCACGCAACAGCATGACCTGTGTCGTGATGACCTGTGTTCACAGCTGGACTCCGTTCTTTGTTCTACCAGCTGCCATGCACTCTGCTCTGGACGCTGCGTATATAAAATAATTATTTCGTGGCAGATTAATCTTTTTTTTTTCTGCAAACTGGCCGTTGAAAACAGCTCAAATCACTTCCTGAATCACAGAGGAGGCTGCAGCCGGAGCCGTTCACTCACATGCACGTGCCTAACAAGTTGCAGAAAGCATTTGAGCTGTCGAAAAAGGTAATTATTAGACTTGTTTGCATTGTCATGGCTTGATAAAACGGTTGTTGTTTTCTTTCTTGTGTGCAGCTGTTAAAGTTTTTATTTTTATGTTTATAACAGATTTAACTTCTTGTTATAATCCTTCAGACGAGCTGCGCTCTGATGTGATCCGCTGACGTCACCACTCGCTCTGTTTACTTTTTGGTTACTCCATTTGAGGAGCTGTATGTCATGTTGGAGATTAGATCGTGCCACATAGCACGACATTTGTGCGCAAAAGATTTTTTGAACATTTCAAAATTCTCTGTGCGCAATAGCACACACCAGCACCCCTCTGGCATCCTGGCTGCACCAGTTAAAGATAGGTTTACTCCCCAGCATGGCACATCACGACACAGGTTGTGCTGTTGCGTGAATCAAAAATATGCTCATGTCAGAGCACCTTAAGAAGATCAGAATAGCTAAGTGGAGCTACACTGATAAACTGAAAAAGCAATTCTCAGCCTGCAGCAGTGTGGAGAGGCCTTCAGCATGCCACAAACTACAGGAGACCAACTCCCCACCCTGTGGAGAACCCCCAACTGGCTGAGGAAGTGATCCTGTTTCACACCAGGTTTGAAAAGGACCCTACGTATCACACCCCTCAACCACCCCAACAACAATAGACTTCCTGCTCCCCCAGTCACCTCTCTCACTCTCCCCTCTGCAACACCACCCACACTAAAGGTGCCTGACACTTGCCAGACTTTGATCCGCGCACTTGCACACACTTCGTCATGACGATTCCATCCACTGTGTTCCCAGCTGGGCCTGTGATTTCTTCCTCTGGATGCTACACGTTGTGCGCTGGACTCCTCTAATCACTTCCAGAATAACAGGGGACTGTTCCAGCTGCCATTTTTTTGATAGATAGATATGACAGAGATTTTGAACATTTCAAAATTTTCAAGCCGCACACAGTTTAAAACGGTTTACAATGAGTTTGAGATGAGTTTACGCTCCTGCACAGCAGAGTGCGTGCAAGTGCGTGGATCAAAGTTGTGCAAGTGTCAGGGGGCCTTAACAATCTGTGAAGAGGATGTGTGCCAGGACCTTCTCAAACAAAAGATCAAAAAGGCTCCAGGACCTGATCGCATCTCCTCATGTTTGAGAGCATGTGCTGACCAGCTGGCACCCATCTTCACCCGGATCTTCAACAGATCTCTGGAGCTGTGCAAGGTCCATTCCTTCTTCAAGTTCCCCAATATTATCCCAGTCCCAAAGAAACCCTCTATAACAGGACTAAATGACTACAGGCCCATCACGATGTCACTATTGTCAAACCAGGGGCACCCTAGCTCTGTGTCACACAAACATTATTTTATGTGTGTATGACTCAGTGTTAGTGTTTTTATATGTCGTGTCAGTGGTGTTTGTAGGTCTAACACCTGTTGTCCAAATATTGAATTAACTCAACAGAAGATTTTTATGAAGACACTCAAGCCAGATGGAGTAATTAATTATGTATGACACAAAAGTAGTCCACGGTGCCCATCATCACTCGGGGGACACTGATTCGGTAACTGCAGTTATGTCTACCAAATTATTTTTAAGATCATCACTATTTCTGCATTAGAAACACCTTTCTCCATTTATTTGTGTTTCCCCGCATATTGTGCAATGCAAGTCATGGCATCTATTCTTTAAATATCCCTGAATCATAATCATTTGGGGAACAAATAATGTTTTTGCACAAACATGTGCCAGAACTCGAACATTCAATGCAGACACTTTTTTCATTTACTCCGTGGTTCCCCTTGGAAAATCCACAGTAATCCTAAGATTATCCACTGCGACAGAGGGACTGAGTTTATGGGTCATGTATGTAAATTTACAAATTGTAACAAGATCCACGTGGTGAGAAGCAGTTATCCCTCACAATCCCAGGGGAAAGTTGAGCATTGCCACTGGATTCTTTGCAGAAAATGGTGTATGATATGAGGATGCCAGGGAGGTGTCTACATAATTTCAACTGGGTAGATAAATTTGATATGTATGTCAGTTGAAGCCATGAAGGATCCTCGACAACCCCTGGTTTTCTTATGGGCCTTTCACACCAGGGGCATTAACCCGATGCGTCAACGCCTACCAACGCACAACACCCCCAACGCATTGTGACGTGACGTCGGATGCGGCAAGGTGGCAGAGATTTTCACTCTGATTTTTTCCAAAGAAAGCTGAGTGATCGCCATGTTGGATTTGCGCAAAACCATGAAAAAGCTTTAAAAAAACAGCAGAACAATTCTTCCATCACTCTGCTGGGAGAAGCTTTTTTTTTTAGCTTTTCGGAGTGATGCCGAGCGAAGGGAGGTCTGACGAGTTGGTGGGGTATCCATCGAACCGCGGTAGCGGGCTGACCCGCACGGAGCAGCCAGGGTTCAGGCCTCATTCCTGGGCAGAGTGACACAGGCAGCCGGTGTAATGGAACAGACCCACTCAATCTGACATTTTCCACTTTTTGGATACATACAAATACCCATTTTGACCAGTGGAGCTTAGTTCTGCAGCTTTCTTGAGGTGAGAATAATATAAAAATAAAAACGTGATATTTACTGGACTGCTGAATGTTTAATGATCGGCTAATGTAGCTTAGCCTTTTTGCACAGTTGAGCTGAGTGAACACTTTAATTCATAAAAGGTTCAATCTATTTTTTATTTTTACCAAACAAAGTTACAGCTTTTTAAGTTAAAGCTCAACTTTAAAAACTTAGATTTTTTCTGTTTTTTTTTTTCTTTTTTTTAACTGTTTAGTGTTTCTTTATATTTTAAGAATTTTTTCATTTTATTTGTCCCAATCAGGAACATTGGCTGTGCAGACAACCTAAATACAGATGCACTTCAAAAACTTCCAGCTGAACACCATGAAGTCCACTCGGAAAGAAACATCTCTGCTCTTCAAAATGGGAGAAAAGCGTCTTCAAAAACTCCACGAGAAGATCAAAGCTGCAGAAGAGAACTTCATCTGGTTCAGTGTCTTGACAATCCAGCAAATCAACACCTGCTTCTAAATAAAAGCTCTTTAAACAGCAACTATTTTATGTTTTTTAAAAACCTGTTTCATTTTATATTTTAACAATAAATGAATGGATCATTAAAAATGTCATGAAATCAAAGTTCAGTCAAAAGGCATATGCACAGGTAGAAACCCTGTCCCTATTGTGAACATTTTTAAAACTAGTCACTAGTCAAATTCATATTTTAGAAATGACTCTGTCCTGATCACAACATTAAAGGCAATCACATATTCTGACGCAATTACAAGTTAAAATGACTCGATTAAAACATTGATTTAATCTTGAAGTTTATGTCACAGAAATCTTACTTTACAAACACACTGCAGTTATTGTTAAATTGCATTTATGATAAACATTTGTATTTATTTTAGTGTCTTTTTTTTCCTGGTTGAAATGAGATATGAATAATCTTTTATTTGTCTAAAAAAATGTCCAAGGTTCCTTGTGTTAAACATGAAATAATGTAATCTGGAATAAGTAAATTATGGTTTTAATTTACAGATGAAGAAAGGTTTCTAAAGAATCTTTTATTTATTTATTTATTTTACTATTTTAATTACAATTGTTCTAAAGGTTTTTTTTTAAAACAGTAATCAGAAATTAATTTTGAGGTAAAAAAAAAAAAACAAACAATTGAAAAGATTTTCTTCAGAAAACTGCTGTATAAATGAGCAGTCCTGTGGCACGTTTCTGCACTGATCTGTATATTAGTGCCTTGTTTACAGATCAGTGGTTTCTGCCTTTCTGCCACTAGTCTTCCATGTTTTGGACCAACACATTGTTTCTATTGGACAGTGCAAAGCTACATCACAGCTCAGATTGGCAAAAGTTGGATTGGGTTGAACTGTGTGACCACATCAGCCTGACGACAAGCGGCAATGCATGCTCCCGTCGTTTGAGTTGGTTTATGTTTACATTTCTATTTCTAATGCAGTGCACTAAAGCTTAAATGTGACTTTTAGACAGTTTAGTTACAGTTTTAAGTTAAAATGTCAGTTACATGTTGCACTTCAAAGGCAATCGACACTGTGAAAGGATGAGTGAGAGAGACTGGCTGCAATGGTAAATGTCAAAACCAGTGTAACAAATGTTATAAAATCTGTTTATACACAGCTGACATTCATTGGTAAGTTGACAAGTAAACAGGAGTTGTTTCATGTATGTCATTTAAAACACTTTCTGCCAAAGTAGACATGGAAGAGCCTTATGACAAATCAATCAATCAATCAATCAATCAATTTTTTTATATAGCGCCAAATCACAACAAACAGTTGCCCCAAGGCGCTTTATATTGTAAGGCAAGGCCATACAATAATTATGTAAAACCCCAACGGTCAAAACGACCCCCTGTGAGCAAGCACTTGGCTACAGTGGGAAGGAAAAACTCCCTTTTAACAGGAAGAAACCTCCAGCAGAACCAGGCTCAGGGAGGGGCAGTCTTCTGCTGGGACTGGTTGGGGCTGAGGGAGAGAACCAGGAAAAAGACATGCTGTGGAGGGGAGAGATCGATCACTAATGATTAAATGCAGAGTGGTGCATACAGAGCAAAAGGAGAAAGAAACAGTGCATCATGGGAACCCCCCAGCAGTCTACGTCTATAGCAGCATAACTAAGGGATGGTTTAGGGTCACCTGATCCAGCCCTAACTATAAGCTTTAGCAAAAAGGAAAGTTTTAAGCCTAATCTTAAAAGTAGAGAGGGTGTCTGTCTCCCTGATCTGAATTGGGAGCTGGTTCCACAGGAGAGGAGCCTGAAAGCTGAAGGCTCTGCCTCCCATTCTACTCTTACAAACCCTAGGAACTACAAGTAAGCCTGCAGTCTGAGAGCGAAGTGCTCTATTGGGGTGATATGGTACTACGAGGTCCCTAAGATAAGATGGGACCTGATTATTCAAAACCTTATAAGTAAGAAGAAGAATTTTAAATTCTATTCTAGAATTAACAGGAAGCCAATGAAGAGAGGCCAATATGGGTGAGATATGCTCTCTCCTTCTAGTCCCCGTCAGTACTCTAGCTGCAGCATTTTGAATTAACTGAAGGCTTTTTAGGGAACTTTTAGGACAACCTGATAATAATGAACTACAATAGTCCAGCCTAGAGGAAATAAATGCATGAACAAATGGATGATGCAGTGTTTGAAGGGCACAGATTCACTTTGCCCGTCTTCACGCTTAACAGATCACAGTGAATCACATAAATCACATCATAAATTCAAAACAAGAATGGACTTTTTATTTATTAAAAGTAGAATGCCTGCTTGGTGAAAAATATCACTATATTAACACATACTGCTTTTGTTTTACTTTTTGTTTTGTTTACTTTTTGTTTTCCACATTTAATATTTCACAGTACCTCAAGATAGAAAATAGAAAGAAAGCATATTCATCATATAGCTTACTCAAGAAAAATACATCCAGCATTAAGTAAATAATGGATGTAAATGTGATTCCATCTTATTCAGACTGTTCACCTGCACTTAACAACTCATCCATGAACATTACACACTGGTTTCTGTGTGCTCAGTGATGGGAATATAAATTCACACTGTAGCTCTGAGTCAGTAACTTAACCTTTTCTGTTCACACAGTGACGTCGGTCTTTACAAAAGGTTCAGTCTTTTTAAAACCAGACAGAGTTTACAAGACGTCAAACCAAATGAATCGTGATCAATGTGACATATTGAATCTGCTCTATACAAATGCAAATCTCTCAAGAATACAATATCGTGCTATGCTGTAGTGGGAAATGCTGCTGATATCCACAGAGGGTTCTCTTATCAGAAAGGAGAGTTCATGCACTAAATAATTCATTCAAGTCTCACAGTGCCTGATTTGAACCTTGAGAAATCCACTTGACAAAAACGATCATATAATTTAAATTGCAGCATTGAGCTGAGTTGGATTAATCAAAATTGGTTTTAAATTGTAAATGGGACATAAGTGTTTAACAGTGTATATGGGTTGTTAAGCCAACTCGAACATTGCAATGATTTGATCAAAGTTGTATTGCGATGGCTATTTGTTAGTCTTAAACATTGAAATGTGACAACCGACCAAAATGCATTATGAATGTAATTGAAACGCTGTAATGGCTTTGTTTTATAGTTTTAAAACACTTTCATTATGGATAGCCAACCTGATATGAATGTCGATCTATTTCAGCTGTCATAGCAGCCAGGTACCTAAAAACAAACAAAAACTAAAAATAAAACAAACAAAAAGAAAAGCTGAGGTAGAAACACACAGAAAGTGCAATGGATCCAATGTCGCAATTTAAGAGTGTGCTTGAATTAAGGAGCAATCATGTTATAAGGCATGTATTTAATTAATTTAATTTAATTTATTTTATTCATACAGCGCCAAATCACAACAAAACTGCCACAACGCACTTCACACAAGTGAGGTCTAACCTTACCAACCCCTAGAGCCAGCATACAGGTGACAGTGATAAGGAAATACTTCCGGTGAAGATATTGAGGAAGAACCTCAAGCAGACCAGACTCAAAGGGGTGACCCACTGCTTTGGCTGTTCTAACATTTACAAGGTTTTGAAAAGTTTACAAAGCTGAAGAAACAGAAAATAGAAAATCAAACAACATACAGTAGTGTTCAGAATAATAGTAGTGCTATGTGACTAAAAAGATTAATCCAGGTTTTGAGTATATTTCTTATTGTTACATGGGAAACAAGGTACCAGTAGATTCAGTAGATTCTCACAAATCCAACAAGACCAAGCATTCACGATATGCACACTCTTAAGGCTATGAAATCGGGCTATTAGTAAAAAAAGTAGAAAAGGGGGTGTTCACAATAATAGTAGTGTGGCATTCAGTCAGGGGTTTATCAGTTTTGTGGAACAAACAGGTGTGAATCAGGTGTCCCCTATGTAAGGATGAAGCAAGCACCTGTTGAACATGCTTTTCTCTTTGAAAGCCTGAGGAAAATGGGACGTTCAAGACATTGTTCAGAAGAACGGACAAAGAAACCAGAGACGCCTGGAAGAAAATGGAAAACAACCATCAAAATGGATAGAAGAATAACCAGAATGGCAAAGGCTCACCCATTGATCAGCTCCAGAATGATCAAAGACAGTCTGGAGTTACCTGTAAGTGCTGTGACAGTTAGAAGACGCCTGTGTGAAGCTAATTTATTTGCAAGAATCCCCACAAAGTCCCTCTGTTAAATAAAAGACGTGCAGAAGAGGTTACAATTTGCCAAAGAACACATCAACTAGCCTAAAGAGAAATGGAGGAATATTTTATGGATGATGAGAGTAAAATTGTTCTTTTTGGGTCCAAGGGCCGCAGACAGTTTGTGAGACAACCCCCAAACTCTGAATTCAAGCCACACTTCACAGTGAAGACAGTGAAGCATGGTGGTGCAAGCATCATGGTATGGACATATTTCTCCTACTATGGGTTGGGCCTATATATTGCATACCAGGTATCATGGATCAGTTTGGATATGTCAAAATATTTGAAGAGGTCATGTTGCCTTATGCTGAAGAGGACATGCCCTTGAAATGGGTGTTTCAACAAGACAATGACCCCAAGCACACTAGTAAACGAGAAAAATCTTAGTTTCAAACCAACAAAATTAATGGCTCGCAGATGTGAAGAAATCATGAAAAACTGTGGTTATACAACTAAACACTAGTTTAGTGATTCACGGGATTGCTAAAAAGCAGTTTGAACATAGTTTTGAGTTTGTAGCATCAACAGCAGATGCTACTATTATTGTGAACACCCCCCTTTCTACTTTTTTTTTACTATTAGCTCAATTTCATAGCCTTAAGAGTGTGCATATCATGAATGCTTGGTCTTGTTGGATTTGTGAGAATCTACTGAATCTACTGGTACCTTGTTTCCCATGAAAACTACTGTAGTACAACTAATTAAGGATGATGAGAAGTCCACATAGGCAGGGGTTGTCCATGCCGTCAGTAGACCTGTCCCTGCAACATGGTCACTTTCACATGAAGACTGCAGCATGCAGCACCTGCCTCAGGTCTTCCACCTCACAGTCCTTCCTTGAGTTCGGATCTGTCCATCGTATGTACCTCGGACAGAGAGAAAAAGCAGAAAAAGTTGGCTGGAAAAACTTATCAGCAGTAAATCACAAGGAAAACAGAGACATTACTAAGGTGACTGGCAGCTGACAGCCCTACGTTTCAGTCACAGACCCAAAATTTAGATGAAGTTGAGGCCGAGACCTGTTCTGTTCTAAATTACTTTGAAAAGATAGGAAGTCTAGTACCATCTATGCTATGCTAGCCATACAAGAGGGAGAATAGATGTGTCTTAAGTCTGGACTTGAAAGTCTCCACAGAATCTGACTGTTTTACTGTTGCCGTGTGTGATGTGATAAGGCTGCAGCTGTGAGGCTTCACAGAGTGATAAAATCACCGTTTCATGGAATGAATGATGCTTCATCAGTTTGCTATGGGTGGTGTATGAAGCGATGATGGTACTGTTCCAGCCCATGAAACGGTTGTCCTGGTCGAGCTGTACCGCTGGACGCCTGGCCGACTGTGTGGGGTGATTGTGCTGTTTCAATACATGAAACAGGTGATGTAAGCGGGATGTGAGATGATGACTGTGGCATTGTAAAGCTGTTGAAAGCTGGCCGTTGCAGCCATGAGGAAAGACTGCCCACTGCATGTGGGGAAAGTGCCGCTTCAGTTCGTGAAACGGCTGCCGTTGGTCTGTGCCAATGGAAGGCTGTGTGTGGAGAAAGTGCCGGAGGTGGAGGTCAGCGCTTGTCGCCACAGGAGTCTGTTGAGGGCGCAGGGACGCAGCTGTCTTGAAGAGCATCGCGGAGCAGGCGTCGTATCTGTGTTGCAGTGATAACATATGTCGCTGTCCTGTAGATCGTTGCGGATCAGTCATGCATCCATGCAGCGGAGACAAAGAAGCCTGGTTCCCTGTGAAAACATTGCGGGGCAGCCTGGGCACTGCTGTGGCCGCTGTGATTGAAGTGAGCTCAGCGAGTGCCAATCTAAGCTGGGCCGCATCTCTTTTTCTGCGGCTGTGATGTGCTGATCCACTGTGTGACTGGCGATGAGCTGCTGGACCCAGTTGTGAGGCTCCGCCAGCTGTGTGATTAATGGCTGCTGTGATTGACGTGAGCTTCAGCTGTCCGCCTAACCTATAAAACTATTCACAGACTGGCACCTCCCTACTTAGTTGACCTAATCAAACCTACGTACTGGCCCGGGCTCTGCGTTATCTGGGTACAGGACTACTTTGTGTCCCTAGGGTGAATAAAAAGTCTGTTGGGTACAGAGCCTTTCTTATAGTGCACCTGTTTTGTGGAATGATCTCTCTGTGTCAATAAACAGTCAAATTCTGTTGAGACTTCCAAGTCTACACTTAAGACACTATTCTCCCTCTCATATGGCAATCATACTGGCATAGTATGATACGTGCTTCCTATCATTTTAAAGTCATTTTATTAGCAACGGAACAGGTCTTGGCATCAACTTTATCTAAATTTTGGGTCTCTGAGTGAAGTTTAGGGCTAGTGGTCGGCGATCACCATAGTAATTTCTCTGTGTTCTTGTTGATTTATTGGTAGTGAATTATACCTTTAGAGTAGTTTTTCCAGCTGACTGATTCTGCTTTTTTCATTCTGCTCAGGCGCTACTGATGTGTGAGGCGAGGTGGAGGAGATGTGGGTGTGGGATCGTGTGAGTGGCGAAGAGACCAGTGGCATCACCTCCACCTGCTGGGCGCTGGCGATTCAAAGCGTGCAGCTGAGGATGACCACTCCATTGCCGTCCGGTCCCCATTGTGGGTTTTAAGGGGTGAAGCCACGACCGAAGTGTCGGCTGTCAGTTGATGAAACAGGCTCCGCGATCACCGGCATCATGTCTGTTTGCCCTTCAAAAACGTTGAGTGGATATCGGGGGTCACCAATGAAGAGGTTCACGGCTCATGTCATGGAACACTGGTCTGGCAGTTGTGGGTCGCCAGTGTGGAGCTTTGCAGCCAAGCTCCTGGTGAACGGCAGCATGCCATTCAGCAAGACCTCGACATATGTCAGTGCTGTCGAAGACGTGCATGAGAGAAAAGTGAGTGAGCTTAGAAGTAAATAGCCTTCTTTATCAGATATACAGCATTTATACAAGTTGGTGAACAATGAAGCAGGACTGCTTTGTTTACGTGAACAAAAGAAGGACAGTGAGACTCGGCCATCAGGCTTTGATCTGTGCCATTGATCATTTGTATATGATCGAGAACAGGTGGTCGCTGCCACCTGTGGTTTGTGGGTGACATGAAAGAAACCTTTAATGTCTGGATCTGGATCAAATACGCCTTGCATCTCAGTGTGTCAACACCCAGTTGGACATGAAAAGGCATTAAAATACATAAAGCAGGAGTTCTGTCAGCAGACATTAATTTGGACTGGATATGTTGTAGGCAGAAACCACAGTGAAACCACATATGACTTTGTGCTTGGTTACTGAAAAGTGCTTATGGTGAATGTGTGTTAAATGGTGTAGTTTGGCTGCTACAGGCATTTATTTATTTATTTATTTATCTGTCTGTTAGCAGGATTAGTCAAAACTACTCCACGGATTTTGATGAAATTATCACAATAGATAATTATTAGGCCATGGAAGACTCCATTATATTTTGGAGGAGATCCAGATCCACATTCTGGATCTAAATTTCACTTTATATAGGCTTTGAAGGATTATATCAAAACTACTTCACGGATTCTCACTAAATTTGCACTCCGGATAGATATTAGGGTTGGACGACTCCACTGAATTTTGGAGGTGATCCGGAGCCAGATTGGCGGATGTCAGAAATCTTGGATTGCTCTTGTTGATGATGGGACTGCTAATGGAAGTAGCACAAAGGATTCAAGTGTACAGCACCATACCATCTGCTCAGATTCAAACTGATAGGGGAAAATTCACCATATGGATACTGAACCAAAATATACTGCCAAGGAAACCCAAGAACTTCTCAAGGCAAAGAAATTAAATATTCTTCAGTGGCCATTCACCAGACCTCAACCCAATAGAGCATGCATTTCCACTAGTGAAGACAAAAGTGAAGGCAGAAAGACCCACAAACGAGAAGCTTTGAAAGATGTTGCAGTAAAGGTGTGGCGAAGCGTCTCAAGGACATACACTTGAATGTTACAAAGATTGTCTGTTGACTTCAATTTACTGATAATGCAACATTTCCTACTAATGGTAAGTCTTTGAGCCATCCATTTTCTATACCTGCTTACTCCAAATAAGGAGTAAATAAGGATAAGGATTTTCTATACCCGCTTACTCCACAATAAGGAGTAAATAAGGATAAGGATTTTCTATACCCGCTTAGATTCTCTTCCGCTCTTGTCTGCTGACAATTTCCTGTTTCACTGTGACTGAGAAGTCGGCACTTCCTGTTGAGTGTGAGCTTGCCACTGAGTTCTTGCAAGATTCCTTGGGATTTTTATTTTATTGGGATTTTTATTTTATTTTTTAGCACTGTTGCCGTGCGTTACCTGTGCTGCTCCACAGCGTGTCTGGTGGATTTTTATTTTATTTTATTTTTTAGCACCGTTGCCGTGCGTTACCTGTGGCTGCTCCATGCCTGTCTGGTGTATTTTATTTTATTTTTTAGCACCGTGCCGTGTGTTACCTGTGCTGCTCCATGGCCTGTCTGGTGGATTTTTATTTTATTTTTTAGCACCGTTGCCGTGCGTTACCTGTGGCTGCTCCATGGCCTGTCTGGTGAGATTTTTATTTTATTTTTTAGGCACTGTTGCCGTGCGTTACCTGTGCTGCTCCACAGCCTGTCTGGTGGATTTTTATTTTATTTTATTTTTTAGCACTGTTGCCGTGCGTTACCTGTGCTGCTTCATAGCCTGTCTGGTGCCTTAACTAAAGCACTCCTTCTGCTGAATCACCTCTAAATTATTTACACATTATTCACTTTTGCGTGTTTTTAGGAATCCGCTAGGTTAGCGTAGCTACTAGCTCTTAGCCGATTTAGCATGGCGGCTTCTCCTGTCTCTCCCGCACTTTTCTGCTCTGGGTGTGAAATGTTTAGTTATTCCTCGGCCTCCTTTAGCAGTAACTGGTACTTGTAATAAGTGTAGCTATTCGTAGCTTTGGAGGCCAGGCTGGGCGAATTGGAGACTCGGCTCCGCACCGTGAAAATTCTACAGCTAGCCAGGCCACTGTAGTTTGGTGCGGACCAGGTAGCTTAGCCGACGTTAGTTCCCCCCTGGCAGATCCCGAGCAGTCGGGAAAGCAGGCTGACTGGGTGACTGTGAGGAGGAAAGCGTAGCCCTAAACAGAAAGCCCCGTGTACACCGTCAACCCGCTCACATCTCTAACGCGTTTTTTCCCACTCGACGATACACCCGCCGAGGATCAAACTCTGGTTATTGGCGACTCTGTTTTGAGAAATGTGAAGTTAGCGACACCAGCAACCATAGTCAATTGTCTTCCGGGGGCCAGAGCAGGCGACATTGAAGGAAATTTGAAACTGCTGGCTAAGGCTAAGCGTAAATTTGGTAAGATTGTAATTCACGTCGGCAGTAATGACACTCGGTTACGCCAATCGGAGGTCACTAAAATTAACATAAATCGGTGTGTAACTTTGCAAAAACAATGTCGGACTCTGTAGTTTTCTCTGGGCCCCTCCCCAATCGGACCAGGACTGACATGTTTAGCCGCATGTTCTCCTTTGAATTGCTGGCTGTCTGAGTGGTGTCCAAAAAATGAGGTGGGCTTCATAGATAATTGGCAAAGCTTCTGGGGGAAAACCTGGTCTTGTTAGGAGAGACGGCATCCATCCCACTTTGGATGGAGCAGCTCTCATTTCTAGAAATCTGGCCAATTTTCTTAAAATCCTCCAAACTGTGACTATCCAGGGTTGGGACCCAGGAAGCAGAGTTGTAGTCTTACACACCTCTCTGCAGCTTCTCTCCCCCTGACATCCCCTCATTACCCCCCATCCCCCGTAGAGACGGTGCCGTGCTCCCAGACCACCAATAACCAGCAAAAATCTATTTAAGCATAAAAATTCAAAAGAAAAAATAATATAGCACCTTCAACTGCACCACAGACTAAAACTGTTAAATGTGGTCTATTAAACATTAGGTCTCTCTCTTCTAAGTCCCTGTTGGTAAATGATATAATAATTGATCAACATATTGATTTATTCTGCCTAACAGAAACCTGGTTACAGCAGGATGAATATGTTAGTTTAAATGAGTCAACACCCCCGAGTCACACTAACTGTCAGAATGCTCGTAGCACGGGCCGGGGCGGAGGATTAGCAGCAATCTTCCATTCCAGCTTATTAATTAATCAAAAACTCAGACAGAGCTTTAATTAATTTGAAAGCTTGTCTCTTAGTCTTGTCCATCCTAATTGGAAGTCCCAAAAACCAGTTTTATTTGTTATTATCTATCGTCCGCCTGGTCGTTACTGTGAGTTTCTCTGTGAATTTTCAGACCTTTTGTCTGACTTAGTGCTTAGCTCAGATAAGATAATTATAGTGGGCGATTTTAACATCCACACAGATGCTGAGAATGACAGCCTCAACACTGCATTTAATCTATTATTAGACTCTATTGGCTTTGCTCAAAAAGTAAATGAGTCCACCCACCACTTTAATCATATCTTAGATCTTGTTCTGACTTATGGTATGGAAATAGAAGACTTAACAGTATTCCCTGAAAACTCCTTCTGTCTGATCATTTCTTAATAACATTTACATTTACTCTGATGGACTACCCAGCAGTGGGGAATAAGTTTCATTACACTAGAAGTCTTTCAGAAAGTGCTGTAACTAGGTTTAAGGATATGATTCCTTCTTTATGTTCTCTAATGCCATATACCAACACAGTGCAGAGTAGCTACCTAAACTCTGTAAGGGAGATAGAGTATCTCGTCATAGTTTTACATCCTCATTGAAGACAACTTTGGATGCTGTAGCTCCTCTGAAAAAGAGAGCTTTAAATCAGAAGTGTCTGACTCCGTGGTATAACTCACAAACTCGTAGCTTAAAGCAGATAACCCGTAAGTTGGAGAGGAAATGGCGTCTCACTAATTTAGAAGATCTTCACTTATCCTGGAAAAAGAGTCTGTTGCTCTATAAAAAAAAGCCCTCCGTAAGCTAGGACATCTTACTACTCATCACTAATTGAAGAAAATAAGAACAACCCCAGGTTTCTTTTCAGCACTGTAGCCAGGCTGACAAAGAGTCAGAGCTCTATTGAGCTGAATATTCCATTAACTTTAACTAGTATGACTTCATGACTTTCTTTGCTAACAAAATTTTAACTATTAGAGAAAAAATTACTCATAACCATCCCAAAGACGTATCGTTATCTTTGGGCTGCTTTCAGTGATGCCGGTATTTGGTTAGACTCTTTCTCTCCGATTGTTCTGTCTGAGTTATTTCATTAGTTACTTCATCCAAACCATCAACATGTTTATTAGACCCCATTCCTACCAGGCTGCTCAAGGAAGCCCTACCATTATTTAATGCTTCGATCTTAAATATGATCAATCTATCTTTGTTAGTTGGCTATGTACCACAGGCTTTAAGGTGGGCAGTAATTAAACCATTACGTAAAAAGCCATCACTTGACCCAGCTATCTTAGCTAATTATAGGCCAATCTCCAACCTTCCTTTTCTCTCAAAAATTCTTGAAAGGGTAGTTGTAAAACAGCTAACTGATCATCTGCAGAGGAATGGTCTATTTGAAGAGTTTCAGACAGGTTTTAGAATTCATCATAGTACAGAAACAGCATTAGTGAAGGTTACAAATGATCTTCTTATGGCCTCGGACAGTGGACTCATCTCTGTGCTTGTTCTGTTAGACCTCAGTGCTGCTTTTGATACTGTTGACCATAAAAATTTTATTACAGAGATTAGAGCATGCCATAGGTATTAAAGGCACTGCGCTGCGGTGGTTTGAATCATATTTGTCTAATAGATTACAATTTGTTCATGTAAATGGGGAATCTTCTTCACAGACTAAAGTTAATTATGGAGTTCCACAAGGTTCTGTGCTAGGACCAATTTTATTCACTTTATACATGCCTTCCCTTAGGCAGTATTATTAGACGGTATTGCTTAAATTTCATTGTTACACAGATGATACCCAGCTTATCTATCCATGAAGCCAGAGGACACACACCAATTAGCTAAACTGCAGGATTGTCTTACAGACATAAAGACATGGATGACCTCTATATCCTGCTTTTAAACTCAGATAAATCTGAAGTTATTGTACTTGGCCCCACAAATCTTAGAAATATGGTGTCTAACCAGATCCTTACTCTGGATGGCATTACCCTGACCTCTAGTGGTACAGGTGAGAAATCTTGGAGTCATTTTTGATCAGGATATGTCATTCAAAGCGCATATTAAACAAATATGTAGGACTGCTTTTTTGCATTTACGCAATATCTCTAAAATCAGAAAGGTCTTGTCTCAGAGTGATGCTGAAAAACTAATTCATGCATTTATTTTCCTCTAGGCTGGACTATTGTAATTCATTATTATCAGGTTGTCCTAAAAGTTCCCTAAAAAGCCTTCAGTTAATTCAAAATGCTGCAGCTAGAGTACTGACGGGGACTAGAAGGAGAGAGCATATCTCACCATATTGGCCTCTCTTCATTGGCTTCCTGTTAATTCTAGAATAGAATTTAAAATTCTTCTTCTTACTTATAAGGTTTTGAATAATCAGGTCCCATCTTATCTTAGGGACCTCGTAGTACCATATCACCCCAATAGAGCGCTTCGCTCTCAGACTGCAGGCTTACTTGTAGTTCCTAGGGTTTGTAAGAGTAGAATGGGAGGCCAATGCCTTCAGCTTTCAGGCTCCTCTCCTGTGGAACCAGCTCCCAATTCAGATCAGGGAGACAGACACCCTCTCTACTTTTAAGATTAGGCTTAAAACTTTCCTTTTTGCTAAAGCTTATTGTTAGGGCTGGATCAGGTGACCCTGAACCATCCCTTAGTTATGCTGCTATAGACGTAGACTGCTGGGGGTTCCCATGATGCACTGTTTCTTTCTCTTTTTGCTCTGTATGCACCACTCTGCATTTAATCATTAGTGATCGATCTCTGCTCCCCTCCACAGCATGTCTTTTTCCTGGTTCTCTCCCTCAGCCCCAACCAGTCCCAGCAGAAGACTGCCCCTCCCTGAGCCTGGTTCTGCTGGAGGTTTCTTCCTGTTAAAAGGGAGTTTTTCCTTCCCACTGTAGCCAAGTGCTTGCTCACAGGGGGTCGTTTTGACCGTTGGGGTTTTACATAATTATTGTATGGCCTTGCCTTACAATATAAAGCGCCTTGGGGCAACTGTTTGTTGTGATTTGGCGCTATATAAAAAAAAATTGATTGATTGATTGATTGATTACTCCACAATAAGGAGTAAATAAGGATAAGGATTTTCTATACCCGCTTACCCCCACAATAAGGAGTAAATAAGGATAAGGATTTTCTATACCCGCTTACTCCCAAATAAGGAGTAAATAAGGATAAGGATTTTCTATACCCGCTTACCCCACAATAAGGAGTAAATAAGGATAAGGATTTTCTATACCCGCTTACTCCAAATAAGGGTCATGGCGGGTGCTGGAGCACATCCAGCAGTTGCAGGATGTGAGGTGGAGTACACCTTGGACAGGATGCCAGTCTGTCGCAGTGCCACAGTATAGACAGGCAAACACATTCACACCTGCACACACACCTACTACAGACAACTTAAAGCTTACGCTTCACCTAAACTGCATGTCTTTGGGTGTGGGAGGAAGCCAGATCACCAGGAGGGGAACCTACACAAACTTGGATAGATCATGCAAACTCCCACAGGGTGGGAATCTATCCCATGACCTTCTTGCTGAGAGACAACAGTGCTAACCACTAAGCCATGGTGCTGCCCTTATCTCTGCAGTGACATTTGCATTTCTGGATCCTAGGTCTTTGAAGTTAAGGAACTCCTCTGAAGAGCTTATGGAGTCATGAATCAAAAGTGTTCGGTGATGCTGTTATCTTTACTGGAAAACAAAGATCCACTCAGCCGTTAAATACTGCAAAAACATTATATAACAGCTGATTGGATCCTTGTCATTTGATTCGTGCTTTGTATGTCATGTGACATGGATTATTCATCCCATTTGTGTTGCATTGCATTTAGAGTGCAATTTGGTTTCATTTACAGTGCAAATTTGGATTCATACATTTGGTATCATTGGACTCTTCACATACACATGCACACACATCTACACACACACCTACATGCACATACACATGCATGTGTGCGCACATACATGCGTGAACACATGCACATGCACACACATACACATGCACACAACACGCACACACACACACACACAAAACAAATCCACTGCTCTGTAAGCCATCTGACGTGATTTTTTTTTCACTGCAATGAGGAAATACACAGTCTTTTGTTTTTTTTGGAGTACACACATGCACAAGCGCCTTCCTGCTTTTGTGAACACGCACACGATCACCAAGCTGGGCAGTGCTTAGCTTTAAAACAACATGGCGGAGTTTGTTTTGCTGACAGATGACGATTGATGCACGGCATGGCGGACTTCATTGTCAGAATTATTTTTGGACTCCTGTTTAAAATTTGTGTTGGATTGTTGATGTCAAAGCTGCAGTGACACACCCAAGCTGGATTAATTTCTGACATTATTTTTATTTATTTATTTATTTATTTTTGCGGCACTGAGGAGGTACCAAAATGTAAGTTCCTTTTCTATTGTTTGTAAATCAATATAATCTAAAATGACAATGATGTTATGTGTCGGACGCAGCTCGGAGAACCGACCAGCGTTTGAAGGACCCAGTATGAAATAAGCAGAGCACGGTACAAAGGCTAACTGAATTTAATACATAACAGTGATACAAAAATAACAGAAAGTGCAGTCTGGCGTGGTGCGCTCCCAGCAGCGCTAACAGTCCGGAGCCAGAAGCTGTTCGGACCCAAGGACCCCGCCGACACCCCCCAGGTGGCCGCAACAAACCGAGTCTGTGAAAGAAGGAACCATTTATGTGAGTCCACACTCTACACACAGAGAGAACACTAAAGGTGTACAACAAGCAAACACTTCCTGGCTGATTACTAATCGCTTCCCAACCTGCAGGCATGGAACATCCAGTTCACAAAACTCCACTGCAGTGGAAGCCGATACATGACTAACATACAGCTCAATATAATAAGGTGTGAGGGACACCACATTTACTGACTGTATAAATGTTAGTCACAAAATCTAACGTACCTCAGGAAGTGTGCTGACGAGCGTGAGACCTCACCCCCTCCTCTTTCACAGACCGTGCATCAAACCCTGGACGTTCTCTGCATCCACTGATGATGAGATGGCTCCCGAGACGACGATCTCACCCGTCTGGTCACAAGGTCGAGTCTCTGGCAAATACACACTGTATACCCAGTCTTAAATGCCACCATGTTCCAATCCATATAGATGCACCTCAGCTGTGAGTCCTGACGAGCCCGCAGGTGATCAGGGTGAGGTCCTGATACCTCAGCAACACAGCCACTCAGTCCCAAATGCAAGCCACCTGGAAGGAAAAACAAAAGACAGAAACAAAAGGCAGCCAGGCCCCCCAGCCATACAACAAATGATCTATTTTAGCCATTTATAAAACAAATAATGAATGTTTTAACATTCTTTCAATGGAACAAATATTTTATTCGGTGAAAACTGGAACCAACCATTCAACTCTTCTTCACCTCATTGAATGGAATAAAATATTCATACCATTGAACTCATAAACATTCATTATTGTATACTATTGCACGGGTCAATGAAACACAACGGCAAATGGCATGAATAATCCATGTCAGATGACATAACAGCTACCATCAAATGACAAAGATCCACTCAGCCATTACATAAACATGCATATGTAGCCATATACAAATTATGTTAGCTAACTTGGTTCCTAAAAACCTGTTAGTGTGTGAACACAGCATATCATTTGGCATGCAGTCTAATTTATAATGGGATAGGACTCATTGTCGTATGCAGGAGTTGTATGGCCATTCTTGCAGCTTCATTAAATATGCA
Source organism: Thalassophryne amazonica (assembly GCF_902500255.1). Lineage (NCBI taxonomy): Eukaryota > Metazoa > Chordata > Actinopteri > Batrachoidiformes > Batrachoididae > Thalassophryne > Thalassophryne amazonica. The sequence goes on from NC_047117.1 coordinate 36,735,987, forward strand.
CAGTGTTTAAAAGGAATGGATTTTTTTTCATCGTGGAGGACTAGGTGATGATGAAGTCTGCAGTAAAAAACAAAATTGCCACCTGACCCCTATTACTGAGAAGGCAGCTGATAGAAGGCAGCATCATAGCTACTCCATCTGACCACAGAAACGAAATATGATTTTCAGAGTGTGGAGCTTTGAGAGGTGGTGAGAATACCATTCAGCCACCAACCCTCAAAAAAGAGAATTATCTAGAGACTGGAGGAACACCTACTGTCCTGGATGCAGGTTAACGTCATGACCAGGATAAAAAAAAAACACATCTCAATCCAAAGCATTGCACAGTCCATACTAAAAATAATTCCATTATCCTGCCTGGTGTCATTCACCTGGCAATCACCATGCAGAGGCAACATACTCATGACTTTATCACAATTTTCACCTGTGCCACTTGCAAATATATGACATTGTAAAAACTCAAAATGTTTTTTCAGTGCACTTTCAAGACTGTATTTTTAATGCACTGATTCTCTGGGGAAAAACTCAGATTTGGTCCCCACTCTGTACATCACTCATAGGTTTGCTATGATATCAAGCACCAATTTGGCAACACTGCAATTATTAGGATATCCCAGACGGGAGCCTGATCAGTTGAATCAAATGATTTGTGTAAATCAACATAAACTACAAAAAAAAAAAAAAAAAAAAAAAAAGCCTTGCCAATATTTACTTGTGTTCAGTGTGTACTTGCAGAGGTAGGATGAAGTCTGTCATGGGTCAGGTTTTGCTCCAGTTCTGTTTTTCTATTGTGTTATAGTCATTTCAAAGTATTTTTGGTATTTCTTGTCTTGCACATTATTTTGTGGAGTGCTTTTATTTTGACAAGTCTCCTCTGATAGTTTTGACTTCAGGATTGTTAGCCTCTGCATTGTCTGTCTGGGCACTTCCGAGTATAATTGCTCCTCGTTCTTTAAAAACACTGTGTGGATATCTCCTCGTCGCCAGATTTGCCTACTGATTTTTTTTGTTTGTTTTTTTTTTTTTTTTGCTGTGGTTACAGTGTTGCTGATCTCACTTTACTGATGCTACCTGCATTTGGTATTCCAGCCTTTCACCAGCCCACAGAGAACATAATGAATAGGCTGAGTCTCAGGAGGCCACTGTGCTCATTGAGACCTTCAAGGCAATTCCTTTGACTTCATGCTTGGTTTGTGCTCTGACATGCACTGTCAACTGTGAGACCTTACATGTAGACAGGTGTGTGCCTTTCCAAGTCATGTCCAATTAACTGAATTACCCCAGGTGGACTCCAATAAGCTGTAGAAACATCTCAAGGATGATCAGTGGAAACAGGAGCTCAATTTTGAGTTTCATGGGAAAGGTGGTAAATTTGTGAAAATCTAAAAAAAAAAAAACAAACAAACAAAAAAACTTTTTCACGTTGTTATTACAATGTATTTTGTGTTGATTTTTTTTTTTTGGGGGGGGGGGGGGGGAAATTTCATCCATTTTGGAACAAGGCTGTAACATAACAAAATGTGACAAAAGTGAAACACTGTGAATACTGTCCGGATGCACTGTATGCTCATTGATAGGGGTGGCATATGACATCATTGGGGTAACCAGAACAAAAGTAGGGTTATCCACCCACTGAGTGATTCAAACTTTCAGATAGTCATACCTCAGACAGCTCAATCACTATAGCTTTCCCAAGTTCCCTTGGCAGCTTTGAAAGAGAGCCCTTCTTGCTAAGACAAAGGAAGTTTCACGTGCCCACTGGCCTGAACTCCATCACGTTTGGACCCGGATGTTGCCATGCAGTGCATGACCCCTCAGCACCTCACCTGTCACCACCCTCCAAAAACAACATTGTTCATGTTCTCCTGTGGTTTTGTCCATTTCAGGGATGAGGCTTTCCCTCACCACTCTCATGCTCTGTGCCACTCTCCAGGGGTAAGTAGCACCAGAGTTGCATCCATGGAGTGCAGAAAGAAAAGTTCTCTATTTTCATTGCTGAGCTGTGTGGATTGTTTTGTGGCAGCATAAGTGCCAATCCTAAACTGGGTTTGAGCACTGTGGTCTGAAACCATGTGGATAGAATACAGCTCGCATGGGGTTCATGATGTCATAGTTGTTGTGTGGGCCGCCAGAAGAGGAGGTACTGCTGGCCCACCACCAGTGGGCGCCCTGCCTGAAGTGCGGGCTTCAGGCACGAGAGGGCGCTGCCGCCACGGACACAGCCGGGGGTGACAGCTGTCACTCATTATCTCTTGACAGCTGTCACCCATCTACTCAACATCATCTCACTCCATAAAGACCAGACGTCATCTCCACCTCGTTGCCGAGATATCGTACTTCGTTGGAGGTAATATCCTCACCCATTTGTGTTGCAACATATCTGTATATTGTGAGTGTTTGCAGGAGTACTGGTCCCTTTTTCTGTGGAGGCTGAGTGAGTGCAGGGCGGCACTCATTTCCCCTGAGGAATCACTGCGGTACTCTGCAACATATTGAGTGAGAGGTGGAGGTGGCATTCCCACCGTTGTTGGGGTGTACACACACCCACACTTGACTGTCTTTGTTCTCGCCAGCAGTACCAGATCCGACAGTCGGGGACGGTGATCACCTGGGAATTCGGGACTTGGCGGCTCCAGTATTCACGAGGTTCGGTGGCGGCGAAATCGTGTGGTTCCAGCTCTTCTCAGGACAGACGTCTTCTATCCTCGAGCCTGCCCACACGTCACCTTTGTGGATTGAATGTAATCATATTCTGAGATTGTCTGTATGTTCGTTGTGCACCTTCACAACATTAAATTCTTAATTTTTGGCTCATCTATTGACCGTTCATTTGCGCCCCCGCCATTTGCGCCTTTCACAACAATAGTTTTCACTCGACTTGCATTCAGCACAACTACACCATCAAGGACATCAAACTCTGCAGCACCTTCTCATGGAGAGAATCTGCCAGGTGCACTGATGTAGACAAATTGAGCACTACAGATACAATGTTTGACCTGAGAGTGCTGATGGAGAAGTATAGAGAAGGCCAGAAGGAGTTGCATTGTGTGTTTGTGGATTTAAAGAAAGGTTATGATAGAGTGCCAAGATATGATTCTGGTAGATATGAAGGTAAATTAGATATTGAATATTGACAAACATAGACTGACAGACTGCAGCTAACACCACAGGTACCTGCATGCACAATGCTTCATGCACGTGATGGGAGAAATGGCTGTGACTGTGGACAATCTGAAAAGGTATGGAAGTCTTGGTTAAAGTTAGTCCTCTTGATGGCAAAGTTGATGTGACATTGCCCTTGTGGCTCTTGGGGTCAGGCCCAAATCACTGCAGTTGTATCATTATGAGTCACATGGCCATTGCAGGGGCTCAGGAGATGATCCACGTTCGGGGTTGAACACTGTGTATACACCTGGCATGTCTTGTTTAATTTGACTCATTGCTTCTTTTACTCCTGGGTTGTTACAGCCAGGGGTGGTAGTGGGGACAAGCTCCCACTACCTAAAAAAGTGCTCCCATATCCTTCTGACTACCAGGAAGGTAGTCAGGTGGATATACCTGTTAGGCAGAAGGATATGGCATGTGTCTCAAATAGCCTCTGGCAACTAAGTCCAGCTCCTGGCCTGCTCGTGTGGCTTAGCTTCTAAGCCTGGCAGAACTGTGCTACTGACAGGTGAAGGGGTGAACTCGGGTCTCTGGTGCCTCAAAACCAGTTGCTTCATTTAGATGGAACTCGTCAGCCTAGGAAGGCAGTTCATCTAGGAGAAGGAAACTCTGATCTCAAACCTCCGCTGCTGTATCCAATCTTGGACAGGCTTCCAGGAGTAAACCTCAAGGAGTAATTCAGAGTCAGAGTCCCTAGGTCGTCTGTTGCTGACTTAAGCATTTTCTCAGCACCTCCTACGATGCTGCCACTGCCAAACTGCATTGGCTTCTACCTTTCCTTTGGACCACAGTGACAGCGTGGAGAGGGGGGTATCTGATGCATGGGCAACAGCGGATCTTCCATATTAGCCTGCCTAGGCTTTGTAGCTCCACTGGAGAGGACACTCCAGCATCATCGCAAGATGCCAAAACAACACAAGAAGTGGCAGTTTAAAGTTTATAAGCTCATCTGCTTTGTGACGGAAACGAGTGCCATTTGTCACCTCTGATGGTGGGAGGGATCATCGCATCTCATTACACAGCTACCACCCGCGTCAAGCTGTGCAGCTCCCAGCCAGTAAGGTGCTGTATCGCCATGGCCTGTTTGCTCCACTGGGTGCATGAAGCTTACAGTAAACCACAAAAGGCAGGCCACAAATTCTGCACCAGACAACAAGAACAAAAGAAGAAAAAAGACTCCAGATCTTCGTTTTGCAGCCCTGGCCTCTCTGCTAACCTGCATCAAATTGACAATGCTCGCAAAACTGCCGTCATGGACAGGGAACTCTCATGACTAAAAGGTGATATTGCCTGCCTCCAGGAAACTCGGCTGGCAGACAGTGGTACCATAAGGAAACAAGTTACACCTTTTGACAGGGGAAGTCCTTGGACAAATCCCATCAGCACAGTACCAGTTTTGCTGTGAAGAACACTCTGGTCACGTGCACTGAGCCACTGTCTACTGGCAGTGAAAGAATCCTTGCCGTCCGGCTTTCAACATCTTCAGGCCCAGCCACCATCATTAGTGCATATGCTCCAACCTTCTACTCCAACCAAGAAGAAAAAGACCAGTTCTATGAGTCCCTAGACGAAATGATATCTGGGTTTCCCAGCACAGAAGGCCTCTACCCTCCAACCCCAATTCTAATGAAGTTGGAAAGTTGGGTAAAATGTAAATAAACACAGAGTACAATGATCTGCAATCCTCTTCAACCTGTATTCAACTCAATACACCACAAAGACAAGATATTTAATGTTCAAACTGATAAACTTTATTGTTTTTGTGCAAATATTTGCTAATTTTGAAATGGATGCCTGCAACACGTTTCAAAAAAGCTGGGACAGTGGTATGTTTACCACTGTGTTACATCACTTTTCCTTCTAACAACACTCAATAAGCATTTTGGAACTGAGGACACTCATGCTTGGGTATAAAAGGAGCATCCCCAAAAGTCTCAGCCATTCACAAGCAAAGATGTGAACAACTGCATGAAAAAATAGTCCAACAGTTTAAGAACAATGTTTCTCAATGTTCAATTGCAAGGAATTTAGGGATTCCTTCATCTACAGTCTATAATATAATCAGAAAATTCAGAGAATCTGGAAAACTTTGTACATGTAAGCGGCAACGTCAAAAACCAACATCGAATGCCAGTGACCTCTGATCCCTCAGGTGGCACTGCATTAAAAACCGACATCATTGTGTAAAGGATCTTACCGCATGGGCTCAGGAACACTTCAGAAAACTACTGTCAGGTAACACTGGGAGGAAATGGAGCCTGTGACTGAGGCCAAGAGGAGAGCCCTCCTGGCCTACAAGGCAGCACCCAGTCCCAGCACATTATAAGCCCTCTAAGCTATCAAGAGAAAAGCTCAACAAACCGCCCACCACTGCACCAACTCATACTGGTTGAACATCTGCAGCAGTATACAGACAGCTGCTGACACTGGGGATGCAAGATGCATGTATGAGGGCATCAAGAAGGCAACAGGCCCATCCACTTCCAAGTCTCCCCCACTCAAATCAAAGACTGTCAAAGTCATCACAGACCAGGGGAAGCAGCTGCAGTGCTGGGTTGAGTACTATCTAGAGCTGTACGCAACCCAGGTCATTGTCACAGTCACAACCCTTGAGGACATACCAGATCTGCCGGTCATGGAAGAGCTAGACATGCCCCCGACCATAGAAGAGCTTGGAAAATCCATTGACTGCCTTGCCAGTGGGAAGGCCCCACGGAGTGACGGCATCCCATCAGAAGTCTTAAAGAGTGGGAATCCTATGCTGCTAAAACTCCTGCACATTCTTTTCTGTCTCTGCTGGGAATAGGGACACATTCCCCAGGACATGTGCGATACGAACATTGTCACCTTGTATAAGAAAGAACAAAGGAGACCAAAGTGCTTGCAATAATTATTGAGGCATCTGCCTTCTCAACACTGTTGGGAAGGTTTTGACGTGTTGTCTTAGCACGTCTACAGACCTTGGCCTCCTGTGTTTACCCAGAGTCCCAGTGTGGCATTCGAGGTGAGAGGACTACCGTGGACATGATCTTTTCAATACGCTAGCTGCAGGAGAAGTGTCAAGAGCAGCAAATGCCACTCTACATCACCTTCGTCGACCTGACCAAGGCTTTCAACATGGTCAGTCGAAGCGGACTCTTCAAGCTCCTGCAGAAGATCGGCTGTCCCTCAAAACTCCTCCCAGTAGTCTCTTCATTCCATGAGAAGCCCTCACTGAAATGACAAAACTGCACATCTACCAGACCTGCGTGCTCAGTACACTCCTCTACGGTAGCAAGCCATGAACCAGCTACGCCAGACATGAGATAAAGCTCAACAGCTACCAACTGAGGTGCCTTCAACGAATTCTGCACATCGGATGGCAGGAAAGGTGCCCAACACAGGTCTTGGACCCCACCAACATGAGCAACATGTTCACCATTCATGGTGAACGGTGCCTTCGTTTGCTTGGCCACTTCAGGAGAATGGATCCGGGCCCGCAATCATAAAGATCTACTGTACGGTGAGCTGGTAGAAGGCACTCTTGGCTGGTCTTCCACACCTGCACTTGACAGGCATGTTTCTTAGGAGACAACTGCAAGACTCACTTTCACAGCTCAGTTGCAAAATGACCTTAATGAGACAGGAAGCAATGGTCGGTACACGGGAGGCAGTCCAAAGAACACAGGCAACAGTACCAAGATCATCAGGCAAAAACGAGTTGGGAATAACAGGCAGGTGGTTGAGTATACACTGAAGCAGGCAGATCTAGAAAATACAGAAACGAGAGCTGGTATGAAGGCACAGGGCGCAACAAACTGGCAAACAACCGACACAAGCTGTGAGCTAATAAAGCTCCAGGTGGCAATCAACAAATTACACACAGGAGTGCATAGCAAGAACCAGAAGAGGGGCATGGCCTGAGAGAGAGAGAGAGAGAGAGAGAGAGAGAAAGAGAGAGAGAACCACAGACAGGCCCCAGCAACAAAACCCCACAATCCAGAAAACACAGAAAAGAAATACAAAAGCAAGAAAGGAACAAAACAAACCAAACACCCCAGGAACAGAATACATAAACCATCAGGCCCTGACAGCACTTCAAGGATGTCTGCAAGAAGAACATGAAAATGTGCAGCATCAATGTTTCTTCGGTCTTCAGTTCAGTCCATGTTTTGTTTTTAACATTTTCCTTATTCATTCCTTGGAGAACGTAATTCCCAGTTTCCCCGTGTGGCTCATTGGGGAGATAATTCACTCATTTTCGTGGAGTTTAGAATGGCTTTCTACCATACATGGGTCTGGATAGTCAGAGTTTGCCAGTCAGATCCACATTAGAAACCCATTGCCATGCCATTCTGAGTTTCTTGGTTCTGTGTTCCTTGTGGTGTGTTTGATGACGGATGTGTGTCAGATCCTGATGGTAGACACACTATAGTACCTGTTTCATCTTTCCTCATTTCCTGAGTTATATATGATTTCTAGAAGATAAGTATTAGCTTCCAGAGATTCTTGCCTTTGGAGAATAACTTTTTGTTTGTCTGACTGAGTCTGATAATCATGGACCAGTTACTTTAAATTTAAGTTCTTGTTTGCTTGATAATCAGTTCAATATTATTTCAGAGACTATTTTTGCTTTTGCATCCTGAGTAATTATTTGAGAACTTTTGTATGCTTAAATTTTGCTTATCAGGTCCTGTTGCTTTAACAGGTCTCCTTCTGTTAATAATCTGCCTGTACGTAATCCCAGTGTTTCAGTGTGTGCTTTTAAAGGGGTCTCTTGCCTGTAAGTGTTCTTCATGACTTTGACCCATGACACCTTGGTGGAGGTAAAGAGCAGTCAAATTATGTCTCATAAATTATTATAGAAGAGTACAACCAGCTCGAATTGTATGAAAGCCTATTTTAAGTATTTTACATGTAGAGCCATGCAGCCATTGTGGTGACCCCCCAAGCAAAAACACAAGATGTCAAAAGTTACACAGTTTGTCTCAAGATCACTCTTGTCTTATCCTTGTCTCTCACTGTCACAGCTAACCACAGTTTAATGTTACTTTGTGTTGCCGATTTTGAAATTCAGTGTCACACTAGCAGTGCATAAGCAGAATAAAAATAAACCTCATGCCTGGGGCATGTTGGAAAATGAAAATTATGTGTCAGATAAGCTCCATAAACATACAGTATGTCTAGGGGAAATTATTTTTAGATGTTGGTGAAGTCCTCCAAAAAAGAATAAAAAAAACCCCACTAAATTATAGCAAACATTTGATATTCAACAAATATGATCTAAGATTATGTGTTTAGATTAACAATGGCAATGAGGTCTTTTTGGTGCAATGTCAAAATGAGTTGTCATTTCAAAACAAATCCTTATAATGGGTGATTTTCATTAGCATCTGAATGTGACACCAAGACAGTCAGTCATGACTCACACAGAGCAGCATTCAATATTTCAGACCACATTTTCCACTCTGTGAAAAGCAGTGCACTACTCATTACACAGAAGTACGAGTTCACAACCTGTGTACAGCCTTTGCCCAGGGATGTGCATTATTACAACATGCTATCAAGAAAACAGATTTCAAATCAAAATGAACAATGAAATAAATGGAAAAACAAATGGGGTGGTTTGCAGCCGAGTGTGAAGTGTCTGGGATGAAAATCAGCACCTCCAAATCCGAGGCCATGGTTCTCAACCGATAGACGGATCGGTGCAGCATCTGCAGTGATGTGGTCGCTGTATCGGACCGTCATGGTGAAGAAGAGTTGAGTAGGGGGGCAAAGCTCTCGATTTAATCGATCTACGTTCCGATCCTCACCTATGGTCATGAGAAGAAAATGGATGGATGGAAAAGGAAATGGTAAAAAATACAACACTTGAATGATTCTGGTTTGTACCATAGTTTTATACTGATTTTTGTCTTTTGTAGGTTGCCTGGCAGACACCACTGACAGCAAAACCAGATTGGAGGCATTCAGTCTTCAAAGGGTGGTCCATACTCAAAGGTGGGAACCAAAAACATATTCTGCTGATAATACATCAAGATGCCTAACGATGAGTTCTTTACACAAACACATTACACACCACACGCAATCCTTAACACAAAAATAAAACCAAATGCTATGTCTATGTCAGAGTGCAGCAAACAGAGCACATGCACTCCAGCTGCATGGCAAAGCATTTTTGGTTTGAGCCATAGTAAACAGTTTTTACTTTATCTTTATAGAAGCTTCCATTCACTCAGGTGCATGTGAGGTCTATCTGAAAGGCCAGGTGACCCAGCTGAGTTGGATAGCAATGCATCTGATGCTGACACATGTGTCTTAAAGGCAGACACAGGTGTCAGATTTGTTTATTTCATGGCCAAAACATTATCACTATCATCATTAGGTATCTAAAGCCCCTTTCACACCGGGGCTGCTTCAAGTTGCGTCAGGTGTCGTCATGATGATGCCACATGGAAGCAACCCAGTGCAGAGACAATGCAGCTCGACCCCACAACAGCGCGAGGGGTGCAAAGTTCGCAAATCGGATGCCAAACAGGCGCAAATCAGACGCCAAAACTTAAACATGTTTAATTTTTTGTTTGCGTCCTGTGCTCAACACAGAAAGGAAGTGGTTTCAGCACAAGTCAGGGCAAGTCCAGTCAGGGCCATACCCTCACAATACAACGTTACCCGATGCCAATTTATGATTCCTGCTGTGTTCCTGTTCCCGCAGTAATAAATCAGGCAGGATGTTTTATACTGTGTACACAACGCAGTGGAACTATGCCCAAAAAAGAGCACAGAAAAAAAAAATGCTGCTGAGTGCAGCTGCTGCAGCTCCTCGCTCTTCTCTCACAATGGGTTTAAATAAAGTCCATAAAAGTCCTGCTCACAGGGTGATTGCCAAAGAGAGACATGTCCACATCAAGTATAACTCCAGACATCTCCACATTTACTCACGGGCGGTTCGTTCACACGCGTGCAACGCGCACACGCAGCTTACGGTCAAAGGAAGAAAGATAAACTATAACAGAACTCAGAGCGCAGACCTGCAGCTCAGCACAAGAACAAATATAAACTAGAAGAGAAGTCAGAGTGCACAGTCTGGCTGCAGCCAAACTGTGCACTCTGAAGCCACTTTTCCCACTACAAAGCTCCAGCACTACTCGGCTCTACTCTACTCGGCCCCTTCTCGGTCTGGTTCCAAGTGCGTGCTTTTCCACTACACCCCGACTTGGGTGTGGTCGCCGTGACGTCGTTTGTACGCGACATAAAAACATTAAGAATGGAGGACAGCGAGTTGGTTGTGTGTTTAATCTTAGTTCTGTGGATTATTCAACGAAGGCTACAGGCTTCGAGATGACGAACTTTAGAAATGTACAGGAGAGTGTTAGAAGTCATCCAACGACATGAAGAAGAAGACGAGAGGATAAGAGCTGCCAGGAGACGACGCATGAGGGTAAGTTTTTGTAGCTGTCGCTAGCTTGCTACGGAGCTCATAAATAAGTCCGGTGTACAATGTTGTAATGAGTGCAGGCTGTCGCTATTAATTTCAAATTATGACGTTCAAAATAAAATAAAGCATTACTTCCGATTCTGTATTTGCGCCACCTTTGACGCCTTTACCTGCACTTCGCTACGTGACGGAGCACAGTGCTGCTAAAGGCGCCAAAAGCAGTCTGCATTATTTACCGATGTTCATGCACAAAAACGTTAGTTCGACTTTAACCATCAATTGACATCGCCACTGAACTCGAACTGGTGTAAATGTGTCTGATTTACGATATAGATATAGATTTTAATTTATAGTTAACGGATAAATAAAAATAAAATAATTAATAAAATCAATCAAAAAAATAATATCAATTGTATCTCCCAACTCTGAAAATTCTGAGTATTTGTTTTTTCTCATCCTTACGATTAATTTACAGCTCCTTGACAAATGTAACGTGGAAAAAAATATCCTCTTTTAATTTAATACATTAAAATATGTGTGCTGTGTGTGTTTGTTTCAGATGGTTCTGTTGTCAATGCGCCCCCGCCGAGAATCGTCTGTCTGGAGGTTGAACCGAGCATCTGAATGGTGGGATGTTATTGTTCCAAACTTCACCCACAGGCAGTGGTTGGATAATTTCAGGATGTCAGAAGAAACGCTGACCTTCCTGTGTAACAAACTGCAGCCAGTTATAGAGCGACAAGACACGACCGTAGATGTGTGCCCCTGAAGAAGCGAGTGGCTTTGCACTATGGAAGCTTGCCACTGGGTCTGAATATCGGACCATTGCACATCTTTTTGGTGTCAGTGTCACAACTGTGTGTCGGTGTGTGCAGGAAAATTTGTGATGCAGCAGAGAGTTTGTTGGTGCCAGAAGAAATCCGTTTCCCAGGTGAGGACAAATTGAAAGAAATGGCTCTCTATTTCAAGAACAGGTGGGGACTCCCACAGTGTGTTGGTGCTATCGATGGATCACACATATCAATCATTGCACCTCAGGAGTATCACTGTGACTATTTTAATCGTAAAGGGTGGCACTCAATCATACTTCAGGGTGTTGTTTGATGGAAAGGGGCTTTTTTTCGAATGTCTTCGCTGGACTGCCAGGGAGTTTGCATGATGCCAGGGTCCTGAGACTGTCCACACTGTGGAAGTTAGCCACCGAAGGAAACTGCTTCCGATCTCACACCAGAAACATCGGTGGGGTGCTGCTGGCTACTACATCCTGGGAGATTCAGCATATCCTTTACAGAACTGTCTCCTGAAACAAATTCCACAACACTGGACGGCTTACAGCAGAACAACAATCTTTCAACAGAAAAATTCAGTAGAGCACGGGTGGTTGTAGAGAATGCTTTTGGCAGGCTGAAAGGAAGATGGCGTTGCCTCCTGAAAAGGAATGAGTTGCGATCTCAGTCTGACAAAATCAATGGTGATGACTTGCTGTGCTTTACACAACTTGTGTGAAAATCACGGAGAGACCTATGATATGGAGTGGAACACACCTGCAGCAGCAGTTGAGCATGTGGTGGCAGAGGCACAAGGGCAGAGGAGGAGGGCAGAGATGTAAGAGAAGGTCTGATGCAGTACCTACTGTCGAATTCTTAAATTTTGCCTGTCTTGTGACCTGAAACACACTTATATAAACTTGCAGTTTTTGCACAAATGTCTGGAAACTGAGTAGGGGGGCAAAGCTCTCGATTTACTGATCGATCTACGTTCCGATCCTCACCTATGGTCATGAGATTTGGCTCATGACCGAAAGAACGAGATCGCGAGTACAAGCGGCCGAGATGAGTTCCTCCGCAGGGTGGCTGGGCACTCCATTAGAGATAGGGTGAGGAGCTCGGTCACTCGGGAGAGTTCGGAGTCGAGCCGCTGCTCCTCCACGTTGAAAGGAGGTCAGTGAGGTAGCTCGGGCATCTTTTCCGGATGCCCCCTGGACGCCTCGCTGGAGAGGTGTTCCGGGCACGTCCCACTGGGAGGAGGCCCCGTGGAAGACCAGGACTCGCTGGAGGGACTACATCTCTCGCTGGTTTGGGAACGTCTTGGGGTTCCCCGGAGGAGCTGGATGAGGTTGTGTGTGGATCGGGAGGTCTGGGCGGCTTTGCTTGAGCTGCTGCCCCCGCGACCCGACTCCGGATAAAGCGGAAGAAAATGGATGGATGGATGGATGGATGTCTTGGAACTTTGCAAGATTCATCCAGGTGCTGTGTGCATTGGCTTCTTATGTGTGAATTAACTGATCAAAAATTCTTATGGTGGCACAATCATTGGTTCAAATCAATGACATATTTTTACTGTTCACTCACTTTCTAGTCAGGATGTCCACAAAGCAAAAGGTCCACACCTAAAACACATAGTTTGAATTTATTATTAGTTTGCTTCCTGTTCAAATGAAGTGTGAAATCTAAATGAAATTTCTTGCTTTTAAAAATGTTAATCTTTGTGCACATAATTTTGCTTTAAATATAGTATAGGAAATGCTTAGAGAAGATTTTACCGTCAATCAATCAATTCAATCAATTTTATTATATAGCGCCAAATCACAACAACAGTTGCCCCAAGGCGCTTTATATTGTAAGGCAAGGCCATACAATAATTACGTAAAAACCCCAACGGTCAAAACGACCCCCTGTGAGCAAGCACTTGGCGACAGTGGGAAGGAAAAAAATCCATTTTAACAGGAACAAACCTCCAGCAGAACCAGGCTCAGGGAGGGGCAGTCTTCTGCTGGGACTGGTTGGGCTGAGGGAGAGAACCAGGAAAAAGACATGCTGTGGAGGGGAGCAGAGATCAATCACTAATGATTAAATGCAGAGTGGTGCATACAGAGCAAAAAGAGAAAGAACACTCAGTGCATCATGGGAACCCCCCAGCAGTCTAAGTCTATAACAGCATAACTAAGGGATGGTTCAGGGTCACCTGATCCAGCCCTAACTATAAGCTTTAGCAAAAAGGAAAGTTTTAAGCCTAATCTTAAAAGTAGAGAGGGTGTCTGTCTCCCTGATCTGAATTGGGAGCTGGTTCCACAGGAGAGGAGCCTGAAAGCTGAGGCTCTGCCTCCCATTCTACTCTTACAAACCCTAGGAACTACAAGTAAGCCTGCAGTCTGAGAGTGAAGCGCTCTATTGGGGTGATATGGTACTATGAGGTCCCTAAGATAAGATGGGACCTGATTATTCAAAACCTTATAAGTAAGAAGAAGAATTTTAAATTCTATTCTAGAATTAACAGGAAGCCAATGAAGAGAGGCCAATATGGTGAAATATGCTCTCTCCTTCTAATCCCCGTTAGTACTCTAGCTACATATATATATATATATACACTCAACAAAAATATAAACGCAACACTTTTGGTTTTGCTCCCATTTTGTATGAGATGAACTCAAAGATCTAAAACTTTTTCCACATACACAATATCACCATTTCCCTCAAATATTGTTCACAAACCAGTCTAAATCTGTGACAGTGAGTACTTCTCCTTTGCTGAGATAATCCATCACACCTCACAGGTGTGCCATATCAAGATGCTGATTAGACACCATGATTAGTGCACAGGTGTGCCTTAGACTGCCCACAATAAAAGGCCACTCTGAAAGGTGCAGTTTTATCACACAGCACAATGCCACAGATGTCGCAAGATTTGAGGGAGCGTCCAGTCACTCGGACAGCTGCTGAAACAATTGGTTTGCATAACCAAAGAATTTCTGCACAACTGTCAGAAACCGTCTCAGGGAAGCTCATCTGCATGCTTGTCGTCCTCATCGGGGTCCTCGACCTGACTCCAGTTTGTCGTCGTAACCGACTTGAGTGGGCAAATGCTCACATTCGCTGGCCTTTGGCACGTTGGAGAGGTGTTCTCTTCACAGATGAATCCCGGTTCACACTGTCCAGGGCAGATGGCAGACAGTGTGTGTGGCGTCGTGTGGGTGAGCGGTTTTCTGATGTCAATGTTGTGGATCGAGTGGCCCATGGTGGCGGTGGGGTTATGGTATGGGCAGGCGTCTGTTATGGACGAAGAACACAGGTGCATTTTATTGATGGCATTTTGAATGCACAGAGATACCGTGATGAGATCCTGAGGCCCATTGTTGTGCCATACATCCAAGAACATCACCTCATGTTGCAGCAGGATAATGCACGGCCACATGTTGCAAGGATCTGTACACAATTCTTGGAAGCTGAAAATGTCCCAGTTCTTGCATGGCCGGCATACTCACCGGACATGTCACCCATTGAGCATGTTTGGGATTCTCTGGACCGGCGTATACGACAGCGTGTACCAGTTCCTGCCAATATCCAGCAACTTCACACAGCCATTGAAGAGGAGTGGACCAACATTCCACAGGCCACAATTGACAACCTGATCAACTCTATGCGAAGGAGATGTGTTGCACTGCATGAGGCAAATGGTGGTCACACCAGATACTGACTGGTATCCCCCCCCCCCCCCCAATAAAACAAAACTGCACCTTTCAGAGTGGCCTTTTATTGTGGGCAGTCTAAGGCACACCTGTGCACTAATCATGGTGTCTAATCAGCATCTTGGTATGGCACACCTGTGAGGTGGGATGGATTATCTCAGTAAAGGAGAAGTGCTCACTATCACAGATTTAGACTGGTTGTGAACAATATTTGAGGGAAATGGTGATATTGTGTATGTGGAAAAAGTTTTAGATCTTTGAGTTCATCTCATACAAAATGGGAGCAAAACCAAAAGTGTTGCGTTTATATTTTTGTTGAGTGTATATACATATATATATACACACACACACACACATACATACACACGTGTGTATATATTATATATATATATATATATATATATATATATATATATATATATATATATATATTATATATAGGGTTCGGTTATACACACACAAACACACACACACTGCATAAAATATAAACTAAGTAATGACACTAGTAGTCAGACGTAGACATTGATACGCTGACTTTTTTTTTGAGTACTTCATTGCAGAGCACAGCTAGCTAGTTAGCTCGTACGCGTTATGGTGTTTAGACCATTGGTTTAAATAACGTTAAACATTTATTTAAGCTGCTTTCAAGCAGACAAAAAATAAGTAAATAATAAACATACCGTCACTGTCCTCCACCATCACCTCCAGCAAAGCCGTAGCAGAGTCAACGCCAACCTCCCTCCCGTTGCTCGCCAGTCGGTGCCCGTAAATGGCGTCCATTTGGTCGAACCATTTCCACCTTTTACGGTTGGACCCACTGCGTCCATTGTGGTCTTAATTGCCCTGTAGTCACTTTTCAGCTTTTTTAGTTTTTCACGGCATTGTTGCGATGTCCGTTGGTATCTGTGAGTAGCCATCAGCTCCGAGAGCTCCTGAAATATTTTTTCATTTCGGGTGGCTCCGTCGAGCTGTCTCTGTATGGTGTCCGCTGCCAACAAACACAAAAACATCTGCACCTCATCGACAGACCACGGTGTAATTTTGCGGGCGTTAGTCATCTTTTTACTCGCGTGCAAGGAAAAAGCAAACGCTAGCGAACAATGGCGGCTTTGACTGTTGTTGTCGGACGCCGTCGGACGTCGCATTTGTGACTCACACTCTCTGACCAATCAGTGGCCGGCAGTCTGTTGACGTCACATTTTAGTATCGGCTTGGCCCGCTTGGAACCGCTCCCGAGCAGGTACTAAAAAAACCTACCCGGTACTAAAAACTACCCTAATGGAAAAGCGAAAAAACCGAGTAGAGTCGAGCCGAGTAGTGCCGAGTAGTGCTACTTTTGTGAATTGGAAAAGCGCCTTGACTTCTCTGTGCAGAGATCCTACAGGCTGCGTCCTCACCTCCTCTCTGCCCCCCTGCTGCGCACACCTGATGCAGACATTCTGCAATCGTCATGACGCCACAGGAAGCAACACGAAGCAGCCCCGGTGCGAAAGGGGCTTAAGCACAACCCCTTATTGTGTCTGTCAAGGGATGCAATAAAATCATTGGCATTTATTTATTTGTCAGTCTTACCTGGGCTAAGGAGAAAAATAACTGGACCAAAGTGCTCCAGTTCCAGTGGTCCAAAGTCTTCTTTTCAGATTAAAGTACATTTTTATTTCATTTATTTCATTTGGAAATCAGTGCCCCACAGTGTGCAGTAAGAAGAGAATCCAATTTGCTTGAAGACCAGTGTGAAGTTTTCACAGTCAGTGATGATTTGGGTTGCAGTGTCATCTGCTGGTGTTAGTCCAGTGTGTTTTATCAAGTCCTAAATCCACATAGCCATCGACCAGGGGATTTCTATTGCACTTCATGCTTCTATCTGCTGACACGTTTTATGGAGATTGCAATTTCCTTTTGTTCACCAATGAAATCAAGCCTTAAGATTGAATTACAGTTAAACAATAAGAACATTATTAAAAGGTAAATGGTTCATGAAGCATAGTCAGTTGTAACATTAGGTGCAACATATTGGTAAGATGTTTATTTGTTTGTTTAATTGTTATTACTAATTATTAATGGTCCATGATCAGACACAACTGTTGCAAAATATCATAAAAAGCTCCTTTAAAATTATTTTGAGTTTTTAAAGTCAATCTCTGTTTCACACTATAGTGAAAAGCTGCCAAATGCCCCTTTGGGATCAATGGTATTTTGGATTCTGTTCAAAGTCACAAGCTGGAAACTTGTTCCAAGATTAATCCATATAAGAGCAAAATCTGGCAGATGTCTTGGACAGTATTTGGCAGAGAAGGAATGTGACCCATAAAATTCATACTTTGAATTTATGACACTCTTTGGTCTGTACTGTTGGGAACCATGGAGCGTTTGGTGTAATGGTAACTCTCATGACTCATTTCTGTTGATGCAGTATACAGTTGCTGAGGCATATTCTTGTTCCACAGAATAGAGAAAATTATTTCCTGAACTGAATGTTCTCCCAAAGTGAGTCTATTAATAACTTTCATTTTGTCAGTAAATTATGCGAAATCATTAATCAAAATACCATTTTTCAAGGAAATGACAATGATGCATGAAAACATATTAAAAAGTAAATTAACTTGATTCTCAGGTGATGATGTTGTTATGCAATGAAAACACACACACACACACACACACACACACACACACACACACACACACACACACACACACACACACACACAATATAATGCTTGCTTTTTCCAAATGTGCTTTCTCCTTGTTCTTTTGACTCCTCCAGTTAAACGTTGCCACAGCAGATCATTTGTTTCCATCTCACGTACGCTGTCCTCTGCCTCTTCCTCTGACATGCCAACCACCTGCATGTCCTCCCTCACCACGCCCATAAACCTCCTATCTGGAATCTCTCTTACTCCTCCTGCCTGGTGGCTCCATCCTCAGCATCCTTCTCCCTGTATACCCTGGGTCACTGCTGACCCACAAAATGTGAATCTGCTGCAAAATGTGAATTATCCGTGATTTGGGGAGGTGATGTCCAGTGGTTAAGCCATGGGCTTGAGAGCAGAGGATCCTCGGTTCAAACCCCAGCCTGACCGGAAAATCACTAAGGGCCCTTGGGCAAGGTCCTTAATCCCCTAGTTGCTCCTGGTATGTAGTGAGCACATTGCATGGCAGAACCCTGACATCTGTGTGTGAGTGTATTTGTGTGAATAGGTGAATGTAAGGCATAATTGTAAAGCACTTTGAGCATCTCATGCAGTTGAAAAGCACTATCTAAATGCAGTCCATTTAATTTATTCACAAACCCATCATAATTTTGCTGCAAACCATGAATAAAATATCCCACAAAATGTGAACTAAGGTCTCGCAAATCGTAAGTCCCAAAACATGAATATTATTCATGATATACATTGTCTTTCAGTTTAAGTAGTTTTTGGGTCAATTACTTCAGGAAATCTTGATCGCAAACCCTATCTCCGCACATTTTTATTGTTTTTTTTTATGGTGGGGGGGGGGGGGGGGCATGTCACTACCAAAAGATCTGTGTCATGTGTCAAAACAATCTCAAATTTCATGAGCTATATGTTCACTTTTGCAGTTTGGCCTATGTTTTATTAATGCACATATGATCGATCATTAGCTGTATTACCTGTACACTGCTATTTACAGTTATTACTGTATGCATATTTTCAACATTTTTGTGAAAAACGGTATCCATTCACAAATGTGATATTCCAAGCAATAGCTGCACAAAATAAAATTTATTTTTTTCTATTATAATATAATTTTTTTTATGTTGAAATGTTACATATGTTGTGGCTGGGGTGCCTGGCGTGCCTGGCTGGCTTTTGTTTGTCTTCTGTTTTCTGTCTTCTGTTTTTCCTTCCAGGTGGCATGCGTTCAGGACTGAGTGGCTGTGTGGCTGAGTTATCAGGACCTCACCCTGATCACCTGAAGCTTGTCATGTGCAGCTCGTCAGGACTCACAGCTGTGGTGCATCTTTATGGATTGGGGCATGGTTGCATTTAAGTCTGGAGTACACAGTGTGTATTTGCCAGAGACTCGACCTTGTGACCAGACGGGTGAGATCGACGTCTAGAGAACCATCTCATCATCATGGATGCAGAGACCGTACCAGGTTTGATGCCATGGTCTGTGAAAGAGGAGGGGGTGAGGTCTCACGCTCGTCAACACACTTCCTGAGGTACTTTAGGTTTTGTGACTAACATGAGTACAGTCAGTAGATGTGGTGTCCCTCACACCTTATTATATTGAGCTGTATGTTAGTCATGTATCGGTTTCCACTGCAGTGGAGAATTGAACTGGGTGTTCCATGCCTGCAGGGTGGGAAGCTGATTGGTGATTAAGCCAGGAAGTGTTTGCTGTTTATGTACACCTTTGAGTGATCTGTCTGTGTGTGGAGTGGTGGATTCACATGATGGTTTCTTCTTTCACAGACTCGGTTGGTCGTGGCCACCTGGGGGGGTGTCGGCGGGGTCCTTGGGTCCGAACTGTTCTGGCTCCGGACCGTTTGTGCTGCTGGGAGCGTACCGTTGTTCCACCTCGCCAGACCGCGCACTTATTTGTTATTAAGCACTCACTGTTATGTCATTAAATTCTGTTAGCCTTTGAACTGTGCTCTGCTTATTTTATGCTGGGTCCTTCAAACGCTGGTCGGTTCTCCGCCCGCGTCCGACACATAACAACATATTTGTATATATTTGTTTTAATGTGAATTTTATATTCTTTAAAAACTAATCAGCAAAGTTTTGAAGTAACTAAAACATTCATACAATGAATATGTATAAATAGCTAAACTCTGTAAATGCAGACAGCACATCACATGTCCCACCAGGGACGTCACATTCTTGACCGCTGCTACACAACAATAAAGGATGCCTACTGCTCTGTTCCCCATGCAGCTCTGGGACTCTCTGATCACTGTCTGAGCCATCTCATCCTCACAGCAGAAATTAAAATCCGCAGACAGTAAAGAAGTGGGCAGATGAGTCATGGTAGGACCTGCAGGTCTGTTTTGACTGCACAGATTGGAGCACTTGAAGCTGCATCCACAAACATTAATGGACTTTGTGACACTGTGACATCTTACATTATTTTTTGTGAGGACCTCTGTGTGCAGACCAAACATCCTGCACATACAGCAACAACAAGCCTTGGTTTACTGGAAAACTGAGGCAGCTCTGCCAAGCCAAGAAGGAGGCCCACTGAAGTGAAACAGACTCCTGTACAAGCAGGCCAGAAACAGAATGCCTAAAGATGCCCTGACACGAGCATGTTTTTGATTCACGCAACAGCATGACCTGTGTCGTGATGACCTGTGTTCACAGCTGGACTCCGTTCTTTGTTCTACCAGCTGCCATGCACTCTGCTCTGGACGCTGCGTATATAAAATAATTATTTCGTGGCAGATTAATCTTTTTTTTTTCTGCAAACTGGCCGTTGAAAACAGCTCAAATCACTTCCTGAATCACAGAGGAGGCTGCAGCCGGAGCCGTTCACTCACATGCACGTGCCTACAAGTTGCAGAAAGCATTTTGAGCTGTCGAAAAAGGTAATTATTAGACTGTTTGCATTGTCATGGCTTGATAAAACGGTTGTATGTTTTTTCTTTCTTGTGTGCAGCTGTTAAAGTTTTTATTTTATGTTTATAACAGATTTAACTTCTTGTTATAATCCTTCAGACGAGCTGCGCTCTGATGTGAATCCGCTGACGTCACCACTCGCTCTGTTTACTTTTTGGTTACTCCATTTGAGGAGCTGTATGTCATGTTGGAGATTAGATCGTGCCACATAGCACGACATTGTGCGCAAAAGATTTTTTGAACATTTCAAAATTCTCTGTGCGCAATAGCACACACCAGCACCCCTCTGGCATCCTGGCTGCACCAGTTAAAGATAGGTTTACTCCCCAGCATGGCACATCACGACACAGGTTGTGCTGTTGCGTGAATCAAAAATATGCTCATGTCAGAGCACCTTAAGAAGATCAGAATAGCTAAGTGGAGCTACACTGATAAACTGAAAAAGCAATTCTCAGCCTGCAGCAGTGTGGAGAGGCCTTCAGCATGCCACAAACTACAGGAGACCAACTCCCCACCCTGTGGAGAACCCCCAACTGGCTGAGGAAGTGATCCTGTTTCACACCAGGTTTGAAAAAGGACCCTACGTATCACACCCCTCAACCACCCCAACAACAATAGACTTCCTGCTCCCCAGTCACCTCTCTCACTCTCCCCCTCTGCAACACCACCCACACTAAAGGTGCCTGACACTTGCCAGACTTTGATCCGCCGCACTTGCACACACTTCGTCATGACGATTCCATCCACTGTGTTCCCAGCTGGGCCTGTGATTTCTTCCTCTGGATGCTACACGTTGTGCGCTGGACTCCTCTAATCACTTCCAGAATAACAGGGACTGTTCCAGCTGCCATTTTTTTGATAGATAGATATGACAGAGATTTTGAACATTTCAAAATTTTCAAGCCGCACACAGTTTAAAACGGTTTTACAATGAGTTTGAGATGAGTTTACGCTCCTGCACAGCAGAGTGCGTGCAAGTGCGTGGATCAAAGTTGTGCAAGTGTCAGGGGGCCTTAACAATCTGTGAAGAGGATGTGTGCCAGGACCTTCTCAAACAAAAGATCAAAAAGGCTCCAGGACCTGATCGCATCTCCTCATGTTTGAGAGCATGTGCTGACCAGCTGGCACCCATCTTCACCCGGATCTTCAACAGATCTCTGGAGCTGTGCAAGGGTCCATTCCTTCTTCAAGTTCCCCAATATTATCCCAGTCCCAAGAAACCCTCTATAACAGGACTAAATGACTACAGGCCCATCACGATGTCACTATTGTCAAACCAGGGGCACCCTAGCTCTGTGTCACACAAACATTATTTTATGTGTGTATGACTCAGTGTTAGTGTTTTTATATGTCGTGTCAGTGGTGTTTGTAGGTCTAACACCTGTTGTCCAAATATTGAATTAACTCAACAGAAGATTTTTTATGAAGACACTCAAGCCAGATGGAGTAATTAATTATGTATGACACAAAAGTAGTCCACGGTGCCCATCATCACTCGGGGGACACTGATTCGGTAACTGCAGTTATGTCTACAAATTATTTTTAAGATCATCACTATTTCTGCATTAGAAACACCTTTCTCCATTTATTTGTGTTTCCCCGCATATTGTGCAATGCAAGTCATGGCATCTATTCTTTAAATATCCCTGAATCATAATCATTTGGGGAACAAATAATGTTTTTGCACAAACATGTGCCAGAACTCGAACATTCAATGCAGACACTTTTTTCATTTACTCCGTGGTTCCCCTTGGAAAATCCACAGTAATCCTAAGATTATCCACTGCGACAGAGGGACTGAGTTTTATGGGTCATGTATGTAAATTTACAAATTGTAACAAGATCCACGTGGTGAGAAGCAGTCCTTCTCCCTCACAATCCCAGGGGAAAGTTGAGCATTGCCACTGGATTCTTTGCAGAAAAATGGTGTATGATATGAGGATGCCAGGGAGGTGTCTACATAATTTCAACTGGGTAGATAAATTTGATATGTATGTCAGTTGAAGCCATGAAGGATCCTCGACAACCCCTGGTTTCTTATGGGCCTTTCACACCAGGGGCATTAACCCGATGCGTCAACGCCTACCAACGCATCCAACACCCCCAACGCATTGTGACGTGACGTCGGATGCGGCAAGTGGCAGAGATTTTCACTCTGATTTTTTCCAAAGAAAGCTGAGTGATCGCCATGTTGGATTTGCGCAAAACCATGAAAAAGCTTTAAAAAAACAGCAGAACAATTCTTCCATCACTCTGCTGGGAGAAGCTTTTTTTTTTAGCTACTTTTCGGAGTGATGCCGAGCGAAGGGAGGTCTGACGAGTTGGTGGGGTATCCATCGAACCGCGGTAGCGGGCTGACCCGCACGGAGCAGCCAGGGTTCAGGCCTCATTCCTGGGCAGAGTGACACAGGCAAGCCCGGTGTAATGGAACAGACCCACTCAATCTGACATTTTCCACTTTTTGGATACATACAAATACCCATTTTGACCAGTGGAGCTTAGTTCTGCAGCTTTCTTGAGGTGAGAATAATATAAAAATAAAAACGGGATATTTTACTGGACTGCTGAATGTTTAATGATCGGCTAATGTTAGCTTAGCCTTTTTGCACAGTTGAGCTGAGTGAACACTTTAATTCATAAAAGGTTCAATCTATTTTTTATTTTTACCAAACAAGGTTACAGGCTTTTTAAGTTAAAGCTCAACTTTAAAAACTTAGATTTTTTTCTGTTTTTTTTTCTTCTTTTTTTAACTGTTTAGTGTTTCTTTATATTTAAGAATTTTTCATTTTATTTGTCCCAATCAGGAACATTGGCTGTGCAGACACCTAAATACAGATGCACTTCAAAAACTTCCAGCTGAACACCATGAAGTCCACTCGAAAGAAACATCTCTGCTCTTCAAAATGGGAGAAAAGCGTCTTCAAAAACTCCACGAGAAGATCAAAGCTGCAGAAGAGAACTTCATCTGGTTCAGTGTCTTGACAATCCAGCAAATCAACACCTGCTTCTAAATAAAAAAGCTCTTTAAACAGCAACTAATTTTATTGTTTTTTAAAACCTGTTTCATTTTATATTTTAACAATAAATGAATGGATCATTAAAAATGTCATGAAATCAAAGTTCAGTCAAAAGGCATATGCACAGGTAGAAACCCTGTCCCTATTGTGAACATTTTTAAAACTAGTCACTAGTCAAATTCATATTTAGAAATGACTCTGTCCTGATCACAACATTAAAGGCAATCACATATTCTGACGCAATTACAAGTTAAAATGACTCGATTAAAACATTGATTTAATCTTGAAGTTTATGTCACAGAAATCTTACTTTACAAACACACTGCAGTTATTGTTAAATTGCATTTATGATAAACATTTGTATTTATTTTAGTGTCTTTTTTTTCCTGGTTGAAATGAGATATGAATAATCTTTTATTTGTCTAAAAAAATGTCCAAGGTTCCTTGTGTTAAACATGAAATAATGTAATCTGGAATAAGTAAATTATGGTTTTAATTTACAGATGAAGAAAGGTTTCTAAAGAATCTTTTATTTATTTATTTATTTTACTATTTTAATTACAATTGTTCTAAAGGTTTTTTTTTAAAACAGTAATCAGAAATTAATTTTGAGGTAAAAAAAAAAAAACAACAATTGAAAAGATTTTCTTCAGAAAACTGCTGTATAAATGAGCAGTCCTGTGGCACGTTTCTGCACTGATCTGTATATTAGTGCCTTGTTTACAGATCAGTGGTTTCTGCCTTTCTGCCACTAGTCTTCCATGTTTTGGACCAACACATTGTTTCTATTGGACAGTGCAAGCTACATCACAGCTCAGATTGGCAAAGTTGGATTGGGTTGAACTGTGTGACCACATCAGCCTGACGACAAGCGGCAATGCATGCTCCCGTCGTTTGAGTTGGTTTATGTTTACATTTCTATTTCTAATGCAGTGCACTAAAGCTTAAATGTGACTTTTAGACAGTTTAGTTTACAGTTTAAGTTTAAAATGTCAGTTTACATGTTTGCACTTCAAAGGCAATCGAATGTCTTTTATACTTTAAAAGATTTAAACTGAGATTTATGCTGAAGAAAAACTGTGAGACACTTATGATTTCTTAGGTGGGTGATTCTTAGACTACGGGCACTTGTTATGTCCTTTGATCATATTGTATGAAAAACAGAGAAAAGGGGAAATTTCACACTTTTATAGTTATCTTTACAATGAAAGTGTGTTAAGAAATTTGTTCTAGTAGTCTATGATGACTTTTTCACCTTTTTTCAGCATCATTATATGCAAATATTGCCATTTTGTGCTTGTCCCACACCCAGACTTTTGATCTTCAATTATAAAAATGAATGGTAAAGAAACGTTTTTTCTAATGTTTTAAAATATCTATGAATAAAATATCAGTAAAATAATCAAAACATAATTGGGGTATTCATGTCATACAACTGTTGTGATTTTTTTAAACAAATGCAGTTGTCCCACACTATTGCCGTAATTTCCACCACAACATGTAATGTCCCTTTAAACAGTTTGTATGAAAGATTGTTTGGGTAGTTTTCTATGGAGATAAACAGTGACATCAGAGCACATGTATAGCGCCAAATCACAACAACAGTTGCCCCATGGCGCTTTATATTGTAAGGCAATGGTGGGGTGGAATTACATTTACAAGGCCAATAGTGCCCGTAGTTAAAGAATCACCCAGGTACGATGTTTATTGTTTACATTTGATAGATTGGTTACTTAATTATCAGCACTTTACCTTACTGAATATATGTGCTATTGTACATATTAAGAAGAATAAGTTAACTACATTGGATTGCAAGTGGTGACAGTCAGTCATGCTTTCTGTTTCTCCACTGAAAAAATTAAAATAAAAGTATATTTGTACAACTGAACACCAACAGCTTTTGGGTGAATTCTTAATGCCATATAATTAATAACACTATGTAACAAATTTTTATTTTTGTTTTGTTCGTGGGTACACAGTGTGTTTTCCTAACCTGTTATACCTTAAATAAATAGAAAATAGCTGTTATTCCACAGAAACTTTGCTTCTGTGATCAGGACAATGATATTTTGAAATCTGTGTGTTTTCAAAAATATTCTCGATTCGTCTTCACTACTACTGAGTAGTCTTCTAGAATATTCTTGAACTGCTAGAACTGTCCAGAATTTTCTAGAAGTTTCCAGAATTATCTAGAAATTTAAAGAAACTTTTAGAACTTTCTAGAACGTAAAAAATAAAAAAATAAATAAATAAAATCAAAGTTTGTGCTGAATGTAGTCATTTTTCCATAGACTTTAAACATAAGCAGTTGAAATACTTAGAACACTTAGAAGCCAGGGACAAAAATTGTGTTACATAGTGTAATGAACCAGGTGTAGAGACCTCTGGCGCCCTCTTTGGACTGACCTGAATCTGTTCAGTAATTCTGCCCAACCAACAGCATGTTTATAAAAATACTAGTAGTCTATCATTCTAGGAGGGTGATTGGTCCTTTACATTTTCACCAGTCATTTAGCCATCATTATTAACCAACTACCAATACTTCATTAATTTACTGTCAACTGTCAATATAATACTCATATTAATATGTCACATGTCTAGACAATCAGGTAACAGCTCAGTAAAAGGTTTGAATAACATTAACCCAAATGAATATTGGATCGAATCAAATTGAACTGAATCAAATTAAAAAAAAAATCTATTCTGAATCTTAAGAATCAGAATCAAATCGATTCTTGAAATTTGAATCGATACCCAGCTCCAGTCATGAAATGACACGAATGAAGCACTTCACTCTTATCATGTCCACATCTGCTGGCCTGATGTGTCCAGCCGGCCCCACGCGTGTGTCCGGTCTGACATGCTTGTCCTGTCGATGGCACGCTGAAGGACAGATGCATCATATAGAACAGAGCTCACTTGGGTGACGTGACATTCAGATCGCCCGCTGCAGGTTATGACCATCCTTTTCACCTGGGGCAGCCTGTCAACGTGTGCGCCATGCACTTGCTCACTGCAGCCCGTTGCAACAGCGATATATGTTTTTATGTACAACCCCAATTCCAATGAAGTTGGGACGTTGTCAATCAATCAATCAATTTTATTTATATAGCGCCAAATCACAACAAACAGTTGCCCCAAGGCACTTTATATTGTAAGGCAAGGCCATACAATAATTACGTAAAAACCCCAATGGAAAAAACGACCCCCTGTGAGCAAGCACTTGGCGACAGTGGGAAGGAAAAACTCCCTTTTAACAGGAAGAAACCTCCAGCAGAACCAGGCTCAGGGAGGGGCAGTCTTCTGCTGGGACTGGTTGGGGCTGAGGGAGAGAACCAGGAAAAAGACATGCTGTGGAGGGGAGCAGAGATCAATCATTAATGATTAAGTGCAGAGTGGTGCATACAGAGCAAAAAGAGAAAGAAACACTCAGTGCATCATGGGAACCCCCCAGCAGTCTAAGTCTATAGCAGCATAACTAAGGGATGGTTCAGGGTCACCTGATCCAGCCCTAACTATAAGCTTTAGCAAAAGGAAAGTTTTAAGCCTAATCTTAAAAGTAGAGAGGGTGTCTGTCTCCCTGATCCGAATTGGGAGCTGGTTCCACAGGAGAGGAGCCTGAAAGCTGAAGGCTC
This sequence comes from Thalassophryne amazonica, assembly GCF_902500255.1. NCBI lineage: Eukaryota > Metazoa > Chordata > Actinopteri > Batrachoidiformes > Batrachoididae > Thalassophryne > Thalassophryne amazonica. Next base: position 36,763,277 of record NC_047117.1, read on the forward strand.
TGCCTCCCATTCTACTCTTACAAACCCTAGGAACTACAAGTAAGCCTGCAGTCTGAGAGCGAAGCGCTCTATTGGGGTGATATGGTACTATGAGGTCCCTAAGATAAGATGGGACCTGATTATTCAAAACCTTATAAGTAAGAAGAAGAATTTTAAATTCTATTCTAGAATTAACAGGAAGCCAATGAAGAGAGGCCAATATGGGTGAGATATGCTCTCTCCTAGTCCCCGTTAGTACTCTAGCTGCAGCATTTTGAATTAACTGAAGGCTTTTCAGGGAACTTTTAGGACAACCTGATAATAAGGAATTACAATAGTCCAGCCTAGAGGAAATAAATGCATGAATTAGTTTTTTCAGCATCACTCTGAGACAAGACCTTTCTAATTTTAGAGATATTGCGTAAATGCAAAAAACGCAGTCCTACATATTTGGTTTAATATGTGCTTTGAATGACATCCTGATCAAAATGACTCCAAGATTTCTCACAGTATTACTAGAGTTCAGGGTAATGCCATCCAGAGTAAGGATCTGGTTAGACACCATGTTTCTAAGATTTGTGGGGCCAAGTACAATAACTTCAGTTTTATCTGAGTTTAAAAGCAGGAAATTAGAGGTCCATCCATGTCTTTATGTCTGTAAGACAATCCTGCAGTTTAGCTAATTGGTGTGTGTCCTCTGGCTTCATGGATAGATAAAGCGGGGTATCATCTGCGTACAATGAAAATTTAAGCAATGCCGTCTAATAATACTGCCTAAGGGAAGCATGTATAAAGTGAATAAAATTGGTCCTAGCACAGAACCTTGTGGAACTCCATAATTAACCTTAGTCTGTGAAGAAGATTCCCCATTTACATGAACAAATTGTAATCTATTAGATAAATATGATTCAAACCACCACAGCGCAGTGCATTTAATACCTATGGCATGCTCTAATCTCTGTAATAAAATTTTATGGTCAACAGTATCAAAAGCAGCACTGAGGTCTAACAGAACAAGCACAGAGATGAGTCCACTGTCTGAGGCCATAAGAAGATCATTTGTAACCTTCTCTAATGCCTGTTTCTGTACTATGATGAATTCTAAAACCTGACTGAAACTCTTCAATAGACCAATTCTCTGCAGATAATCAGTTAGCTGTTTTACAACGTACCCTTTCAAGAATTTTTGAGAGAAAAGGAAGGTTGGAGATTGGCCTATAATTAGCTAAGATAGCTGGGTCAGTGATGGCTTTTTAAGTAATGGTTTAATTACTGCCACCTTAAAAGCCTGTGGTACATAGCCACTAATAAAGATAGATTGATCATATTTAAGATCGAAGCATTAAATAATGGTAGGGCTTCCTTGAGCAGCCTGGTAGGAATGGGGTCTAATAGACATGTTGATGGTTTGGATGAAGTAAACTAATGAAAATAACTCAGACAGAACAATCTGAGAGAAAGAGTATAACCAAACACCGGCATCACTGAAAGCAGCCAAAGATAATGATATGTCTTTGGGATGGTTATGAGTAATTTTTTCTCTAATAGTTAAAATTTTATTAGCAAAGAAAGTCATGAAGTCATTACTAGTTAAAGTTAATGGAATACTCAGCTCAATAGAGCTCTGACTCTTTGTCAGCCTGGTTACAGTGCTGAAAAGAAACCTGGGGTTGTTCTTATTTTCTTCAATTAGTGATGAGTAGTAAGATGTCCTAGCTTTATGGAGGGCTTTTTTATAGAGCAACAGACTCTTTTTCCAGGCTAAGTGAAGGTCTTCTAAATTAGTGAGACTCCATTTCCTCTCCAACTTACGGGTTATGTGCTTTTAAGCTGCGAGTTTGTGAGTTATAACCACGGAGTCAGGCACTTCTGATTTAAAGCTCTCTTTTTCAGAGGAGCTACAGCATCCAAAGTTGTCTTCAATGAGGATGTAAAACTATTGACAAGATAGTCTATCTTGCTACTCGCACTGTGTTGGTATATGGCATTAGAGAACATAAAGAAGGAATCATATCCTTAAACCTAGTTACAGTGCTTTCTGAAAGACTTCTAGTGTAATGAAACTTATTCCCCACTGCTGGGTAGTCCATCAGAGTAAATGTAAATGTTATTAAGAAATGATCAGACAGAAGGGAGTTTTCAGGGAAATACTGTTAAGTCTTCAATTTCCATACTATAAGTCAGAACAAGATCTAAGATATGATTAAAGTGGTGGGTGGACTCATTTACATTTTGAGCAAAGCCAATTGAGTCTAATAATAGATTAAATGCAGTGTTGAGGCTGTCATCTCAGCATCTGTGTGGATGTTAAAATCGCCCACTATAATTATCTTATCTGAGCTAAGCACTAAGTCAAACAAAAGGTCTGAAAATTCACAGAGAAAACTCACAGTAACGACCAGGAGGACGATAGATAACAACAAATAAACTGGTTTTGGGACTTCCAATTTGGATGGAGAAGACTAAGAAACAAGCTTTCAAATGAATACTCCTCCGCCTCGGCCCGTGCTACGAGCGTTCTGGCAGTTAGTGTGACTCGGGGGTGTTGACTCATTTAAACTAACATATTCATCCTGCTGTAACCAGGTTTCTGTAAGGCAGAACAAATCAATATGTTGATCAATTATTATATCATTTACTAACAGGGACTTAGAAGAGAGAGACCTAATGTTTAATAGACCACATTTAACTGTTTTAGTCTGTGGTGCAGTTGAAGGTGCTATATTATTTTTTCTTTTTGAATTTTTATGCTTAAATATATTTTGCTGGTTATTGGTGGTCTGGGAGCAGGCACCGTCTCTACGGGGATGGGGTAATGAGGGGATGGCAGGGGGAGAGAAGCTGCAGAGAGGTGTGTAAGACTACAACTCTGCTTCCTGGTCCCACCCTGGATAGTCATTGGTTTGGAGGATTTAAGAAATTGGCCAGATTTCTAGAAATGAGAGCTGCTCCATCCAAAGTGGGATGGATGCCGTCTCTCCTAACAAGACCAGGTTTTCCCCAGAAGCTTTGCCAATTATCTATGAAGCCCACCTCATTTTTTTGGACACCACTCAGACAGCCAGCAATTCAAGGAGAACATGCGGCTAAACATGTCACTCTTGGTCCGATTGGGGAGGGGCCCAGAGAAAACTACAGAGTCCAACATTGTTTTTGCAAAGTTACACACCGATTCAATGTTAATTTTAGTGACCTCCAATTGGCGTAACCGGGTGTCATTACTGCCGACGTGAATTACAATCTTACCAAATTTACACTTAGCCTTAGCTAGCAGTTTCAAATTTCCTTCAATGTCGCCTGCTCTGGCCCCCGGAGCCGAGTCTCCAATTCGCCCAGCCTGGCCTCCAAAGCTACAAATAAGCTACACTTATTACAAGTACTATTACTGAGCTAGTAGCTAGTAGCTGCGCTAAGCTAGCGGATTCCTAAAAACACACAAAGTGAATAATGTGTAAATAATTTAGAGGTGATTCAGCAGAGGGAGTGCTTTATTTAAGGCACGTGAAGATTACACTGTGAAGCAAATCGTTATCTAGGTAACTAGATCAATCTAACTGCGCAGATTAAACAGCTAACAGATACAGCAAAACACCGCTGTGCTCCGGAACAGGAAGTGATACAATACCGCAGTGACAGCCAACCACCAGTAGAGGCAAGCGAGTACATGTCCCAACATACATTCACACGTGTGTGAAATGTAAATAAAAACAGATATAATGATTTGCAAATCATCTTCAACCTATATTCAATTGAATACACCACAAAGACGAGATATTTAAAGTTCAAACTGATAGACCTTTTTGTTTTTTGCACAAATATTTGCTCATTTTGAAATGGATGCCTGCAACACATTTCAACAAAGTTGGAACATTTCTCAATGTTCAGTTGCAAGGAATTTAGGAATTCCATCATCTACAGTCCATAATATAATCGGAAGATTCAGATAATCTGGAGAACTTTCTACACCAAAACCAACATTGAATCCCCATGACCTTCGATCCCTCAGGTGGCACTGCATTAAAAACCGACATCATCGTGTAAAGGAACACTTCAAAAAAACATTGTCAGTTAACGCAGTTCGTCGCTACATCTACAAGTGCAAGTTAAAACTCTACCATGCAAAGCGGAAGCCGCACATCAACAACATCCAGAAATGCCGCCGCCTTCTCTGGGCCTGAGCTCATTTGAAATGGACAGACGCAAAATGAAAAAGTGTGCTATGGTCTGATGAGTCCACACTTCAAATTGTTTTTGGAAATCATGGACGTCATGTCCTCCAGACAAAAGAGGAAAGAGACCATCCAGATTGTTACCAGTGCAAAGTTCAAAAGCCAGCATCTGTGATGGTATTGGGGGTGTGTTAGTGCCCATGGCATGGGTAGCTTACACATCTGTGATGGCACCATCAATGCTGAAAGGTACATCCAGGTTTTGGAGCAACACATGCTGCCATCCAAGCAACATCTTTTTCAGGGACATCCCTGCTTATTTCAGCAAGGCAATGCCAAGCCACATTCTGCAATATGGCTTCGTAGTAAAAGAGTGTCAGTACTTGACTAGCCCACCGGCAGTCCAGACCTTTTGCCCATTGAAAATGTGTGGTGCATTATGAAGCGCAAAATACAACAGAGACCCCGGACTGTTGAACAACTGAAGTTGTACATGAAGCAAGAATGGGAAAGAATCTCCACCTACAAAGCTTCAACAATTAGTGTCCTCAGTTCTCAAACGCTTATTGAGTGTTATTAGAAGGAAAGGTAATGTAACACAGTGGTAAACATACCACTGCCCCAGCTTTTTTGAAACATGTTGCAGGCATCCATTTCAAAATGAGCAGATATTTACTCAAAAACAATAAAATGATCAATTTTAACATTAAATATCTTGTCTTTGTGCTGTATTTAATTGAATATAGGTTGAAGAGGATTTGCAAAGCATTGTATTTACATTCCACACAACTTCCCAACTTCATTCGAATTGGAGTTGTACATGACAGACAGAAAGAATGGAGATCAAATTAAACAAATAAGGGTAAAGGCGTGAACACATTCATGTGTGATCGCATTGCTCATACGCTTTGCTGTGGACATACAGTGCATGCCAGCTGACAGACTATCAGCTGGATCTGACCATGTCTGCAAGGTGGTAAATTAAAACAAAGACATCAGACAGATGCAGGATAACAAATAATAATACATATGTAGCAGTATGAATGATCTTAATGATTGTCAGCTAGTGGCTTGAGTCAGGCCAATCAGTGCTAGAGTGTGTTCTCATGAATGAAGGTGGGGAGTGTTCTCTCTTTCTCACTTGTGGAGATTTTGCTGCAGGTGTTTGTCTGGCATTTCCACTTCTGTGTTCCTGGAAGGGAGGTAGGTGCTGGCCATGGCTGTGTGTGTGTGCTCATGCAAATAGTTTCAATAATAGAGAACTTTGTGGGAGTTGTCGCTGGTTATGCGCTGATTGGTGCGGGTGGTGCCGGGTGGTTGCTGGCTGTTGGACGCTCTGGTGCGGCGTTGATTACTCGGCTTGTGGTGTATTGGCTGGGACTGACGGAGTGGTATGTATTGGTGGTTTGGCTTCCTCCTCCAGACATCTTTTTGGTCAAATCAGCCATCTCACTTTGCCCAGGGGTTGGGAAACTACGGAGTCACATTTCTTGTGGGGGGCAAGTTAATGGCTCGTGTTTGTTTAGGATGTGTGACAAGGAAGTGTCCAAGCTTGGGTCATGGTGTGCTTATTTGGGTTGAGTTATAATCCCTTGTATTTTTTTTTTTTGTTCCCCTGTCTGCATATATAGTAATGGTAAATGCCACACTGGCAGCACCATTTATGAACATTAATACCCATATATGCAATTTATTCTTGCAAGACAGAAGGTATGTCAATCAATCAATCAATCAATTTTATTTATATAGCGCCAAATCACAACAAACAGTTGCCCCAAGGCGCTTTATATTGTAAGGCAAGGCCATACAATAATATGTAGTGCATGAGTGACCACACACACACCCCATTCGCCCTTTCCGATCAGCCTATAACATCCTACTCAAAGCCAACCGACAACTTCTATCAGGAAGGGCCAGCCACCAAAACACCTCAAGACAGACAAGAACGAGAGACAAGTGGTGAACACAACAACTGTGACGTGAGACACAGAGGAGACATGGCCCCAACCATACAACATACCATGACAAACAACCACACATGAACAAACAGTGACAGCAACAGTCTGTTGTGTAATTAGTGAGCATCCATACCCTAATCTAGAACACCATAATGTTAATCCCCTTAAGAGCACCCAAAAACCAAATTGTGGAGACGGCCATAAACGCAACCATCCACACACAGGGACCCAGATCACAGCTAAATATCCGATCACTACTGTGGCTGGTGTGTTGGGCCAAGACAAGACTACAGAACCTTACCATATGACATGGACCACTCCGGCACATCAGAAGCCATGCAGCCTGCCACGAGCAACGACAGAAATGGGTCCAGCACGCAGGGCCCCAGGGGAACCAGGAGAAAAAGGGCAGTGGAAGAGCACAGGGGCCAGGAAAAGCAGCCCCCAGAGCCACCGGGCAGCACGGCAAACCATGGGGAGCGGCCCAACGGCGCCGGAACGCACCCCGACACCACCCCTTCCCACTAGGCACAGAGAGCAGCCCCATACCCAAGGGAAGCACACAGGGCACCATAGGTCCACCAATAGGGGGAACCCCAGAACCACACAACCAGGGCCACAGCCCCCGAAGTTGGGAGCGGGCGGTGGCAAGGACGGGGGCAAAGAAGCCACCGCAACCGAATCCAACGCACAATGTAGGGACCACTGAGCCATACGAGGGCGGGGCCCAGCCCCCAGACAAGAGGCGAGGCCCCCCTAGCGTGGCCAGCAGGACTCCCCACCCAAGAACCCACCCCAAACACCAAAGCACATGATCAGGAGACGGCCAGAGACCACGGCCCAATCCCCCCAGCAGCCGCCAACCCCGCAGTGCTAAGACCCGTGCCCCACTGCCACCACCCACCCACACAACGGGCCGCGGGACCCTGGGCCCCACAGGCCCAGGGCAGGACTACGGGACCACGGCAGAACCAGCAAGGCAGATCCCCTACCCCAGAGTGCCAGACATCCACAGCCACTTGGGGCCAACCCCACATGCCACACTCACCGTACCTACCAACCCCACCATAGTTGTTATAATTAATCTCTCTTGCTGTGTACGACCCCCTAAGTGAGCAAAGATAAAGTGTTGCATTAAAAGCAGGGCAAGAGACGGTAGGTGGCAGAATGCCATGGGTGGCCACGGCACACCGCTGTGCCACAGCCTGTCCTGCAAACCCACCACCGCCTAGTGACCCCAACTCTAAATTAGCGAAGATGTTTACTAAACGTGTAGAAATAAAGTGTGTGCCTGAAAATTGCAACGCAGGTGTGGCGGATGGAGATCGCAGGGGAAGGCTGCAGGGGAAGGCTGCAGCGCACAGCTGCTACACAGACTGACCTGCCTTGTCTAATAGTTTTAGGGGCTATGGTGTCTGTTATTCCAGAGTGTCTTTTCTGTCAGCAGTTTGATCCGTGGAGTTTAGGTTGGCTGAAATTTTGTCATTGGCTACAGCTTAGAGCGGCTAATGGTTTAGTTATCCTTGGCTATCCGGAGCTGGCACTAATTGGTCTATTGGTTGTAGTGGTTTAGGTTGTTCCATTGTCGGGACAATGATTCAATTGTGGGGGTGGATTGTAGCAGTAATCTTTGTGCCTTACATTGGAGTTGATTGATTGGAGAGAGTTCCCTGGGTGAAACTTCCAGGGTGGTGTCAGAAGTTCGACCTATCATGTTTATTCATGATTTCTCCTTGTCTCATGATTAAGACAACTAGCCCGCTTTGCCTCACATACATAGCATAAAAATCACAGAATAAGGGAACAGAGAGTGAGCCTTTTTTTTCAGTGAGCTGGTGAGGTCTGCAGACAAAGGTGGGCGTGTCCCTGTGATCTGCAGCTGTTCAGATATCTGTGCTTGCAAGTCACAGCCCAAGAACACCTGTCGTGGCATGTAGAATATGACATCGCATAACTTTACCATGAGGCATGGACGCCAGCTTGCTGTCCTCACGTGGACATAAATGAAAAGACATATCACTTCAGCTGACCACCACGTCAGCGCACCACCAAAGATAAGACCCATAGTACTCTACTATGCCAGTATGCTAGCCATATGAGAGGGAGAATAAATGCTTCTTCAGTCTGGACTTGAATGTCTCTACAGCATCTGACTGTTTTATCTCCATAAGGAGAAACATTCCAAAAATAGGGGGGCACGATAAGACTTTTATTCATCCTAGGGACACAAAGTAGTCCTGCGCCCTGAGAACACCAGAGCCCAGGCTGGTATGTAGGGTTTAATTAGGAAGGGAGGTACTACTCCACTAAATAATTTTTATAGGTTAATAGCAGAACCTTAAAAATCTAGCTGTACCTGGTTGGCCACCCATAAATTGCAGCCGAAAACCACAGAGAAAATACCAGATGAATCTTGCATTGTGGAATATGAGAACGCTACTGGACAATGATGACGGACTTGAACGTAGGACTGCAATCATAGCAAGGATGCTACAACATTGATATTGCTGCCCTAAGCGAGACAAGACTAAGCAGCGAAGCTAGCCTTGAAGAAGTAGGAGCAGGCTACACCTTCTACTGGAAGGGCAAACCAGATGGTGAGCCAATAATGGGAGGGATAGGTTTTGCAATTCCACATTTCCCTTCTCTGCAAGATTGGAAAGTTACCACTTGCCATCGAGTGACAGAATCATGAGCCTACGGCTAGACCTCTCAAAAGACTCGGCATCCAACAATACTAAGCATATACGCTCCTGCATGACTCATACTGATGAGACCTCTAAAGAAGCTTTTTACGAGGACACTGGATCAAGTTATCAGGGGAAACACCAAGGTAGTGACAAGCTTATCATCCTTGGCGACTTCAATGCCCGAGTTGGTCGCGGACTCTGATGCCTGGAAAGGTTATTGGCAAACACGGTGTAGGTAGCTAAACTCAAATGGACAACTACTGCTGGGGAAGTCAGTGAACACAATCTCACCACTTACAAATACCATCTGCCAACAAATACAAGACCACCTGGATGCAACCTCGCTCTATGCAGTTATTGTGAGACAGAAAGACATGAGGGACATCAATCACACAAAGAGCTCTGAGAGGCCCTGAGGGTACTGTCTGACCACAGAATGGTCAGGAATAAAGTGTTTTTTCATATCACACCAAAGCTACACACCAGAAGGGAAAAGCCTTTATGTAGGCTCCAAGTCTCAAACCTTAAAAACTTAGACATGCAAGCAGAACTGCAGATGAAAATGCAGGAGTCTGACATTCCTGACACTCTTGAGGACATGGATGTGGAGACAGCTTCAATCAATCAATTCAGAGATGCCACCTACTCTGTAAGTGCAGATGTTCTGGGATTCATAAAACACAAGCACCAAGACTGGTTTGATGAGAATGTTGCAGAGGCCATTGGATCTCTTGAACCAGCTGCACCAAGCCTCACAAAAATGACATCACGGACAAGACTTCACCCTCTAAGAGATTAACCTACCTGAATGTGAACCACGCTGTTCAGAAGAACCTCAGGCAGATGAAGGATGAATGGTGGGAGAGGAAAGCCTGCAGAGCTTCAAGCAGACGCAGACAAGCACAACAGCGAAGCTATTCCACGAAGGGATCAGAGCCGTTTATGGTCCAAAGTCAGGTGGAAATGGCCAGTTTGCTCATTAGACAGAAATTCACTCCTCACAAGAGTGAGTGAATTGCACTGACAAGAGGGACTGATCCTAGGCCGCTGCGACAGAACATTTCAACACCCTACTAAAAACCATCCTCCATGTGCGAGCAAACTCTGGAAGCAATTCCTCAATGGCAGATCCTGGCAGAGCTTGACATGCCCCCATCACAACATGTGGTTAAGCGAGCCATCGAGCAGATGTCTGCAAGGGAAATCTCCAGGTGCTGCTGGTATCCCTAGCTGAGACATTCAAACATGGAGGAATCCACATGCAGAGAAAACACCCAGCTCTTCGCACTCATCGGGACAAGGGCACTGTGCACCAAGGGTTCAAGGACGCCTCCATTTTACATCTCTACAAATGTAAAGTGACCGTACTGTCGCGACAATCATCGTGGCATATCCCTCCTCTCCATTGCTGGGAAGATACTTGCACGAGTGGTACTCAACCGGATGACTGACCATCTCATAGCATTAATTTATCCCTGAATCCCCGTGTGCTTTTCAACCGGGAAGAGGCACTGTTGACATGATATTCGCAATGAAACAGGTCGAGGAGAAGTGTCGGGAACAGAATATGCATCTATACATGGTGTTCGGCGATCTCACTAAAGCATTTGACTCCGTGGACCGCTACGGCCTCTGGAAAATACTCCATCAAAGTTTGATGCCCTGACAAATCACTATCTTATCATCAAGTCCTTCATGAGGTATGCAAGCCAAGCCATGAGGGTTCACGTCTCAGCACGGTTGTGAGCTATGTTTTTCTGGATAAAATAGATAGAATGCAACAGGTGCAGCCCAATCATCGTAACACAGGAGGAGAGATCTTCTGCAGCACATTTCCTCAGAGAACTGCCCCCAACTCACCTGGAAGGAAAATAAACACACAAACAACCCAACCTTGTCCAGCCAACCCCCCACCCAACAAACAACACAAATTTCTGGTTTTAATGACTACTGCAATAACAAACACAAAGATAAACAATAATTACTTCAATAAAGTTTTTGAACATAAAAAAACAAAAGACTCAGTGACTTCACATTACAACTATGTACAGTACAGGTATTTAAGAAAGCACAACTGCACTACAGCACCACCCGATGGTCAGAATATTGCACGTCATTCAGTTTTACCAACAGAGTGCACTTTGCATTATCATAGAGTACCATTCACCATAATGAACAAGACTTAAACCTCCACTGCACCATATAAATAACAAAAGAAGTTAAACAGTCTGTATATTACAGAATACCACAAAGTGACAAAAAATGTACAAAAAACCCCCTATACATTAAAGTGGCAAAAATGGTAAAGCGCAATCATGTATCATAAATAAATGAACTAATGACAGAGGTAAATTCTGTACCCATTACTGTACACATAAGAAGAAATAACAAACACTATTGTGTATCATAAGTAACAGGAAGCAACAAGTGAATAAGTTAACACTCTTTAAAGGCAAAAATGGCAAACCACAATAATTTGTCATAAATAACAAGAAGTGCAAAAGAAGTAAAACAGTCTATATACATTGAAGTGGCAATTATAGTGAGGATGCAAAAGTGAAAGCACAACCTAAAAGTTGGCTTTTCTGGCCTTCCTGGATGCAAATTCTTCCACAATGTCTTCATATGAGATTTGCTCTCCTAAGGCATGGTTTATGCTGATCACAGCAAGGCCACTGAACCGCTCCTGTGACATTGTTGACCTTAGGTAGGTCTTGATCAGTTTTAGCTTCGAGAAGCTCCTCTCTGCCTGAGCCACAGTGACAGGCAGAGTGGCGGCAATTCTGAGTCCAGTCCAGAAATTGGGATAGATCTCTGATAGCTCCTTCTCGTGCATGAATGTGATCAGCTCAAGAGGGGTCACAGTTGCTGATGGCAAGTCAGGAAAGTTCCTGATCTCCCTGCACGAGCTCTTTGCTGTCAAGTCAAAGTGCCCTCCAAAATGTAAGGTGGTGGCTAATGCCTCACACTTGTCTGCCAGCTCCTCATTTGACAGATTTTCAAAAGATGTTAAAACACCAAATCTGTTTCACACGTTTTCCAATGTGGAAAATCTTTCTTTAATGGCTGCCAGGGCTGCATCCACAACCACATTGAAAAATCCAACCTCCAGCTTCTTCAATGAGTCACTGAAGGGTTCATCATGCGATTCGTATGAGAAGTGCCGCTTTGTGGTCCTCAGCCTCTTTTGTTTCAAAACAGCCTCCACATTCATTGCTTCACACATGTCTTTGGCTGCCATCTGTGCTGCTGCAAAGCCACTTGCCCTGTAGCTCTGGAGATTTTTTTGCTCTGCCTTCTTCAGAAGACTAACAGCCAGGTCCACCTGCATGTTGGCAGACTGCATGAGTTTGCTGACATGCTGCATTGTGGATAATATGTCATACCACACAACAGTGCAAATGCTGAATCGGTATGACCCCACCTCCTCGGACAACGATTGAGCCTCTGCCTTTACAACAGGGTCTGTGGTGGTGTTCCGCAGCTCCAACAAAGCCTCTCTCACTCCAGCTCCCTGATATCGCATGGGCTCAACACTCTTTATTTTGCTTTCCCACCGTATGTCTGCCCACATCTTCAGGGTAATTGTGACATGTTTTTTCAGTTCTGCCCACCTTTGAGTTGAGGCTGAGAAAAGAATATACAGCTTCTGTAGCACACCAAAGTAGCTCATGGCATCCGTAGAGCCCTTCGCAGCATCACACAACACCAAATTCAAAGTGTGTGCCCCACATGGTACAAAAAGAGCCCTGGGGTTCTTCTCTAGGAGCCTGGCTTGAACTCCCTTTGATTTTCCCTTCATGTTGGCCCCTTTGTCATGCAACTGTCCTCTGCAATCTTGAAAGGGTACGCCCAGTTCTTCGAGTCTGTTGAGGACCATTGATGCTAAGTGCTGGCCTGTGGACTCCTCTGCCTCCAAAAATCCAAGAAAGTGCTCCATAATCTGTGGTGTGCCCACCAGTGAGACCACCCTAATCACCACCGATAACTGTTTGATGTAGCTGATGTCTGGTGTGCAGTCCAAAATGATGGAGAAAAATTTGGCTTTTTTTTATGTCGCCACGATGACAGACATGATGTTGTCACTTAGTAAACCAATGATCTCATTCTGGACATGTTTTCCTAGGTAGCTGTTGTGGCTTGCTCCTCTCTCAATGCGGTTAAGGTGGTCTTTCATTATCAGGTCAAACTTTGCCATCAGTTCGACCTCTTTAAGAAAGTTGCCATTTGAGGGAGTGTGCAGTGTTTCTGTGTGCCCCATCAGAGCAAGATTTCGAGCAGCCAGTGACTGCACAATAGCAATCAGACGGGTAAGGACTGCTCTCCATCTTGCCCTTTCAGCATCCAAAAGTGCCATTTCATGTTTGTCAATGGTTTCCCCCTTTTTTAACCTCACTGCTCGTTCCTTCCACACCATCATGCAATTGACGTGTTCGGGGCTGTTCTCATGTGAAGTTAAATATGTGCTGGCATGCTTCCAATCGGACATGCCAACACTTGTTAATTAAATGCTCTTCTTTGAGAACAGTGTGCAGCAGATACAAAACAGGCTATTTCTTTGAATGGAATAAATGAGCCAACTTCTTGTCATCGTTTTGCCACTAACCAATGTTTTTGAAAAAATAATGGTGGTGGCAACTTCTCCCATCACTCTCATTCCTGCGGAGGATAAAGTCAGGTGGCAACTTACTAGGTCATCGGCGTACAAGTTCAGTGCACATCCTGTCAGTCAGAGGTGAGGGCCATGAAGCAGGGTCTGCTGACAGAGGCTCATCCTCATCCTCAGCAGTGGGACTGGATGGAGGCATAGCAGCATGGTAGGGTGACATGGGCTCTTTCCTCAGCAGTGGGGCTGGGTTGTTGTTGAGCTCCAGCCATTCCTAACAGACCACAAGATAGTAATTACTAAAAGTATATAATAACAGTGTAACTAACTCATATACATCATAAATCATATATTACATTACAAAATACATTCATCGTAAATAATAAATATACAGAATAGATATTATTATTATTATTATTATTGTTATAATAATAATAATAATAATAATAATAATAATAATAATAATAATAATAATAATAATAATAATAATAATAATAATAATACATAAATAATAAATCATACAACATGTATTGTAATTACATTCCAGTATTCCAGTTAGCATGCATGGGTACACACACACACCACACACACACACAGATGAGAGAGAGAGAGGGGGAGGGGGGGGGAAACCACCTGACAGCTGAGTAGTGGATGCAGAGGCAAATAGGTCTTCATTGTCCTGGCTTGAGACCATTTCAGTATCAGGGGCTTGTGCTGATGAGGAGGAGGTAGATGGCAGCTGTTCCTCTTCCTGGTGAGTGGGGGAGGAGGTTGGTGGTCTGTCCACAGGGGTAGAGGAAGATCTTCCAAAATACTTCAAAAGAGCCCCTGAAATCACAATGGAATGGCAATTTAAATAAATGGCCATCAAATAATGTCAGGATACAATATCAGTCTAACACAAGTTGAAACATACCAAATCGGCAATTAAATTCATGCATTTTCTGTCACCAGACGCTAAGCTAGTCACGAAATGGGCGCAGCAACAGCACGCTGTGTCCCGTGTCAGTCACTGCTGCGGATAAGCTGCCTATTTTTTATTTGAAATAAACACTGGCATATAGGCATTTTGTGTTTGTTTGTGTCTGTGTCCATTATGACTCTGTCTAGCTTGCATAGCATATTTCAATTGAAATTACATTTTTTTTTTTTTTTTACAAACTGTAATTTAGACTATGTTTGTTTCACTGTCGAACAGTGTGCGCGCTCCGTGTAGAGGCTATTCTTAATGCACACACACACTTGCACCCAGCGTGCCTCTGTGTCTTCAATTATGAGAAACAATTTAGCATAACGTATATTTCATTTGTATTATGGTTATAATTGGAGGGGCGTTGCGTGTCTTATGTAGACTAACTTGTGTCTTAGGCACGTACGACACACGAGAAATTGACCATATAAAGTTGTTAACCCCGTTAAGACACGGCGTTATATAATTTTGCTGTTACCAGAATGGCAATGACCAAGTTGTAGTGCTTTACTAAAGGCCCTGTGTTATGTCATAGTAGTGTAGTACTTGGTAGTCAACATTTCAATGACTATTACAGCGTTCCACTGGTGGAACGGCGTGTATTATGGGGCTACCATTCTGTTGGCTAACACAGAGCCCAACGTTAACCCAAGGTGATGACAGCAATATCTTTAAAAGTTTAAGCCTAATCTTATGCTGAAATTAATTTCTGCTAGGGCCGTCCGATTTAGCAACATCATCAGGCTAGTTAGGCCACTAATTCATCATGTCACTCACTGAAATCGATACATAACTTTTTCCTTGCTCGTTTCTCCTCCTCTTCTTTCTTTTTCTTTTGAAATTGGGCACCTGATGGCTTTGATCGTTTCCTATCCATGATTATGTCTTACTCCGTTTATTTGTCATTCAACCACCTCCTCGTCCAAACATTGAATGATTCCCCCCTCCCCCTGCACAACTCTGCACTGTGCAGCATTGCCTCACCTAACACGAGAGGTGAGACTGTCACTGAACCATTTCAACTTGACCAATTGACCACCACGACCACCATAATCTTGGGAATTCCTTCAGTTCATCATACACAACACAGAATCAAACCTAATGGGAATGTAGAGAATTTTGGAAACCTTTATTTGAAATATACAATAATAGAGCAGAGCGTGATGGACAGATGATGATGTGATCTGAGGACAGTGGATTGTTCCCGCACGGTCGTGCTGCCCCCCACGATGCTGCCCCGGGCAGCTGCCCAGTCGGCCCGCGTCCAGGGCCGCCAGTGCAGACACACACCTACAGACAATTTTTAAAGAGTCCAATCCACCTAACCCGCATGTCTTTGGATGTGGGAGAAAAATAAGAAAAGTTGTTTTTTTTTTCCTCACCAAAATGGATGCTGCACTCACTGCAGTATATTGTCTGGAATAGTCCCAGACTGCATTTCAGAGCTTCTAGAATTCAAACATTTTCAGATGGGTGGTGTTGGGGGGTAATTTTGGGTTTCAGCTTTTTTTGTTTTTCACCACTTTCATCCCTGAATATGTCAATCGTGAGTCACTTTTGTGCGGATTAAAGTTATTAACTGGGACTCTTGTCTCGTTAAAGGTTCCAGCAAAAGGGCTTTGTTATTAATGAGGGCAAAGTGGCTTTAAACATATGTATATATTTGTCCAAAAAATGTGTCCATAAATGAATTTATTTAATCACTGTCCAGACTCAAAATGCCAATAAACTGTTCATTTTCTTGTATATTTGTAAATAAAATGTAAATTTTTCTGCTGTGGTTCATTGCGTCAGATGAAACTCTTGGCATTCGTATCATCAAATTTACGACTTATCAGATTTGAGATTGATTAATTAATGTTTAAATCAAGACTCCCAATCCTCAATAAAAATGTGGGTGGTGCTCCAGGGGTAAATAACTATTATTCTAATTCAATTTGACTCAAATAATTAATTCTTAAAATTGTTAATTATTTTGATGACCCACTGCATGAGGTCCAGTCCAATTTAATTAAATTAGGAATTTAATAATTCCATTAACTATATATTATTAGTGCATCCGTGTGAGGACTCATTAATCCCGAATTATTAAATTAAGTGATTTAATTTCACTACAGGCCATAGTCTCAACTTGACGAATTTCCCTTCCTGCCACATAAACTGCACTATCACCACTGTGGATTTTCTATGCTAATTCCCCACCAAGCTAACAGATTCAACTTCCACAATTAATTGTAAGCCATGCAGTGTGTGAAAGTGTAGTGACACGGACCCACAACAGGGGACGCAAATGAACGGTCAATAGATGAGCCAAAAAAGTAACAATTTAATGTTGTGAAGGTGCACAACGAATACACAGACAATCTCAGAATCTGATAACAGTCAATCCACAAAGGTGACGTGTGGGCAGGCTCGAGGATAGAAGACGTCTGTCCTGAGAAGAGCCGGAACCACACGATTTCCGCCGCCACCGAACCTGGTGAATACTGGAGCCGCCAAGTCCCGAATTCCCAGGTGATCACCGTCCCCGACTGTCGGATCTGGTACGTGCTGGCGAAGAACAAAGACAGTCAAGTGTGGGTGTGTGTACCACCCCGTAACAACACGGTGGGAATGCCACCTCCACCTCTAACACACACTCGTGCAGCGTCGGTTAATCACTTATCTGACGAGACGAAGGACGAAACAGTCGTGACCCAAGCCGGTCCTCTGTTGACAGCTGCAACACAATAGCTCTGGAAATCACTGAATGCTGGCAGAGAATATTACCTCCATAGAAGTACGATATCTCGGCGATGAGGTGGAGATGACGTCTAGGTTTTATGGAGTGAGATGATGAAGAATGAGTGACAGCTGTCAGGAATTAATGTGTGACAGCTGTCACTCCCGGCTGTGTCCATGGCGACAGCACCCTCTCGTGCCTGAAGCCCGCACTTCAGGCAGGGCGCCCTCTAGTGGACCAGGACCCCCCCCTCAACGGGCGCCTCCTGGCGCCCGACCAGGCTTATCGGGGTGTCGCCGGTAGAAATCGGCCAGGAGGGCCGGATCCAGGATGAAGCTCTTCTTCACCCAGGAGCGTTCTTCGGGTCCATACCCCTCCCAGTCCACCAGATATTGGAACCCCCGGCCCATTCGACGGACATCCAGGAGCCGGCGCACTGTCCAAGCCGGTTCCCCGTCAATGATCCGGGCAGGAGGCGGCGCCGGACCGGGAGCACAGAGGGGTGAGGTGTGGTGAGGCTTAATCCTGGACACATGAAAGACTGAGTGGATCAGCAGTGAAGCCGGGAGTTGGAGCTTCACTGCAGCAGGACTGAGGATTTTGAGGATTCTGTAAGGTCCAATATACCTGTCCTTGAGTTTCGGGGAGTCCATCTGGAGGGGGATGTCCTTCGTGGACAGCCACACCTCCTGCCCGGGCTGGTAAACAGGGGCCGGGGATCGCCGGCCGTCCGCATGGGTCTTCGCCCTCGTCCGGGCCTTCAACAAGGCAGAACGGGCGGAGCGCCACACCCGACGGCACTTCCGCAGGTGGGCCTGGACCGAGGGCACACCGACCTCTCCCTCCACCATGGGAAACAATGGGGGCTGATACCCCAAACACACCTCAAACGGGGAGAGGCCGGTGGCAGAGGACACCTGGCTGTTATGCGCATACTCGATCCAGGCCAGATGTTCACTCCAGGCCGTCGGGTGTGCGGATGTTACACAGCGCAGGGCTTGCTCCAATTCCTGATTGGCCTGTTCTGCCTGTCCATTGGTCTGCGGGTGATAACCGGACGAGAGGCTCACAGTGGCCCCCAGTTCCCGGCAGAAGCTCCTCCAGACGTGTGAGGAGAACTGGGGACCACGATCAGAGACAATATCGGTAGGTATCCCATGCAGACGGACGACGTGGTGGACCAGGAGGTCTGCTGTCTCCTGGGCTGTTGGGAGCTTCGGGAGGGCCATGAAGTGGGCCGCCTTGGAGAATCGGTCCACTATCGTGAAGATGGTGGTGTTGCCCTGGGACGGCGGGAGGCCTGTGACGAAATCCAGGCCTATATGGGACCAGGGGCGATGAGGCACAGGAAGTGGCTGGAGAAGCCCTTGGGACCTCTTGTGGTCTGCCTTGCCCCTGGCACAGGTGGTGCAGGCCTGGATGTGCTCCCGGACGTCGGCCTCCATAGATGCCCACCAGAAGCGCTGCCGGACAACTGCCACGGTCCTTCGCACCCCTGGATGACAGGAGAGCTTGGAACCGTGACAGAAGTCCAAGACTGCAGCTCTGGCCTCTGGTGGGACGTATAGACGATTCTTCGGACCAGTTCCGGGGTCCGGGCTCCGTGCCAGGGCCTCCCGGACGGTCTTCTCCATGTCCCAGGTGAGAGTGGCCACGATAGTGGACTCCGGAATGATGGGCTCCGGTGGATCCGACAGCACCGTTTTGACTTCGTCTTCGTGTACCCGGGACAAGGCATCCGATCTCTGGTTCTTGGTCCCAGGGTGATAGGTGATCCGGAAGTCAAAACGTCCGAAGAACAGTGACCAGCGGGCTTGCCTGGGGTTCAGCCGCTTGGCGGTCCTGATATTCTCCAGGTTCCGATGGTCAGTGAAAACCGTGAACGGCACAGACGCTCCCTCCAACAGGTGTCTCCACTACTCAAGAGCCTCTTTCACCGCAAGGAGTTCTCGATTGCCGACGTCATAGTTCCGTTCAGCTGGGGTCAACCTGCGAGAAAAGTAGGCACACGGGTGAAGAACCTTATCGGTCTCTCCGCTCTGGGATAGCACGGCTCCTATCCCTGAGTCAGAGGCGTCCACTTCAACCACGAACTGGCGGCTAGGGTCGGGCTGCACCAAAACTGGCGCAGTAGAGAACCGTCGTTTCAACTCCTTGAACTCGGCTTCGCACCGATCCGACCAGGTGAAGGGGACTTTTGGAGAGGTCAGGGCTGTCAGGGGGCTAACTACCTGACTGTAGCCCTTAATGAACCTCCTATAGAAATTAGCGAAGCCGATGAACTGTTGCAGCTTCCTACGGCTTGTTGGTTGGGGCCAATCTCTCACCGCCGCAACCTTGGCCGGATCAGGGGCGACAGAGTTAGAGGAGATGATAAACCCCAGGAAGGACAAAGACGTGCAGTGAAACTCGCACTTCTCGCCCTTCATAAACAGTCGGTTCTCTAACAACCGCTGCAGGACCTGACGTACATGCTGGACATGGGTCTCAGGATCCGGAGAAAAGATGAGAATATCGTCCAGATATACGAAGACGAATCGGTGCAGGAAGTCCCGCAAGACGTCGTTAACCAAGGCTTGGAACGTCGCGGGGGCGTTGGTGAGGCCGAACGGCATGACCAGGTACTCAAAGTGACCTAACGGGGTGTTAAATGCCATCTTCCATTCGTCTCCCTTCCGGATCCGAACCAGGTGATACGCATTTCTAAGATCCAGCTTAGTAAAGATTTTGGCTCCATGCAGGGGGGTGAACACGGAATCTAACAATGGCAACGGGTATCGGTTGCGAACCGTAATCTCATTCAGCCCCCTGTAATCAATGCATGGACGGAGTCCGCCATCTTTCTTGCCCACAAAAAAGAAACCTGCACCCATCGGGGAGGTGGAGTTCCGGATCAGCCCGGCAGCTAATGAGTCCCGGATGTAGGTCTCCATTGATTCGCGCTCAGGTCGTGAGAGGTTGTACAGCCTGCTGGACGGGAACTCAATGCCTGGAACCAAATCAATGGCACAATCGTACGGACGGTGCGGGGGAAGGGTGAGTGCCAGATCCTTGCTGAGGACGTCAGCAAGATCGTGGTACTCAACCGGCACCGCCGTCAGATTGGGAGGGGCTTTGACCTCCTCCTTAGCATGCAAACCGGGAGGAACCGAGGATCCTAAACACACCCGATGGCAGGTTTCGCTCCACTGAACCACTACCCCAGACGGCCAATCAATCCGGGGATTGTGTTTCAACATCCAGGGGAAGCCCAAAATCACACGGGAGGTAGAAGGAGTTACAAAAAAGTCAATCTCCTCCCGATGGTTTCCAGACACCACCAGAGTTACTGGTTGTGTCTTGTGTGTGATTAAAGGGAGGAGGGTGCCATCTAGTGCCCGCACCTGCAATGGCGAAGGGAGCGCCACCAGAGGGAGCCCTACCCTCCCTTGCCCATCTGCTGTCTTGCAGATTCCCTTCTGACCCCGTGTCCAACAGTGCTGGGGCTTGAAGGGTTAAATCCCCGCTCAGGATTATAACTGGGAGTCGTGTGGCAATCTGTGTGTGTCCCACGTGAATGTTATGACCCCCGCTTAGCCCAGTCTCTAAGGGCAGTTGTTGTCGTTCTGGCCGTTTGGGGCAGTTTTTCTGTATGTGCTCCTTTGAGCTGCAGAGAAAACACTCCCCGCGGACCAGCCTCCTCATTTTGGCCCTGTGCGTTTCCCTAACAACGTCAGCAGGGGGAGCTGTTGCCCCACGGAGCGCTGCGGCTGTGGAGCGTGGGGAGGGCGGCCCCTTTTCGAACCCGGAAGGGAGAGGGACGGCGCGTATCCAGCCACGTCCTTCGCCTCGCTCCCGACGGTGCTCCTCCAACCGATTGTCTAACCGTATAACGAGATCGATAAGCCCATCTAAATCCCGCGGTTCTTCCTTAGCTACCAGATGCTCCTTCAGGACCGATGACAGTCCGTTTATAAAGGCGGCGCGGAGCGCAACGTTATTCCAGCCGGACCTCGCAGCCGCTATGCGGAAGTCGACTGCATATTCGGCTGCGCACCGGCGCCCCTGTCGCATTGACAGCAACATTGTTGAAGTGGTCTCTCCTCTGTTAGGGTGATCAAACACTGTTCTGAACGCCCCCACAAACCCAGTGTATGCTGATAACAACCGTGAGTTCTGTTCCCAGAGTGCCGTAGCCCAGGCGCGTGCCTTACCCCGAAGCAAATTAATAACATAAGCCACCTTGCTGGCGTCAGACGCGTACATCACGGGTCGTTGTGCAAAGACGAGCGAACACTGCATCAGAAAGTCCGCGCACGTCTCCGCACAACCCCCGTATGGCTCAGGGGGACTTATGTATGCTTCAGGGGATGGTGGGGGGGTTTGTTGAACGACCAGGGAATGTAATACCCGGCACCGGGTCGGCAGGAGGAGGAGCCGCAGCAGCGCTCTGATCGCGCTTCCACCTGTGCGGTGAGGGCCTCCATCCTGCGATTAGGATGATGTTTGCTCGGACATCAAATCCAGCCGAGCGGTAAAGGCGGTGAGGATTTGCTGCAACTCACCGAGCATGCCTCCTGCAGACGCCTGTGCACCCGGCTCTTCCATTGGCTGTCCAGCAGATGGGTGACGCCCAAGTCCTGAATTCCCAGGTGATCACCGTCCCCGACTGTCGGATCTGGTACTGCTGGCGAAGAACAAAGACAGTCAAGTTTGGGTGTGTGTACCCCCGTAACAACAACGGTGGGAATGCCACCTCCACCTCTAACACACACTCATGCAGCGTCTGTTTTAACCACTTATCTGACGAGACGAAGGACGAAACAGTCGTGACCCACGCCGGTCCTCTGGTTGACAGCTGCAAACACAATAGCTCTGGAAATCACTGAATGCTGGCAGAGAATATTACCTCCATAGAAGTACGATATCTCGGCGATGAGGTGGAGATGACGTCTGGGTTTTATGGAGTGAGATGATGAAGAATGAATGACAGCTGTCAGGAATTAATGTGTGACAGCTGTCACTCCCGGCTGTGTCCGTGGCCACCTAATTAAGGATGTCAGCCTGTTAAATGCCTCATCATTACCCAGGAGAGGAGGGGACCAGAGATTATTAATTAATGCAGACATATCTGGAGAGGCCTTGCTATGCCTATTTTTGTGACATCCAAGTGTCTCATCCTAATATCACTGGCACCAGCATGAATAACTATGTGGCTATAGTGTCATGATCCTTTGGCTGACTATTCCACTGAAGTATTAAACTGCTCTAGCTTATGGACACAGCTCTCTAAGAGGACCACACTTTCTATCAACATTGCACAAGTTTAATGTAGAGTGAAATGTAATGTAAATTGTGCGCCAAAAATTCGAAACATGTAGCAGAAGTTAGCGCAAGCTAATGAAAACACTAACTACTCCTAGGATTCACACGAGTAAAATAATGAGCTAAAATTTGCAACCGTTACACTTAAACACTAACAGAGGTTTTAGACAGGTAGCAGGAATACAAGACACAATTAGAACCTTGTAAAAGTTAGAAGAGCGCTGTTCAAACCAGACACTAAGCAGGCAGTCCGTCTGACAAATGTTGCCAGGTCCAAGTTGGGGTCAAGGTTTCAGCTGCACAGGGGTCCTTTGTTTTCTCTTTTATTGACTTCAGTCATCTGGCATCACAATTATCACCCACTCACTGAAGACACGTTTTCCTTTAATCCACCTCCATCAGGGTGAAGATGGCTGATATATACTGTGACATGTGACCCTGCTTTCACAATCTTATACAAGTGATGTCTGTGAAAATTACATTCTCTGTGGGCTGCTGTCCGACTGCACACCTTTCTGAACAGCCAGAGCCTCTGCACTTGCTGCACACTGAAGGAATTCTGATTGAAACACTGCCTGCCATCATAACAAGGCTGCAGACTGTGATAACAATAATGACAATAATAACCAAGATTGCAGAGATGTGCACCCTTTGTTCTCAGTCCTGACTGGGCTTCATGTTATACTCATTTGGTCACATCTCAGAGAAATGTGTACATGATAGGTGTCACCTAGAGTGACCCACAAACAAACTGACTTTATTTATCTGCAAATCAGACAGAAACTTGATTACTGATGCATAAGAAAACCATAGCTGATTTCACACAAACATTCAAAATATAAAAAGGTGTGTTCTTGTGTTCCCCGGTCTCAAGTTCATCATGTCTGTGTTGTTGCTCCTGTCATGTCATTATGTTTTCCCCGGCCACAGTTCACCATGTCTTTGTGGTTTATGTATTTCTTAGGTTTATCATGTTTTGTCTCCAGATTACACTCTATTCTATTTTGAGTTCCGTGTTTACTTTCTGTGTGTGTACTTTGACTTAATTATTATTGCACAGTTGTTGGTTGATTATTGTTTGCGTCCTTATGTGTTCTTAGTTCCTTGTGCTAGATCCCCTTGACTTTACACCTTTGAGTCTCTATTTGATCTCTATTTCTGGTTTGGTGTTTGTTGTGTTTTGTTCTTTATCACTCCTGGATCTCTGGTTAGTCATTAGTCACATTCTGTTTGTGTTATTTCGTCACATGCGTGTCTGTCTCTCACACCTGCACCTGTTTGTTATAAGCTGCACCTTTTTTCTCTGTTCCGCTGGCGGTCATTTGACATTACGTGTTCTCGTTGGTCTCACCTTTGGTTGCTGTTTTTTGAAGTACCCCATGTCCATTTATTGGATACTTCATCTTCATTTATCAATAGTTCTGTGTCCTCTTTCGCACCTCCTGTTTTATCTCCGGCCTGTATTTTGTGTTGGACTTTGTATTCACGTCACTGCACCATGTTTGTTTGGATGTTATGGACACTTGGATCTTAATGCACCGTGGTTTGTAACACACCTCTGTGCCCCGCTGCCTGTGTACTGGAGTTCTTTTGACTTTGTCTCAGCTGCAGATCATAACAGACACAGGGCTTGTGATTCACTCACTCACTTGGACCTTGCTCAGAGGCACCTTAATGATTTTTCAATCTGACAGGGAAATGAGCCGAGGATACACTACCCACAAGCCCAACTCTTTAACGTCCAGACCAGATCACAACCTTTTTCTTTGAAGGTCCTCTACTTGCACTGAAGAATATCTATCTATCTATCTAGAGAGTGATTCTGTTAGTCTATTGATTATTTTCAGATTAGTTGATTATCCATTGGGGTGGCACGGTAGCTTGGTGGTTGGCAATGGTGCCTTACCACAACAAGGTCACAAGGATTGATTCCCGCCTGGTCCTTTCTTTGTGGTGTTTACATGTTCTCCCAGAAAATTAAAAAATGATTATCCTTTAATTTACCAGTAAAACGTACATGATACATCAACAGGCATGTAACAAGATATTTATCACATATTACAACAAAATAAAGAACAATAATCATACACATGAATCATGTAGAATGAATAATGGAAGTAAATCATGGAATGTTCTTATGTCTCTTTATAAAGTCACGAGTGTCTTTTTCACTGTCTCACAACTTCAGTATGAGACTCAAGCTGAAGAATTCTCCCTGATAGGGAGGCTAAAACCCTCTCACCTTGATCAGATATCTTGGTTGAATGAAATGATCTGGATCCTGTATCAGGATCCTGCACTTATCACCAGGGTAACACAAAATGGGGGTGTGTCATTGGTGGGGCCAAGAAATGGGGGCTCCTGATTGGATGAAAAGTGGGGCGATACAAAGCCTGGTATCACCCTGATTTTACTGCCACAGTTTCCAGGGCGGTTAATTTGACAGGGAAAGTGTATGATTTATCAGCCCTGTTTTTCTTGTATCTCCTGAGGGCTGGTTTACAAATATAGGGCAGATTGTTAGGATTGGTACTAAGTCTAGATGAACCCCAGTAAATGCAGGCAGAAAACTTGGGAGGATGTGGTGCCAAAAACAAAGATGATTTATTTTGTTCTCTCAAAAAAACAACACAAAACCAAAACAGTCTCAAATGTGCATATGACCAAGTTCCCAAAAAAATCCATACAAAAATCAAAACCATCTCAAATGTGCATGCAACCAAGTTCCTACAAAAATCCACACAGCTCCAGAAAACACAATCCTAAAACAAACCAAAATGTCATTTAATCATGACCTGGGGGGACTACAAAAATCCACACTCCCACATACACACACACACACACACACACACACACACACACACACACACACACACACACACACACACACACCACACACACACACACACACACACACACAGTCTTGAAACATAGTCACAGAGGAATATTCTTACAGAACAAATGAGAACCAGAGAGGATAAAAGGAAACAATGAGCCACCACTGACTGATAAACAAGGACGTGCTTAAATAACCAAACCGATGAAGAACAGGTGTGTTGAATCAGGGGAAGGAGGAAGAGCAAGTGCACAACAGAAGCTGACTGAACAAAATGGAGGATGTGTGTGATAGGGTCAAATGTCAATGAAGTTGGGATGTTGTGTGAAATGTAAATAAAAACAGAATACATTGATTTGCAAATCTACAACCTATATTCAATTGAATACACCACGTACACAAGATATTTAATGTTCAAACTGATAGACGTTTTTGTTTTTGTGCAAATATTTGCTCATTTTGAAATGGATGCCTGCAACATGTTTCAAAAAAGCTGGGACAGTCGTATGTTATCACTGCGTTATATCACCTTCCTTCTAACAACACTCAATAAGCATTGGGAACTGAGGAGACTAATTGTTGAAGTTTTGTAGGTGGAATTCTTCCCAGGGTCTCCGTTGTCGTATTTTGCGCTTCATAATGCGCCATACATTTTCAATTGGCGACAGGTCTGGACTGTAGGCAGGTCAGTCTAGTCTAGTACCTTCCTACACTGCCACACTGTTGTAACACCTGCAGAATGCATGTGATCCTCAACAATTTTGAATTTGTCCCTCCAAAATGAACACACTGATACCTGTTTGATAAATAACTGGCTAACCAATCAAGTGCTAATCCTCTAATGCCATACTTCTGTAATTTGTCCAATAATAAAGAATGATCTATGGTATCAAATGCTTTCTGTAAATCAAAGAAAACCCCTACAGTATATTGCTTCATCTCTATTGCATTTGTGACTTGCTCAACAAAGTCAATTGTAGCCAGTGAAGTATTGCGACTTTTTCTAAAACCATACTGCTGTTCACTAAGTATATGATGTTTGGATATGAAATCATTCAGCCTCTTTACAAATATTTTTTCCAGAATTTTAGAAAACTGTGATAACAAAAAAATTGGCCTATAATTTGAAAAGACATGCTTGTCACCAGATTTAAACAAAGGTTTCACCTTAGCTATTTTCATTTTAGAAGGGAATTTCCCAGTCATCAGTGACAAATTGCAAATATATGTTAAAGGTTTAATGTTTTGATCAAAAACATACTAAAGTTATCACAGTCAGTTGATTTTTCCCCTTTAATTTATAAACAATGTTGATAATTTCATTTTCATCTACTTCTTTAATGTACATTGAATCCAAAACAGAATTAATTAATTTGCTGTTGTCCATAGAATGTGTTTTAGAAGATATGACAGAATTTGATCAATTTTTCCCCACATTAACAAAATAATTATTGAAATGATCTGCAATGACTTTGGTTTTTACAGTTTTATCAGAACCTGTATAAAAATAATGTTGGGAAGGTGTCGTAACACGGACCCGCAACAGGGGGCGCAAATGAACGGACAATGGATAAGACAAAGAGTAACAATTTAATGTTGTGAAACACACAACTGGATACAGACAAAGATAATGCCAATTAAACACAAGGTGACGTGCGGGCAGGCTCGAAGATAGGAGACCTCTGGCGATCGGAGAGCCGGGACCCACACAGCTTCCACCACCAACGGCCTGAAGAACACCGGAGCCGCCAAGTCCTGAGTCCCCAGGTGGTCACCGTCTTCTGTTGCAGACCCTGGTACTGCTGGCAGAAGATGAAAAACAGTTAATGGTGAGTGTGTATCCACACACCCAGTAATCCTTCACCTACAGATCTTCGAGGAGGGCAAACCTCCACCTCTGATACAAAGTCACCCGTGCAGCTCCTGACAGTGGCTCCTTGGATGGAGTGAGAGGCGAAGACGTCGCAGACTCTCACTGCACGCCAATCCAAAACCCCTGAATCCTCAGGAATACGGCTGCACACAGAACAATTAGTTAATATTTGATCACAGCAGAGAATTACCTTACATGGTAGTTGATCTCTCGGCGAGGAGGTGGAGTAATAATCCGGCTTTTGTAGGGATGCAGGTGATTGGTGACAGCTGGTGTAAATGAGTGACAGCGGCCTTAGCCCTCGTCCGGGCCTGCAACAGGGCAGAACGGGCGGTCCGCCACACCCGGCGGCACCTCCGCAGGTGGGCCTGGACTGAGGGGACCCCGACCTCTCCCTCCACAAGTGGAAACAATGGGGGCTGATACCCCAAACACGCCTCAAAAGGGGAGAGGCCGGTAGCAGATGAGACTTGGCTGTTGTGGGCGTACTCGATCCAGGCCAGATGGTCACTCCAAGCCGCCGGATGCGCGGAGGTTATGCAGCGGAGGGCCTGTTCCAACTCCTGGTTCGCCCGCTCTGCCTGGCCGTTCATCTGTGGGTGATACCCGGACGAGAGACTTACGGTGGCTTCCAGTTCCTTACAAAAACTCCCTCCAGACCTGCGAGGAGAACTGGGGACCACGATCCGAAACGATGTCCGATGGTATCCCATGCAGACACACGACGTGGTGGACCAGGAGGTCTGCTGTCTCCTGGGCCGTCGGGAGCTTTGGGAGGGCCACGAAGTGGGCCGCCTTGGAGAACCGGTCCACTATT
This sequence comes from Thalassophryne amazonica, assembly GCF_902500255.1. Taxonomy (NCBI): domain Eukaryota; kingdom Metazoa; phylum Chordata; class Actinopteri; order Batrachoidiformes; family Batrachoididae; genus Thalassophryne; species Thalassophryne amazonica. Next base: position 36,791,201 of record NC_047117.1, read on the forward strand.
GTGAGGATGACTGTGTTGCCCTGGGACGGTGGGAGGCCCGTGACAAAGTCCAGGCCGATGTGACACCAGGGGCGATGAGGCACAGGCAGGGGCTGGAGGAGGCCCCTGATCTTATGATGATCTGCCTTGCCCCCAGCACAGGTGGTACAGGCCTGGACATAGTCCCGGACGTCGGCTTCCAGTGACGCCCACTAGAAGCACTGCTGGACTACTGCCACGGTCCTACGCACTCCGGGATGACAGGAGAGCTTGGATCCGTGGCAGAAGTCCAAGACGGCAGCCCTAGCTTCTGGTGGGACGTAGAGTCTGTTCTTAGGACCGTTCCCCGGGTCCGGGTTCCTTGCCGGCCCTGGGGCCGGCCCGGACGGTCTTCTCCACGTCCCATGTGAGGGTGGCCACGACAGTGGACTTGGGAACGATGGTCTCGATGGGGTCTGACAACTCGGCCTTGGCTTCCTCTTCGTGCACCCGGGACAGTGCGTCGGATCGTTGGTTCCTAGTCCCGGGACAGTAGGTGATCCGGAAGTCAAAGCGTCCGAAGAACAGGGACCAGCGGGCTTGCCTGGGGTTCAGCCGCTTGGCGGTCCGGATGTATTCCAGGTTCCGATGGTCCGTGAAAACCGTGAAAGGCACCGTAGCTCCCTCCAACAGGTGTCTCCACTCTTCAAGAGCCTCCTTCACCGCGAGGAGTTCCCGATTGCCCACGTCATAGTTACGTTCAGCGGGGGTCAACCTGCGGGAAAAGTAGGCACATGGATGGAGAACCTTGTTGGACTCCCCGCTCTGGGACAGAACGGCTCCTATCCCTGAGTCAGAGGCGTCCACCTCCACTATGAACTGGCGAGTAGGATCAGGCTGCACCAGAACTGGTGCAGACGAAAACCGGCATTTCAACTCCCTAAACGCGGCCTCGCACCGATCCGACCAGGTGAAGGGGACTTTAGTGGAGGTCAGGGCAGTCAGGGGGCTAACAACCTGACTGTAACCTTTAATGAACCTCCAGTAGAAATTTGCAAAGCCGAGGAACTGTTGCAGCTTCCTATGGCATGTTGGTTGGGGCCAATCTCTCACCGCCGCAACCTTGGCCGGATCCGGGGCGACGGAGTTGGAGGAGATGATGAACCCCAGGAAGGACAAAGAAGTGCAGTGGAACTCACACTTCTCGCCCTTCACAAACAACCGGTTTTCTAGTAACCGCTGCAGGACCTGACGTACATGCTGGACATGAGTCTCAGGGTCCGGAGAAAAGATGAGTATATCATCCAGATATACGAAGACAAACCGGTGCAGGAAGTCCCGCAAGACGTCATTAACCAATGCTTGGAACGTCGCGGGGGCATTAGTGAGGCCGAACGGCATGACCAGGTACTCAAATGACCTAACGGGGTGTTAAATGCCGTCTTCCATTCGTCTCCCTTCCGGATCCGAACCAGGTGGTACGCATTCCTAAGATCTAGTTTGGTGAACATTTTGGCTCCATGCAGGGGCGTGAACACCGAATCCAACAGGGGCAACGGGTATCGATTGCGAACCGTAATCTCGTTCAGCCCTCTGTAGTCAGTGCATGGACGGAGTCCGCCGGCTTTTTTACCCACAAAAAAGAAACCCGCACCCATCGGGGAGGTGGAGTTCTGAATCAACCCGGCGACTAAGGAGTCCCGGATGTAGGTCTCCATCGATTCGCGTTCCGGACGTGAGAGGTTGTACATTCTACTGGATGGGTACTCAGCGCCCGGAATCAAATCGATGGCACAATCGTACGGTCGGTGCGGGGGAAGAGTGAGTGCCAGATCTTTGCTGAAGACGTCAGCAAGATCGTGGTACACCTCGGGCACCGCCGTCAGATTGGGGGGGACTTTGACCTCCTCTTTAGCTGTGATTCCGGGTGGAACCGAGGATCCAAGACACTCCCGGTGGCAGGTTTCGCTCCACTGCGTCACCACCCCAGACGGCCAATCAATCCGGGGATTGTGCTTCACCATCCATGGAAATCCCAGAATCACTCGGGAGGTAGAAGGTGTCACAAAAAACATGATCTCCTCCCTGTGATTCCCAGACACAACCAAGGTCACTGGCTGTGTCTGATGTGTGATTAACGGGAGTAGAGTGCCATCTAGTGCTCGCACCTTCAATGGTGAAGGCAGAGCCACCAGAGGAAGCCCTACTTCCCTGGCCCATCTGCTATCCAGCAGATTCCCTTCTGACCCCGTGTCTACCAGTGCTGGGGCGTGAAGGGTTAAATCCCCACTTAGGATTGTTACTGGGATTCGTGCTGATTTATGGGTTTTCCCCGTGTACATATTATGGCCCACCCTTAACCCAGTTCCTAAGGATGGGCGTTGGAGTTTGATCGTTTGGGGCAGTCTTTTAACCTGTGCTCACAAGAGCCACAGAAAAAACACTCCCTGCGGGCCAGCCTCCTTTGTATGATATTTGATTTTAATTTGGCCCTGCTTGTGTCCATAGCTTCGTCAGCAGGGGGAGCTGTTGCCACACGGAGCCCTCTGGCAGTGGAACGTGGGGAAGACGACACCCTTTCGGACCCGGAGTTAAGAGGGACGGCTTGAGCCCGACCACGCCCCCCCGGCCTGCTCCCGACGGTGTTCATTCAACCGGTTGTCTAAGCGTATAACCAAATTGATAAGCCCGTCGAAATCTTGCGGTTCCTCCTTAGCCAGCAAATGCTCCTTCAGGACTGGAGACAGTCCGTTTATGAAGGCAGCGCGGAGCGCAACATTATTCCAGCCGGACCTCGCAGCCGCGATGCGGAAGTCGACTGCATAATCAGCTGCGCTTCGGCACCCCTATCTCATTGACAGCAGCACGCTCGAGGCGGTCTCGCCTCTGTTGGGATGATCAAACACCTGTTTGAATTCCGTACAAACCCAGCGTATGACGTCAGGAGCCACGAATTCTGTTCCCAAAGCGCCGTAGCCCAGGCGCGTGCCTCACCTCGAAGCAAATTAATCACATAAGCCACCCGGCTGGCATCTGATGAGTACATAACTGGACGCTGTGCAAAAACGAGCGAAGAAGTCTGCGCACGCTTCGACACAGCCTCCGTACGGTTCTGGAGGGCTTATGTAAGCTTCAGGGGACGGTGGGGGGGTTTGTTGAACGGCCAGTGGAACATCTATCTGTGGCCCAGAGCCAGCAGGAGGAGTCACTGCAGCAGCGCTCGAGTCGCGCGCTTCCACTCTGGCGGTGAGAGCCTCCACCCTCCGATTGAGGACTGCATTCTGCTCGGTTACCAGATTTAACTGAGCGGTGAAAGCGGTAAGGATTTCCTGCAGATCACTTACCACGCCTCCTGCTGACGCCTGCGCTCCTTGTTCTCCCATTGGCTGTTCAAGCTGTGGTTGATGCCCCTCGGGATCCATGACGAATGGCTGAGAAATCCTGTTGGGAAGGTGTCGTAACACGGACCCGCAACAGGGGGCAAAAATGAACGGACAATGGATAAGACAAAGAGTAACAATTTAATGTTGTGAAACGCACAACTGGATACAGACAAAGATAATGCCAATTAAACACAAGGTGACGTGCGGGCAGGCTCGAAGATAGGAGACCTCTGGCGATCGGAGAGCCGGGACCCACACAGCTTCCACCACCAACGGCCTGAAGAACACCGGAGCCGCCAAGTCCTGAGTCCCCAGGTGGTCACCTTCTTCTGTTGCAGACCCTGGTACTGCTGGCAGAAGATGAAAAAACAGTTAATGGTGAGTGTGTATCCACACACCCAGTAATCCTTCACCTACAGATCTTCGAGGAGGGCAAACCTCCACCTCCGATACAAAGTCACCCGTGCAGCTCCTGACAGTGGCTCCTTGGATGGAGTGAGAGGCGAAGACGTCGCAGACTCTCACTGCACGCCAATCCAAAAACCCTGAATCCTCAGGAATACGGCTGCACACAGAACAATTAGTTAATACTTGATCACAGCAGAGAATTGCCTTACACGGTAGTTGATCTCTCGGCGAGGAGGTGGAGTAATAATCCGGCTTTTGTAGGGATGCAGGTGATTGGTGACAGCTGGTGTAAATGAGTGACAGCTGTCACTCTTTGTCTCGGTGCCCTCTCATGCTTGAAGCCCGCACTCCAAGCAGGGCGCCGACTGGTGGTGGTGGGCCAGCAGTACCTCCTCTTCAGCGGCCCACACAACAAATAAATTGGATAATCTTTAACTATTTTCCTCTTGTTATAATTTCATTTAATATCTTCCAGGTGCCAGTAACATTGGTTTTATTTTTAACCAATAAGTCACAATAATATTGCTTCTTACATAATTGTTTGATATTCGTTAATTTATTTTTTATATATCTTAGATTTACTTTCAGCCTCCTTAGTTCTAAATTTTATAAACTGCTTATACAAAAGATTTTTATTTTTGCATGCATTCTGGAGACCACTTGTAACCCAAGGTTTGTCAGTTTTTTGAGCATTTTTACTTAATGGCACCAAGGGACAATATCTATCATATAAATTCGAAACAATGGCGAGAAAAGATTCATATGATTTGTCGATGTCATCATTGTAAATATCACACCAATCCTGCTGCATTAAGGCCCTTCTAAAATTTTCAAGGGTAACTTCAGTTAATTTTCTTTTGATATGTACAGTCTTTCTGGTCATATCCATCAACTAAGAGCTGAAAAGCTGCAAAAACCGGCATATGATCGCTGACATCACTATTGAGTATTCCACCTGTTTGTTCCCTGCAGTAGTATTTGTCAATATATTATCAATAAGTGTTGATGTGTTCATAGTTATCCCGGTTGGGTGTGTGATTACTGGAAACAATCCCATATAAAACACAGAGTTTATAAATTCAGTTATTTGTACCTGACCATACGGATTTCAAAAATCCACATTAAAGTCTCCACAGACAAACAAAAACTTATTTTTCACTGTATTGTACATTTCTGTCAATTTATCCACAAAAGTATCTATATTAGATCCTGGAGCTCTGTAAACACAACTTATAAAGATATTTTTTGATTTTTTTTACATTTAATTTCCACAGTGACACATTCCATAATATTTTCCAAGGAAAAAGACATATTTTTTACAATTTCACATTGATAATTTGAAGATATATAAAGTGCGCCCCTCCACAACGTTTATGCATCGTGTTTATAGCAAAAAAATCATATCCCTCAATCTGCACAGCATCAACTAGCTCCTCTCTGAGCCAAGTTTCAGTACTTGCTATAACTGAAAAATGTTTATTAGACATTCTTAAACAGTCCTGTAGTTTTGAGAAATTTGCAGGAAGACTTCTAATGTTAAAATGTATGATGGAGAAAGTTCCATTTGTAATAGGATAATCCTTCAATTGTTCTTCAGTAAAGTAGCTACACTGATGACTAATATTTTCAAGAAAAAAAACAATCTGGATCAATATTATTTTCAAAATCATGAAATCCGTGTTCAGTATCTTCAAAGATTCTTAAATTATGCACATGAGGAGGAATTTCATCATCAGATGAAAAAAAACAATCTGTAGGATAAGACATTGATTATATATGAGGATGTTACCATTTATATATATATATATATATATATATATATATATATATATATATATATATATATATATATATATATATATATCAATCAATCAATCCGTCAATTTTTTTATATAGCGCCAAATCACAACAAACAGTTGCCCCAAGGCGCTTTATATTGTAAGGCAAGGCCATACAATAATTATGTAAAACCCCAACAGTCAAAACGACCCCCTGTGAGCAAGCACTTGGCTACAGTGGGAAGGAAAAACTCCCTTTTAACAGGAAGAACCTCCAGCAGAACCAGGCTCAGGGAGGGGCAGTCTTCTGCTGGGACTGGTTGGGGCTGAGGGAGAGAACCAGGGAAAAAGACATGCTGTGGAGGGGAGCAGAGATCGATCACTAATGATTAAATGCAGAGTGGTGCATACAGAGCAAAAAGAGAAAGAAACAGTGGCATCATGGGAACCCCCCAGCAGTCTACGTCTATAGCAGCATAACTAAGGGATGGTTCAGGGTCACCTGATCCAGCCCTAACTATAGCTTTAGCAAAAGGAAAGTTTTAAGCCTAATCTTAAAAGTAGAGAGGGTGTCTGTCTCCCTGATCTGAATTGGGAGCTGGTTCCACAGGAGAGGAGCCTGAAAGCTGAAGGCTCTGCCTCCCATTCTACTCTTACAAACCCTAGGAACTACAAGTAAGCCTGCAGTCTGAGAGCGAAGCGCTCTATTGGGGTGATATGGTACTACGAGGTCCCTAAGATAAGATGGGACCTGATTATTCAAAACCTTATAAGTAAGAAGAAGAATTTTAAATTCTATTCTAGAATTAACAGGAAGCCAATGAAGAGAGGCCAATATGGGTGAGATATGCTCTCTCCTTCTAGTCCCTGTCAATACTCTAGCTGCAGCATTTTGAATTAACTGAAGGCTTTTTAGGGAACTTTTAGGACAACCTGATAATAATGAATTACAATAGTCCAGCCTAGAGGAAATAAATGCATGCATTAGTTTTTCAGCATCACTCTGAGACAAGACCTTTCTGATTTTAGAGATATTGCGTAAATGCAAAAAAGCAGTCCTACATATTTGTTTAATATGCGCTTTGAATGACATATCCTGATCAAAAATGACTCCAAGATTTCTCACAGTATTACTAGAGGTCAGGGTAATGCCATCCAGAGTAAGGCTCTGGTTAGACACCATGTTTCTAAGATTTGTGGGGCCAAGTACAATAACTTCAGTTTTATCTGAGTTTAAAAGCAGGAAATTAGAGGTCATCCATGTCTTTATGTCTGTAAGACAATCCTGCAGTTTAGCTAATTGGTGTGTGTCCTCTGGCTTCATGGATAGATAAAGCTGGGTATCATCTGCGTAACAATGAAAATTTAAGCAATACCGTCTAATAATACTGCCTAAGGGAAGCATGTATAAAGTGAATAAAATTGGTCCTAGCACAGAACCTTGTGGAACTCCATAATTAACTTTAGTCTGTGAAGAAGATTCCCCATTTACATGAACAAATTGTAATCTATTAGACAAATATGATTCAAACCACCGCAGCGCAGTGCCTTTAATACCTATGGCATGCTCTAATCTCTGTAATAAAATTTTATGGTCAACAGTATCAAAAGCAGCACTGAGGTCTAACAGAACAAGCACAGAGATGAGTCCACTGTCCGAGGCCATAAGAACATCATTTGTAACCTTCACTAATGCTGTTTCTGTACTATGATGAATTCTAAAACCTGACTGAAACTCTTCAAATAGACCATTCCTCTGCAGATGATCAATTAGGTGTTTTACAACTACCCTTCCAAGAATTTTTGAGAGAAAAGGAAGGTTGGAGATTGGCCTATAATTAGCTAAGATAGTCAAGTGATGGCTTTTTAAGTAATGGTTTAATTACTGCCACCTTAAAAGCCTGTGGTACATAGCCAACTAACAAAGATAGATTGATCATATTTAAGATCGAAGCATTAAATAATGGTAGGGCTTCCTTGAGCAGCCTGGTAGGAATGGGGTCTAATAAACATGTTGATGGTTTGGATGAAGTAACTAGTGAAAATAACTCAGACAGAACAATTGGAGAGAAAGAGTCTAACCAAATACCGGCATCACTGAAAGCAGCCAAAGCAGCCGTCTTTGGGATGGTTATGAGTAATTTTTTCTCTAATAGTTAAAATTTTGTTAGCAAAGAAAGTCATGAAGTCATTACTAGTTAAAGTTAATGGAATACTCAGCTCAATAGAGCTCTGACTCTTTGTCAGCCTGGCTACAGTGCTGAAAAGAAACCTGGGGTTGTTCTTATTTTCTTCAATTAGTGATGAGTAGAAAGATGTCCTAGCTTTACGGAGGGCTTTTTTTTATAGAGCAACAGACTCTTTTTCCAGGCTAAGTGAAGATCTTCTAAATTAGTGAGACGCCATTTCCTCTCCAACTTACGGGTTATCTGCTTTAAGCTACGAGTTTGTGAGTTATACCACAGAGTCAGGCACTTCTGATTTAAAGCTCTCTTTTTTAGAGGAGCTACAGCATCCAAAGTTGTCTTCAATGAGGATGTAAAACTATTGACGAGATACTCTATCTCACTTACAGAGTTTAGGTAGCTACTCTGCACTGTGTTGGTATATGGCATTACAGAACATAAAGAAGGAATCATATCCTTAAACCTAGTTACAGCGCTTTCTGAAAGACTTCTAGTGTAATGAAACTTATTCCCCACTGCTGGGTAGTCCATCAGAGTAAATGTAAATGTTATTAAGAAATTATCAGACAGAAGGGAGTTTTCAGGGAATACTGTTAAGTCTTCTATTTCCATACCATAAGTCAGAACAAGATCTAAGATATGATTAAAGTGGTGGGTGGAGTGGACTCATTTACTTTTTGAGCAAAGCCAATAGAGTCTAATAATAGATTAAATGCAGTGTTGAGGCTGTCATTCTCAGCATCTGTGTGGATGTTAAAATCGCCCACTATAATTATCTTATCTGAGCTAAGCACTAAGTCAGACAAAAGGTCTGAAAATTCACAGAGAAACTCACAGTAACGACCAGGTGGACGATAGATAATAACAAATAAAACTGGTTTTTGGGACTTCCAATTTGGATGGACAAGACTAAGAGTCAAGCTTTCAAATGAATTAAAGCTCTGTCTGGGTTTTTGATTAATTAATAAGCTGGAATGGAAGATTGCTGCTAATCCTCCGCCCCGGCCCGTGCTACGAGCATTCTGACAGTTAGTGTGACTCGGGGGTGTTGACTCATTTAAACTAACATATTCATCCTGCTGTAACCAGGTTTCTGTAAGGCAGAATAAATCAATATGTTGAGCAATTATTATATCATTTACCAACAGGGACTTAGAAGAGAGAGACCTAATGTTTAATAGACCACATTTAACTGTTTTAGTATGTGGTGCAGTTGAAGGTGCTATATTATTTTTTCTTTTTGAATTTTTATGCTTAAATAGATTTTTGCTGGTTATTGGTAGTCTGGGAGCAGGCACCGTCTCTACGGGGATGGGGTAATGAGGGGATGGCAGGGGAGAGAAGCTGCAGAGAGGTGTGTAAGACTACAACTCTGCTTCCTGGTCCCAACCCTGGATAGTCACGGTTTGGAGGATTTAAGAAAATTGGCCAGATTTCTAGAAATGAGAGCTGCTCCATCCAAAGTGGGATGGATGCCGTCTCTCCTAACAAGACCAGGTTTTCCCCAGAAGCTTTGCCAATTATCTATGAAGCCCACCTCATTTTTGGACACCACTCAAACAGCCAGCAATTCAAGGAGAACATGCGGCTAAACATGTCACTCCTGGTCCGATTGGGGAGGGGCCCAGAGAAAACTACAGAGTCCGACATTGTTTTTGCAAAGTTACACACCGATTTAATGTTAATTTTAGTGACCTCCGATTGGCGTAACCGGGTGTCATTACTGCCGACGTGAATTACAATCTTACCAATTTACGCTTAGCCTTAGCCAGCAGTTTCAAATTTCCTTCAATGTCGCCTGCTCTGGCCCCCGGAAGACAATTGACAATGGTTGCTGGTGTCGCTAACTTCACATTTCGCAAAACAGAGTCGCGAATAACCAGAGTTTGATCCTCGGCGGGTGTGTCGTCGAGTGGGGAAAAAACGGTTAGAGATGTGAACGGGTTGGCGGTATACACGGGGCTTCTGTTTAGGGCTACGCTTCCTCCTCACAGTCACCCAGTCAGCCTGCTTTCCCGGCTGCTCGGGATCTGCCAGGGGGTAACTAACGGCGGCTAAGCTACCTTGGTCCGCACCGACTACAGGGGCCTGGCTAGCTGTAGAATTTTCCACGGTGCGGAGCCGAGTCTCCAATTCGCCCAGCCTGGCCTCCAAAGCTACGAATAAGCTACACTTATTACAAGTACCGTTACTGCTAAAGGAGGCCGAGGAATAACTAAACATTTCACACCCAGAGCAGAAAAGTGCGGGAGAGACAGGAGAAGCCGCCATGCTAAATCGGCTAAGAGCTAGTAGCTACGCTAAGCTAGCGGATTCCTAAAACACGCAAAGTGAATAATGTGTAAATAATTTAGAGGTGATTCAGCAGAAGAAGTGCTTTAGTTAAGGCACGTATGTTGTGTGGGCCGCTGAAGAGGAGGTACTGCTGGCCCACCACCACCAGTGGGCGCTCTGCCTGGAGTGCGGGCTCCAGGCACCAGAGGGCGCCGCCGCCTCTCAGGAGCAGCCATGGTGACAGCTGTCACCCATCACCTGAGACAGCTGACAGCAATCATCAGTGGGGTATATCAGCAGGACAGCATCTCCACCTCATTGCCGAGATATCGTTTCTACCTGAAAGGTAACGTATCAAAGCTGACGGAGTGTATCCTTTTGGATTAGTGCTTAGATTGTGGATTACTGTTCCAACGAGAGGTGGAGGTAACTTCCCTGCTGTTCGGAGTCTTGGGTGCAAACGCGCCCCCATCTAACTGTTCTTTGTTCCTCGCCAGCAGTACCAGGTCCGACACGCGGAGGCAGTGGCCACCTGGGAGTTCGGGACTTGGCGGCTCCAGTATTCCCGGGGTCCTGTGGCGGAGGAAGCCGTGTGGTTCCGGTCTTACCTTGGAGAGGCGTCTCCTATCTTCGAGCCTGCCCACACAACACTTTTGTGAATTGACTGTTGTCCATTTCCATGATTGGTTGTATTCGTTGTGCACGTTCACAACAGTAAAGCCTTGTTATTGACTTTCTCCATTGTCTGTTCATTTGCGCCCCCTGTTGTGGGTCCGTGTACTGACACTTTCCCAACAACGTAAAGATTACACTGGGAAACAAATCGTAATCTAGATAACTAGATCAATCTAACTGCACAGATTAAACAGCTAACAGATACAGAAAAACACCGCTGTGCTCCGGAACAGGAAGTGATACAATACCGCAGTGAGAGCCAACCACCAGTAGAGGCAAGCAAGAGGGGATCACACTCAACAAAAATATAAACGCAACACTTTTGGTTTTGCTCCCATTTTGTATGAGATGAACTCAAAGATCTAAAACTTTTTCCACATATACAATATCACCATTTCTCTCAAATACTGTGCACAAACCAGTCTAAATCTGTGATAGTGAGCACTTCTCCTTTGCTGAGATAATCCATCCCACCTCACAGGTGTGCCATATCAAGATGCTGATTAGACACCATGATTAGTGCACAGGTGTGCCTTAGACTGCCCACAATAAAAGGCCACTCTGAAAGGTGCAGTTTTATCACACAGCACAATGCCACAGATGTCGCAAGATTTGAGGGAGCGTGCAATTGGCATGCTGACAGCAGGAATGTCAACCAGAACTGTTGCTCGTGTATTGAATGTTCATTTCTCTACCATAAGCCATCTCCAAAGGCGTTTCAGAGAATTTGGCAGTACATCCAACCAGCCTCACAACCGCAGACCACGTGTAACCACACCAGCCCAGGACCTCCACATCCAGCATGTCACCTCCAAGATCGTCTGAGACCAGCCACTCGGACAGCTGCTGGAACAATCGGTTTGCATAACCAAAGAATTTCTGCACAACCTGTCTCAGGGAAGCTCATCTGCATGCTCGTCATCCTCATCGGGGTCTCGACCTGACTCCAGTTCGTCGTCGTAACCGATTTGAGTGGGCAAATGCTCACATTCGCTGCTGTTTGGCACTTTGGAGAGGTGTTCTCTTCACGGATGATGCGAAGGAGATGTGTTGCACTGCATGAGGCAAATGGTGGTCACACCAGATACTGACTGGTATCCCCCCCCAATAAAACAAAACTGCACCTTTCAGAGTGGCCTTTTATTGTGGGCAGTCTAAGGCACACCTGTGCACTAATCATGGTGTCTAATCAGCATCTTGATATGGCACACCTGTGAGGTGGGATGGATTATCTCAGCAAAGGAGAAGTGCTCACTATCACAGATTTAGACTGGTTTGTGCACAGTATTTGAGGGAAATGGTGATATTGTGTATGTGGAAAAACTTTTAGATCGTTGAGTTAATCTCATACAAAATGGGAGCAAAACCAAAAGTGTTGCGTTTATATTTTTGTTGAGTATATATATATATGTGTTTTTAAAAAAGTTGTAATCCACAAACCAAACTTGCAGCTGACTGTTTGATATGCAATTTCTGCATTTTTCTTCATCAGATGTTCATTTACGTACACCTCTGTTTCCCTCAACTTTTTTGTCTGCGTTAATGAATCATTCTTAAAATTCCTATTTGGAAACCCGACAATAATAACCGGTTTTGACTTCCTGTCTTTTCTTGACACAGAATGGCAGTCTGCAATGTCAGTATTATTAATGAGGATGTCCTTGAAGGAAAAAAACTGAATCAGCTGTTGCTCCAGTGACTGAGTTTCTTCCTGTGTGTCCTCTATGTCACCGGCACCGCTGCCCACAGCCGCTGACCTGGCATATGTTCGATGCTTAATGTTTAGTCTGAACACAAATACCTCATCCATCCTCGTGTGTTGCTCTAGTTCATCAACACGGTTTTCCAGTGCTCTAATTTTAATGTCTTCTCCTGTACAGTTCTTTTAAGATCTCGAACCTCTTTCAGTAACCAAGCAGCTCAGTCTGTTTTTTCACCACACCACTGAGTTCATCCAACATGAAATTTAATGAGAGCTTGATCTCATCCAAGTCTTCACTGCTAATGGCTTTTTTGGCATGTTTGGAGAAAAAGTTTTACCTTGTAGGCAGCAACAACAACGTCCACTCGCGGGGGGCCCATGTCCGATGTAAAGCCCAGGCCTGGTAGTCCAGCTGCTGCTGTCACTCTCCCGCGCCTCCGGTGCTCATCAGCTCCGCCGCTGTCGCTGGAAAGCTCCGCCATCAAGGCTCCTCAGTTCTGATGTCGTAACCCGTCAGCTCAACCGCCGCTGCCGGAAAAAACCACCGTCGGCTCTTGTCAGCTCCGCCGCCACCACTGGAACTCTGCCCCTGCTGCTGGAAAGTTCCCCATCAAAGCTCGTCAGTTCAGCCGCCGCTTGCAGGCAGCAACTACAACGTCCACCCGCCGGGACCCCGTGTCCGATGTAAAGCCCAGGCCTGGTGATCCAGCTGCCGCTGTCACTCTCCTGCACCTCTGGGACTTGTCAGCTCTGCCGCTGTCGCTGGAAAGCTCCGCTGTCGAGGCTTGTCAGCTCCAACATCGAACCCGTCAGCTCAACTGCTCAAACCGCTGCTGCCGGAAAAACTCAACCTTTGCACTCGTCAGCTCCACCGCCATTACTGGAAAATCTGCCGCAGCTGCTGGAAAGTTCCCGGTGCTCGTCAGCTCAGTCGCTGCTGCCAGAGAAACTCCGCCGTCACCACCTTCAGCTTCTACTGGCATGTCTGAACTGCGTCACCACTGTCTCTGAACTGCGTCACACTCATCTGAACTGCGTCCAAAGTGGTGATCCTTGCCCCAACTTTGCTTGTGAACAGCTGAGCCTTTTGGGGATGCTCCTTTTATACCCAATCATGACACTCACATGTTTCCAATTAACCTGTTCACCTGTGGAATGTTCCAAACAGGTATTCTTTGACCATTCATCAACTTTCCCAGTCTGTTGTTGGTATCCAGGTATCGATAAGGCGTTCCCTTATTGATACCTCTTGTGAATTTTCTGTGTACTAAAAGTAGGCTTACAAGTTTTCTATGTCAACAACATTTTATTGAGTCTCAAAGTAAATAAATATGAAATTGGCCACTGGATCCTTGATCTCTGGACATGAATAAAAATATATAAAATCTGTACATGGCCACTTGATCCTTGATCTCTGGACATGAACAGAATCTCTACATGATGGATCCTTGATCTCTGGACAGAAATAGAAATAAACACAATCTGTAGTTTTTGTCAAAAGCATTTCCTTTCAGATATTAATGGGACAAATGTAACTCCATAGCCTCTGAGCTGAGCTTGCAGCTGGCTGTGCACACATCAGGATGTAATTCATAAAGAACTCATTTTGGGAGAAAAAAAACTGTTGGTCGGTTGTAGCTTGTTGTTTGCAGAACGTTTGGAAAGATGTGTCATTTGATTAAAACGGAGATTCACTTTGAAGTTATTAATTCCGACCAAAGTCTATCCAACTTAACGTTTGGAGCTGTGTACTTAGTCCCACAAAACAGGAATGGAAGGATGATTCTCGTTTCTTGGCCACAATAAGACAAGAGTCCCAGTTAGTGACTTTAATCTGCACAAAAGTGACTCACAATTTACAATTTAAATAGCTTTGAGAGGGGTTAATGAACAAACTGTGGACTTGCAAAGAAGAAAAAAAAGCAAGCAGAGAAACCAGTGAAGGCAGCGAGTTGAAGCACTGCTTTGTTGGTACAAGCTTCAAGCAGATCCACTCTGTAGCTCTGCAATGAAAATAATGATCATTTCTCAATAAAAAACACCCTCAAAAATAATGGCTGCCTCACTGTAATGTCAAATGAAGAACCGATAAGAGAATCATAAGCAAAAAGGCTACTGAAGTTGGTGGATCAACATTTCTTATCGATCTTAAACAGGAACCGGTTTTTGATACCAACCCTGTTGTTGTCCATTCGGCTGCTCCTGTATTGTTCAGTATTGTCACAGCAGATTTCCTTGGTCCCCCATATTTTATTATGAAATAATGCCTGAATTTATGTGGAAATATTGTTGTACAAAAGCTTCAGATATTTTGTCTCTGAATAGATGATGACTGGAGTGCAGTTTTAAGCAGAAACGAGGGTGATAATCAGTGAATCACTGCTGATGCTCAGAAATGATGCTGCTGATGCTCCAAATGACGCATGCACTGTGAATGCACAGCGGACCGAGTTTTAGGAGGGACCGTTTGGTTGGCGACACGTATTGACAATGGCTTTTTAGGACATGTGCTTAGTGGTGCTCTTCACCAGAAAGTTTGTCATACCTTCATGGTTCCGTTACTGCCCCTTCACCTCTTCCTGTGTGTGACCTGAGATTGCTTCAACATTTTGGACTCTGGGACCTTGTACCCTTGCACAATTTTTTTTAATACAAAACTGCATCTGCTTCACATGAATTAATTTTCTTTAGCACTATTTTGCTTTGCTAATTGCCCTGCGACAGACTGGCATCCTGTCCACGGTGTACGCTACCCTAGAAACACAGCTGGGAGCTATGGGCTCCTGCCTCCCTGTAACTCTTAGCTGGAGTAAGCCTTTGATGATGACTGAGTGATCGAGTGAGTGAATGAGTGGAGTGGTGAGTGCTTTGCTAATCTCGCTTGCAAGGATTTTCCCTAAAGTCTGGAGTGAAGAATATATGACTGTTAGTTTAGTGTTGGTTTCATCCTACATTCTCACCATATTGTCTAGTGAATATTTTCCAATGATTTTCTTGTGAGGGTTATCCTCAGGTCTCATGTCATGTTCCTACTGTAATTCTATGTGTACATCTCAGTATACCAGTGACTTTCATGCTTGACATTGACTATGTGCTTTGGTCTTGGGGTTTGGTCTGATGGATTTCGGGGTTGTCTTTGCAAGTATCCCAGTGCTAGAACACAGCAGTTCTTTTTGGGCTGCCAATTTGGTAAGATTCATTGCCCTATTTTGGTTGTCCTTGTGGTTTTGTCCTTCCACCTGGAATGGTGGTTATCAAGTGTCCAGAAGACTGCTGCCTCTCCGTTTTAGTGCATCTTTAAATGTTAATTGGATTCTGTGTTGTGACTATACTGCCAGTTTGTCTCTGTGATTCTTGTTTTCTGTGACTTTGTTTGGCGGTAAAGTCTATGTTCACTTTACTAATGCCCATGCTTACTGCCAAGGAGTTCACAACCAAATCCTTGACCTATGATGGACTTTATTTCACATTATTGTATATGGGAATCAATGCACTCACGGCAGTGTTAATTCCATCCATCCATTTCTGAACCTCCCTTTTCCGTTTAAGGGTTAAAGGAGGTGGAGCCTATCCCAGCTATCACTGAGTGAGGGGAAGGGTACACTCTGGAGATGTCCCCAGTCTATCTCATAAGACAGATGAATACATTCACACTTCACTCATGCCTACAAATGTAGAATCACCAGGTTAGTGTTAATTTAACACTGCAATGTTCACTGGGTGGAAAAACAAACAGGGCCAGAGACATTACCTCTTCTGCCTGAAATCAATTTATGCTGAGATTAATTAATATAAAATTCCAGACCCTAACACACCTTTGATATGTCATATATTCAATTGAATGAACAATACCATGCAGAAAAGGTTCTAGGTGTGTCTGTCCAACAGTGATCATCAGTAATAAAATTTAATAATGCATTTTCTTCAGCATTTAACATGGTTAATATGATCAGTATAGCAGCTAAGTTCAGAATGTGCAGATGTGCTAAAAGTGCAATCTGTCATCTGTTCTCCATTACTCACTGATTTAATTTCTTGAAAAGAACAGACAGTCTTCAAAAGCTGAGCTGAAAAGATTTTAATGATCTCATTTGATGGTTTCCAGATGGTTAAAATTAGCTTTGCATATTGTGCTAACATGCATCATATTGACAAGCACATTTTTATCTGCTTTACTATGAAACTAATTACCATCATGACACATTCTGGTTTCATTTGACCCATAAAACAGTTCTCAACCCAGACTTAAGTCATCATTTCCCTGACAGTTTGGGGCTCCAGAAGGATCACAGCTCAATTAATGTAATCATAAAAAAACAAAACAAACAAAAAAACAAAAAAACAGACATGGCTCAATATTTTCTGAACAATCCAACGGTGCTACTTGCAGATGATCTGAGTGGGGACACTGTTGTTCTCAGTCTATTTCAACAAAATACTAAAAACAATATTTACATGTCTATTCCATTTGTCTTCAAACATACTATTTTGAAGCAGTATTGTAATATTAATGTAATTGCTTCCATTTGTTATAAATTACACACAGAAATTGTCTGTCTCCACAACATCACAAAAAAACATTGTTTTACTAAGGAACATTTTGTTTCTGCTTGAAAATAACATTAGTTTGCTACAGTGGTCAAGAAAGGCCACACACTTCCACATTACACAAATACTAGCAAATGCAAAAAACACATACTAACAATACTAAATAAAATTAGCAAAGGGTATTTCTCAAAACTACTTTTCAAACTGAGGAAAATGCTTACAAACACAGAGCACGAGAGCAACAGAGATGTCTGATGTCCGCCAATCCAGATCAGGATCACCTCCAAAATTCAGAGTCCTTATATCTATCTGTGGTGCACATTTGCTGAGAATCCATGAAGTAGTTTTTGCACAAGTTCTATATAAAGTGAAATCTTGATTCAGAATCTGAGATCCAGATCACCTCCAAAATTTAATGAGTCTCCATGGCCTAATATCTCTCTATGTGAAATTTTGTCAGAATCCATGGAGTAGTTCTGCCACAGTCTGCTAACAGAGAAACAAATAAATAAATAAATGCCAATGATTTTAATATACTTGGTGGATGTAATAACAAATATAAACGAGAGCACATGCAACAATTTAATATAGGGGAGCCGGGACACAGTGGAACAGAAATGTTGCTTTGTGGCAGGGGCCCTGAGCTTCCTCCAGCCGCGTCACATTTCCTCTGCCTCATTCTGTCATAGTGTTTTGTGAACCATTCTTAGTCTGGCTGTCTCACCTGAGACCAATTTTGCCATGGTAGACCCTACCAGTACCACAAGGGCCCAGTACAACACAGCTCTCAGGTTCATCGTGGCACACAAGCCTCTCCGCCATGATAAGGTGATGGTTTCCTGGATCAACTGATCACCATCTGGTGGTGAGTTGAATCATTGGGTGGGAGAGGACTTTGGACAGACCTGGCAGCCCAAACAGATAGTGAGAGTGAAGTGGGAACATCTGGAGGAGCCCAATGTCCGACAGAATCTTCAACTCACACCTCTGGTGGAGGCTTTTCTGGCATCCCTGTCAAAGTTGGGGGTATTGAACCAGAATGGGCAATGTCAAAGCTTCCAATGCTGAAGCTGCAGTGGGGAGCTGTGGTCTTAAGGTCTTAGTGCCTCAAGGAGCAGTAAACTTTGAACACTGCAGTGGAAACCCAGTGGTCAGGCAAGCCGTCTGGGATATGTTATCTTGGAGGATCCGGAGGCAGTTGCAAGGTACCGACAGGCCTGAAGGTGGCAGCCTCTGCTGGGGCGGAGGCAAAGCAGTGGGTGTGGAGGTGTTCAGAGCAACCATGGAGAAGGACTTTCAGCGGCACCAAGGTGCTTCTGGCAGACTATGAGGCATTGCAGGAGGGAAAAACAGGGAACCATCCACTTTGAGAAACTCATGCCTCAAAACTGGAATGCCCTCTATAGTAGAGGCAGAGCTGGAAGCTGATGGAGGATTATCACAATTTCCTTGGTGGAAGTCACTGAGGTAGTCAAACAACTTTGCAGGGGCCAAGGCCCTGGAGTTGATGAGATCCGTCCGAAATGCTAAAGGCTCTGGGTTTTTTATTTTTGGATTCTGCTTTCAATTCCCTTCTAGGGGCATCTGTTTCACAAGCTTGACTTACTCAATGCTTATCATCTGGTCAGAATTAGGGGGGAGATGAGTGGAAGATGGCCTTAACCCCCTTTGGGCATTTGGAATGCCTTTTTATGCCCTTCGGTCTCACGCTCCCGCCATGTTCCAAGTCCTGGTAATGATGTTCTGAGAGATTCCCTTGAACCGCTTTGAATTTGTGTATTTGGACGATATTCTCATCTTTTTTAAGAATGAATCAGAACATAGTCACCATGTCCGTCTAGTGTTACAGCGACTTATAGAAAACCATTTATTTGTCAAAGCAGAAAAGTGTGCCTTCCATCAGCCAGTGTATCCTTTTCCAGGATTTGTTTTCCAACAAAATCAGATCAAACCCAGACCCAGACAAGATCCACGCGTCTCTGACTGTCCAGTCCCAACCAACATAGAGCAGCTTCAACAATTCCTTGGGTTTGCCAACTTTCACTGCCGGTTTTAGAAACTTCAGTCAGCTCGCCGCTCCCCTATACATTCTTACCTCCACTAAAACCCCCTTCATTTGGTCTGCCAAAGCCAAACATACATTCATTGAAACACCAGTTCACTTACGCACCCATACTTATCCAACCCAATCAAGATCATCAGTTCATCGTGGAGGTCAATGTCTCTGACATCGGGGTCATCCTTTCCCAGCGAGCTGAGGGTGATAACCAGTTGCAGTCTGTCTCCCGCTGAACATAATTATGATGTGGGGGAACCGGAAGCTCCTGTGGTGAAGGAGCTGCTGGTGGAGTGGAGACACTCGTTGGAAGGTACGTCAATTGCCTTCATAGTTTGGACAGAGTCACAAGAATCTTGAATACATTCAAAGTGCTAAAGGCCCTCAATTCCACCAGGCCAGGTGGCCACTATTTTTTGGATGTTGTTAATTTTTCCATCGCCTACAGACTTGGGACCAAGAATGCAAAACCACATGCATTATCTCATCAGTTAATCCCTCAGAACCACCCGGTGGCACTGGATACCATAATTCTCAGCCAGGTGGTAGTAGCAGCCCTCACTTGGGATATGAGTGGGTCGTCCGGAAGAAACCAGAAGTCGGTTCCCAGATCCTTGAGGAGGACCCCCAGGCAACTTTATGTACCTCCAGATGCTCTTTAGCTTCCTCCAGTTTGTGGAGGCGTTTGCCTGCCACCCTGAATTCATCACCCCTCAGCAAGTCTTAGGAACATTTCTGGTGGCACTCAGTCAGGCAGAGGTGTGGGAATATGTCAGGGGCATGCACCACCTGTGTCAGAAGTAAGGCTTCCCATTAGGAACCATCCAGACTGCTTCATCCTTGCCTACTCCTGGACGTCCCTGGTCACACACCTGCCTGTACCCTCCATGCCTTCTGTTCAAACCCACCTACAGTGGTGTAGACGTGTATGGAGAACAGTCCGTTCCGCTGTCCTCCAGACGAGAGACCGGACTATCCGCCATGCAGACCGGCACCGTACCACGGCCCCACCGTACCAGCCGGGCCAGGAGGAGTGACTCTTGGCCAAGGATATACAATAGGACCAAAAGTATTTAGTCAGCCCCTGATTGTGCAAGTTCTCCTACTTAGGAAGATGAGAGAGCTCTGTAATTTCAACATAGGTACACTTCAATTATGAGAGACAACATGAGAAAAAATCCCAAAAATCACACTGTAGGATTTCAAAAATATATTTGTAAATTATGGTGGAAAATAAGTATTTGGTCAATAACAAAAATTCAACTCAATACTTTGTAACATAATCTTTGTTGGCAATGACAGAGGTCAAACATTTCCTGAAAGTCTTCACCAGGTTTGCACACACTGTAGCTGGTATTTTGGCCCATTCCTCCATGCAGATCTCCTCTAGCACTAGAACTACCAGAGTGGTGCCAAATGGCACTTCTTCCTTTCATGCCCAAGGTGGTGCCAAATGGCACTGCTGGGGTAATTTACATCTCATTAGGCTACCGTTTCTTATGTAAGTGCAGCCATTAGATCGGAATGTGGCAGTACCAAGAGTGACTGGCAGTTTGAGCCTGTGAGAATGTTCAGTTTTTTTTTCTTGTTTTTTTTTAAAGTGGTGCAGAAGCTTCTGTTGAATTAGAAAAAGTTGCCAGTCTTAAAAAACGTTTCAGCAGTGTGTCAATTTTAAGGAGGTTGGACGGGTATGTGTTTGCCCAAATTATTTTACCGTAAATTAGATATGGATAAAACTAATGTGTTGTTTCTGGTTCAAATTCTCATCCACGACAATGCCTAAAAATTTGACATGGGATAAATTTAATTTCCTTCAATTGAAACTCTAGTATAGAGTTTGAGCAGTGCAAGCTGACATGGGTTTATGTTCATCTACCCAGTTGTAAAAGCAGTCTTTTTTACTGTAAAGCACTTACGTATTTCTGTCCTTCTCCCTAATCAACAGAAGCTTCTGCACCACTTTTTAAAAAACTGATCATTCTAACAGTATACAACATAAATTATTCATCAGATGTGTGTGTGTTATTTACAAAACATGTTCTCACCTTTAGGTTTACCACTCAGCATTTAGAAATTTGGTTCATATTAAATTCACAGATTCATTCATACAACACCAAACAGAATGGTCACCTTCACCTTCCTTTCTGTAAAACTAAACATGGTCTGTTTACATCAGATATTGTGTCGTACAAATATGTTATGATAAAGAAATGTAACAGAGAGCTCATCATCACTGCAAACTTTTAAACAAAACTGCATTTACATTTAATTCATGAAGCTTACTTTGTTTTTAAGTCTTAAATTTGTTACTTTTTTTGGTCTTTTTTATTTGTATGCATGCATAACAGGGACTTTACTGACTCTCAAAGTCAGAATGCAAGCTTGAGCAGAAAGCTCAAACTGCCGGTCACTCTGGTACTGCCACATTCCGATCTACTGGCTGCACTTACATATGAAACATAAGAAGAGGTAAGAAAAGGTGGCCTAATGAGTTGTAAATTACCCCAGCAGTGCCATTTGGCACCCTCTGGTCAGCATAGGAGGTGGGAGAAAAGACTGGATTTTCGAAGTGCTGGAGCAGTGATGTTTTGGGGCTGTCGCTGGGCAACATGGACTTTCAACTCCCTCAACAAATTTTCATATGGGGTTGAGATCTGGAGACTGGCTTGGCCACTCCGGACCTTGAAATGTTTGTTTTACAGAGCCACTCTTTTGTTGCCTGAGTGATGTGTTTGGGATCATTGTCATGCTAGAAGACCCAGCAACGTTGCATCTTCAATGCTCTCAGTGATGGAAGGAGGTTTTGGCTTAAAATCTCACAATACATGGCCACATTCATATTTCCTTAACACGGATCAATCGTCCTGTCCCCTTTGCAGAAAAACAGCCCCCAAAGCATGTTTCTACCCCCTTGCTTCACAGTAGGTATGGTGTTCTTGGAATGTAACTCAGCATTCGTCTTCCTCCAACACGATGAGTTGAGTTTTTACCAAAATGTTCTATTTTGGTTTCATCTGACCAATGATATTCTCCCAATCCTATTCTGGATCATCCATATGCTCTCTGGCAAACTTCAGACGGGCCTGGACATCTACTGGCTTAAGCAGGGGGACACGCCTGGCACTGCAGGATTTGAGTCCCTCTCTACGTAGTGTGTAGCCTTTGTTACTTTGGTCCCAGCTCTCTGCAGGTCATTCATCAGGTCCCTCCGTGTAGTTGTGGGATTTTTGTTCACCATTCTCATGATCATTTTGACCCCATGGGATGAGATCTTGCGTGAAGCCCCAGATCAAGGGAGATTATCAATGATCTTGTATGTCTTCCATTTTCTTATAATTGCTCCCACAGTTGATTTATTCACACCAACCTGCTTGACTATTGTAGATTCACTCTTCCCAGCCTGGTGCACATCTACAATTTTCTTCCTGGTGTCCTTCGACAGCTCTTTGGTCTTGGCCATGGTTGAGTTTGGCATCTGACTGTTTGAGGCTGTGGATAGGTGTCTTTTATACAGATAACGAGTTCCAACACATGCCATTAATACAGTTAACAGGTGGAGGACAGAAGAGCTTCTTAAAGAATTTACACGTCTGTGAGAGCCAGAAATCTTGCTTGTTTGTGGGTGACCAAATACTTATTTTCACCCATAATTTACAAATAAATTATTTAAAAATCCTACAATGTGATTTTCTGTATTTTTTTTCTCATTTTGTCTCTCATAATTGAAGTGTACCTATGGTTGAAAATTACAGACCTCTCTCATCTTTCTATGTAGGAGAACTTGCACAATCAGGGGCTGACTAAATATTTTTTGGCCCACTGTACCTCTCCAAGCTGAGTCCCAGAAGCTGGCACCGAGGTTCAACGGACCCTTCCGCATTGAGAAGCTCATCAACCCATCCGCTGTCAGGCACAAGTTACCGTGCTCTCTGCAGATCCATCCACTGTTTCATGTGTCTCGCTTTAAGCCTGTTCTTACCAGTGACTTCTACTCACTGTGTGCTACCTGCATATTGAGTCCATTATCTGGTTTTCTGGTTTTGACTGTAAACACCAAAACTGCATTTAAAAGAAATCTCAATTAATTAACCGATCTTGTGGTGCAGGCAAGTGATCTATTTACTTTACTGCTGCTCCCTATCTGTTGGTGTTATATCTCTGAATGCATTCATGATGACTGGGAGCAGTTTTACCCCAGATATTATCACAAAATATCAACCTGTTATATCTATTCACCTACTAAATGATTCAGACTTGAATTAGACTCTCTTGGTTTCATTTTGAGTGAAATGTACCTTTCTCATAACTGCTTTAAATGCAGTTTTCTGTGGCCTGTAAGAGCATCTCAGTGGGTATTATTACATTTTCAGTGTGTTGTTAATTTTTATTTCCACTCGCTTTGTCTGGTATCATTCTGCCCCAAGGTCATTTCCCCCGGCCCTTTTCCCATCCGGACATTGGTATGCAGGGCTAAGCAGCAATGATCCCCACCCAGTACCCCAGCACATTGGATACCTTCAGTTATCTCCGCATTAGAGGCAGTCCATCACCAGCCAGCCATTTCTTCTTCACGACAGCAGCACAAATAGTCCATGACTTCTGGTATTTTCAGCAAAAGCTCATCTCTTTGCACAGCCTAATTACTGGTTCCTGGATGAAACTTTCAAAATTGTGCTGAATTATTTTTCCAACTCTACACAATCCATGCTTTGATTAACGACCAGGTATCCCTTGCATCTATGCTCTACTTCCAAACAAACATGAAGGAACTTTATATAGGAAATTTCCTATTCACAGCACTGAAGCAGGCAGAGGGCAATTTAAATCAAGTCACCATCTTGATGGATTTTGTGCAGGCAGCGCTCAATGTGGTTGCCGCTGGCTTCCCAGAAGCAGAACCACAAGGGTGTCTTTACCACTTGGCCCAATGTGTGTAACGTCAGGTGCAGGTGGAAGAGCTCTCCCTTCAAACCAGGATGTTGCCTACTCTGGCCTTTGTGCCACCAGAAGATGTGGTCACTTCGTTTGAGCTCATTCAGGAGGGACTGTGTGAGGAGCTCTAGCCTGAGGTCAATTACTTTGAGGACACCTTCATCTGTCGCCAAGTAGGAGAAACTGCAAGGGTTCAGTTTTTGACCTCACTATCTGGAACATATCAGCGAGAATACAGGAAGGGCTGTCACATACAAACAACAGGGTAGAAGATTCAAGATTTGGTTTATTGTCATTCCACCAAGTATACGCATACACTGAATGAAACGAAAAATCATTTCTCATCAACTTCTTTCTTGCAGTGCATTAAAATAAAATAAGTAAAAGCTGCGCTTAAAAAAATTTCTGAAGTAAGTAATATTAGACAAAGTAAGCAAGCATTACAATCACATGTGCCGTGGTCACAGAGTCATTGACCACAATCACTGTTCAGTGTATTTTTGTCCATAATAATCATAAAGTGCTTAAAGTGATTCTTAAGTGCTTTAAGTGATTTCTGACAGGTGAACAACTGTCAAACAGTGCTATGGGATAGACGTTAGCTTGGTAAGTGGAAGGGGAAACAATCTATTTACCAGCCAGACAGCTTGTGGAAAGAAGCTGTTTATCATTCTGCTGGTTTTGCAGCAAATGCTCCTGTTCCCAGATGGCAGGAGGGTGAACAGGCCATGAGAGGGATGATGATAATGGAGGTCGCCTTTCGAGCACAGCGCTGCTCGTAAAGCTCCATCAGGAATGGAAGAGGGACAATGATCCTGCTGGCTGTCTTCACTATCCTGTTTAGCCGCTGTTGTTCATAGGCTCTGCAGCACTCGTACCAGGAAGTGAAGCTGTATGTTAGGATGCTTTCAATGGTGCCCCTATAGAAGATGATAAGATGAGAAGTGGGAAGGCCTGATTTTCTGAGTCTGCAGAGAGGTGTAGCCGGCTGTAATGCTTTCTTAGTGATCCTGTGATGTTGGTGGAGAAAGACAGGTCATCAGATAGGTGGAATCCCAAGACACTTGATGCTGTTCACCCTCTCCACAGGCAGCCCCATCAACACTCAGTGGCAAGTGATTTTTTTTTTTACCGACCTCCTGAAATCAATCACCATCTCCTTAGCTTTGTCCACATTGAGAGCGAGGTTGTGAGTCTGCACCATGTTGTCAGCTGCTCCACCTCCATCCTGTAAGCAGACTCATCATTATTATGGATGAGACCCACTACCGTTGTGTCATCGGAAAATTTATAATGTGGTTGGTGCTGAATGGGTGAGCACGGCTGAACAACAAGGGGCTCAGAACGCAGCCTTGAGGTGCGCCTGTGCTCACTGAGATGGATCTGATATGGAGCTACCCACCCTGACTGTTGTTGCTGGAATTGTGAGGAAGTCCAGGATCCAGTTACAGGTTCCAGTGTCGACCTTCAGCAATCTCAGCTTTTCCACACTTGTTGGTGGATGATTGTGTTGAACACCGAGCTGAAGTCGATGATGAGGATCCGGCATAGCTGTTTTTTCTCTCCAGGTGTGGACAATGTGAGTGGTGGAGGGTAGTGGAAAAAGCATCCTCTGTGGAGCGGTTGGGTCTGTATGCAAACTGTAGGGGGTCCAGGTTTGCAGGGAGACAAGTCTGATGTGCTGCATAACCACCCGCTCCAGACATTTCATTAGAATAGATGTGAAGGCCACAGGGTGGAAGTCATTCAGGCAAACTGGGTTTGATTTCTGGGAACAGGAATAATAATGGCACTTTTGAAGCAAGTGGGCACTTCTGCCTGGCTGACGAGGTGTTAAAAATGTCTGTGAAAACATCTTTCAGTTGCTTAGCACACTCCTTTAGAACACAACCAGGGACTGTTTATCTGGTCCTGTAGCTTTGCATGGATTGACGCTCGTGAAAGACCTTTTTCACTTCAATCAATCAATCAATCCATTTTTTTTTATATAGCGCCAAATCACAACAAACAGCTGCCCCAAGGCACTCCATATTGCAAGGCAGGCCATACAACAATTATGTAAAACCCCACGGTCAAACGACCCCCTGTGAGCAAGCACGTGGCTACAGTGGGAAGGAAAAACTCCTTTTAACAGGAAGAAACCTCCAGCAGAACCAGGCTCAGGGAGGGGCAGTCTTCTGCTGGGACTGTTGGGGCTGAGGGAGAGAACCAGGAAAAAGACATGCTGTGGAGGGGAGCAGAGATTGATCACTAATGATTAAATGCAGAGTGGTGCATACAGAGCAAAAAGAGAAGAAACAGTGAATCATAGGAACCCCCCAGCAGTCTACGTCTATAGCAGCATAACTAAGGGATGGTTTAGGGTCACCTGATCCAGCCCTAACTATAGCTTTAGCAAAAAGGAAAGTTTTAAGCCTAATCTTAAAAGTAGAGAGGGTGTCTGTCTCCCTGATCCGAATTGGGAGCTGGTTCCACAGGAGAGGAGCCTGAAAGCTGAAGGCTCTGCCTCCCATTCTACTCTTACAAACCCTAGGGAACTACAAGTAAGGCCTGCAGTCTGAGAGCGAAGCGCTCTATTGGGTGATATGGTACTACGAGGTCCCTAAGATAAGATGGGACCTGATTATTCAAAACCTTATAAGTAAGAAGACGAATTTTAAATTCTATTCTAGAATTACAGGAAGCCAATGAAGAGAGGCCAATATGGGTGAGATATGCTCTCTCTTCTAGTCCCCGTCAGTACTCTAGGCTGCAGAATTTTGAATTAACTGAAGGCTTTTTAGGGAACTTTTAGGACAACCTGATAATAATGAATTACAATAGTCCCAGCCTAGAGAAATAAAATGCAGAATTAGTTTTTCCGCATCACTCTGAGACAAGACTTTCTGACTTCAGCTGTAGAGATTTGAAGTACCTGTAGGCTGGGTGACTGCGGGAGCATCTGTGTCTGAGTGGTGTTGTTAGCCTCAAAATGTGTGTAAAAATTATTCAGTTCATTTGGTAGAGAGGTATCATTGTGGCATGTTCGCAGGGTAGGGGCTTATAATCATGCTTATAATCAGGGCTTTAAAACTGGTGTGACCAGGGGAATCCGACTGTTTATTTAAAACAAAGCATCATCCTTATCCTTCCCAGCCTTCTGCTGCAGTGCCCACCACGTGGCAGAAGGCTGGTACTGCCGCAGTGGTGGGCACAGTTCCGCTAATCTGATAACTGCTAATTAGCTAAGCTAACGTATTCATTCGCGGATTAGCTTTTCAACTAACTTTGAAAACCATCAGTGGACCTTCCACTAATGTTGGACATGACGTGCTTATGCCAAACCCACAAATTGACGTAAGCACAAAAAATATTCAGATGTATCAAAGTGTGTGTACACATGGAACCATTGCATGTTTGTACTAGGGATGTGAATCTCATCACTGACAACAATTCGATATGCATCTCGATACACTACCAGTGATATGATACATCTTGCGATACATGACTATACATGACGATACGATGCAATACGATTCACCCCGTTCCAGATTCGATGCGATTTTGATATGTATTTGACGGTGATTCAATTCCTCACAATGCAATATGATGCAGGTTTGGTGCAGTACGATGCAATTTCACCGATCCGTGAATCGAATCAATCGGTGAAGCATCTGCAGTGAATGCGGTCGCTGTATCGGACCGTCGTGGTGAAGAGAGAGCTGAGTAGGGGGGGCAAAGCTCTCGATTACCGATCGATCTACGTTCCGATCCTCAACTATGGTCATGAATTTGGCTCTGACCGAAAGAACGAGATCGCGAGTACAAGTGGCTGAGATGAGTTTCCTCGCAGGGTGGCTGGGCGCTCCCTTAGAGATAGAGTGAGGAGCTCGGATCACTCGGGAGGAGCTCGGAGTCGAGCCACTGCTCCTCCACGTCGAAGGAGTCAGTTGAGGTGGCTCAGGCATCTTTTCCGGATGCCCCCTGGATGCCTCGCTGGAGAGGTGTTCCGGGCACGTCCCATGGGGAGGAGGCCCTGAGGAAGACCCAGGACATCCTGGAGGGACTACATCTCTCAGCTGGCTTGGGAACGCCTTGGGGTTCCTCCGGAGGAGCTGGGGGGGGTGTGTGTGGATCGGGAGGTCTGGGCAGCTTTGCTTGAGCTGCTGCCCCCGCGACCCGACTCCGGATAAAGCGGAAGAAATGGATGGATGGATGGATGGATGGATGGATGGATGGATGGATGGATGGATGGATGGATGGATGGATGGATGGATGGATGGACGATGTGATTCAACATGATGCAAAAAATTATACCAAAATTTAAATACAAAATAAGAAACTGCATTTCAGTATGGTACTGTGGTATTCTTCTTCTGATTCTACTAGAGGCAGAGGACTTGTTTTACTCCTTATAAGCAACAAATTTACCAGATTCAACATTAACAACAAGTAACATGTTTAATCACGCTGTCAGAACTTAAACAGTACAGTAAACAATAAGACAAACATCAATCTCAATGAGTGACTTAAAGTGACAGCTTTTCGGTGCTCTAGGACGGAGGGAACCTCCAACATCTGGTCCAAGGCTGACTTCTTCTTGGAAGACCTGGGTCACCTTCTAGGGTAGACAAGACAAACAGACAAAAGAGGAGACATGCGTAATGATATATCTATAATAATATCACACCCATTGTCAATCAACACACTATTATAAACTATAGGTAAGTTACATTGTCTACAAAAATATCACGTCCCGTTTGCAAATCATCACACTAGTATGCGATAGAAGTCCCAACTCCCAAGCAAAACAAACCTGTCTCCTCTTCTTCCATCTCCTCCTCCACTTCATTTTCCTCCTCCTCTCTGTGCGATCTCTCATCACCTTCGGTGTAGGCTGCTTGGCTCTCAGTTTAGTGTGGCGTCCTCCTCTGTGTGTGTTGGGGGGTGTGGCTGGATATTTTGGTGTTCTTTTCTTTTCTTTTGCTCTCCAGGTGGCCTGAGAACTGATTTGTCTGTGGAGAAGGTGCTGGCTGAAGAATCCTTCACCTCATCAACATCATGTGCAGCACCTGTGAATGGTGCTCACATGCAACCTTAAAGACTTTCAGCTGAAGCAGATAATTGGATGGCGTTCTGCATTTAAGTCATGTGTGATTCAAGCAAACTGCGGGAACTCGACCTTGTGATGTTCGTTGTGAGACGCTGAGGACCGCGCCTGGGTTTGACACATCGAGCCCTTGAAGCAAGGAAGGGTGAGGGACACATGCTGTCAGCACACATCAAAGGTGATTAAGTGTTTGACTAATTGGGTGATAGTAACTTGGTATTTTGTTACGCAGTATACTTGAATTGTGATGAGGATTGTGCAGCTCGCTTCTCACTGCTGTGGCATGCGGACAAGTGGGTCCTCCACCTGTTGTGAGAAGCTGCTCATTTGCATAAAGCTTAAAATACAGACCTGTATGTGTTGCTGATAGTGTGTGTCTTTTGAAGGATATTAGTTGTAACTGCTAACTTACCTCACCTCTTCTATGCTTCGCAGAGAGTCGGTTTGTCGTGTCCACCTGGGGGGTGTTTGGCGGTGGTAGTGGGTCCAGGAGCGCCGGGCTTCAATCCTTTTGGGCGCTGGAGAGCGTGCCAGCCTTCACTCCACCAGAAGGACGCTATTTCTGTTTTACACTTTGTATGCACCAGCGGGTGAAATAAATATATTGTTTTTGGGAACCGCTTTTCTGGTTATTTGTAGCGCTGGGTTCCGTCTGACGCAGGTCCCGCTCCTCAACCCGCGTCGACACATAACCTCCTCTGCCTGATATTATTATTGCTATGTTAATAGTATTACTAATAGTATTAAGTAATATTACTATTATTAGTATTATATTAATACTTTACAATGTGAGTGTGATGTCTATGTCAATAAATAAACATAACAGATTTTCTACAACCTAAAACAAAAAGCGTTAAGTGAAAAAAAAAATAGAGTGAGACAGAGACACTAATTACAATATACTGAGCATATTCTATTTCTTACCATATTCTCCTGTTCTGCAGTTATCGCCAGGAATATCATGTCTCTCATAGTGTTGTCATCATCCAGGAATTCCAGGTCTTTGAAGCGGGGATCAAGTGCCGAGGCAGTGTTGAGGAGGTCTTGGATATAGGTGTAACGGGATTCAAAGTCCTGTCTGAATTTTTCCGTCATCTCAACAATGACTGGTGGATCACTGTCATCTGGCTGAAATCCACCTGCAGTTTGGCCAGTATTGGGGGCAATGATGGAGATAGTGTTTTTTTTCCCTTGCTGAGGAGCTTGGTTGCCTATTTCAAGGGATCATCAGTTTAACAGTTTCTGGAATCAGTGTCATCTCATCCTCTGTGAGTAAGGTGGGCCTTCTCCCAGGGTTGGCTTGACTTTCCTTGCTGCCAGTGCCACAGCAGGCTGCTGTTTCCAAAAATGCTCCAACATCTCCATGGAACTATTCCATCTTGTGGAAACATCATGCACTAGTTTGTGGCGTTTCAGGTTCAAGCTGGTCTGCTGGTCATAGAGAGCATCACATGCTTTGGAGCTTTTGTGAAAAAAAACGTGTCCACCTTCCTTATTTTCACCAGGATATTTGACACTGTGTTCACCTTCAGAGCTTTTGCGAGTACAGATTAAGTGTGTGCGCGATGCATCGCACATACAGCTTCATTTCTGCACCTGTTCCAGCCAGAATCATATTTCGAGCATTGTCTGTGACCAACGCAGGATTCTTATCGCCAATATTCCACTCGTGGCAAACATCACGCAGTAGTCCTGCCAGATTTAATCTCACGTTTTACTCTGTTGTATAGAGTAGGGATGTGTTTTTCAGTAAAGATCGACCTGTCTGGTATTTTGTACCTGGGTTCTATTGTGTGGAGGAGTTGTCTGAAGCCCTTGTTTTCTACAACACTATAAGGCTGGATGTCTTTACAAATGAAGTAGGCAATGGCGTCAGTTATGGCTTTAGCACGGGTAGAGGTTGCTGCCAGAGTAACGCCTTGGCAAAAGTCATTTGAGATGCTTTTCTCGCCAGTGCTGCTGGAGCTCGGTTTACAATCTGTCTCAGAGGAATCGAGTTAGGGAGACCAGCGGCTGGCCGTATCGATGCCGTGCTTTCTTTTCAAGTGAGTCCCTAAATCTGTCGTACTGCCAGTGTAAGGTTTAACAGTGCGGCATTCTTTACAAATGACCTGTGACTTGTCGAGTTTTCCATCTTTTAAAAAAAGCCCAAAGTATTTCCAAACGCCTGATTTAAAGTTCTCGGTGCATTGAAAATTTCCTCAGAGAGCTTGCTGCTGTTGTCGCGGGGCTCCATGTTTGTTACAACTGTACTTTCAGGCTTCCGTCCGTGATGCATTCAAGGTGCATCGGAAAAAAATCGATGCAAGCAGGCAGCGAGTGATTCATCCGCGATTCAACCCATCAAATGAATCGATGCACACTGAATGAATCGATGCACTCGCATCGCGCACATCAATCAATCAATCAATCAATTTTATTTATATAGTGCCAAATCACAACAAACAGTTGCCCAAGGCGCTTTATATTGTAAGGCAAGGGCCATACAATAACTACGGAAAAACCCCAACGGTCAAAACGACCCCCTGTGAGCAAGCACTTGGTGACAGTGGGAAGGAAAAACTCCCTTTTAACAGGAAGAAACCTCCAGCAGAACCAGGCTCAGGGAGGGGCAGTCTCTGCTGGGACTGGTTGGGGCTGAGGGAGAGAACCAGGAAAAGACATGCTGTGGAGGGGAGCAGAGATCAATCACTAATGATTAAATGCAGAGTGGTGCATACAGAGCAAAAAGAGAAAGAAACACTGGGTGCATCATTGGAACCCCCCAGCCGTCTAAGTCTATAGCAGCATAACTAAGGGATGGTTCAGGGTCACCTGATCCAGCCCTAACTATAAGCTTTAGCAAAAAGGAAGTTTTAAGCCTAATCTTAAAAGTAGAGAGGGTGTCTGTCTCCCTGATTCTGAATTTGTATCTAGATACCAATTCATATCAATTAATCTCCACATCCCTAGTTTGTACATCCCAATGAATGTGGAATTGAGTGCACATGAACATGCACTAAATTCCTCCCTGGCACGCCCCATTTAAATATACATTTCACAATTTCATATAAATAGGCCCTTTGAGCAGGGATTCCCCACACTGACATATCAGACAACATGAACACAGAAATTATATTACATATGACTGGAAATTACGTGGAGACATGCAGGGGTAGTTATTCAGTACTAGGGATGGGTACTGATAAAATTTTATCGATATCGATGCCATTATCGATTCTGCTTATCAATCCAATTCCTTATCGATTGCCTTATCGATATCTCTTGTGAATTTTCTGTGTACTAAAGTAGGCTTTACAGGTTTTTTATGTCACCAACATTTTATTGAGTCTTAAAGAAAATAATATGAAATTGGTCACTGGATCCTTGATCTCTGTAATTAATTTCTTTGTAATTAAAGTCCAAGACATATCAGTGGCAGCTTTACCATCAGAGAGCCTCGTGCACAGCTACCACAAAAGACTGCAAGCTGTCATTGATGTTAAAGGGGCAATACACAGTATTAACCCTCTGGGGCTGACGCCGTCGTATACGACGGCTAAGACCAAGCTTTACTAAACTATAAATAACTTTTGAATGATATGAGATAGAAACTTACTTTCTTTGCTGAAAAGTTAACTCTGTGGACTTTCGAGCCAGCCATCGGCCATCTTTGTACTCCTCATAGAAGCTGTGTGATGATGTGCGCAATGTGAGTGTCCAATCGGAATTGGTTCACCATCACATGGTTTTCCAAAATCCAATCGTAGGGCAGATTTACCTCATGTGAAAGCCAAAGACTGTTTTCAGGAGTGATACTAGTTGGCCCATTTGAATAGCCCCCTGGGTGCTCCAATGAGTACATACTATTAGTACATACTCAGTGTGCACTGCGCCATTATGCACAGCGATCAGTGACAGCAAGAGCAGACGGAGAGCCTCTGATGACAATCTCATGTGCTCAAACAAAGAGTGTGTAACTATCAAGATTGCTCCACTAGATTGCATGTGAATATTACTTGGTAACACTGTGCTTTCTCTGTGTAAAGCACTGTTTACCATATCAATGGACAACAAAACGCATAGACCATTTTGTATATATTGTTCAAAATGTGCATTTGTGTTTATTGTTTGAACCTTTTGTTGTACAGCCTTTCACACAAGACCTCAAATTACCTTTATAAAGTGTCAAAACAGTTGTTTATTATAGTTTCTGTGTGTTTGAATTTTGAATTTGAATTTTTTGAAATTATTTTCGCTTTTTTATCCTTGCCTATTTTTGACTGTAAACCTTTTTTATACTTATAAAACATAACACAAACATATGCAGTGAAGAAAATAAGTATTAGAACATCCTGCAATTTTGCAAGTTCTCCCAATTAGAAATCATGGAGGGGTCTGAAATTTTCATCTTTTGTGCTTGTCAACTGTGAGAGACATAATCTAAAAAAAAATCCAGAAATCACAATGTATGATTTTTTTTTACTGCTGCAAATTAGTATTTGAACACCTGTGAAAATCAATGTTAATATTTGGTACAGTAGCCTTTGTTTGCAATTACAGAGGTCAAACGTTTCCTGTAGTTTTTCATCAGGTTTGCACACACTGCAGCAGGGATTTTGGTCCACTTCTCCATACAGGTCTTCTCTAGATCTTTCAGGTTTGGAATTTCAGCTTCCTCGGAAGATTTTCTATTGAGTTCAGGTTTGGAGACTGGCCAGGCCACTGCAGGACCTTGAAATGCTTCTTATGGAGCCCCTCCTTAGTTGCCCTGGCTGTGTGTTTGGGGTCATTGTCATGCTGGAAGACCCAGCCATGACCCATCTTCAATACTCTTACTGAGGGAAGGAGGTGTTTGGTAAATCTAGCAATACATGACCCCATCCATCCTCCCTTCAATACAGTGCAGTCGTCCTGTCCCCTTTGGAGAAGAGCACCCCTAGAGTGTGATGTTTCCACCCCCATGCTTCACGGTTGGGATGTTTTTTTTGGGGGGGGTTGTTCTCATCCTCTAAACATGGTAAGTGGAGTTGATTCCAAAAAGCTCTATTCTGGTGTCCGTAGACAGCTCTTTGGTCTTGGCTATGGTGGACAGGTTGGAGTGTGATTGATTGAGTGTGTGAACAGGTGTCTTTTATACAGGTAACATGTTCAAACAGGTGCAATTAATACAGGTAAAGAGTGCAGAATAAGAGGGCTTCTTAAAGGAAAAACAGGTCTGTGTGAGCCAGAATTCTTGCTGGTTGGTAGGTGTTCAAATACATATTTGCAGCAGTAACATACAAATAAATTATTAAAAAAAAATAATTCATTGTGATTTCCGGATTTTTTTTTTTTTTTTTTAGATTGTCTCTCACAGTGGACATGCACCTAAGATGAAAATTTCAGACCCCTCCATGATTTCTAAGTGGGAGAACTTGCAAAATCGCAAGGTGTTCAAATACTTATTTTCCTCACTGTATATTCTGAAAGCACAGGTTGTCCTGAAAAAAAGAGACATAAAACTTGATTGTGGGATGCAGGGAGAGCTGTTAACAGCAATAATAAAACATTTATGCCAGGCGAGTGGAACTGTCCAAAAAATGCCCTCAGACCCCAGACGGTTAAGAACAGGGGTATGTAAACTTTTGATCAGGGTCATTTGGGTTAGTTCTCTTGTCATTTTGATTTAAGAAGAGTTATTTGACAGTTATAAAAAACAGTTATTTGACAATAAATGGCTTCACCCAACCACTAACCATGAGTGAAAAAAAGGTTTTGTGTTGTCATTCATATTCTCTTAAAATGGCCAAAAAAAAGCAAAAATTCAGCCAGGGTATGTAAACGTTGAGCACAATTGTAACTGGTACTCATCGTGCTCCTGTGTGCTAAACATCATAGATGCACAGCAATCTGTCATTGCTGACCTCTTATGAAGTGCTTCCCTTGTGTTTTCTGCTACACATCATTTATTTTTAGCACGCACAAGCACCATGAGTACCAGTTATGTGCATGCCTGAATATGGGACATGTGCAGTATGGGATAAGTGCAATATGGGGCAATGACAATGTGGGATCAGTGCAATACGAGTTATGTTTGTTGGGGACAGTGCAATATGAGACAAATGTCTAACTGGAATGGTGTAATTTAGAGGTCTGTGACTTCACCCCCCCGAAAATCTCCTGATCTTCTTAAGATTTACTGAAGTATGTGTGTGGGTAAGTTATGTGTGAGGGTGGGCATTGTTTTTGAGGATGCACAAGCAAATTTTGTTGCGTTGATTGCTGTGCAATGACAATAAAGGTGATTCTGATTACACAACTAAACTATTTACAAAGCAAGCAGCCACCCATTGCACACTGTGCCACCCTCTAGCCTCATGCGCATGATGTGAACTAGTCTATAGCTAGTCTATAGCTCCAATTACATTAGGGAAACCACGGCTCTCACTGCAAATGGGACTTTAATGTTGGAATGTGATGTATCAGGGCCCAGTTTCATAAAGCAATCTTATCTTTCAGTCTAATGAACTTACTTAGTCGACTACAGTTAGTCGGCCCAAATTATCCATCTAATCACCAGTTCACATCTGCAATTAGATTAGTCGTCGTACCTTAGTGGGTTTCCATGGGCATGATGACCTCGTGTGTGCTGTTGCCAAGAAACAGTTTCAATGTGCAACAGTTTTGTTTACTTCTGGGTTGAATACGATTTACAAATCCTCTTCAACCTATATTCAATTGAATACGCCACAAAGACAAGATATTTAATGTTCAAACTGATAAACTTTATTGTTTTTGTGCAAATATTTGATCAGTTTGAAATGGATGCTTGCAACACGTTTCAAAAAAGTTAGGACAGGGCAACAGAACACTGGGAAAGTTGATGAATGCTCAAAGAATACCTAATTGGAAACAGGTGAGTGTCATGATTGGGTATAAAAGGAGCATCCCGAAAAGGCTCAACTGTTCACAAGAAAAGATGGGGCGAGGATCACCACTTTGTGAACAACTGCGTGAAAAATAGTCCAACAGTTTTAGAACAATGTTTCTCAATGTTCAATTGCAAGGAATTTAGGGATTCTATCATCTATAGTCCATAATATAATCAGAAGATTCACAGAATCTGGAGAACTTTCAACACGTAAGCGGCAAAGCCGAAAACCAACACTGAATGTCCGTGACCTTCGATCCCTCAGGCAGCACTGCATTAAAAACAGACATTGTGTAAAGGATCTTACCGCGTGGGCTCAGGAATACTTCAGAAAACCATTGTCTGTTAACACAGTTTGTTGCTACATCTACAATTGCAAGTTAAGAGTCTACCATGCAAAGCAAAAGCCATACATCAACAACATCCAGAAACACCGCCACCTTATCTGAACCGGAGCTCATTTGAAATGGACAGGTGCAAAGTGGAAAAGTGTGCTGTGGTCTGATGAGTCTACATTTCAATTTTTTTGGAAATCATGGACGTCGTGTCCTCTGGACAAAAGAGGAAAAAGTCCATCCAGAATGTTACCAAGGCAAAGTTCAAAAGATGATGTGATGTGACTCTCCTGATAATGTGAAGGACTCATTACCATGAACAAAAGACTGAAACTGCTTTGACCTGAGTACCCCATTGTAAACAGGGGACAAAGTGTGTCTCAGACCCCCTCCCCGGTTAAGGCTGGGTTTCAACTGTTTCACATAGAATGCCTCCTTGACCCCTCTCTCCATTTCTTCTCTCTGGCTAAGATTTTAACTTCCTTGTCCTCAAACCTGTCCTCAAATGACATCATCAGGAGAGTCGTCAAGGGAGTCATCAGGAGAGGCATCCGTTCCATCATTAGGAGGGACAGCTGCCCTGTCATTAGGAGGGAGCTAACTAGAGCACAATAGGTGCTAATTAGAGCTATTGTTTAGCACTAGCCCACAGCAGTCTGCCTCTCCTTAGGAGGGGTCTGGTAGGGTTTAAAACTCCAGCCTTTGTGGCTTCTGTTTATTCTTCTCTACAAGAGTCAAGACAGAAGTCAGACTACCAGAGCAAGAATTTTAGCTGAGGAAGCTTCTGTGATTTGAAGCGAAACATCCTCGCATCAAGCAACCCAGTCCAGTCGAAGATTCAAGCTTCTCTACTATGGAAACCACCTGGACAACTGAGAGCCTACACAGAATCTCAACATTGAAGGAAATCTTCTTGGAACAGCAATGGAGGATGCTACACCAAAGGAATGCCCATTTGACAAAACCTTAGATTGTATATATACTGGATAAACACTCTGAAGAGAGGTTTTGAAGCTCAAATGAAGTGACTCCAAATCTTTCAATCTTGTCTGACCCTGCCTATCTCCTGGCCAATACATACAATGGGGAAATGGATGCAAAGCCGGCGTGACTTGAGCATGGTGAATGAGGCCCAAACACCCCTCACCCCCTTCCATTTCACAGTTATGAAACAAGCAAAGCTAAGCTTAAACTAAGATAAAGCCAACTTTCCTTCAGGTGTTTAACATATTTTTTTGTGGACTGAGTGGTGGTTTTAAATATATAAAACACATTTGAAAAAAAAAAATAGCACACAGACAAACACTTGAATGTTACAAAGATTGTCTGCTGTTTTCACATCACTGACAATGCAACATTTCCAACTAATGGTGAGCTTTTGATCCATCCATCCATTTTCTGGACCTGCTTACTCCAATAAAGGGTCACTGGGGCGACTGGAGCCTATCCCAGCAGTAATCGGGCGTGAGATAGGTTATACCCTGGGCAGGACACCAGACTGTTGCAGATAGACAGACAAACACATTCACACCTGCATGCTCACCTACAGACAATTTAAAGGTTCCACTTCACCTAACCTGCATGTCTTTTGGATGTGGGAGGAAGATGGAGCACCTGGAGGGAACCCATGCAAACACAGGAGAACATATGCAAACTGCACATAGAGAAGCCTCCAGTGGGATTCAATCCCATGACATTCTTGCTATGAGGCAACAGTGCTAACCACTAATCCACTGTGCTGCCCAAGACTTTGATGTTCATTTATTTATTATTATTTTATGTGCATCCACAGTTGTAGGTAAAGTTGAAAATAAGACATTGGAACATGCTTTTAGATGGGTCAGCTTATTTGGATAGGGCCTGGTAGACTTTGACATTATGACTATGATGTAATCTGTCACAGTAAGCTTCTGGCTATGGCTTCTGTTGCAAATTTTTTGCCGCTTCCTGAAAGTTAGGATGTTGTCATGGAGCCTGAACATACAAATACATGTGAATGATTTATGATATTGTTGTAATTATGGCAATTGTATTCTTGATAGTATGAACATTCTTACAATATGAAATCTTTTTGGGTGCAAAACATGTAAAATCTGACTTCCCAATAATTTATTAATTCATTCAGTCAGTCATTCAGTCATATATGTTTGTTTTCACCTCAGCTGATAGGATGTATGGATGTGGCAAAAGAAGATGACAATGAATCACAAACGCACCTTCACTATGTATAGCTCAAGATGGTGGTTTCGCTCATCAGCCCGTTTGACTGTTTTTGTGTCCTTGCTTGATTATGGGTTGTTTGTATGTTGTTGTTCCCTGGTCTCCTGTGTGGATGTGTCTCCTCTTGTCTGTCATGTGTTCCTGTTCCTTGTGCTGTGTGTGGGTGTGTCTCCCCTCATCCAGCGTGTGCACCTGTGTGTGTGTGTGTGTGTGTGTGTGTGTGTGTGTGTGTGTGTGTGTGTGTGTGTGTGTGTGTGTGTGTGTGTGTGTGTGTGTGTGTGTGTGTGTGCATGCCTCCTCTGTGTCTTGTGGATGTGTGTAGTGTTGATCGTCTCCCTCCTCCAGTGTGCTGATGTGTGTGTGTATGGTACTGTTTGACTCTCTGCTTCCTGTGTGTGTGTGTGTGTGTGTGGTGTGTGTGTGTGTGTGTGTGTGTGTGTGTGTGTGTGGTGTGTGTGTGTGTGTGTGTGTGTGTGTGTGTGTGTGTGTGTGCGTGTGTGTGTGTGTGTCTCAATTCCTCCTCTCTGGCTTGTGGATCTGTGGTGCCCCCGCTGTGTCGTGTGTGTGTTTTCAGCTCCTTGTGTGGATATTTATTCTGTTGTGTTCCAGTTATGCATCCTGTGTCTCAGGGTCATTATATATGTGCTGTTATTATTCTGTGTTCCACGTTGTTGTTTCATGGAATTCTGGATTTTGTACTGATTGTCATTTATGTTTGATCTTTGTTCTTGCTTTCTTAGTTGTTCTGATTTGTTGTTATTCTGCTGCACTCACCTCTTAGTTAATATTTCTGTGTTTCTCTTTCTCTTCCATGGCATATTTGTTTGGTTAGTGTTATTTGTTTTTTCCACTCACCCTTTATCCGCAGTATTGTTTATCACCAGCTTTCTCTGTTTCGTTCTGTCACTTAATCCCCCATTCATTTTCCACCTGCGTTCTTGTTTCCTGTGTTTGTTTTCTACGCACCTGTCTCATTAGTTGTTTGTTTCATTAGCACCCTGTCTTGTTGTTTCACTGGCAATTCATTGTTTGTCTTTGCTCAACATGGTTTCTGTGTCTGAGTTCCTTTAGTCAGCTCCGCACTTACGTATGTATTTTTGTGCCTGCCGAGTTTCCCCATTATCATGAGAGTTCCTCTTTTTTTTTTTTTTGCTCCTTGTGCATCCGATTATACTTAAGTGTGCTGTGCTCCATAGACTGTTTGTTGAACTGGTTTTACTGGACATTGTAAATAAATCACATCATTTTATTACACCACCTGAGTTACCATCTCTGCATATTTGTATTCTTCTAATACAGGGTGTTCAACTCATTCTAGAAAGAGCCAAAAGGGTGCAGGTTTTCTTTGCAACCACCCACTTAACCAGGTGATTTCACTGATTAACATCACTGTGAGCAGATGAAATCAGTTAACCTGTGAAATCACCTGGTGGAGTGGGTGATTGCAAAGAAATCCTGCAAACGCTTGGCCCTTTCTGGAATGAGTTGAATACCTCTGTTCTAATACCACAAACCATAACACTCAATGCTTAATCCTCACAAAACAGAATGTCTACAAATACAACTAGCCAAAAATAAATACAAAAATAAAATCAAAAATAAAGATAAAAATTTATGCTACTACTAAACAAAAAAAATCTATAAAACTTAAAAAAAAAAAAAAAAAAAAAAAGCAGCACAAGGGCATCGCCTTGAAATACCTTTGCATTAATAAATCATCTAATTGCAGTCTTGCCCTAATGATATCTGAATCTCTACAGAGGACACGCTGCACCAGGAACATTTGTTGTGCTCTGCCAGCATTTGAGCAAATTTAGCAGTTTGTTTCAATGACACTGTACTCCTGTTTCCTCTGAAAGTGCTTTCCTCAGCAGACAAAAGGGGAGCAGCGTGGTTGTTTTACAGCTCCTGAAAAAATAACTGCAAAAATAAAAAATGAATACACATTTTTCTGGGTTGATGGCACATACTGTATCTGATATACATGAAGCAAATCTTGTATTGTTCATGACTACTGAAAAACAAAACAGATTTTGCTGTTCAAAAGTCAAATGTGCTTTAATACCATTTATGGATTCAGCATGATGCCATTCAAAGTCTTCCCACAGTGAAAATGGCTGGTGTGAGAACACAAACGCTCCTAAAACTTGACTTGCAAACAAGCAGTCAAGGAGACCGTCTCTGTTCTGGCTGTTTATTTATCTGAGCTGTAATCATAAGATGCTTAAAAATGGCAGGTGTAAAACAAGTGGGATAGATAAGACAGTAGAGACAATCTGGGAGGTTTTATAAATAACTACTATGCAATAAAATATAACAAGTGTGGTAGTGTCAAATGATGAGTGTTCTCCCACACACACATGCAGTCCTTCTCAGCATTACTGGCACTTCTAACTTTTAAATACAGAATATCTAAATGCCACATACTCCCCAAACCTATGTGACCTTTGGCACTAGGTCTCCAGAGAGTCTTAGGACTGAAGTCATCGAGTCGGCACTTTAGGTTCAAATCTCTCAGCTACACAACAAGATCACAAGCAGAAGGATCCTAAAGCTTTGGAAATTTGCTGTCCTGCAAAGGTATCATCCAGCATCTCAGTCCAATGACCTCAAGACTCCATAAACCTATCAAAATTAGTTAATTTAAATTCATCAAAATTTATCAAAGTGTGCTTGTTATCTTTTACACACTGCACATAGATTAAGTTTGCTCACATACACATGAACACATATGTCATACACATGCACACATATGTCCATGTAACTCACATCTTCTCAATACTCAGAGCAGCTCATATAAAATCCTGCATATTTCCAGTGATCACTGCCATCATCCCGACTACCTCCTCAAATAAGCATGGTTTGCTTTTTGCTTGCTGTTTGCCCCTCTCTCTTTTTCTCACTCCATTTTGGCACCTTTGCTGTCTGATGGTGTGTATATTGTCACTGTCACTTGTTCATTTAAAGGTGCTTTATGTGTTACTGCCTCAATTCATTGAAAAAGGGCAGGGAGCAGTAAATCAGTGTCACAATGTAAATAATAAAAAATGTATATATTCTTGTGGTGTGAGCCAACAGTGGTTGTATTAGAGTGATACAGACAAGGGTTCAAAAATAGGTCTCTTCGGATGATTTCTGGGTACCACTGGAATGATTTTGTGGGTGGCACGGTGTCTTAGTGGTTAGCACTATTGTCTCACAGCAACAAGGACATGGGTTTGATTCCCACCTGTGGCCTTTCTGTGTGGAGTTTGCATGTTCTCCCCATGTTTGCATGGGTTCCCTCCAGGTGCTCCAGTTTTTCCCACATCCAAAGACCTGCAGGTTTGGTGGATTGGAAACTTTAAATTATCCATAGGTGTGCGTGCAGGTGTGAATGTGTTTGTTTGTCGATATGTGGCTCTGTGACAGATCCTGCCCAGGGTGTACCCTGCCTCTCACCCTATGACCACTGGGACAGGCTCCAGCCCCCCGCAACCCTTAATTGAAGTAAACAGTTGAAAATGAGTGAGTAACACTCAGTTGAGGGGTATCACTTGCATTGTGAGAGAACAGCATTCAGGTGTCTCAGTGTTGATGACCCCAGAGGCTGGAGAAGGCCCAGGGGACATCCATGTCTAAATTAGGAGGCTACTTTGGAAAGCTGGAGATGGACCAATTGACTGCCTTTGTGGTTATCATCAGGACCCAAGACATATCTATAGCATGATGGATGTGGTGTGTGGCACCATCACATGCTCGCATACATGATATGAAGAATTTGCAATAAATAATCACATTCATAGTATGTGTTCATGATACAACACTGAAAAAAATGGAGTAATATTTACTTGAAAAAACCTAGAAAAGTTTTTTAACTTAGAAATTTGAAGTAAATTTTACAAGGGAAATTCTTAAGTAAATTTTACTTGCATATATTATTTTTTTTTCTAAAATAATAACACAAGTAACATTTACTATCAATTATCAATTGAATATTTTCATTGAATTTTACTCTATCTTTCTTCAAAAAAAGTAAAACCTTTCAGCTGTTCCCCTTGTTTTCACTCAAGGTTGCCACAGCGGGTCCCGTTTGGATCTGCATCTTGATTTGGCACAAATTCTACACTGGGTGCCCTTCCTGACACACCTCCACATTATAGAAATGTGGCAGGGGTGGGGTTTGAACCGGGAACCTTCCACACTGAAACCAAGTGCAGTAACCACTTGGCCACCACCCCTCCACTAAGTATGTAAGTCCCTTTGGCTGCCCTTTTTTTCACTTGGAGTCGCCACAGCAGATCTTGAATCATTAGTTCATGAATATGTTCATTATAAAACAACCATTAATGCATCCTGGTGCATTTTCTTTCTAAACAAAATTTCTTTTGTCTCACTGTCTGATAAATTTAAGTGGTTATGAACACATTCATGAACTAATGATTCAAGATCTGCTGTGGCGACTCCAAGTGAAAAAAAGGGCAGCCAAAGGGACTTACATACTCAGTGCAGGGGTGGTGGACAAGCGGTTAGTGCACTTGGTTTCAGTGTGGAAGGTTCCCGGTTTAAACCCCACCCCTGCCACATTTCTCCATGTAATGTGGAGGTACACCAGGAAGGGCATCCAGTGTAGAATTTGTGCCAAATCAAGATGCAGATCCAAATGGGACCTGTTGTGGCAACCTTGAGTGAAAACAAGGGGAACAGCTGAAAGGTTTTACTTTTTATTAATAAAGACAGAGTAAAATTCAATGAAAATATTCAGTTGATAATTGCCAGTAAATGTTACTTGAGTTATTCTTTTAGAAAAGCTAACATATGCAAGTAAAATTTACTTAAGAATACCCCTTGTAAAATTTGCTTGGAATTTCTGAGTGATAAAAAAACTTTGCTACGTTTTTTCAAGTAAATATTACTCCAATTATTTTTTCAGTGTTGTATCATGAAAACATACTATGAATGTGATTATTTATTGTAAATTCTTCAGATCACGTATGGTATGTCTATCGGGAGCAGTCATATCTCAAAAACTGAGTGACCGTGCAAGAAGGAGTCTAGTGAGGGAAGCCACAAGACTCCCATGGCAATCCTGAAGGAGTTATAGGCTTCTATGGTTGTGATTGGAGAGACTACATAGAGTAACTTCTATCCTATAGCAGAGTCTAAATTTCTTTTACATTCTGTTACATTTGTATGTTCTCAACATCCATGAACAAGCCCTTCATATAAATCATTGTCTGTTCCGTTTCACACAAATCATCACAATATCCTGTTGGACAAAGCTCCAGTAACAGCTTGTGGACAATCAGAAGTCTGCAAATTAAATGAGCAAAGCTGCAATTGGTTATTCA
Organism: Thalassophryne amazonica; assembly: GCF_902500255.1. Taxonomy (NCBI): domain Eukaryota; kingdom Metazoa; phylum Chordata; class Actinopteri; order Batrachoidiformes; family Batrachoididae; genus Thalassophryne; species Thalassophryne amazonica. Next base: position 36,834,967 of record NC_047117.1, read on the forward strand.
ACAGGAGTGCAGAGGAAGAGTGCAGAGTGGCTTTTTGTCTACTTTTCTCTGTGGATACATCATTATACAAAGTGCAGTTTACAGATTGTTTCTCAGGCACAAATGGAATGGACATTTCTCTTCTATATGTCCATTACTGTTGGAGCTGTGCCACAGGGAATATCAATGAATTACTGCTGCTATTTTTAGTGCCACTGTGACTGATTTGTCGTCACCGCTTAAGTCAGACTATAAACATGTGCACACTGACAGAGCCACAGATGTTGCGCTGTCAAATACCTGTCAGTGTTTATGAGTTGTGAAGTCACTCGGTCCCTGAGCATATGGAAGAATCCAGCAGGGAATTTCTCTAGGGATTCATTGTTTAAATGTTTTATTTTAGTCTCTTGCTGCCTACGCTTCTGCAATAAAATGACAAAGTCAAAAATGCAGCTTTCATTTTATGTTCAGATCAAAGAACCATGCGGTATTTTTGACTGTCAAAATTCAGGAATGCTGAGAACAAATGTGCTGTTGGGCTGCCTGTTGACACTCACTAGCATACCCACTTTGCTTTGTGAAATGTGTGTCATGACATCGTATGTGGTTACGGCTGAGATCCTCATGCTTTGTGAACTGACCTTTGTGAAAATCCAGAGGTCAAAATAGGAGCACACTAGGTTTTCTTGGTCACCTCTGCAGACCAAGGTTACTGCTACTACAACCCCTGGCAATAATTATGGAATCACCGGCCTAATGGAATCATGAAAAACAAAAGAACGCTCCAACACATCACTAGTATTTTGTTGCACCACCTCTGGCTTTTATAATAGCTTGCAGTCTCTGAGGCATGGACTTAATGAGTGACAAACAGTACTCTTCATCAATCTGGCTCCAACTTTCTCTGATTGCTGTTGCCAGATCAGCTTTGCAGGTTGGAGCCTTGTCATGGACCATCTTCTTCAACTTCCACCAAAGATTTTCAATTGGATTAAGATCCGGACTATTTGCAGGCCATGACATTGACCCTATGTGTCTTTTTGCAAGGATTGTTTTCACAGTTTTTGCTCTATGGCAAGATGCATTATCATCTTGAAAAATGATTTCATCATCCCCAAACATCCTTTCAATTGATGGGATAAGAAAAGTGTCCAAAATATCAATGTAAACTTGTGCATTTATTGATGATGTAATGACAGCCATCTCCCCAGTGCCTTTACCTGACATGCAGCCCCATATCATCAATGACTGTGGAAAGTCACATGTTCTCTTCAGGCAGTCATCTTTATAAATCTCATTGGAACGGCACCAAACAAAAGTTCCAGCATCATCACCTTGCCCAATGCAGATTCGAGATTCATCACTGAATATGACTTTCATCCAGTCATCCACAGTCCATGATTGCTTTTCCTTAGCCCACTGTAACCTTGTTTTTTTCTGTTTAGGTGTTAATGATGGCTTTCATTTAGCTTTTCTGTATGTAAATCCCATTTCCTTTAGGCGGTTTCTTACAGTTCGGTCACAGACGTTGACTCCAGTTTTCTCCCATTCTTCCTCATTTGTTTTGTTGTGCACTTTCGATTTTTGAGGCATCTTGCTTTAAGTTTTCAGTCTTGATGCTTTGATGTCTTCCTTGGTCTACCAGTATGTTTGCCTTTAACAACCTTCCCATGTTGTTTGTATTTGGTCCAGAGTTTAGACACAGCTGACTGTGAACAACCAACATCTTTTGCAACATTGCGTAATGATTTACCCTCTTTTAAGAGTTTGATAATCCTCTCCTTTGTTTCAATTGACATCTCTCGTGTTGGAGCCATGATTCATGTCAGTCCACTTGGTGCAACAGCTCTCCAAGGTGTGTTCACTCCTTTTTAGATGCAGACTAATGAGCAGATCTAATTTGATGCAGGTGTTAGTTTTGGGGATGAAAATTTACAGGGTGATTCCATAATTTATTCCTCAGAATTGAGTGAGTCCATATTTTTTTCCCCTCTGCTTGGTCTAAAAAAGTAACCGTTACTGACTGCCACAATTTTTTTTCTTGATTTCTTATAGTGTTTCTTAAAGCCAGAAAGTTGCCATTTGAAATGACTTTAGTTTTGTGTCATGTCTGTGATCTGCTTTTTTTCTACAAAATTAAACAACTGAATGAACATCCTCCAAGGCCGGTGATTCCAAAGTTTTTGCCAGGGGTTGTAGAACACTTATTAGAATGTATTTTTTGACCACATTCTGATGTGAGTGTCATTAATACATAATTATTTTAGGAATACATTTATTCTACAAATCATATCAATGCAGAGCAGCTGGCTGTGTGGAATAGGAGATGAGCTACCAACTTAAAGACCGGGTTTGAGTCCATAAGTTTCTGCTTGAGGCTACCTGTCTGTGTATTTGGAGATGAAAATTCAACTGCATTGTCCCAGTCCACCCAGCTGTAAATGGATACTGGCCTTAGCATTCCATCGAGGGAGCTGGTTGGCTCTCATTCACTCCATGCTACAGAAACCTCAGATAAGTGCTCATGGCCCAGAAAGGATTTACTATCTTTATGTGAATTATAAGGCATGTGAAGCAGAATACAGATTTGACTGCTTAACCAGATCTGAGAAGATAAATGTTTCAATGAGCTTTGTTCAAACAAGTGAGTTCTTTGGTGGCAACATTTTGTAAACAAACTGCAAGGACTGGAGTACTTTTGAAGACAGCTGAGCAGAGAACCACACGAGGGTAAGTACAAAGTTCTTTAATCAATGTTCAGGGACAGGCACACAGGAATATCTCACTGTGTAGCAGAAAGATCCATGAAGAGCAAAACACTCAAGTAGATCTGTAAGACAGGTAGGAGGTCAAAACACAAAGGGCTATGACATCAAGCTCTAGAGTCCAAGAGAGCAGGATAAAAGAGAAAACCAGGGTCAGGCAGCAAAACTCAGCAACAGAAAGATATGAAAACCCAAAGGTAGCTTTAAAGCTTGGCATAACACAAAAGACAATCTGGCTCAGGAGATATGGAGAGAGATACTGAAATGCACTGGAGAATAATTAGGGTAATGAGAATTAGCGAAGTGAAAGAGAAAGAAAGGACTGGAAAACAAATGTGAAAGGAATGTCAAAAGTGACACGACAAAGCAGAAACATGATACAAACGACCCCAATATGTGAATGTTCTTCAGTCTCCACCCCAGTTTGTATTCCACAGATTCATCTTGGGTTGATGAGAGACGCAGGCAGTGACGTATGCCCATCGGCTCGATGTTTCGTGGTGCGCTCATATGAGCTCTACTGCAATGAGTCGCCCTGAGTTGTACATATTTGCAGTATGTGTGAAGGGGCCCTTAGTTAACAGCAAGTTGAAGCACGTTGAAACACGCTGAAGCTCGCTGATGTACGTCCTAAATCACTGAGCTCCTCAAAAAATCTTGGGCACGTAACAAGCGATCCCACAGTTGAGACAATCCGATATGAGGTTTTCACTGATTGGCAAGACACATGCGTGAACCACAGTTTGGTCATCTCATGGAGAGATGAAAGGCGTGAGGCTGGATCATCAGATCACTGCATTCTGCTGTCTGTCTATAGAGCCAATGTCCTGGTGAGAGTAAGAGAGAGAACGAGAGAGAGAGAGAGAGAGTGTGCACCAGGGGCTGTGCACACGGTAACAGGAAAACATATGTTGCGTGGGAATAAAGGAACACAGCAAGTCCTGAGAGAATTCTTGCAATAAACTGTCTGACTTTCAGTGACAGACGATTAATATGATTTCAAGCACAAGACAACAAACCAGTATGCAAATCAAAGTACTGTACTCTAAACTATATTCATTTCACACTAATTGTTGTACTAAAGGTAGAGAGATTCCTTCTAAAGCAAAATTTGTTTTTTATTTATGCAATGACATTTTCAATGCACTCAAAATAATTCAATCAAATTCCATAGTACGAGGGCTGTCCGTAAAGTATCGTACCTTTTTATTTTTTTCAAAAACTATATGGATTTCATTCATATGTTTTTACGTCAGACATGCTTGAACCCTTGTGCGCATGCGCAAGTTTTTCCACGCCTGTCAGTGACGTCATTTGCCTGTGAGCACACCTTGTGGAAGGAGTGGTCCCGCCCCCTCGTCGGATTTTCATTGTCTGGAAATGGCGGAATGAAAAGGACTTTTTTTCCATCAGAATTTTTTCAGAAGCTGTTAGAGACTGGCACCTGGAAACCATTCGAAAAATTTATCTGGCTTTCAGTGAAAATTTTACGGGCTTCACAGAGAATAAGGACTTTAACTACAGGTTTAAGGACCCCTTTAAAGGACGGTCGGTGCGCCGCGCTGCGAGCTGCGACGATGCGGCACAAACCACTGGATCATTTCTAAGCTGATGGCTCTGTGGATACGAGACCATCGTGTGCTCTTTCTCTGGTTATCACAAGACCTGGACATCAGCCATTTTCCGGCAGATTTCACTTTTAACAAGAGATTTTGTCATGGAAAGCCGCACGGAGGCTTCGCGCGTCACGACCGATTCGCTGATGAAGCGAGACAAAGGAACACCTCCGTTTCGGAGTGTTAGAGGACAAGTTGGGACATGTCTATCTCGGCTTTCAGTGCTTACCAGTCGAGTGAGTATAAAATAACTTGTGGAGAGCTGGACATGTCCCAACTTGTCCTCTAACACTCCGAAACGGAGGTGTTCCTTTGTCTCGCTTCATCAGCGAATCAGTCGTGACGCGCGAAGCCTCCGCGTGGCTTTCCATGACAAAATCTCTTGTTAAAAGTGAAATCTGCCAGAAAATGGCTGAAGTCCAGGTCTTGTGATAACCAGAGAAAGAGCACACGACGGTCTCGTATCCACAGAGCCATCAGCTTAGAAATGATCCAGTGGTTTGTGCCGCATCGTCGCAGCTCGCAGCGCGGCGCACCGACCGTCCTTTAAAGGGGTCCTTAAACCTGTAGTTAAAGTCCTTATTCTCTGTAAAGCCCGTAAAATTTTCACTGAAAGCCAGATAAATTTTTCTAATGGTTTCCAGGTGCCAGTCTCTAACAGCTTCTGAAAAAAATCTGATGGAAAAAAAGTCCTTTTCATTCCGCCATTTCCAGACAATGAAAATCCGACGAGGGGGCGGGACCACTCCTTCCACAAGGTGTGCTCACAGGCGAATGACGTCACCGACAGGCATGGAAAAACTCGCGCATGCGCACGAGGGTTCAAGCATGTCTGACGTAAAAACATATGAATGAAATCCATATAGTTTTTGAAAAAAATAAAAAGGTACGATACTTTACGGACAGACCTCGTATTTCCCCACATGAGGACCAAGTGAGAAAACAGTGCACCAAAATGAAAGAACACGTTACTGTCAGTGAATCTGCCTCTTCATAAAATGCACTGCAATTCAGAATAGAGTGCATCCAGAAAGCGCTTCAGTTATTCCACTTTTTTTTTTTTTTTTTTTACAATACATTGCTCTTCCCAAATGGATTAAATTCATACCCCATAATGACAATGTGAAAAAAGTTGTTTTTTTTTTTAGTTTTTTGCAAATTTATTAAAAATATAAACATTAAGAAATCATATGTACATAAGTATTCACAGTCTTTGCCATGAAGCTCAAAATTAAGCTCAGGTGCACACACCTGTCTACATATAAGGTTCCATTAAAAAAATATATTTATATATAAAATAATAGTTTATCATCCTTGACATCAGAAAGAAGTGATCAGGGAGGGCTGATAATTTAAATTTTGTAAAATTTTTAACAATAATTTTGTAAAATTTTGTAAATTTTTGTAAAATTTTGAGGCTGAGACATGAAACTTCCCCTTTTTGCTGTCTTTGGTAAAGCACACTCGCCACCTAGCGGATGTGATAGTTCCCTCACCAGCTGTACTGCAGTCAGTAAATTTTGCCCAAAAAATAAATAAATTAAAAAGTGGGGTGATTTCTGCACTTTGGTGGGGATGATAAACAAATGTTTTTGTTTGTTTGTTTTTTATGGGGCCTAATGTCCCACAGTTGACAGTGCATGTCAGAGCACAAAACAAGCATGACGTCCATAGACGATTGTCTATGGACCTCCAAGGCAGGATTGTCTTGAGGCACAAATCTGTGGAAGGGTACAGAACCTCTGTTGCTTTGAAGGTCCCAATGAGCACAGTGGCCTCCATCATCTGTAAATGGAAGAGGTTCTGATCCACCAGGACTCTTCCTAGAGCTGGCTGCCTGTCTAAAATGAGCTATCGGGGGAGAAGGGCCTTAATCAGAGAGGTGACCAAGAACTTGATGGTCACTCTGTCAGAGATCCAGCACTCTCCCCTGTGGAGAGAGGCGAACTTTCACAAGGCCAACCATCGCTGCAGCAATCCACCAATCAGCCTTTAATAACTTGGCACACAGCCAAGTTATCAAAGGAGTGGCTTCAGGGCAACTCTGTGAATGTCCTTGAGTGGTCCAGCCAGAGTCCAGACCTGAATCCACTGGAACATCTCTGGAGAGATCTGAAAATGACCAATGCTCCCCATCCAACCTGATGGAACCTGAGAGGTACTATAAAGAGGAGGAATAGGTAACTGCCCAGAGTATAATTTTGAGTTAAAAAAAAAAAGAATTTACTCCATTTTGGAATAAGGCTGTAACATAACAAAATGTGGAAAAAGTGAAGCGCTGTGAATACTTTCCAGATGCACCGTACATTTAGTAATTCTCTTTTTTGTTTTCAGTTCTGTCTACGTTCTTGCTCCTGGTTATATTTCAGAAATTCTGAACTACGTCAGCACTGTTATATCCCTCACAACCATCTACCAAAGAAAGAAAGTGATCCCAAAATCTCAGCTATGTAAAACGTGACGATCATTCTTTCCCTTGAGCAGCACTCACTAATTGTGTCTCTGGTGTTTTAAGTAGCAGCTTATAGCACAATGCAATGCTCTTGCAGTTGGTGTACTCAGTATTGACAACACGTTGATAATGAATTTTATATATATATATATATATATATATATATATATATATATATATATATATATATATATATATATATATATATATATACATAATTGTATGCATCATTGTCTTGTGCCATTTGAGATTAAGCAAATGGCACAAAGCCAAAAAATATCATGAGTTTCAGAATTCATGCAATTTATGTGTCAATAATGTAACTTTCGAATGCACAGCCTTCAAACCTGTGTAGGGTATACAGTAAGGCAAGTAAGTATTTGATCCACTGTTGATTTTGCAGGGGTCTCAGGCAGTGTTAATGTGCCCCTGGTGAAATCGCTGCTTCTTTGCACTGAAAGGAGCCAGTTGAGGCGGTCTGGGAATTTCATGATTATGCCCCTGGTCGTCTCCCTAGAGAGGTTTTCTGGGCACATCCTGCTGGGAAAAGGCCCCCAGAAAGACCTTGCACCCGATGGAGGGATTATATGCCCAAGATGGCTTGGGTATCGCTCAAGATCCCCCCAGAATAGTTACAGAACTTGGGCGAGGATAGAGAAGTGTGGGGTGAGCTGCTTAGCCTGTTGCCACCATGACCTGGACCTGGCTCAGTGGCACTAATGAATGAATGAATTCACTAATAAGTGTTATTTTTTATTTCAGAGTCATAGGGTGTAATTTTCATTTATCAGTCAATGTGTGAATGATGAAGCCTACTTTTTTATTTATTTAGTTAGTTTTATATATATATATATATATATGTATGTATATATATATATATATATATATATGTATGTGTATGTATATATATATATATATATATATATATATATGAATATGTTAGTTTAAATGAGTCAACACCCCCGAGTCACACTAACTATCAGAATGCTCGTAGCACGGGCCGGGGCGGAGGATTAGCAGCAATCTTCCATTCCAGCTTATTAATTAATCAAAAACCCAGACAGAGCTTTAATTCATTTGAAAGCTTGACTCTTAGTCTTGTCCATCCAAATTGGAAGTCCCAAAACCAGTTTTATTTGTTATTATCTATCGTCCACCTGGTCGTTACTGTGAGTTTCTCTGTGAATTTTCAGACCTTTTGTCTGACTTAGTGCTTAGCTCAGATAAGATAATTATAGTGGGCGATTTTAACATCCACACAGATGCTGAGAATGACAGCCTCAACACTGCATTTAATCTATTATTAGACTCTATTGGCTTTGCTCAAAAAGGAAATGAGTCCACCCACCACTTTAATCATATCTTAGATCTTGTTCTGACTTATGGTATGGAAATAGAAGACTTAACAGTATTCCCTGAAAACTCCCTTCTGTCTGATCATTTCTTAATAGCATTTACATTTACTCTGATGGACTACCCAGCAGTGGGGAATAAGTTTCATTACACTAGAAGTCTTTCAGAAAGCGCTGTAACTAGGTTTAAGGATATGATTCCTTCTTTATGTTCTCTAATGCCATATACCAACACAGTGCAGAGTAGCTACCTAAACTCTGTAAGTGAGATAGAATATCTCGTCTATAGTTTTACATCCTCATTGAAGACAACTTTGGATGCTGTAGCTCCTCTAAAAAAGAGAGCTTTAAATCAGAAGTGCCTGACTCCGTGGTATAACTAACAAACTCGTAGCTTAAAGCAGATAACCCGTAAGTTGGAGAGGAAATGGCGTCTCACTAATTTAGAAGATCTTCACTTAGCCTGGAAAAAGAGTCTGTTGCTCTATAAAAAAGCCCTCCGTAAAGCTAGGACATCTTTCTACTCATCACTAATTGAAGAAAATAAGAATAACCCCAGGTTTCTTTTCAGCACTGTAGCCAGGCTGACAAAGAGTCAGAGCTCTATTGAGCTGAGTATTCCATTAACTTTAACTAGTAATGACTTCATGACTTTCTTTGCTAACAAAATTTTAACTATTAGAGAAAAAAATTACTCATAACCATCCCAAAGACGTTTCGTTATCTTTGGCTGCTTTCAGTGATGCCGGTATTTGGTTAGACTCTTTCTCTCCGATTGTTCTGTCTGAGTTATTTTCATTAGTTACTTCATCCAAACCATCAACATGTTTATTAGACCCCATTCCTACCAGGCTGCTCAAGGAAGCCCTACCATTATTTAATGCTTCGATCTTAAATATGATCAATCTATCTTTGTTAGTTGGCTATGTACCACAGGCTTTTAAGGTGGCAGTAATTAAACCATTACTTAAAAAGCCATCACTTGACCCAGCTATCTTAGCTAATTATAGGCCAATCTCCAACCTTCCTTTTCTCTCAAAAATTCTTGAAAGGGTAGTTGTAAAACAGCTAACTGATCATCTGCAGAGGAATGGTCTATTTGAAGAGTTTCAGTCAGGTTTTAGAATTCATCATAGTACAGAACAGCATTAGTGAAGGTTACAAATGATCTTCTTATGGCCTCGGACAGTGGACTCATCTCTGTGCTTGTTCTGTTAGACCTCAGTGCTGCTTTTGATACTGTTGACCATAAAATTTTAGTACAGAGATTAGAGCATGCCATAGGTATTAAAGGCACTGCGCTGCGGTGGTTTGAATCATATTTGTCTAATAGATTACAATTTGTTCATGTAAATGGGGAATCTTCTTCACAGACTAAAGTTAATTATGGAGTTCCACAAGGTTCTGTGCTAGGACCAATTTTATTCACTTTATACATGCTTCCCTTAGGCAGTATTATTAGACGGTATTGCTTAAATTTTCATTGTTACGCAGATGATACCCAGCTTTATCTATCCATGAAGCCAGAGGACACACACCAATTAGCTAAACTGCAGGATTGTCTTACAGACATAAAGACATGGATGACCTCTAATTTCCTGCTTTTAAACTCAGATAAAACTGAAGTTATTGTACTTGGCCCCACAAATCTTAGAAACATGGTGTCTAACCAGATCCTTACTCTGGATGGCATTACCCTGACCTCTAGTAATACTGTGAGAAATCTTGGAGTCATTTTTGATCAGGATATGTCATTCAAAGCGCATATTAAACAAATATGTAGGACTGCTTTTTTGCATTTACGCAATATCTCTAAAATCAGAAAGGTCTTGTCTCAGAGTGATGCTGAAAAACTAATTCATGCATTTATTTCCTCTAGGCTGGACTATTGTAATTCATTATTATCAGGTTGTCCTAAAAGTTCCCTAAAAAGCCTTCAGTTAATTCAAAATGCTGCAGCTAGAGTACTGACGGGGACTAGAAGGAGAGAGCATATCTCACCCATATTGGCCTCTCTTCATTGGCTTCCTGTTAATTCTAGAATAGAATTTAAAATTCTTCTTACTTATAAGGTTTTGAATAATCAGGTCCCATCTTATCTTAGGGACCTCGTAGTACCATATCACCCCAATAGAGCGCTTCGCTCTCAGACTGCAGGCTTACTTGTAGTTCCTAGGGTTTGTAAGAGTAGAATGGGAGGGAAAAGGGAGTTTTTCCTTCCCACTGTAGCCAAGTGCTTGCTCACAGGGGGTCGTTTTGACCGTTGGGGTTTTACATAATTATTGTATGGCCTTGCCTTACAATATAAAGCGCCTTGGGGCAACTGTTTGTTGTGATTTGGCGCTATATAAAAAAATTGATTGATTGATTGATTGATAGAAGTTTGTGATGTGACCTTTGTGTAATAGCAGACAGAAACTGCTTTGGGATGAAGACAAACACAACGCATAGAGCATTTTGTATATATTGTTCAAAATGTGCATTTTTGTTTATTGTTTGAACCTTTTTTTTGTTCAGTCTTTCACAAATTACCTTTATAAAGTGTCAAAACAGTTGTTTATTATAGTTTGCTGTGTGTTTTGAATAAATGTGTGTGGAAAATGATTTGATGCTTTACTTTTTCCTTTCTTATTTCTGATTGTAAACCTTTATTACACTTATAAAACACAACTATAGCATATACATTTTGAAAGTACAGGTTGTCCTGAAAAAAGAGACATAAAACCTGATTGTGGGATGCAGGGAGAGCTGTTAACAGCAATAATAAAATATTTATGCCAAAAAATGGCCTTGGACCCCAGAGTGTTAACCACTGAATCTGAAACATGACGGTAGATGCATGAAACGACATGGAATAAGTCTCTTTGCCAAAGGGTATTCCATGTGACGTCAGTGACCCTATGGCCTTGGCGGAGGTTTGCGCTCTCCGAGTGCTTCTAGTTTGACTTGATTTGTTGTTGTTGGACAATAAATTTTTTAACATTTTAGATTTCATCCATCCATCCATCCATCCATCCATTTTCTTCCGCTTTATCCGGAGTCGGGCCACGGGGGCAGCAGCTCAAGCAAAGCCGCCCAGACCTCCCGATCTACACACACCTCCCCCAGCTCCTCCGGGGGAACCCCAAGGCGTTCCCGAGCCAGCCGAAAGATGTAGTCCCTCCAGCGTGTCCTGGGTCTTCCCCGGGGCCTCCTCCCAATGGGACGTGCCCGGAACACCTCTCCAGCGAGGCGTCCAGGGGGCATCCGGAAAAGATGCCCGAGCCACCTCAACTGACTCCTTTCGATGTGGAGGAGCAGCGGCTCGACTCCGAGCTCCTCCTGAGTGACCGAGCTCCTCACCCTATCTCTAAGGGAGCGTCCAGCCACCCTGCGGAGGAAACTCATCTCGGCCTCTTGTACTCGCGATCTCGTTCTTTCGGTCATGAGCCAAATCTCATGATCATAGGTGAGGATCGGAACGTAGATCAATCGGTAAATCGAGAGCTTTGCCCCCCTACTCAGCTCTCTTCATTTTAGATTCCAGTTCATTTCAAAACTTTATCACTGTGCTACAGTGTACAAAAAAAACAAAACTAGGTAGGTGTCCCTCTGCTCTCAATCAGTAAAACACAGACATAGAGATATAAATATATGTAGAAATAAAAATAATAAAGGATGATTTTAAAAAAAATTATAAAATGGAGGTGATAAAATGATTTCACCTGTACTACTACTAGCGTGACTTAAAAAAAAGAAGGAAAACCTGCTTTGTTGGTGGAGGGCGCTGACACTGTTCAGTTGCTAAACAGATAAGGAAAAGAAGCTGTTCAACATCTTTGTAGTGTGTGAGTGCAAAGTTCTGTGACGTTTGTCAGGGGAAAGCAGTTCTAAAATATGGTGTGCATGATTATTGGAGACGCTAATAATCTCAGAGCCCTGCTTTGACATCCAGACCATTCGATGTCCTTAACTGCAGGTAAACTGTCTGCTGATGATGTTTTGTGTTGTACTTAACACACTGCAAAGCCCTGTGGTCCTTTTGGAGCAGCTGCCATATCCTGCTGTAATACTTTAAGTCTTTGCAGTATCCACTGTGAATCAGCACAAGTGGAGAAGATCTTGTGACCCAGTAAAGAAACAGACAAACAAGCAAACAATCTACTGTTAAAATGAAGGGGTGCCAAAAACCTCTGCACGGTAGTGGAACATGCACAATGCAAGTACCATATCATCTGAAACAATAAATGCTGTAAAACTCAGTTTTTGACAAAGGACCAAATTACAGCTTAAGAATAGTTTGCACAGGACCTGCCTTTACCACTCATTCAGACAACACTGTTTTAGTGTATTTGATCAGTCAGTTACCCACTGTAATTTTAGGCTGTGCAGGATTGTCCACTTTGTTTAATGTGGTCAGCTGCTTTGGCTGTCTATAAGCAGTGAATCAATGATAAATTGATTAATTTATGTAAAAACTCACTTGCATGTTCCAGATTTTGATTAACAAAACTCAACAACTTTTTTTTTTACCTGTCTCGATGCTGGTATTTCTCTCTTTCTTTAATTGCCAGCACATTTACACACTCAGTTATGTGTAGAGTTTGTGTGCAATGAAGACACATCACTGATTTAATTACCCAAGGCCAATATATGACCATCGGGTATTGCGAAGGCCTTGCATCCGTCCGTCAGTCGGTCCGCCTGTCCATCCATCTGTCTGTGCTCAGTATAAGTCCAGTCCTATTACTGCCAGGGTCTTCAAATTCACACACAGACCTTGTAAAAGTTCAAAGATCGGTAACCTTGACCTATTTTAAGAGGTCAAATGGTCACATTCTGTTTCCTATTTTTATGCCAAGGGTCATTTTGCATTGAGTGATATTTTTATTTTGTGATTATGGCCATTAACATGAGAAAAATCCTCATTTACTTTCTGCTGTCTGCATCAGTGGTGGGCACAGCTAACCAGAAAGTTAGCTTCGATAACTGCTAATCCACTAACTCAAAAGTTAACTTTTATAATGCTAAACTGATAAACTAATAAAAAATTTAGTGGACGTTACAGCTAATCGCTAACTGTTAGTATTGACTCTGGTACACTGGCAGCTACTGACAAGCCGGTTTTGAGTTTAAGCACCACCGACGCTTCTGCGTAAAGGGCCTTTCACACTGAACGCATCAAAGCATCAAAAATCGGTCTAAAAAGCATTATTTTCAATGAGACGCGTTGCTTTTTCAAAAGCCGAGCTAAAACGATGCTTCTGACGGGAGCGCGCATTGCCGCTTGTCGGCAGGCTGATGCGGTCAAAGTTCAATCCAATCCAACTTTCGACACTCTGAGCTATGACGTACCTTCGCGTTGTCCAATAGGAATGACGCGTCGGGCCAAAACATGGAAGACTAGTGGCAGAAACCACTGATCTCTACAAAATGGATTGGTGCAGAAACCACTGATCTGTACAAAATGGGTCGGTGCAGAAACCACTGATCTGTACAAAATGGATCGGTGCATAAACCACTGATCTGTACAAAACATTAACGTGTGACAGAACTGCTCATTTATAGAGCAGTTTTCTGAAGAAAAATCATTGGAAATGTTTTATGTTGTTGTTTGTTACCTCAAAATTCCTGATTACTGTTAAAAAAGAGTTTAGAACACTTGTAATTAAAATAGCTAAATAAATCAATAAATGGTTCTTTAGAAACCTTTCATCTGTAAATTAAAACAACCTGTTATTTCAGATTAGATAATTTCTTGTTTAACATAAGGAACCTTGGGCATTTATTTTTAGACAAATAAAATAACATGGAAACTTGTACATTTTTTTAAGTCTGGTAGATTATTTATATGTCATTTCAACCAGAAAAACAGACACTAAATAAATACAAATGTTTATTATAAATGCAACTGGACATAATTTAACAATGACTGCAGTGTGATTGTAAAGTAGGATTTCTGTGACATAAACCTCATGATGAATTTTTTTATATAGTCATTTAAACTTGTTATTTCGTCAAAATATGTAATTGCCTTTAATATTGTTATCAGGACAGTCATTTCTAAAATATGAATTTGAGCGCAATACGTGGAGAGCTTCTACTTGTGCAAATGTCTTTTGACTTTGATTCGTGGACATTTTTAATGAGCCATTCATTTATTGTTAAAATATAAAATGAAACAGCTTTTTAAAAAAATAATAAAATAGCTGCTGTTGAAAGAGCCTTTTATTTAGAAGCAAGTGATGTTATGGTGGATTCTTGGGACCAGATGAAGGTCTCCTCTGCAGCTTTGAACTCTGGTGGTGTTGCTGAAGAAACTTTTGTTCTATTTTGAAGAGCAGAGATGTTTTCTTTTGACTGGATGTTGTGGTGTTCAGCTCATCATTGGAAGTTTGGTTGTCTGTACAGCAAATGTTCCTGATTGGGACAAATAAAAATATTTCTTTAAATACAAAGAAACACTAAACAGTTTATATATAAAAAAGGGAAAAAAAAAAACGGCAAAAAAAGATGGAAAAAACGCCCGAAAAAAATAATTTATTTAAAGTTGAGCTTTTGTGGTGTCTGAAAAAAGCTGTAGCTTTATTTGGTAAAAATAAAAAAGACTAAACCATTTACAAATTAAAGAGTTCACTCAGATCAACTGTGCTAAAAGGATACGTTAACGTTAGCCGATCATTAAACCTTCACAGCAGTGCAAATGTCACGTTTTATTTTAATATTATTCTCACCTCAAAAAAGCTGCAGAACTAAACTCCATTGGGCAAACTGGGACTTCGCATACTGTATATCCAAAAAGTGGGAGATTTCAGACTGAGTGGGTCTGCTCCATCCCTGCCTGCCTCGTTCTGCCCACGAATGATGCCTGAAAGCCGGCTTCTCCGTGCAGGTCTGCCCACTGTCGTGGTTCGATCGATATCCCACCAAGTCATCAGTCCTCCCTCGGTCGGCGTCACTCCAAAAAGTAGCTGAAAAAAAGCTTCTCCCAGCAGGGTGATGGGAGAATTGTTCTACTACTGTTTTTTAAAGCTTTTTTGTGGTTCAGGCGACCCAAATTCAAGATGGCGATCGCTGAACTTTTTTCAGGTTGTGGAAACAGCCAGAGTGTGACGCAGCCGCAATTTCCGCCCTCTTGCCGCTTCCGAAGCAACGCGTCTGACATCACGACGCGTTGGAAACGCGTCGGCCTGGCGTTATGACAAGTTGGGAAGCGTTAAAGCGTTGCGCTGAAGTATTCAGTGTGAAAGGCCCTTAAAAGTGAAGCCGATCACAAATCCAACAGAAACAATAAGTCAGAGCTTCTGTCTTTCTGCACCCTGCCCACTGCTGTAAGGAAGTGTAATTTACATTCAGCATCGAACAGCACAGATGTGTGCAGGAGACATCAGAAGCAAACATCTTCTACTTATAATTTTGATTTATGAACAAAACTAATTCTGTAGAGTTAATTGAAATTAAGGTCAACTCTGTCATTTTTGCAAAGTGAAAAATCACACATATGTTTGAGTTTGAAGTATGCGCTAATTCTGATGGTTTGAGCATTAACAGAAACAGATGCCAAAAGGCATTATGGGAAAATGACCCTCCTCTGATCACTGGTTGATTGGTTTATTTATTTGTAAAAACCAACACACAAGTTACTGTAACGTGTGTTTTGGTTTTTACAAATAAATATGGATTTGTAAAAAAAAAAAGAAAAAAAAAAGCCATTTGCAAAACTGAAAATTCTGTTTGGTAAGTGTGTGATTCTGAAAAAGCGACTGTGATCATTAGTTGCTATTCAAACTCCTATTCAGTGTTCTAAGCATTTTGAACATCTATTGGATGGTCACACGGTTCCTTTTTTTCTCCCCCCTTTGTAACAGCCTCGCAGCCAGGCTCCTTCTGCTGAGGTAGAGTTGAGCTCAGCTCCTCACAGCTGCAAAACACGTAACAGACAGGAACTAACACATATAATTTTAAGGTTTACAAATGTTTTTGACTGCTTGCCATTACTAAGCAGACTGACAGTTAGCAGACTGAAAATTAGGGGAATTAAATTTAGAGGAAGCTGAGTAGTGTGCTGATGGGCTTTGAAGTTAATAACCTAATCCGCTAACAAAATGTTAGCTTCGCTAATTAGTGGTTAGCAGATTAGAACTGTGCCCACCATTGGTCTGCATCATGCTATGAGCAAAGAGCAAAGCTACCCCACCTGCACCCCCCCCCAGCCATCAATTGCACAATTACTATTAGTAAATCACCCGCAAAATTGTATTCACTCCAATGCGCAAAAATTGGGATTGTCCACGCAATTTAGCACCAGAATCTGGGCTCTTAGCAAATCAGACCCTTAATGTTTTTCTCAGGAGGAATGAAAGAGAACAGCATATTTTTCCCAGCTCAAAATGTGTAATTCATTCCAAGTGACTAAACAGATTTTGATTTTATTTTTTTCAAAAAACATATGGATTTGAATCACGTGTGATTACATCAGACATGCTTGAACCCTCGTGGGCATGCGAGAGTTTTTTCACGCCTGTCGGTTACGTCATTCGCCTGTGGGCAGTCTTTGAGTGAGGAGTCGCCCACCCTCTTGTCGTTTTTTTCATTTTTTAGGAATGGCTCAGAGACTGCTGCTTTGTTTGATCAAAATTTTTTCAAAACTGTAAGGCACAGCTGAGTGGACACCATTCGATAAATTCAGCTGGTTTTCGGTAAAAATTTTAACGGCTGATGAGAGATTTTGGTCTGGTAGTGTCACTTTAAGTACGGCCCACGGCGCCTGACAGCGATCTGCGCTTCGAGGCGGCAGCGTCTCGCCGTTTCAAGTTGAAAACTTCCACATTTCAGGCTCTGTTGATCCAGGAAGTCGTCAGAGAACAGAGAACTTTCAGAAGAAGTCGGCATGAGGAGTTTATTCGGACATTCCATTGTTAACGGACATTTTGTAATGAAAGAACGTGCGGGCAGAGTCGCATGTCGGGCCGGACCCGACCGCGGGGGGTCGCGACAGGAAAAACACCTCCATTGGAAACCTTAACGGGCAAGTTGGAACATGCCCAAGCTGTTAAACAATTTCTCAGTTACTCACTTGTTGAAAGCCAGCAAAAGCCGCCTGAATTTTACAAATGGTTTTCAACACGGAGGTGTTTTTCCTGTCGCGGCGCACACAGATTCGCCGAGTCGTCACGGAAACGACTCAGCGAATTTGCGCGCACGTCTTTCATTAAAAAATGTCCTTAAACAGTGGAATGTCCGCATAAAGTCCTCATGCCAGCCTCTTCTGAATCTTCTCTGTTCTCTCACGATGTCCTGGGTGAATTAAGCCTTAAATTAGGATGTTTTCAGGTCGAAACAGGCCGATGACGGCGCCTGGAAGCGCTGCAGGACGTCCCGCTCTGTGGGAAGTCCTTACACTGACAGAAACACCCCATAATCTCTCATCAGCCGTTAAACTTTTCACCGAAAACCAGCTTAATTTCTCGAATAGTACCCACTCGGATATTCCTCACAGATCCAGAAAAAATTTTGATAAAGCAACGCGCGCCGTCTGGAGCAGCGTGTGAAACAAAGGAATTCAGCCGAGAGGGCTGGACCACATCTCACTCAAGGCCTGCCTACAGGGAAATGACGTCACTGACACGTGTGAAAAAACTCACGCATGCGCACGAGGGTTCAAGCATGATTGGTGCAATCGCACGTCATTCAAATCCATATAGTTAAAAAAATAAATAAAAGGGTCGGTATATTGTCTAATAGACCTCGTACAGCAAATGCTTATAATATTTAATTCAAAGAATCACAACATTTCTGTCTCAGTGTGGCTAAATCTTCAAAATATATGCATTGAATTCAAGGTTAAAATATGTATGACGTTTTGTTTGAATGAGATGCGATTTGTCCTCTTTCAGTCACTCTCCTTACCCTTTGACTCAGGCAAAGAACACGGTGAAGAAAGATTCCAATGCAAGTTCACCATTAACTGTCATTTAGTAAACAGAGCATACTGTTAAACTGCAGATAATTTTTGAATTATTTCAGTAAAGTCTGTTATGTAAAGAGTGCTCTCAGTGTAATTTATAGGCCAAACTCTCAAGTGCACTCAGACCTTTGTGTTGCTTCACTGCTGTTTAGATGAACAAATAATTAGAAATGGAAACGATAACTTTCATGTTATTTTTCTTGTTTCTGTTGGAGCTCAAAAGATAAAAAATAAATAAATTTTAAAAAATCAATATTTCTCATCTTTTATTCAACTCAGTCTTTGAATGAAATGGTACATTTCCCCTTCTTCAAATCCTTGGCTTCATACTGAACTAAAAGCTGTATCTACAAAATATAGATTAGACCTTGCAGGCAATATTTCCAGGTCCACTTATTGTAAATCTAATTAGATAATGTTATTTGTATACCACCATATAACAAAAGGCATCATCTTGAGGTATTTTCCATATAGAGCTGATAGAGACTGTACTCTGTATTATATAATTTATAGAGTACCAACATACATTGAAGAGCATACATGAGGCAACAGTAGCCAGGAGAAACTCACTTTTAGCAAGAGGAAAAGTCGAGCAAAACCAGGATCTATGAAGGGTAAATTTCTCAAAACCAGCTGATTGAGAGTGAGACAGAGGAAGACGAGGAGCCATTTTCTGATGAGCTATTGTGCTGTTTGCTGTTTGCGGACGATGTGGTGCTGTTGGCTTTGTCAAATCAGGACCTTCAGTGTGTACTGAGGTGGTCTGCAGCCAAGTGTGAAGTGTCCGGGATGAAAATCAGCACCTCCAAATCCGAGGCCATGGTTCTCGACCGGAAAAAGGTGCCTTGCCTTCTTCAGGTCGGTGGAGTGTCCTTGCCTCAAGTGGGGGAGTTTAAGTATCTCAGGGTCTTTTTCACGAGCAAGGGATGGATGGAGCGCGAGATCAACAGATGGATCGGTGCAGCATCTGCAGTGATGCGGTCGCTGTATCGGACCGTCGTGGTGAAGACTGAGCTGAGTGGGGGAGCAAAGCTCTCGATTTACCGATCGATCTACATTCTGACCCTCACCTATGGTCATGAGATTTGGCTCATGACTGAAAGAACGAGATCTTTTAGCACAAGCAGCTGAGATGAGTTTCCTCCGCAGGGTGGCTGGGCACTCCCTTAGAGATAGGGTGAGGAGCTCGGTCACTTGGGAAGAGCTCGGAGTCGAGCCGCTGCTCCTCCAAGTCGAAAGGAGCCAGCTGAGGTGGCTCAGTCATCTTTTCCGGATGCCCCCTGGACGCCTCGCTGGAAAGGTGTTCCGGGCACGTCCCATTGGAAGGAGGCCCCAGGGAAGACCCAGGACACGCTGGAGGGACTACGTCTCTCGGCTGGCTTGGGAATGCCTCGGGGTTCCCCCGGAGGAGCTGGGGGAGGTGTGTGTGGATCGGGAGGTCTGGGCGGCTTTGCTTGAGCTGCTGACCCCGTGACCCGACTGTGGATAAAGCGGAAGAAAATGGATGGATGGATGTTTACATTATCAGATTAGCTTTTCAGATAACTTTGAAAACCATTATCGGATCAATTATCTTCCGATATGTTTTGGTCCGATAGCTTTTAGATCACTAACATTTTTGCAGACCTAGCTTTTTGTTGTAGATCCACAGTTCTATCCTCTACAAACAGAGAGGAGCTGGTTCTAGAAGAAACTGCTCTATCCTCTGCAGGCACAGGAAAACTGGTCATTAAAAAAGAAAAAAATCTAATTTCTTCTGACCCCATACTAACACGCTGGCAATATCACTCCTCATACAGTTTTAACTTATGGTTAAAATTTTAACCAAACTAATTTTGGACAAGTTATTTAAATTAACATCACCTCTGAAGTTTTATAAAATGAAAATATCAGATATATGTTTTAGTTTTAAAGTATTGGACTAATTTTGAAGGTTTTAGTGTGGACATGGTGTGTGCGCAGTGCATTCTGGGTAAAAGTTAACGACAGGGGAAATGCATTTGAGATGCTCTGATTGGGCTCCACAGGGAAATCAACATTAAACTCTTTGTATATTGTGCCTAAAACTCTTGTGAATATATTCTCTGGGATTATACATTAGACATTGTTATTGTCTTTGTTTTATGCAAAAATGCCAGAAGAAGCCCAGGTTGCTTCCTCCAAAAGCCGACAAGTCTGTTAAATTGTGATTCAAGCTGTGTGATATAACCGGCGTCAAAATGCATAGAACCCTGCCATCTACTGATGACCGGTTATATCACAGTGTTGTCGACCGCAGGATTTTAAAATTATCTGGAGGTTTCCAAAACCTGAGAGACCACACATGTGGCGATAAAAACAAATCATAGATCTGACAGGTTTAGTTGTACAGTGTGTGGCGTCAGCCACACTGTAAAAACAACACACACAAACAGATCTCACACACGAACATTCCCAGGTCAAACACCTCACTTTCTGATTGGCTGCATGTCACATTTAGCTCCTCACGTCCTTCTTAATACACCACACATGGCAGGAATATCTGATAAGATTATATTTTAGCGTCATCACGATTGTCGGGGCATTACGATTGTTGGAAGGGGAAGATGTGCACAAAGACAAGTGCTGGCTCATTGGCTGTTTAGGTTTGAAATAAGTCTGAAAAGAAATTGCATCACATTTTTATTCAAAAGGTTGTGATTCACATCCCATCACAGAAACATTTACACCCAAACACATCACATTATCAGCCCACAACCACAATTAAGTCTGAGGATTGAAATCACTTTGTCCATTGTTTTAAATCAACCATGGTGCACATTTTTGATTATTTTGATTAAATTTTAAATTTGATGCTTAGGGTTTTGGCGCGACCATCGACGGGTTAGACAGGTTAATGATGACTTCACTATGCTTTAAATCTTTAAATTAAACCAAGCTAAATTTCATGATATCTCTAAAGCTATTATTATGCATGTATTTTCCTTTTCATATGGCTAGCATACTGGCATAGTATGTTATTATGCTTTTTACCCTTTTAAATTCATTTTATTAATAAACAGAGCGGGCTGCAGCCTCAACTTTATCTAAAGTCTGGGTCTTTTATTGAAGGTTAGGGCTAGGGGCCGGCGATCACCTTAGTATTTCTTTTGTTTTTCTTGTTGCTTAATGCTGATAATTTATACTGTATTTGTTGTTTTTCTGCTGTCTGATTCTGTTTTTTCTCTCTGTTTGAGGTGCGGCTCCATCCAGAGATGGGGGTGGTGTTATGGATAAGACGTGAATTGAGGAGCGGTCCAGTATCTGACTGAACCCAGCATGAAATAATCAGAAGCAGTTCCAAAAAGAAAACACATTTATTTTTCTCTCTTTGTGCTATACATGAAATACTAAATAATTAAAGTTCTGGTGAGGTGAAAAGGCGGCGCGCTCTCTCAGCGTCTCAACAGTCGGAGTCCGAACGTTCAGGACTCAGGAGTTCCGCCAACACCCCCCCCAGGTTACTTTCCCAGACTGTACTCTGCGAAGGAGGAACATAGATGAAATTATTCAACACTTATTACTACGAAATACTGTTTAGAGGCAAACCTATCAGCTACATGTTTAGGTCTGGTTTCAAACTTAGTTCAAAGAGGCTGCTGCTCACAGCTAATGGAGGATCATTAATCCGAATGCCACTGCCATGAGGAGCACGCCAAACAATTTCCACCAATAATTACTTATAGCTGCGTATAAACGCCAGCCCCAGGAGCAACAACCACGGCTGGAGCCATCCAGGAATCCCCAGGCATACACGGGAGCCTTAACGTCCCCCAGAGGACCATCCCATCAAACCCCAGGAGACACCCCCACAACCCAGGAACCCCAACCCCAGCGAAACACGGCCGGTCGGCCCCACAGTCAACCTCCCCCCCAGAGGACCATCCCATCAAACCCCGGGGGGAAACAGGAGGAAACAAAAACCCCAAACCCCCAGGGATTTCCAAAAACCACCAACCAGGAGCAAACAAAAACTACAAAAAGCCCTACTGACCTCTCCAGTTCCCCGAAAGACCCCCCAGGTGAATCGGGAAACACCTCGTGGCAATCGGCACAGGACTATTAAGCCGGAGAAGCCAATAGGAAAAACGTAACCCAGCTCCACCTCCAAGGGCAGGAGAAAACCGGCCAGACGGCCGGTGTCGACCCCCCAACTACACTCCAGCCTACCGGGAGGGGTGGGCAGCAGAAAAGGCGTACGGCACTGATCGGCCCCACCACTCCGACTGGAGTACATCCCCACTGCCCGACACCTCAGCGATGCCAATGGCGAACGGTCAGAGGCTCGCTGAGGCTGGAGTGGAACCAGGAATCAACAAAACTTAAGAAAAAAAGCCCTGGACCCCCCCCCCAAGGTGCAGAGATCCTCAGGGGAATGCCCAGCAACCAACCTGCACCACCCCACAACACCAAAGACGAACGGCCAGAAGTGTGTGAGGCTGGGGATAGGGGACAGGGAAATAAAAACCAACAAAATAAAACGACCCACTCCGCTAAAAAAAAAAACAAAAAAAAAAAACACACGCTTACCCGAGTCCAAACGAACTCCGACCAGCCAGCCTGTTCACCTCACCAGAACTACCTCAAGTGCTATACACAAAAACAAGTTTACGAAAGCTCCCATTTATATCCCTTAAAAAAAACGTCCGTAAAACACCTGGAGCCATGTTACGATGCCGTTTCCTGACGCTCGTTTGACCGGGGCAATATGGCTGTTCTAACCCTTCCGAGTTGCATTGGCTCATCCACTAGAGCAGCTAGAGGTCCCGTCGGAGGAGTCTCAGTGGAATGAAGAAGAAAGAATTAAAAGTTCTGGTGAGGTGAAAAGGCGACGCGCTCTCTCAGCGTCTCAACAGTCGGAGTCCGAACGTTCAGGACTCAGGAGTTCCGCCAACACCCCCCCCCCCCCCAGGTGACTTTCCCAGACTGTACTCTGCGAAGGAGGAACAGAGATGAGATTATTCAACACTTATTACTACGAAATACTGTTTAGAGGCAAACTTATCAGCTACACGTTTAGGTCTGGTTTCAAACTTAGTTCAAAGAGGCTGCTGCTCACAGCTAGTGGAGGATCATTAATCCGCACGCCACTGCCGTGAGGAGCACACCAAACAATTTCCACCAACAATTACTTATAGCTGCGTATAAATGCCAATTTACATTCATGGATAAACTTTTCAGAATATTCACCTCTGTCGTGTGCTGACAACGTTTGCCTCTCACCCTCGTCCTCCTTCACAGGCGCGATGTCAGACTCTGAAACGGCCCTCAGCGTCCCCACACGGTCGTCACAAGGTCGTATTCTCCGGCCATCTTATCCAACTCACTGCTGGTTTAAATGTAGTTCTTCATCACTACATTGGTACCAGCTGGAAGTCCTCAGATCTGCACGTGAACATCACAGATGTCATGGATTGTCCTAATACAGAGCCGCACGAGAATGCAACAGGTGCAGCCAATCATCGTAACAGAGGAGAGAGACTCTTCTGCAGCACAGTTTCCTCAGAGAACAGCCCCAAATCACCTGGGAAGGAAAATAAACACAAAACAACCCAACCATGTCCAGCCAACCCCCCCCCAACACACAACAGGTGGTGTCTTCTTCTGCAAGCCTCCCATCCTGTGCACCAGCATGGATGTCCAAAATTTCCTGTATATTTGTTTGTAAATTGTGTTGGTAGCATGGCCCAAGCAGAGGGTCACCCCTTTGAGTCTGGTCTGCTTGAGGTTTCTTCCTCAAATCATTAGAGGGAGTTTTTCCTTAACACTGTCGCCTGTGTGCTTGCTCTAGGGGTTGGTAAGGTTGGACCTTACTTGTGTGAAGCGCCTTGAGTCAACTTTGTTGTGATTTGGCACTATATAAATGAAATGACATTATAAAACACTAAATTATTTGAGCAAATGTTTCCAATGACCACAAATGGGTGAAGCAAAAAATCAGTGGTATATGTAGGGACAAATGGCCTAATTTCACTGTTTTTATGTTATATTACTGCATGTTATATTACGTTACTCATTCCAGAATTATCCACCAAAAACACTTAAGATAAAATCCTCGGAGCACACTAAGTAATGCCGTTTGCTCAGGTCAGGTTGAAATTTGCTCTGTTGATCCAAGCTAACCACAGCCAGCGTCATTAGCACGAAAGCTCCTCCATCGTTTCTCCTTGATGTGTGATGACTGTTGGAATGCCAAAAAAACCTTTGTGACATCTTGCCTGCATTTCCTTGGTGTGTACGCCCAAACACTATCCATGAATTCAACATTATCTCCCATTGGATATAACTGGCACTTCACAGATCACTGGTGCTCGTTCTATGTTCACGTTTTCTGCCCTACCATATGGAGGTGTGCTAGGAATCATGGGTAGCCACGCCCAGAATGGAAAGGGGCCTATATTGTAGGGAGACTGTACAGGTTATAAGATGTATTGTGTGTGCAACCTTATTGTTTCAACTTCTTTACCTCTTGGTGTAAGCAGCAGATGTAGGACCAAAAGCATTCAGGTTAATAGAGACCACAGACTCACTACTCGTGGATGAGTAACAAGATCCAGGTGAAAGAACTGATCGAATCAGGACTCTCAATTCTACAAGGCAGGGTCATCTACAAGAACTGAACCTATCAACCTCTCATTCATCCACCGTGGCTCCAAACACTATGTCGCAGACAAATGAGCTTACTTTTTGATGCCAGGATCACCTGAGCAAAATGTATCCAAATACACAGTTGGTTGACAAAATACACAGAAGGCTGATTTTCTCTCAAGCAGAAAATAAATCAAAAGCTGCAGCTTCAGTAAAGGTGAAATATGGTCACAGCAGACAGATGTTCTGAGCAAATGTTGGGTTTGTGCTTTCAAAAGAAAAACAATATACTTCAGAATAATAATGAAGTGAACCAAGCATGGATTCTGCTCCTATTTACTTTTTATTCACATTCACAAAGCACTACATCATTCATCATTTAATCAATCAGCAGTTATGGTCATGCTAAAAAGCTTTTTAAAAAGGCACAAGATACTTCAACTCAGTCTATACAGGATCTGCAGCAGCTATTTAGGGTTGCTGCACAAAATTCCAAAATTTGCAGTCAGGTCAGGTCTGGGAGCATGTAGTGTATAAATTCACCACTCTGTTGAACCACCCTGGGTTCTTAATGGCAAACATCCAAAGCACACAACTTGTCCATCCCCACCTCTGAAAGTAATCATCTATCTCTCACAGACTGGTGAGATGAGGGTCTCCCCTGGGCCTTTTCCAGTTGCTGGGGAACTGAACACTGAGGCATCCTCCTGCTGGACGATGCCCAGAGAAATGTGTTACATGGTGAAAATGTCATAGCTGATATTCTCTCATAATGCAAGTGGTACACCTCATCTGAGTATCCCTAAGACCCCTGTCACACAAAGCACGAATGAGGCGGTATGGCATCCGAATGAAGAATCAACCCACATTCGAAAAAGTGTTGAGGTATAGTCTGAAAATCATCAGACAGCTATCTGAGAGCAGGCGACACAACGCACATTTGAGGCGTGACTGCCTCAAATGTTTTGCATATGTGCAAAACCCTCGTGCCGCGGACAAAGTGAGGAACCTTGAGGTAATTTTTGATCCTATATTGTCCTTTGACCTCCACCTTAGAGATATTACGAGGACTGCTTTCTTCCATCTAAGAAATATAGCGAAAATTCGACCCATCCGGTCTATGGCTGATGCTGAGACCCTGATTCATGCATTTGTCTCTTCTAGATTGGATTATTGCAATGTTCTATTTTCTAGTTTACTGCAGTCCAGCATTAGGGGTCTCCAATTGGTTCAAAATGCTGCTGCCAGATTTTTGGCAAGAAGCAGAAAATTTGACCACATTACACCCATTTTGGCATCTCTTCACTGGCTTCCTGTCTCAGTGAGATCAGATTTTAAGGTTCTGTTACTAGCCTATAAAATTGATTCATGGACTGGCATACATACATGTAATCCACATGTATTCTTTCAAAGTAATCCTACCCAACCTTGGACATAAAATATAGGGGTTACACCAATTTTGTCCACATGTACATTCATTTATTCAGTTTCTATACCCAATGGCTCCAATGAAGGGATAGGCTTGACGCGGGTACACCCTGGACAGTCTCTGACAAGGGCAAATATAGACAAACACTTTGACACACTTACGGCCAATTTGAAGTTTCCAGTTCACCAAACCTGCATGTCTTTGGATTTCAATTCAATTCAATTTATTAATTTTATATAGTGCCAAATCACAACAGAGTCACCTCAAGGCACTTCACACAAAACAATTAAAAAAACAAAAATAAAATGAATTAAAAGACAAAAAAAAAGCACAGCAAAAGAGTATAAAGCATATTGGATGTGGGAAGAAGCTGGAGAATCAGGAGGGAAGCCACGTGAACACAGGGAGAACATGCAAACTCCACAAGGAAAGGACCAGGTCAGATGGAAGCCCACAATCAATCAGCCCAGTGAGTGACAGTGGACCACGGAGGCGCTAAAATACTAAGCCACATTCTTTGGTTGTGTGTATAACAATGACAAATTTATGATTATTTCAAAATTGGTTGAGTTAGGAGTTCATGTTCCAGGTTCCTTCATAAGAGCAATTTTTTGGTTTTAGTCTTGCTTTCAAAGACACTGTTGAAAATTGCATCAATTTTATGTAATGCAGTTTGAATTTCAAAAAGGTATTAAATTGCACTGTGGAATGCACAATCAAAAAGAAACAAATATGTTCAGCAAATTTGCATTTGAAATAGGTGCCTGTCAAGAAAAAACACATGATTCATTTTTTTTTTTGACCAACTCAGAGTACAACACTGGCATCAGCACCATAAAGCTGCCAGGATGATTTCAAGGGACTTCAGGAGTAAAGTAAGTCCTTCAGCTTCTCCCTTGTTTTTCACTCGGGGCCACCATAGAAATCTAGGGTGGATTTGCATGATAAATTGGCAGTTTTATGTCGGATGTCCTTCCAGACACAATGCCACATTACTTGAAGAATGGGCAGGGGTGGGATTTGAACCGGAAAATTATTGCATTGGAAACAAGTGGACTAACCACTTGGGCACCCCTGGCAAAAGTGACCTAGCAGCCCCCCCCAACGCCACACACATACGCACCATCACCTGAACCCTAGGCAGCCAAACGTACATCATTGTAATCTTTAAGCAAACATTCTCTTTTCAAAAGGATACATCAAGTGCAAACTCTTCATACATGACAACACAAAACACAGCACAACACCTTCTCTTGCTTTCACCTTTGTTTTAGCTGCCTGTCATGTGAAGAAGTGTGTTGTACAGTGCTTTGTAGGTTGCTGCTCTGATATTGCCAAGTGTGGCAGCATGGTAGCTGCATGGGGCCTCTTTAGGGGATACATTGCTGCCGTCTCCTAGGCTGCACATGGCCAATCAGAACTTAAGCCGTGCATTAGGAAGGCCAGATAGAGCTATTTCCTGTTCCTGTTTGGCGCTGCTCTGCTGGCGACTCGGGCTCTCGCTGTTGTGACCGAAACAAAATTGTTTGTCTATCGTTTATTGTCTTTTGTTCCTTTTTGTCATATATTGTGTTGTTTTTGGGACTGAGTGGCTTGTTGGTGCTCCAAGCAGTGGTTCTCCAGGAACTGCCAGCGTTTTTCTGCGCAGGGATTGGCATTGCCAGTGTCGACCTACAGGGCACGACATGGCGCCCAGTTCCGTATTCTTCCTCCTCACTTTGCTTCTGATATATCTGGTAACTTCTTGTCAACAGTTAGTATGTGGCACAACTGCAGTATCACCGCTAACATACACGAGAGATATGCTTTTGTCCCTGCGGTTCTCAAATATCTCCGCTGCTCCGGACCTGCCTAAAGAAATTAGAGCCCAGTTCACAGGCGGACGCCAACGGAGGAGAGGCCGCAGAGGAGGCGTCAGACAGCGGGTTCGCCGGCGTCGATACAAACCACCCTTGCCGTCAATGATCCTGTCTAACATAAGGTCACTGCAGCACAAACTCACCGAACTTTGGATTAACGCCAAAGCCTACTATGAGTACCGTGAAGCAGGCGTTATGGTGTTTACTGAGACCTGGTTGCATTCGGACATCGTGGATTCCCTGGTTGAAGTGGATGGATTTTCACTTTTTAGGGCGGACAAAACACCAGCCTCAGGAAAGAGCAGAGGCGGAGGCATTGTGGTCTACGTGAATGACAAATGGTGTCGACAGGTTACGGCGAGAGCAATGGTATGTACTCCTGACGCTGAACTCCTTTGCTTATCTTTGAGGCCCTGGTATTTACCTAGGGAGTTTGGGAATATTATCCTGTGTGCAGCATACGTCCCCCCCAGTGCGAACGCAGCAAGGGCTGTGCGTCTTACAGCTGACTGTATACACGATCAACTGCAACGCACACCGGGTGCGCCGGTTTTATTCTGGGTGACTTTAATCACTGTAAATTGGAACTATTGCTACCGGATTATGAACAATATGTGAGATGTGCTACACGAAATAACAGCATATTAGACAAATGCTACGGAAATGTTAAAAATGCCTATACTGCCACCTTCAGGCCCCCTGTAGCCAACTCGGACCATAGCACTGTTCACTTATTATCTTCATACAGGACTGTATTAAAGAGCTCTAAGCCAAAGACAAAACGGGTAACATTATGGTCTAATGACAGCATTGAGACTCTAAAAGGTTGTTTTCTCAGTACAGACTGGAACATATTTCACAGCCAGGACCTTGACTCTGTTACAGAGGCAATTACAGACTATATTCATTTCTGTATTGAAAGTGTTGTCATAAAAAAGGATGTTGTTATATATCCAAATAACAAACCCTTCATTACTAAGCAAATCAAAGACTGTATTAACAGAAAGAAAATTGCTTTTAAAACTCATGATAAGGCTGCACTGATATCAGCACAAAAAGAACTTAATCAGCAATTGCGTGTAGCAAGGAGAAAACAGAAAGAACTTTTAGAACTTAATATTTCAGACACCAAGAGAGTCTGGGATTCTATGAAGGCTATCACAAACATGAACCCTTATAAAAAGCATTTTATATCACTTGATGACTCCAAAATGGCCAATGAGTTAAATGATTTTTATTTGAGATTTGAGACACATGATTTCTCTGAAAAGTGTAACAAGGAGCTGGACTCCCTACCCCCCTCTGATAATGCGTCACATAGACTGTGGATTGATCCACAACAGGTCGAACGTCTCTTTCAGCGTGCTCCGTTAAAAAAGGCTGCAGGGCCAGATGGGATTTCATCATTTTTGTTAAAAACATTTGCACAGGAGCTTACTGCAGCTTGGTATCCTGTTTTTCAATAGTCTATAGACACCCATACAGTCCCTGCCCTGTGGAAACGTTCTATGATCATCCCGGTGCCCACGAAGGCAAACCCCAGCGAAGACAATGATTTTAGGCCTATAGCATTGACATCAGTTGTGATGAAATGTTTTGAGAAATACATTGTGAGCAGGCTGAAAATAGATGTAGATGGCAAATTAGATCCATTTCAGTTTGCTTACAGGCGAGGGCGATGCACAGATGATGTGATTTCCACCATCATGCATCTTGTTTTAAAACATCTTGATGACAAGTCATCATATGCCCGATTACTTTTTATTGACTTCAGCTCCGCCTTTAATACGCTTCAGCCATACTTACTAATTCAGAAACTTAAAGCGTTGGATGTCAACCCGTCACTTATACGGTGGTTTCACTCTTTTTTGACAAACAGAACACAGCAGGTTAAGGTAAATTCTAGCCTGTCCCAAATCAAAGACATCAGTACTGGAGCACCACAGGGATGTGTGAGCTCACCTGTCCTTTTTACTTTATATACTAATGAGTGTTCAGCCAAGTACCCTGGGAACTATATTTTTAAATATTCAGACGACTCAGCACTTCTCTGCTTACTTCAACAGAATGATGATTTGAATATCTATCATTCAGAGGTGAGGCAGTTTGTTGAGTGGTGTGATTCCAGTTACCTTACTTTAAATGTTAAAAAGACAGAGGAAGTCATTTTTGATCCAAAGTTAGTTGGCAATCACAACCCTGTAATTATACACCAGCAACCAATCACACAGGTGCAATCGTACAAATATCTTGGTGTCTGTATAGATAGTTCCCTTACATGGAACACTCATGTTGACTGGTTATGTTCCCGCTTGAATCAACGACTCTATTTTCTACGGCGTTTGCGTTTTCATGGAGTCGACCAAAAAATTATATTACTGTTTATCAGGCAGTTCTGGAAAGCATTCTAAGATATGGCATAACCACTTGGTTTGGGAACCTTCCTGTGTCCCTAAGATCAAAATTAAACTACCTTGTTCTCACAGCAATGAAAATCATTGGTTTGAAACAGTATAACAATCCTCAGTCAATTTTTGATCAGTGCGTGATGAAGCAAGCGGACAGAATTGTTTCTGACTCCTCCCATGTTCTGCACACGCAATACGAGTTGCTACCATCGGGCCGGCGTTTCAGAGTCCCCCATTGCAGACTGAATAGATATAGGAACTCTTTTGTTCCTATATCAATCATAGCCCTTAACAAATATCATAATAAACACCGCTAACAATCAGGCACATTAGGAGGTTTTAGTACTTGTATGTTTTTTTATTTATTTTTATTCTTTATTTATGTATTTATTTATTTATTGTTATGAACTGTTTATGTCTTGTTCTGTATCTTTGTATGGGTCATGATTTTTGAGAAGTCCAAGACAAATTTCCCCATGGGGACATTAAAAGTATATATCTATCTATCTTAAGGGGGTTCTCTCAAAATTGCCATTGCTGTGGACCTTGTCATCTAGTGCAATCAACTATTTTCAGCACTGACCTTCACCATACCTAGTTTTCCTACCCTGTCGAAACACCCGTGAAAGCTGGTCTCATAAAGGACACCCCAACATGAAAAAATGCTCACCAATAGAATATAAGTCTTCCTGACCTGATATCAGGGTATTTGGTTCAATCATGGAGTTTAAGGTAAGTTTGACTAACATCGTATTTTTCACAGGGAAATGGAAGATGTCCAGGTACATTACATTTAAGTCTTGCAGCTCCTTTTCTGGCTAGATCAGGGGTGCTCAAGTTCGGTCCTCGAGAGCTACCTTCCTGATACTCTTAGTTGTCTCCCTGCTCCAACACACTTGAATCCAATGAAAGACTCGTTAGCAGGCTTTTAATGAGCCTTTCATTGGATTCAGGTATGTTGGAGCAAGGAGACAACTAAGAGTATCAGGAAGGTAGCTCTCGAGGACTGAACTTGAGCACCCCTGGGTTAGACCATCAGCCATTCAAAATGTCCACAGTCCAGACAGTTGTCAATCCAAGGTCAAACCAATGTTTTTGGTCATAGATTAAACTGACAATGAATGACAGAATGTAACAGGTACCGGAGTGGTGGCACCGAGCTAATGGATATAGTCCTGAAATACAGGAAAGGAATGATGAGGCAGGGCTACGGCTTCTTGATATCTCACAGTTCTCTGCAAGTTATTTAATTAACAATTTATTTCAGCAAGGCATGTCTTCCTTAATAATCATCTCAATGTTCAGAGTGTTTTCCATATTGCCTTTTAACATGACCATTAAATTCAGTGTCTTCATCAATACAAAACCAATAACAACATATATCTCAACATATATCTCATATATCTCAAAAAATACAAATTTACAAATTAATTTGGTTCTGTAGTGTACACTACTGTCAAATATAAAATCTAGTCACCATGGTATAATTAACCAGGGTGCTGCTCTAAATTCAGTGTATGACAGTATCTGTCTTATTCTATGAGCATAGCTCATATCCTGTAAATTTATCATGACTAGTTCAATATTTCACTGCACAGAATGCTCAGAACCAAAATAAAGGAACTCAAATTCAATTCAATTAACTTCAAAGACCTAATGGCCATGTCAACTATTAACTATCTCAACATAAACCACAAAATACCACACTTACCAGGCGGGGGGAAGCACAATGCATGAGTAAGCTAACCAATAAACAATGGCTCATAAAAATCTAGATTGTGTTTTAGGGAGGTGAATATGTGTTTTCCACGACAGCAAGCTCTAATTAATAGAACAAATTGTAACCATCATTTGTCAGCCTCCCTCAGTGAAACTTAACTTTTCCTATAGCTGAATCTTAAAGTCAAACCCACACACCTGATAAAAACTACCTGGTCAAAATAGTTAGCTGACATCCTAATATTGTTTTACCCCGTTTTAGTGTTGTTTTACACATTACCAACCTGAAATACAGGAAAGAAATGATAAGGCAGGGAACAGCATGTCAATGTCTCACAGTTGTCTGCAGCTTGTGTTGACATTGTAGGTTGACCAATATTCTCATATGTAAAGATCTGCCTAGGTCATCTGTCTAGACTTGACCTCCATCTGGTTATTTAGCACACGCTGGATGTGTTGCCGTTCTTCTTGAACAGGCTCTGAGTCCTCTTGATAGCTATTTTCCCTTTCATGTTCAACAACACCAGAGAGGTCTTCATCCCGTCTCGGCTCCTCTACCTGTTCAGTTACAGGCATCATGTTTGTTTCAGGTAAGTATTCTGTTGTGACTCTGTCTTCTCCTCTTACAGGTACTGCAGTTGGATGACTTGAACTTCTGGTAGGTCACTGGGAATATAGCAGGTGTCTCCTGTATCATTTCTGCTTGTATCCACAGCCAATACTGATAGCGGCCTGAATCTTCATCTGAGTCTGAATGAGAATGTGACAACAGGCCAGGCAAGTGCAGACACTGAGAAGATAACAACTAGTGCTGTGAGTACCAACACAACCCGCAATACCGCCCTTCACCTCTCATTAAAGTAATATCGCCAACAACAAATACTGATGCCAAAACTATACAGAACACTGACACAGAGTGACAGAGAATGATGAGAATGACGCTGAGCTTAGCAACAAAGTTCTATAGCACATCAATAACCCCACACCACCACCCACATTAACAGCTTCACCACCACAGCCTACACCACAACCTAAGAACACTCCCAGCGATAACACAAGAGAACACATTTACTGTACATGGAATACATGAAGGAGTGGTCTCCCTTTGAAATCTGTCACTACTTCATTTACAGTTCAAGATTCAAGGTGGGCAAATCAGTGAAGAGGGCTCAGACATAAGCCACCACAGCATATCCAGACAAACTGATTAAGGCATTAAAACAATGATTTAATGAGGCTGAAATACTGAGAGGTGTTCACAAAGTTCAAGGACATGTTAATGCACAAGGATGATTTCACTTTAGATGAGCTGAAAGCCTTTCTGCAGTCCCATTTAGGTGGGCAAGGTAATGCAGAACCGTTCCAAAGGCTGATGTGACAAAACAAAATGACCATGAAACACCACATTTCATGTAATAGGCCTCAAGCAAAAGATCATGTTCACTTCTAAATATGCTGACCCAGAAATGAAATCCAATGCAAGTACAGTCCAAAACATTTTCCTCCACACAATATACCACAAACATATGGCCACAAACATGATGACATAGTCAAGAACTTAAACCCTGCTATCAGACAGGCAATGTGTCTGATGAGACAATAAACCACTGAAAATGAGTGACAAAGACATTAGGAGTAGTTCCACGACAGAAATGTAAAGTGTGCATAGCGCCGTGCTGAGGTCACAGCACCACAAGACAGCAAGACGCAGTGTAGGGAAAGATGACTCCCAAGGTCAATGTGCTATAACAGTTAAATGAGAAAGCAGACAAATTGATAACAAAATTGAACTAATGCAGCAGCCGTCATAGGCCCAACAGTCAGATCCCTGCCACCACTGTCAAGTTAAGAAGAAAAAACAAACCATATACTGTAGCTGTGCACAATGGTTTGAACTGAACCACCAGGTTGCACTCATCATTTTTACTGTGGTGAGAAAGGCACACGGCAGTAGGCTGGCTGACGAAAGCAAGTGTAAGGAAAACGAGCCAGTACCTGCCACTAGAGGCACAGTAACCAATCTTCATGTTCAGTCCAAACCAGCCCACACCATGCTGCTGAGTGTGACACAGAGAGTTAGAGAATTTTGATCCCAAGCCAGCTGCAGTAAACAACGACAAACCGACCACAAGAGACAGATACTCCCTCAATCCTTTCTTTCTTACCCACTAAAGGAGTAGATGTCTGGCCAGGTTCATTGGGAGGCAAAGCCTAGTGCGATGCAATTTAACTAGCTTGACATCAGTGCATTATTAGATATGTATAAATGGCTCGACGTGGATCCTTGGCCATTTGACCTGGCACTTTGTATTCATGTGACATGTTTTATCCATCCTATTTTGTGTTGTGTTTGCATTTAGTGTGCAATTTGGTTCCATACATTTTGTACCATTGCATGCTGTGACCATCCGCCCCCCTGGTGGGGCAGTGTTTAGCTAAGCATGGGCAGAGGTTTGTTTTGCTGACAGACGTCTGGAGGCATGAAGAGCTGTTAGGATGAAAAGCTGGAGTAATTTCTGATGTGATTTTTCACTGGACTGAGGAGAACAAAGTCAAGTGCATGGCATCATGGACTACATCGTCAGAATTATTTGTGAACTATGTAGCTTTCTTTCCAAGTTGACTGAGAACAATTATGGACTCCTATTTAAAGTTTATGTTGGACTGATGGTGACGAACACCAAATGTAGTCCCTTGTCTGTTGTTTACAAATTAATAAAAATTCAAATGATAACGATGTATTTTAGCGCCATTGTATAAAAGAAATAAGGAGAATTTTTTTTTTTTTTCATTTTTTCAATGGAAAGATATTTAATTCAGTGAATGCTGGAACATTCCAGCTTTCACCTGATAAAATATTGACCATTGAACTCATAGTACCATTGAACTCATAAACAATTTTTGTATACAAGAACTCAAGTGAGCATAATTGACAGGAGCTGAAAGGATAAATACTTACCAGGTATGCCGCTAGGCCCCTAGGATATCTTTGATGAAAGGAAGAAGTTCAATGTAGTATATGGAGACTTCTCTCCTTTGATTGGATTCTCATCTCAGTCACTTGAGGTGTAAATGGCAGCTTGAGCCAGCCCATTATGGTGCCTTCCTCATCAGCAGCATTCCACTTGCAGCAGCCAATACGAGGATTAGGGGTGCCTGAAGAAGTGGTTCACAGTTGGCCATAGAACGTACCCCAGCAGTTAACAAGGCCAATCTTCTAGTGAACTTCTCCAAGCTAGCACATCTTCTGAGCCATGGACGTCTGAAGACGGCACATATGACACGGTTTCCCAGCTGGACAAGTTTGGATTAGGTGCCAGGTCCCACCTAAAATAGATCATCAGAGACTCTTGTTTGAACCTGGTGAAACCAATGCACACCTGACAGAGCTAGATATTGAAGAGGCCTGGCAAAGATAAGAATGTAAAAAGATTTTGTGTTACACTACCTGTGAAAAATGGTATGAAACAATTTAGTCACTATACCAAGGAAGACCAGGCCCTGGTAGCGCCCAGGACTGTGGTAAAGTGATTCAGACAGACCAACAAAGAGACATCTAAGCTAAGAGCAGTGTTAGTGCGCATCAATATCAGCTGCTAAACTAGTCCGGCCTTGTGGCAGCCTCCGGTGGCCCTTAGCCACCTTATGATGAGGAACAAGAGAAAGTCAAAAAGATGTGGGAAGAATCAGGACCTTTGTTCAAGATAGTGAAGGAATATATCCTAAATGTGCTTAAATATGCATTAACCTTTTGTGCATTTTTCCCCATTCAGGTGTTCAGAATAATATATTTAATCTTTTAGTGAGCTAAAATATATTGTTACAAGAGTGTGTTTTTAATTCTTGTTTGCATCATGTTTGCACTTGCTGTATCCTTAATGCTTGTGACATTTAATTTTCTGTTTAATAAATCTCTGAGTGGTGGTCTAGTAGCCCTCAGAGTAATTGTGTTCAGATTAAATGACTGGTTATACCTTCTTTCAAATCAACGGACGCGGCGGGATAAAAGGCAGGAGGAGGCAAGGTCACAGGAGACCCCTGAAATATCCCAAGAATAGTCATATCGACATATTCCCAGTTTACAGATACACACAAAACAGTGGTGGGCACACTTCCGATAATCCAATAACAAATAATTATCGAAGATAATGTTTTCTTTATCGGACTATCTTTTAGATAACTTTAAAAACCATTATTGGACCAATTACCTTCCAATTAACCTTTGTCCGATAACTTTTAAACCGATAAACAAAATAAATAAAGCTGAACAGTAACAAGCATTTTTAAAATTAGTTTAGCACTCACCTGTTAAAAATTTTGTAACATAACCTTTGCTAACAGAAGAGAACTGCTTGTATAAAAAGCATCACAATCCTCCCCAAAAGAAGAAGAAAAAAAGAAAAAAAAACATTTTTTTTAACACCTATCAATAAGCTGCCGATATCACCTAAGTCATCCAGAGGCATACATTTTTAACTTATGGTTCAAAATTTTAACCAAGCAAATTTTGGACAAGTTAGTTTAAAATTACTGTCATGTCTGAAGTTTTATTAAGTGAAAATATCAGATATATGTTTTAGTTTTAAAGTAATGTGTCTAATTTTTAAGGTTTTGTGAGCACATTCGGTGACCCGCAATGCATTTTTGTGGAGTAGGATGATGTAATCTCAGTACATCACGACAGGACAAATGCATTTCAGACACTCTGTTCAGGCTCCACAGACACAGCATTAAACTCTAGTGCCTAAAACTCTCTTGAATATATTCTCTGCGTTTATAGATGTTGGTTTTATTTGCGTTTGTTAAATTCCATGCATTTTTAAATGTAGCAGACAGGATTACTGTATCTGGAATTGTTGTTTTCAAGGCCGCTACTGCCATCTACTGGTCAGTGGTGTTCACTAAGCATGTGGACCAGTAGATAGCAGTGTTCTATTTATTTGACCCCGGTTATGTCAGATGATTGTCAAATCAACCTTTGCTTTGCAATGGCTTTTTTGTGTGCAATGAATGTATACTTTATACAAGTTTCACTATTTAATGGAATTACACCTTTATTTCTTTTTCAATTCTCCATTTTTGCATCCAGCCTTATTTCCTTTAGAAATTTCCTTGACAAATAATATCAGTCTTTAGGATGTCAGGTTATTGTGTACACATATACATGTGTGTGTATATATTTTCCAACTTATTCCCATTGATGAAACTTTTCCTTTTCTCTGGCCTGAAAGCTTATGTAGATGAGTGTGTCCAGGGCTCCGTTTGTTTCCAAAATACACACGTGTTACAGACCTTGAAATCCAACAATTCAACATTAAAAGAGTATATGTTAAATTTTAAACTTTGTACAAATGACATAATTGACATTAATGGAGTTATTCTATTGGTATTAATGTTATTTATAATCAAAACCATAAAGTCAGAATGACTTTATTTTTCAAGGACCTGCAGCCTGACCGGAGAGGTCATAGTGATAGAGAGTTGTCATTATTGGCTGCTCTTGGAGTGTCTCTGTGTTGGGACAGAATGTTGAAAGAAAAGTGTGGTCTCATGGTTTTGGTCTGTTTTTATTTTATTATTATAAGCTATTAAATTTGTTCTACTACTGGTTGTAGATGTGTCAGAAATAATATTGGAATTGATGTTATTGGTTATCTGTAACTTCTGATACATTTTTGGGTGGTTTATTGTTTTATCTTTATTGAAGATAACTTTTCAGTTATCTGTTATCGAAGTTAATTTTTTTGTTATCTATGCCCACCACTGCACAAAACAAGATCTCTGTAGAGAGAGCATACTCCTCCATCCCAAAACCACTGTTTCAGGAGGGAAAGGTGTATATCAATCAATCAATCAATTTTATTATATAGCGCCAAATCACAACAAACAGTTGCCCCAAGGCGCTTTATATTGTAAGGCAAGGCCATACAATAATTACGTAAAAACCCCAACGGTCAAAACCCCCTGTGAGCAAGCACTTGGCGACAGTGGGAAGGAAAACTCCCTTTTAACAGGAAGAAACCTCCAGCAGAACTCAGGGAGGGGCAGTCTTCTGCTGGGACTGGTTGGGGCTGAGGGAGAGAAACCTTATAAGTAAGAAAAGAATTTTAAATTCTATTCTAGAATTAACAGAGAAGGAATGAAGAAAGGCCAATATGGGTGAGATATGCTCTCTCCTTCTAGTCCCCGTTAGTACTCTAGCTGCAGCATTTTGAATTAACTGAAGGCTTTTCAGGGAACTTTTAGGACAACCTGATAATAATGAATTACAATAGTCCAGCCTAGAGGAAATAAATGCATGAATTAGTTTTTCAGCCTCACTCTGAGACAACACCTTTCTAATTTTAGAGATATTGCATAAATGCAAAAAAGTCCTACATATTTGTTTAATATGCGCTTTGAATGACATATCCTGATCAAAATGACTCCAAGATTTCTCACAGTATTACTAGAGGTCAGGGTAATGCCATCCAGAGTAAGGATCTGGTTAGACACCATGTTTCTAAGATTTGTGGGGCCAAGTACAATAACTTCAGTTTTATCTGAGTTTAAAAGCAGGAAATTAGAGGTCATCCATGTCTTTATGTCTATAAAACATCCTGCAGTTTAGCTAATTGGTGTGTGTCCTCTGCTTCATGGATAAGAAGCTGGGTATCAGCTGCGTAACATGAAAAGTTAAGCAAATGCCGTCTAATAATACTGCCTAAGGGAAGCTGTATAAAGTGAATAAAATTGTCCTAGCACAGAACCTTGTGGAACTCCATAATTAACCTAGTCTGTGAAGAAGATCCCCATTTACATGACACATTGTAATCTATTAGATAAATTGATTCAAACCACTGCAGTGCAGTGCCTTTAATACCTATGTATCTCTATCTCTGTAATAAAAGTTTATGGTCGACAGTGTCAAAAGCAGCACTGAGGTCTAACAGACAGCACAGAGATGAGTCCACTGTCTGAGGCCATAAAAAGATCATTTGTAACCTTCACTAATGCTCTTATGGCTTCTCCAGTGGTTTGTGTTTGAAAAAA
This sequence comes from Thalassophryne amazonica, assembly GCF_902500255.1. Taxonomy (NCBI): domain Eukaryota; kingdom Metazoa; phylum Chordata; class Actinopteri; order Batrachoidiformes; family Batrachoididae; genus Thalassophryne; species Thalassophryne amazonica. The sequence goes on from NC_047117.1 coordinate 36,874,130, forward strand.
TATGGCAGCATCCACCTCTGCATTGACTATTGTCTGTTGAATCAGAAGACCATCCTGGCTTGACATCCCGTACTGAGAATACAAGACCTACTAACAAACTTGGTGGCTATTCTAGTTCAGCATCCTCAACCAGGGCAGGGCCTATTATAAAGGCCTTATTGCTAAAGTTTCCAGACATCTTACTGCTATCATTACTCCCCTGGGGCTGTACAAATGGGTAAAAATTGTGTTTGTTTATCCAAAGCCCCTGCAGCCTTCCAGTGGAGTATGGAAGAGATGATAGGGCCCCCGTGAGATGACTGCTGTATCCCATACCTCAGTGACTTCCTTTTTAATGCAAAAGAATTTGATGCACGTGGAAGGGATTCACAAAATCCACCAGGTTCTACAGAAAAATGGGGTGAAGCTGAGGCTGAAAAAGTGTGAGCTCTTTTGACAGGATCCTACATCCAGGATTTTTCAGGGATAGCACTAAGCATAACTACCATTTACACAGTGGAAAATGAGAGTTTCTTGTCCTGAAGTGGGGTGTGTGTCCCCTCTATAAATAATCCCTCTAAAATAATCCAGAGCTCTTCCTGTGTCTGTAACTGCTGTTACACAGAAATTAATGGTTTATTTAAAGATTAAAGGCTTTGTGTTTCCAAAAGGATCCAGGTGGCGAAAAAGAGACAGTCAGTAATCCTGGCTTTGAGCTAAACAAGGAGAGAGGGGAGGGAGAGCAGAGAGAGGACAGGATGTAGTAATGCTGATGTCTTATAAATATAAGACATCAGCATTACTATATAAAACGATATATATTCTGAATCCTCATGACATGGGGAACAAACTGGTACCATTTTTTTTAAGTTGAACTGAAAATTACCCCCAAATAGCCATTTATAAGACCATACAGTGTTGTACCATGTGCGATAAACTCCCAAACTATAATATGTAGCCCTAAAAACTTATATATTCTGAATCCTCATGACATTGGGAACAAACTGGTACCATCCATCCATCCATTTTCTTCCGCTTTATCCGCAGTCGGGTTGTGGGTGCAGCAGCTCAAGCAAAGCCGCCCAGACCTCCCAATCCACACACACCTCCCCCAGCTCCTCCGGGAACCCCAAGGCGTTCCCAGCCGAGAGATGTCCCTCCAGCGTGTCCTGGGTCTTCCCCGGGGCCTCCTCCCAGTGATATGTGCCCGGAACACCTCTCCAGCGAGGCACCCAGGGGCATCCGGAAAAGATGCCCGAGCCACATCAACTGACTCCTTTCGATGTGGAGGAGCACGGCTCGACTCCGAGCTCCTCCCGAGTGACTGGTACCATTGGTACCATTGGTACCAATGGTACCCAAACTGGTACCTTTTTTTTAAGTTGAACTGAAAATTACCCCCAAAATAGCTGGCTGTGGGTATGACCAGGGAGATTCCATTTCCAGCCCTGTACAGTGTTGGCCCTCTCTGTTTATTCAATCTCTTTCTACAGCACTCTCAGCAAAACAGCAACGCTTAGACTGAGGCTGTGGGTATGACCAGATTCTGTTGTACCACGTGGGATAAACTCCCAACTATAATATGTAGCCCTAAAAATATTATATGCTGGCCAAAGACGATGAAAGAGGAGGAACCGTTCCACAAACAGTGGGAGAAGAAGAAACTAGAAGGGTGGAAATGAGAGTGGGGACATGGAATGTTTGTAGTATGACAGGTACGGAAGAGAGCTGGCTGATATGATGGAGAGGAGAAAGGGAGACATATTGGTGTGCAAGAGACCAACATCAAAGGGAACAGAGGTGATGATGAAGTAATGGGTAGTATAGTATCAATAGGGGAGATGGTAGTTGATTTTGCAAAAAGGATGGAAATGGCTGTGGTGAATACCTACTTTAAGAAGAGGAGCACAGGGTAACATATAAGAGTGGAGGAAGGTGCACACTGGTGGACTACATTCTTTATGGAGATGCAGCTAAAAGATCAGAGACTGTAAGTGGTGGCAGGAGAGAGTCGTTAGACAGCATAGGATGGTTCTTTGTAGATGACTTTGGAGATAAAGAAGAAGAGAAGGTGAGAGCTCAACAAAGGATCAGATGGTGGAAGCTGAAGGAGGAAGACTGTTGTGTGAAATTTTGGGAGCAGGTGAGAGAAGCACTGGTTGGAGGGAAGCAATTTTGGACAACTGGAAAAGTATTGCAGATGTGGTGAGGTAGACAGCTATACAGTACTGGTATGACATCTGACAGTGGAATGAAGACAAAGAGACTTGGTGTAGAATGAAGAGGTCCAGAAAGCTAAGGAGAAAGATGTTTGGCAAAAAAGTTTTGGGATTGGTTGGAGGAGAAGAAGTAGACAGGAGTACAAGGAGATGCGGTGTAAGGTTGAAAAGATGGGAAAAGTGAGGAAAGGCATATTGCGAGCAGTAAACGTGGAATAGTAGAAGGGAAAAGCTTGTACCGATTGGCCAGACAAAGGAACAGAGCTGAAAGATGTGCAGGTTAGGGTGGTAAAATGCACATGGTAAGTGCTGACAAGTGAGGAGTGTGGCTGAGAAGGTGGAGGGAATATTAGCTCTAGTTAGCACCCTCCTAATGACAGGGCAGCTGTCCCTCCTAATGTCATTAGGATGCTAACTAGAGCACAATAGGTGCTAATTAGAGCTATTGTTTAGTCACTGGCCTATGCAGTCTGCCTCTCGGTAGGAGGGGTCTGTTAGGTTTAAAACTCCAGCTTTTGTGACTTCTTGATTATTCTTCTCTACAAGATCAAGACAGAAGTCAGACCCCAGAGCAAGAATTTAGCTGAGGAAGCTTCTGCAATTTGAAGCGAAACGTCTTTGCGTCAAGCAACCCAGTCCAGTCGAGATTCAGCTTCTCTACTATGGAAAACCACCTGGACAACTAGAGCCTACACAGAAACGTGTGACCAACTGTGGCATGAGGCACGGGTACGTAAGCTGGAAAAGACTGCTAAAAGATAGCTAACTTTAGAAACCACTTAAGATTTAACCTGAGATGCAAACAAAACAATGTTATTCCCAAATGCATGAAGCAAAAGGCACTAGAAGCAGGTCACACAGCAGAAAAGATCCAGCACAGTTACCTTAGGAGGATTTGGGTCTTAGAATTAGAAGGCTTCATTTTAAAATATTAGACCTCCAAAATAATGTTGACAGTCTGCACAAAATGTTAGAAACTTTAGTGGAGGAAGAGGCCCATAATAAGATCACAAAGTTCATAGTTAAAATCAAATGGCTGAGCATTTAAAAAGTAAGGAGCGGCAAATCAGGAAGTTTCACAACCTATTAGTGCAGAAAAGGCGTACTTTCAATGGGGGTATTTTAAAGATACACCCAGACAAATTAGTGACAACAGGTAAAATTGGGTAAGAATCTCTCCAACAGGTTTCTTACACAGACAGAAAAGGATGTGCTTGCTAAAGGACCTAAATTTCTCAGTGACCCCTAAACATATACCGACAGTAGATTACATCACTGCAGTAGAGTCAGCCATTAAACATAACAGTTTGTCAGAGTCAGAAGCTGGGGACCTCCGACTAAGAGTCACAGCAGTGCTGAACAGTGCTAAGCCTCCTCCGTCCAACATCACAGGAGAAGAACGGAAAGCTTTGTCAGCACTGCAAAAAGGACCAAAGCATCCTTATCCTGCCAGCGGATAAAGGCAGATGCACGGTGGTCCTCAACACATCGGACTACGAGGCCAAGATCAACAACTTGCTCAGTGACTCCAATACATACGAACGTCTGAAGAGAGACCCCATGAGCGGCTATAAGAAGAAAATCATTAGCTACCTCCAACACCTGGAGAAAGAGGGACTCATCGACAGGTAGACATACTACAGACTGTACCCTGGGGACGCCACTCCTTACATCTGTGGACTGCCCAAAATCCACAAACAGGACGTGCCACTCAGGCCTACTGTATGTAGCACAGATTCCATCACATACAATTTGGCCAAGCACCTCAAGTGGATTTTGGCTCCTCTAGTGGGTAATTCAGACCACCATGTGGAGAACACACAAGATTTTGTGAACAAGATCAAGGACCTGCAGCTGGAGGCAGATGAAACAATCGTGTCATTTGATGTGACTTTGTTGTTCACCTGCATCCCCACTGCTGATGCCTTCTCAGCTGTGAGGCAGAGACTGCTGGAGGATGTGTCTCTACTTGAAAGGACCAATCTTACACCAGACCACATCTGCCAATTCTTGGAGATCTGTCTTAACACCACATATTTCCTGTTTAGGGGGAATTACTACAGGCAGATTCATGGTTGTGCGATGGGGTCGCCGGTATCTCCCATTGTGGCCAATCTGTACATGGAGTGAGTGGAGAAGACAGCCTTGACTTCTTTCATGGGCATCTCTCCCAGTCACTGGTTCAGATATGTTGATGACACATAGGTTAAAATCAAGCAACAGGAAGTTGAGGACTTTACAGAACACATCAACTCGGTGGACGCCAGTATCAAGTTCACACGTGAGGATGCCAGAAACAACCATTTAGCCTTCTTGGACTGTGATGTTACGATTGGAGAGAACAGGCAGCTCCAGACAGGGGTTTACAGAAAACCAACTCACACTGACCAATATCTGCTCTTTGGCTCAAACCACCCCCTTGAACACAAGCTCGGGGTGATCACTACGCTTCAACACAGAGCCCTACAGGTGCCCACAACTGCAGAGAGAAGGGCTAAAGAACAACAAGTTGTCCGGAAAGCCCTCACAGTATGTGGGTACCCACGATGGTCCCTGGACAAAGTGCAGAAGTCCCAGAGAACAAAGAGACCAGATAGACGGAGGAGACGGAGACAAGAAGAAGAGGAGTGTCTCTCCCTTATTTAGCAGGAGTAGGGGAAAAACTACAGAGGATCTTCAGACAGCACAAAATCCCAGTTTACTTTAAACCAGTTAACACCTTGAGACAGAAATTAGTTCACCCTAAGGACAGGATCCCTAGTTACAAACAGAGCAATGTAGTGTATTCTATCAGATGTCAGGAAAACTGTAACGAACACTACATAGGTGAGACTAAGCAACCTTTACACAAAAGGCTATACCAGCATCGCAGAGAGGGCGCCAGTGGACCTCAGTCTGCAGTTCATCTCCACCTTAAAGACACTAACCACACGTTTGAGGACAAGGAAGTTAAAATATTAGCCAGAGAGAAGAAATGGTTTGAGAGAGGGGTCAAGGAGTCATTCTTTGTGAAACGTTGAAACCCAACCTTAACCGGGGAGGGGGTCTGTGACACGCTTTATCCCCTGTTTACAATGGGGTACTCAGGTCAAAGCAGTTTCAGTCTTTTGTTCATGGTAATGAGTCATTCACGTCATCAGCAGAGTCGTCAAAGGTGCCATCAAGAGAGTGTCCGTCCCATCATTAGGAGGGACAGCTGCCCTGTCATTAGGAGGGTGCTAACTAGAGCACAATAGGTGCTAATTAGAGCTATTGTTTAGTCACTGGCCTATAGCAGTCTGCCTCTCGGTAGGAGGGGTCTGGTTAGGTTTAAAACTCCAGTTTGTGTGACTTCTTGATTATTCTTCTCTACAAGAGTTAAGATAGAAGTCAGACCACCAGAGCAAGAATTTTAGCTGAGGAAGCTTCTGCGATTTGAAGCGAAACGTCCTCGCATCAAGCAACCCAGTCCAGTCGAAGATTCAAGCTTCTCTACTAGAGCAGCAATATTGTTTCATGCCGAGAAAGAGCACAACAGATGCAGTGTTTGCTCTGAGAATACTGTTGGAGAAGTACAGCAGTACAGTACGGTGAGATGCGCAGTCGGAATGACAGAATCATTCAAGGTGGAGGTGGGATTACACCAAGGATCAGCTCTGAGTCCTTTCTTGTTTGCAGTGGTGATGGACAGGTTGACGGATGAGGTCAGACAGGAGTCCCCATGGACTATAATGTTTGCAGATTGTGATCTGTCGTGAGAGTAGAGAGCAAGTTGAGTCTAGTCTGGACGGGAGGGAGCCCAGTGAAACAGTGCAGTTACAAGGAGTAAAAGTGGTGAAAGTAGATGAGTTTAAATATTTGGGGTCAACTGTTCAAATTAATGGAGAGTTTGGTAGAGAGGTGAAGAAGAGAGTGTAGTCAAGGTGGAGTCAGTGGAGAAAGGTGGCAGGAGTGATCTGTGACCGAAGAATATAAGCAAGAGTGAAGGGGAAGTTTACAAGACAGTAGTGAGACCAGCTATGTTGTATGGCTTAGAGACGGTGCCACTAACAAAAAGACAGGAGGCAGAGCTGGAGGTAGCAGAGCTGAAGATGTTGAGATTCTCTTTGGGAGTGCCAAGAATGGACAAGATTAGGAATGAACGTATCAGAGGGACAGCTCAGGTCGGACGGTTTGGAGACAAAGTCAGAGAAGCGAGATTGAGATGGTTTGGACATGTGCAGAGGAGGGACACAGGATATATAGGGAAAAGGATGCTGAGGATGGAGCCACCAGTCAGGAGGAGAAGAGGGAGGCTAAAGAGGAGGTTTATGGATGTGCTGAGGGAGGACATGCAGGTGGTTGGTGTGACAGAGGAAAATACAGAGGACAGGGTGAGATGGAAACAATTGATCTGCTGTGGCGACCCCTAATGGGAACAGCCGAAAGACAAAGAAGAAGAAGAAAAACTATATATATTCTGAATCATGACATGAGGAACAAACTGGTACCATTTTTTAAAAGTTGAACTGAAAATTGCGCCCAAAATAACCATTTATGTAAGGCCATACAGTGTTGTACCATGTGCGATAAACTCCCAAACTATAATATATATATATATATATATATATATATATATATATATATATATATATATATATATATATATATATATATATATATATATAATTTCTACAGATGGCATTGTTATACATGGCTTTGTTACAACCCCAATTCCAATGCAGTTGGGACGTTGTGTAAAATGTAAATAAAAATAGAATTGAAATTGAATACATAACAAAGACAAGATATTTAATGTTCAAACTGATAAGCTTTATTGTTTTTGTGCAAATATTTGCTCATTTTCAAATGGATGCCTGCAACACATTTCAAAAAAGCTGGTATAGTGGTATGTTTACCAGTATGTTACATCACCTTTCCTTCTAACAACACTCAATAAGAGGACAAGTTGGGACATGTCCAGCTCTCCACAAGTTCTTTTATACTCACTGGGCTGGTAAGCACTGAAAGCCGAGATAGACATGTCCCAACTTGTCCTCTAACACTCCGAAACGGAGGTGTTCCTTTGTCTCGCTTCATCAGCGAATCGGTCGTGACGCGCGAAGTCTCCGCGCGGCTTTCCATGACAAAATCTCTTGTTAAAAGTGAAATCTGCCGGAAAATGGCTGATGTCCAGGTCTTGTGATAACCAGAGAAAGAGCACACGACGGTCTCGTATCCACAGAGCCATCAGCTTAGAAATGATCCAGTGGTTTGTGCCGCATCGTCGCAGCTCGCAGCGCGGCGCACCGACCGTCCTTTAAAGGGGTCCTTAAACCTGTAGTTAAAGTCCTTATTCTCTGTGAAGCCCGTAAAATTTTCACTGAAAGCCAGATACATTTTTCGAATGGTTTCCAGGTGCCAGTCTCTAACAGCTTCTGAAAAAATTCTGATGGAAAAAAGTCCTTTGCATTCCGCCATTTCCAGACAATGTAAATCCGACGAGGGGGCGGGACCACTCCTTCCACAAGGCGTGCTCACAGGCGAACGACATCACCGACAGGCGTGGAAAAACTCACGCATGCGCACGAGGGTTCAAGCATGTCTGACGTAAAAACATATGAATGAAATCCATATAGTTTTTGAAAAAAATAAAAAGGTACCATACTTTACGGACAGACCTCGTATAATCAGAAAATTCAGAGAATCTGGAGAACTTTCTACATGTAAGCAGCAAGGCCGAAAAATAACATTGAATGCCCGTGACCTTCGATCCTTCAGGTGAAACTGCATTAAAAACAGACATCATTGTGTAAAGGATCTTATCGCGTGGGCTCAGGAACACTTCAGAAAACCACTGTCACTTAACACACTTTGTCGCTACATCTACAAGTACAAGTTAAAACTCTACCATGCAAAATGAAAGCCATACATCACCAACATTAAGAAACACCACTGCCTTCTCTTGGCCTGAGCTCATTTAAAATGGACATACGCAAAGTGGAAAAGTGTGCTGTGGTCTCATGAGTCCACTTCTCAAATTGTTTCTGGAAATCATTAACGTCATGTCCTCTGGACCAAAGAGGAAAAAGACCATCCAGATTGTTACTAGCGCAAAGTTCAAAAGTCAGCATCTGTGATGGTATGGGGGTGTGTTAGTGCCCATTGCATGGGCAATTTACACATCTGTGATGGCACATCAATGCTGAAAGGTACATCCAGGTTTTGGAGCAACACATGCTGCCATCCAAGCAACGTCTTTTTCAGGGACGTTCCTGCTTATTTCAGCAAAACAATGCCAAGCCACATTCTGCACATGTTACAACAGCGTGGCTTTATAATAAAAGATTGTGGATACTAGACTGGCCTGCCTGCAGTCCAGACCTCTCGCCCATTGAAAATGTGTGGCACATTATGAAGCCCAAAATACGACAACGTAGACTCCAGACTGCTGAACAAGTGAAGTCGTACATCAAGCAAAAATGGGAGAGAATTCCACCTACAAACCTTTAAAACTCATGTCCTGAGTTCCCAAAGGCTTATTGAGTGTTGTTAGAAGGAAAGGTAATGTAACACAGTGGTAAACATACCACTGTCCCAGCTTTTTTGAAACGTGTTGCAGGCATCCATTTCAAAATGAGCAAATATTTGCACAAAACCAATAAAGATTATCAGTTTGAACATTAAATATCTTGTCTTTGTGGTTTATTCAACTGAATATAGGTTGAAGAGGATTTGCAAGTTGTTGTATTCTGTTTTTATTTACATTTAACACAACGTCCCAACTTCATTGGAATTGGGGTTGTACTACGAAGCCACGCTGTTGTATGTAGCCCTAAAAAGGCTGTCCATGCTCAGAAACCAACAAACCTGAGATGGTTTGTAAAGAAGTATGGTCCAAAATACCTTCAACCAGAATCCAGATTCTCATTGTAAGCTATAGGAAGCATTTAGAAGCTGTTATTTCTGCAAAAGGAGGATTTACTAAATATTCTGTTGGGGTGCCCAAATTTATGCACCTGCCTAATTGTATGGAAAGTATTAATTAAATATTATGCAGTTTCTGTAAATCCTATACACTTCAAGGAAGCCCTACCATTATTTAATGCTTCAATCTTAAATATGATCAATCTATCTTTGTTAGTTGGCTATGTACCACAGGCTTTTAAGGTGGCAGTAATTAAACCATTACTTAAAAAGCCATCACTTGACCCAGCTATCTTAGCTAATTATAGGCCAATCTCCAACCTTCCTTTTCTCTCAAAAATTCTTGAAAGGGTAGTTGTAAAACAGCTAACTGATCATCTGCAGAGGAATGGTCTATTTGAAGAGTTTCAGTCAGGTTTTAGAATTCATCATAGTACAGAAACAGCATTAGTGAAGGTTACAAATGATCTTCTTATGGCCTCGGACAGTGGACTCATCTCTGTGCTTGTTCTGTTAGACCTCAGTGCTGCTTTTGATACTGTTGACCATAAAATTTTATTACAGAGATTAGAGCATGCCATAGGTATTAAAGGCACTGCGCTGCGGTGGTTTGAATCATATTTGTCTAATAGATTACAATTTGTTCATGTAAATGGGGAATCTTCTTCACAGACTAAAGTTAATTATGGAGTTCCACAAGGTTCTGTGCTAGGACCAATTTTATTCACTTTATACATGCTTCCCTTAGGCAGTATTATTAGACGGTATTGCTTAAATTTTCATTGTTATGCAGATGATACCCAGCTTTATCTATCCATGAAGCCAGAGGACACACACCAATTAGTTAAACTGCAGGATTGTCTTACAGACATAAAGACATGGATGACCTCTAATTTCCTGCTTTTAAACTCAGATAAAACTGAAGTTATTGTACTTGGCCCCACAAATCTTAGAAACATGGTGTCTAACCAGATCCTTACTCTGGATGGCATTACCCTGACCTCTAGTAATACTGTGAGAAATCTTGAAGTCATTTTTGATCAGGATATGTCATTCAAAGCGCATATTAAACAAATATGTAGGACTGCTTTTTTGCATTTACGCAATATCTCTAAAATCAGAAAGGTCTTGTCTCAAAGTGATGCTGAAAAACTAATTCATGCATTTATTTCCTCTAGGCTGGACTATTGTAATTCATTATTATCAGGTTGTCCTAAAAGTTCCCTAAAAAGCCTTCAGTTAATTCAAAATGCTACAGCTAGAGTACTGACGGGGACTAGAAGGAGAGAGCATATCTCACCCATATTGGCCTCTCTTCATTGGCTTCCTGTTAATTCTAGAATAGAATTTAAAATTCTTCTTCTTACTTATAAGGTTTTGAATAATCAGGTCCCATCTTATCTTAGGGACCTCGTAGTACCATATCACCCCAATAGAGCGCTTCGCTCTCAGACTGCAGGCTTACTTGTAGTTCCTAGGGTTTGTAAGAGTAGAATGGGAGGCAGAGCCTTCAGCTTTCAGGCTCCTCTCCAGTGGAACCAGCTCCCAATTCAGATCAGGGAGACAGACACCCTCTCTACTTTTAAGATTAGGCTTAAAACTTTCCTTTTTGCTAAAGCTTATAGTTAGGGCTGGATCAGGTGACCCTGAACCATCCCTTAGTTATGCTGCTATTGACTTAGACTGCTGGGGGGTTCCCATGATGCACTGTTTCTTTCTCTTTTTGCTCTGTATGCACCACTCTGCATTTAATCATTAGTGATCGATCTCTGCTCCCCTCCACAGCATGTCTTTTTCCTGGTTCTCTCCCTCAGCCCCAACCAGTCCCAGCAGAAGACTGCCCCTCCCTGAGCCTGGTTCTGCTGGAGGTTTCTTCCTGTTAAAAGGGAGTTTTTGTTGTGTGGGCCGCTGAAGAGGAGGTACTGCTGGCCCACCACCACCAGAGGGCGCCCTGCCTGGAGTGCGGGCTCCAGGCACCAGAGGGCGCTGCCGCCGACGAGGGCTGCCAGGGTGACAGCTGTCACCCATTACTGGACACAGCTGACTGCACTCAGGACGGAGGTATATCAGCAGGACAGCGTCTCCACCTCAGTGCCGAGATATCGCCTTGAGATTAAGGTAACCTTCTCTGCAAGCTCATATTGAAGACTCTGATAAACCTTGGTAAACCTTTTCAGGACAGCTGACTACAGAAAGCTACTTGCTTGGATAAGTACTCACCTTTCCTGCTTCATTGTAACAAGAGGTGGAGGCGGCTTCTCCCCTCTCCGTCTACTGGGTGCTGTCGCATCCATACCTGTGTGTTTGTGCTCTTTCCCGCCAGCAGTACCGGATCCGACGAGCGGAGGCAGTGGCCACCTGGGAATTCGGGACTTGGCGGTTCCAGTACTTCTGGGGTTCGGTGGCAGAGGAAATCTGGGTGGTTCCGGTTCGACTAGGACGGACGCCTCCTACCTTCGAGCCTGCCCACACGACACCAGCAGATTTCGGCTTCAAACTCCAAATTATTAATTGTTGTATTGGTTGTGCTCTTTTCACAACAGTAAAACTTGTTATTCACCTTTCTCCATTGTCCGTTCATTGCGCCCCCTGTTGTGGGTCCGTGTACCTACACTTTCACAACAGGATATCTCGGCCAGCGTCATGGATCCCGAGGGGCGTCAACCGGCTGTTGAACGGCCAATGGAAGAACAGGGCGCAGCGGCGGCTTCGGGAGGGGTAGTCGGTGAGTTGCAGCGGATCCTCACCGCTTTCACCACTCGGATCGATTTCATGACCGAGCAGCACGTTCTCCTAAACCGCAGGGTGGAGGCTCTCGCCGCACAAGTGGAAGCGCGCCCTCCGGGCGCCGCTGCGGCTCTCCCTCCCGAGGACCCTGCGTGTGAGAGTGACGTTCCACTGGTCGTTCAACGGTCCCTTCCTCCGTCCCCAGAAGCTTACATAAGCCCTCCAGAACCGTACGGAGGCTGTGTGGAGACGTGCGCGGATTTTTTGATGCAATGTTCGCTCGTCTTCGCACAGCGTCCCGTGATGTACGCGACTGACGCTAGCAAAGTAGCTTATGTCATAAACCTGCTTCGCGGGGAGGCACGCGCTTGGGCTACAGCGCTCTGGGAGCAGAACTCACGGCTCCTTCATTCATACGATGGGTTTGTACGGGAGCTCAGAACGGTGTTCGATCATCCCAACAGAGGCGAGTCCGCTTCAACCGCACTACTGTCCATACGACAGGGGCGTCGGAGCGCAGCTGCCTATGCAGTCGCCTTCCGCATCGCGGCGGCGAGATCCGGCTGGAATAGCACTGCCCTCCGCGCTGCCTTTGTAAACGGACTGTCTCTGGTCCTAAAAGAGCACCTGGTGGCTAAGGACGAACCGCGGGATTTAGATGGGCTCATCGATCTAGTTATACGACTCGACAACCGGGTAGAAGAACGCCGTCGGGAACGAGGCGAAGGGCAGTGGCCAGGCACGCGTCGTCCCTCTCCCTTCCGGGTCCGATCGAGCTCCGCCCTCCCCACGCTCCTCTGTTCCTGCGCTCCGTGGGGTCACAGCTCCCCCTACTGACGAAGCTAGGGACACGAGTAGGGCAACATTTAGGGCACCAGATGCACAAAGGAGATGGACCCACGGAGCGTGTCTTGTTTGTGGTTCAATAGAGCACCATGTGAGAGACTGCCCCGAGCGGTCAAACGCCAAACGCCCGCCCTTAGAGACTGGGCCAGGGGTGGGCCAAAACATTCACGTGGGACATACCCACATTGCTACACGACTCCCAGTCACGATCCTGTTTGAGGATTCAACCCTGAAGGCCCCAGCACTGGTGGACACGGGCTCTGAGGGGAATCTGCTAGACAGTAGATGGGCCAGGGAGATAGGGCTCCCTCTGGTGGCTCTTACCTCGCCTGTGCAGGTTCGAGCACTAGATGGCTCCCTACTCCCACCAATCACACACAAGACACCTCCAGTAACTCTGGTGGTGTCAGGCAACCACCGGGAGGTGATCGAGTTCTTCGTGACTCAGGCCACCTCCCGTGTGGTTTTAGGATTTCCATGGATGCTTAAGCACAATCCCCGGATTGATTGGCCGTCCGGGGTGGTGGTTCAGTGGAGCGAAACCTGCCATCGGGAGTGTCTCGGTTCCTCGGTTCCGCCCGGCTCCCAAGCTAAGGAGGAGGTCCGAGTCCCGCCCAATCTGAAGGCGGTGCCAGCGGAGTACCATGACCTTGCGGACGTGTTCAGCAAGGATCTGGCTCTCACGCTTCCTCCCCACCGCCCGTACGATTGTGCCATTGATTTGGTTCCAGGCAGTGAGTTCCCGTCCAGTAGGCTGTACAACCTCTCACGGCCGGAACGCGAATCAATGGAGACCTACATCCGGGACTCATTAGCCGCCGGGTTGATCCGGAATTCCACCTCACCGATGGGCGCTGGTTTCTTTTTTGTGGGTAAAAAAGATGGCGGACTTCGTCCATGCATTGATTACAGGGGGTTGAATGAGATCACGGTTCGCAACCGATACCCGTTGCCCTTGTTGGATTCAGTGTTCACCCCCTTGCATGGAGCCAGAATCTTCACCAAGCTGGATCTTAGGAACGCGTACCATTTGGTTCGGATTCGGAAGGGAGACGAATGGAAGACGGCATTTAACACCCCCTTAGGTCATTTTGAGTACCTGGTCATGCCGTTCGGTCTCACTAATGCTCCCGCGACCTTCCAAGCGTTGGTAAACGATGTCTTGCGGGACTTCCTGCACCGGTTCGTCTTCGTATATCTAGACGATATACTCATCTTTTCTCCGGATCCTGAGACCCATGTCAAGCATGTACGTCAGGTCCTACAGCGGTTGTTGGAGAACCGTCTGTTTGTGAAGGGCGAGAAGTGTGAGTTCCACCGCACTTCTTTGTCCTTCCTGGGGTTTATCATCTCCTCTAACTCCGTCGCCCCGGACCCGGCCAAGGTTGCGGCGGTGAGAGACTGGCCCCAACCCACAAGCCGTAGGAAGCTGCAACAGTTCCTCGGCTTTGCTAATTTCTACAGGAGGTTCATCAAGGGCTACAGTCAGGTAGTTAGCCCCCTGACAGCCCTGACCTCTCCAAAAGTTCCCTTCACCTGGTCGGACCGGTGCGAGGCCGCGTTCAAGGAGTTGAAACGGCGCTTCTCGTCTGCACCAGTTCTGGTGCAGCCCGATCCTAGCCGCCAGTTAGTGGTTGAAGTGGATGCCTCGGACTCAGGGATAGGAGCGGTGCTCTCCCAGAGCGGGAAGACCGATAAGGTCCTTCACCCGTGTGCCTATTTTTCCCGCAGGTTGACCCCCGCTGAACGGAACTATGACGTCGGCAATCGGGAACTCCTTGCTGTGAAAGAGGCCCTCGAAGAGTGGAGACATCTGTTGGAGGGAACAGCCGTGCCATTCACGGTTTTCACTGACCATCGGAACCTGGAGTACATCAGGACCGCTAAGCGTCTGAACCCCAGGCAAGCCCGCTGGTCACTGTTCTTTGGCCGTTTTGACTTCCGGATTACCTACCGCCCCGGGACCAAGAACCAGAGATCGGATGCATTGTCCCGGGTGCACGAAGATGAGGTCAAAACGGAACCGTCGGATCCCCCGGATCCCATCATCCCGGAGTCCGCTATCGTGGCCGCCCTCACCTGGGACGTGGAGAAGACCGTCCGGGAGGCCCTGACCCGTGTCCCGGACCCCGGAAACGGACCAAAGAACAAACTATACGTCCCACCAGAGGCCAGGGCCGCAGTCCTAGACTTCTGTCACGGTTCTAAGCTCTCCTGTCACCCGGGGGTGCGAAGGACCGTGACAGTCGTCCGGCAACGCTTCTGGTGGGCATCCCTGGAGGCCGATGTCCGGGATTACGTCCAGGCCTGTACCACCTGCGCCAGGGGCAAGGCCAACCACCAGAAGACCTCAGGGCAGCTACAGCCACTGCCCGTGCCTCATCGCCCCTGGTCCCACATCGGCCTGGACTTTGTCACGGGTCTCCCGCCGTCCCAGGGAAACACCGTCGTCTTCACGATAGTGGACCGTTTCTCCAAGGCGGCCCACTTCGTGGCCCTCCCGAAGCTTCCAACGGCCCAGGAGACAGCGGACCTCCTGGTCCACCACGTCGTCCGTCTGCATGGTATACCATCAGACATCGTCTCCGATCGCGGTCCCCAGTTCACCTCACACGTCTGGAGGAGCTTCTGCCGGGAACTGGGGGCCACGGTCAGCCTCTCGTCTGGGTATCATCCCCAGACCAACGGGCAAGCAGAGCGGGCGAACCAGGACTTGGAGCAGACACTACGCTGTGTGACAGCCGCGCACCCGACGGCCTGGAGTACCCACCTGGCCTGGATCGAGTACGCTCACAACAGCCAAGTGTCATCAGCCACCGGCCTCTCCCCGTTTGAGGTGTGCTTGGGGTATCAGCCCCCCTTGTTTCCGGTGGTCGAGGGAGAGGTCGGTGTGCCCTCGGTCCAGGCCCACCTACGGAGGTGCCGTCGGGTGTGGCGTGCCGCCCGCTCTGCCTTGTTGAAGGCCCGGACGAGAGCGAAGACACATGCAGACCGGCGGCGGGCCCCGGCTCCCACGTATCGTCCTGGGCAGGAGGTATGGTTGTCCACCAAGGACATTCCCCTTCAAGTGGACTCCCCCAAGCTCCAAGACCGATACATCGGCCCCTTCAAGGTCCTCAAAATCATCAATCCCGCCGCAGTGAGGCTTCAGTTGCCGGCCTCGCTGCGGATTCACCCGGTATTCCACGTCTCCCGGATAAAGCCCCATCACACCTCACCCCTCTGCACCCCGGGTCCGGCACCACCTCCTGCCCGGATCATCGACGGGGAACCGGCTTGGACCGTGCGTCGGCTCCTCGATGTCCGTCGAATGGGTCGGGGTCTTCAGTACCTGGTGGACTGGGAGGGGTACGGCCCCGAGGAACGCTCCTGGGTGAAGAGGAGCTTCATCCTGGACCCGGCCCTCCTGGCCGACTTCTACCGTCGCCATCCGGACAAGCCCGGTCGTGCGCCAGGAGGCGCCCGTTGAGGGGGGGGTCCTGTTGTGTGGGCCGCTGAAGAGGAGGTACTGCTGGCCCACCACCACCAGAGGGCGCCCTGCCTGGAGTGCGGGCTCCAGGCACCAGAGGGCGCTGCCGCCGACGAGGGCTGCCAGGGTGACAGCTGTCACCCATTACTGGACACAGCTGACTGCACTCAGGACGGAGGTATATCAGCAGGACAGCGTCTCCACCTCAGTGCCGAGATATCGCCTTGAGATTAAGGTAACCTTCTCTGCAAGCTCATATTGAAGACTCTGATAAACCTTGGTAAACCTTTTCAGGACAGCTGACTACAGAAAGCTACTTGCTTGGATAAGTACTCACCTTTCCTGCTTCATTGTAACAAGAGGTGGAGGCGGCTTCTCCCCTCTCCGTCTACTGGGTGCTGTCGCATCCATACCTGTGTGTTTGTGCTCTTTCCCGCCAGCAGTACCGGATCCGACGAGCGGAGGCAGTGGCCACCTGGGAATTCGGGACTTGGCGGTTCCAGTACTTCTGGGGTTCGGTGGCAGAGGAAATCTGGGTGGTTCCGGTTCGACTAGGACGGACGCCTCCTACCTTCGAGCCTGCCCACACGACACCAGCAGATTTCGGCTTCAAACTCCAAATTATTAATTGTTGTATTGGTTGTGCTCTTTTCACAACAGTAAAACTTGTTATTCACCTTTCTCCATTGTCCGTTCATTGCGCCCCCTGTTGTGGGTCCGTGTACCTACACTTTCACAACAGTTTTTCCTTCCCACTGTAGCCAAGTGCTGGCTCACAGGGGGTCGTTTTGACCGTTGGGGTTTTACATAATTATTGTATGGCCTTGCCTTACAATATAAAGTGCCTTGGGGCAACTGTTTGTTGTGATTTGGCGCTATATAAAAAAAAAAAATGATTGATTGATTGACTTCATTTCACTTCTCAAATATCATTGTGTTTGTTTACTATATGATACATATTTAACTGAAATTGCCGATCCAAACAGCCAATGATTTATAAAGGAAAATCATGGAAATCATCAGGGGTGCCCAATTTTTTTACATACCACTGTAGAAGAATTAAAAGGCACACATTTCAATGGACATTTTGTTTTCCTTTGATTAATGTTTTCAAAATTCCTGGAATTTTTGTATTAACTTCCCTATATTCTGGTATCACTTGGGCAGACAAGAGGTGTAGTTCATGATATCACTTCTTCTGTTACTGCTGGGTTACCATAAGGCTAACTAGATAATAATGAAGAATCACTTACAGCACATCTCATTCACACAGGGCCCCCTCAGCCAGTGTAGTAGTTTCTGTTAGTGTTGTGTGCAGTGGTTACAGTAATGTTCGTTAGTGGGAAAGACAGCAGACATGATCAACTTAAGCTCACCTTTTGTTTTGCATGTGATCCCTGCAATGATCTTGTAATGGGTATTGCAGCGGCGACATTGCGCTAACAGATATATTCCTGAAATACAGGAAAGAAATAATGAGGCAGACCTACAGTGTGTCAATGTCTCAGAGGTCTCTGCAGTTATTTATTAAACAATTTCTTTCAGCAAGGTATGTCTTCCTTAATAATCATCTCAATGTCCAATATGTATTCCATATTTAATGCCTTAACTGGAAGATAGACAAACAGGCAGAAAATTGGAACCTACATCCAATATTGGTGGTGTAACAGAAAAATGAGAGTGATTGAGGCACTTCTGATTGAGATATAATGCAAAATATACACCAAATGAGCTTTTCAATATTAAATTGAAATGTCTACAAAATCCACTATCTGCATCATATCCGGTTCGAACTTTGTCAGGCGATAGTGAGTGCCAGTCAAAAAACTCACTTTCAAATATGAGAGTGATTGGGGCATGTTTGATGAAGATATAATGTAAAATATACATTAAATGGGGTTTTCAATGTTAAATTTAAATGGTCTGTAATCTGGATCAGATCCAGATCAAACTTTGTCAGTCGATAAAGGATACCACCATACATAACACTATCACATACGAAAGAAAGTGGTGCACAAGTGGTTCGTACACTTGGTTTCAGTGCAGAAAGTTCCTGGTTCAAACTCCACCCCGTCACATTTCTCCATGTAATGTGGAGTTGTGTCAGGAAGGGCATCTGGCATAAAACTTCAACTTGCAGATCTGGTTTGAATCTGCTGCGGTGACCCCGAGTGAAAACAAGACAGCAGCCAAAGGGTCTTACTTACTATGATTTTTTTTTTTTAATTTGTTAAAGGATAGGAATTTTCCCAAGATTTTTCCTGACTTTGACCTTTGAGCAATGACTTTAAAAACTGAAAAAGTTCTTGCCTATCAGGATATGAATCCTTTGTAAAAACTGTACTTTACAGGCTGTTCACAATCAGGCAAACAAAAAAAGTTAAATGGTGAAAACACAACCTCTGCCCAACTTTGTTGGCAGAGGTAATAATAAAACATTTCTCACTAAAAAAAAGTACAAATTTACAAATTAATTTGCTTCTATATTTTACACTACTGGTAAATATAAAATCTAGTCAGCATGGTATAATTAACCAGGGTGCTGCTCTAAATTCAGAGCATTATTCTTATTCTATGAGCATAGCTCTTAAGATGTAAATTTATCATGGCTAGTTCAAAATTTCACTACACAGAATGCTCAGAACCAATATAAAGGCGCTCAAACTCAATTAACTTCAAATGTCTAATGGCCATGTCAAATATTAACTATTCCAACATAAACCACGAAGTGCCACACTTACCAGGGGGAGCAAAATGTGTGAGTAAGCTAACAATATACAATGGCTCATAAAAATCTGCATTTGTATTTTAGAGAGGAAAGTATGTGTTCCACGATAGCAAGCTCTAATTAATCAAACAAATGTGTCACCATAATTTGTCAGCCTCCCTCAGTGAAACTTAACTTTTCCTATAGCTGAATCTTAAAGTCAAACCCACACACTTGAAAAAACTACTTGGCCAAAATAGTTAGCTGGCATCCTAACATGGTTTTAGCCCATTTTATTGTTGTTTTACATGTTATACCTCTATTCCACAGGGCAGTGTTCTATTATGATCCCCCACAATCCAGAAAAAGTTGAAAAAGGTGACGAAACAGTTTAGTCCGGAATGCCTCCTACGAGGTCTGTGAGAAAAGTATCCAACGTTGTTCTTTTTTTCAAAAAGTATATGGATTTGAATCATGTGCGCTTGCATCAGACAAGCTTGAACCTTTGTATGCATGCGTGAGTTTTTTCATGCTTGTCGTTTGCGTCATTCACCTGTGGGCAGGCTTTGAGTGAGCACTGGTCCACCCCCCTCATCGGATTTTTATTGTTTAGGAATGGCGGAGCGACTGCCGCTTTGTTCCATGAAACTTTTTTCAGAAACTCTGCCAGACAGCCAGATGGAAACCATTTGGAAGATTCAGATGGCTTTCGGTGAAGATTCTATCGGTATCACACAGCGGCGCCCACAGCGGCGGAGGGCGCACCGCGCCCCGAGCAGCCATCGACAGGCTAGAACGAGCAGATCACTTCCAAATTTAAGGCTCTGTTGATGCAGGATGTCGTGTGACTAGCAGAGAAGTTTCAGAAGAGGTCGGGATCAGCACTTTATCAGCACATTCCACTGTTAAAGGAGATTTTGTAATGAAAGACGTGCGGACGGATTCGCACGTCAGGATGCAGCAGCTCATGGCGCGGGACAAACAACACCTCCGTGTTGGAAGTCTCACAGGACAAGTTGGAACATGCCCAGCTGTTAAACAATTTCTCGGATACTCACTCGACTGAAAAGCCACCGAAAGCCGTCTGAATCTTACGAATGGTTTCCAACACGGAGGTGTTGTTTGTCCCGTGCCATGAGCGGCTGCATCCCGACGCGCGAATCCGTCCGCACGTCTTTCATTACAAAATCTCCTTTAACAGTGGAATGTGCCGATAAAGTGCTGATCCTGGCCTCTTCTGAAATTTCTCTGCTAGTCACATGACGTCCTGCATCAACAGAGCCTTAAATTTGGAAGTGATCTGCTCGTTCCAGCCTGTCGATGGCCACTCGGGGCGCGGTGTGCCCTCCGCCACTGTGGGCCGTTTTTAATCCAGTTTTAATGGTCCTTAATCCGTGTGATACCGATAGAATCTTCACCGAAAGCCATCTGAATCTTCCAAATGATTTCCATCTGGCTGTCTGGCAGAGTTTCTGAAAAAAGTTTCATGGAACAAAGCAGCAGTCGCTCCGCCATTCCTAAACAATAAAAATCCGACGAGGGGGGTGGACCAGTGCTCACTCAAAGCCTGCTCACAGGCAAATGACGCAACAGACAGGCGTGAAAAAACTCACGCATGTGCACGAAGGTTCAAGCTTGTCTGATGCAAGCGCACATGATTCAAATCCATATAGTTTTTGAAAAAAATAAAAAGGTCGGATAGTTTTCTCACAGACCTCGTATCAGGCTGGTTCGTAGCCAGAACCGCAACAAACACTGATTCGATAATTAACATCGTCACACATCTCAAACAGGCTTAAAACAGATTAAAAATGATTGATTGATTTGTGTTTTTCATCCAGGTTTTAACGTACAATGAACAAGTTTAAATATGAAATAGTCTTGGATACAATAAAATTATTAAAGGAGTCATATTGTGCAACATCACCTTTAATGGCCCCAAACACCCATAATTCTATGAGTATTTACAGACATTCTCCTGATTTAAGATCAATTCACGTCACAGTTTAACAACTCAGATCGTCTAATTTCACTGGATATTATTAAATGCCCCAAACACACACACATCTGAGGGATTATTTTTGAAAAATATTATGCAAGCAGTTAAATGTGATTCATTTTGATTAACTAATCACAGACCTTGTAATCAATCACATTCATTTTTGAATCACCTGACAGCACTAATTAAATATGTATGCTTTGTGTGTGTCTCAGATGGTTTTATCAGAGTCACCGCTACAAAACATTATGAGACGCACCTGCAGTTGAGCCTGTGGTGGCAGTGGCACAGGGTGTAGAAGACAAGGGAAGAGATCTATGAGAGGGTCTGATGCATTACTTGCTGTTATACTACACTTCTTGTATTTCACTGTGAATTTTGACCAACAAAAATTTTTTTGTACATTTTGCAGAAATGTCTCCACTTTTGTGTAACACAAATTTGATTTGTAAAGGTTTCCAAGATTTACTGACATAAATTAAATGCTAAAAGACTGAAGACTTATTTAAGCATAATCCAGTAGTATGATTTAAAAAAGTTTTATATTTAATGGTGCCATAAATGTAAATAGAAGTAAGCATAGCCAGTAAAACTGGTTGTCCAAAATATCTGAATAAATTACTTCTGGTTTGGTATAAATCATCCAGCAGAATTATGAACCATAGTACAATAGTTTGTGGTCAAATGTTTCATCTCATTAAACCCTAACCCTCATACAGCCAGAATTCTTTGATATATTGGTGCCATCACTGAAATGTCTATATAAACCTTTTCATTTATGTTAAATACCATTTGCTAAATTCTCAGTTTGGACATGATTATTTACCATTGAGGTTTGCAAGTCGCCAATAAACTCGAAAGAAGAAGGGTTATTTTTGTTTAACTGGCTGTGAGATTGGGTGTTTATTAAATCATATTTTTGGGAGACTGCATTGTGGTTCTCCTAACGGTTTACTTTGTTGTGGACATTAGACGTCATGAGAGGCATATTTTTTTTCTAGTAATCATACATTAAGTGGAGCTAAGGGGTGAAACGACTGACAGCTGCTAAAAGTGCTAACAGTGTTAGCATACAACAGTAAATCCAATGAGAGTTTCACTCAGCGTGTCTACTGCAACAGAGGCATCTGATCCGTGAGGGCGTTTGCACTCTATGAGCGTGGTGCTCTACTTCGGAGTATTTAGAAGGATTATGTAACGTGCTGCCGCATTTCCACACAGCAGCCAATGGGAAACTCTGTTACAGATTTTACCATGAACTACATGCCATGCTAAAACTACAAAACAAATTGATGAAACATTGTTCTGCTGCTTGAAAGGATTTAAAATTCATCAGAAAATGAGGCTGGTTTGAGCAAAACTTTGTCCCAGAAAATTGTGTTCCTATATTGGTGCACAATAAATTGTGGCTACGCTATGGCTTTCTATTTGGCTTGGTAGATCTTGATATACTGTCATCTTTAAAAGTAGATCTTGATTCAATAAAGGCTGGGCATCCCTGCTATAGAGGGTCCAGTCCTGGGGTGGAGGGAATGGGTCAATGGGTCACACATGTCGGCCATGTACTGTGTGTACTGACCCAGCACCTTTTCATGCTGGGCCCGGTTCAGTGCTTGTTGTGCCACAGCTTCAGTCTCAATTATCACTCAGGATGGTCAGGTTCTCCTGTTTGAAAAAGCCTTTTTTTTCTTGCCTGGACAATAATGAAGGTAGAAATTGAAAGTGGTTAACAAAAGCAAGTAAAAAAAAATTGGGCGAAATACATTTAGAGCTAAAAGCTACATGATGTGAGACATTTATTCTTACCAGTCATAACATGTTGCTTTGTGATGCTGGACGTTGATGAAGATGTGGATGCTGGTGCTGGTGTTGAAGCTCGTGACAGACCAGGGGAGCTTGGGGAGTCATCTGAGGACGGTGGCCAAACCCTCTTCATTTATGGAAGGGGAACTACACACACAACTTTATTACAAGGACAACACGAAATGTTAAAAAAAACCATCACCGTTATGGCACTAGCTTAGTCAGATGTACATATTCATTGTTGCATGCTGACTTTAGGATTTTATTTCTTTTTATTTCTTTTCGGGGGGGGGGGCAAAAGGGAATATTTTCAAGCAGAGCACGGTGTTACCTAACTCGCTAGTTAGCAATCAACACTAACTAGCTAGCACGTCATGCAGACGTGCTGCAGCTGGATTTCTGCCCTTCAGAGTCCTTGCTTCCATTGTTCTCTCTAGAAATTTTGGTAATGCCTGCACGTCACCATATATTCCACATCAAAGAAGCAATGTGCATTGCTGGAACTGACAGTTCCTGCAGTGGAAAAAAAAATGCACATGCATTGAACTCATCTGAGAATGTGAAGGAACATGACAGCAAATAAATGCTTCCTAAATAAGCCAGAGAACGCCTCAACGATTTCAACCTTTGAAATAAAGAGAAATGGAAGAAAAGAAGTAGATATGTTTGTCTAGAACCACTAATATGTTTGGAAGTTGGTTTACTGACAGCAAAGCATTGGGGGGCAAAGCACTTAGCTTTTCTTCCATGTATATCAAAGAGGGAGGGTGGTGGTGGTGTAACGGTTTGCACGTTGGACTGGAATGCCAGCGATCCGGGTTCACTTCCCAATTGCAGCCAACCTCCCAAATGGCACAGATGTGCTGCAGAGGAATGAGAGACTCATGCTGTGGGACCTTCTAGGAATAAGCTGCTGATAAAGTGTTTTGTTGGCTACCCACATTAAATAATCAGCTTCATCTTCTTCAAATAAAGGTAATGAAGGACTGACCCTCTTGTCAGGAAGTGGCAATGAATGTGAATGATTTTCCCAAATATTACAATTTTTATTTTTGTAATCTCAGGAAAAACAACAGATAAAGAGTCACATGGAGTTGCTGCCCAAGAAATTATAGTTTGACTGTTGTGTGGGCCGCCAGAAGAGGAGGTACTGCTGGCCCACCACCAGATGGCGCCCTGTCTGAAGTGCGGGCTTCAGGCACGAGAGGGCGCTGCCACCTCCCAAGAGCGGCCGGGTTGACAGCTGTCACTCATCGGCTATGACAGCTGTCACCAATCATCTGCGCCTCACTCCAAATAAAAGCAGGACGACACCTCCACCACGTCGCCGAGATATCGTTCTTCCAAGGAGGTAACTCTCTCAGCCTGAGAATTCCTAACGTTGTTTTCAGTAGATACATTGTTGCAGCTGTCTTCCCGAAGGACCGGCGTATGCTGCGACTGCTTCGCTCTGCATTCCGCCAGATAAGTAATTAGACAGGAGCTGCACGAGCGTGTGATTAGAGGTGGAGGTGGAATAACCACCATCCTTGTTACGGGGTGTACACACACCTACACCTGACTGTTTTTGCTCTTCGCCAGCAGTACCAGATCTGACACGCGAAGACGGTGGCTACCTGGGGGACTCGGGACCTGGCGGCTCCAGTATCCTCCTGGTTCGGTGGCGGAGGAAATCGTGTGGTTCTGGTTCTTCTCCAGACGGACGTCTCCTATCGTTGAGCCTGCCCACACGACACCTTGATTGATTGACTTTGTATTCATTCTATAATCTGCTGTGTGTAGTTGTGGCATTCACAACAGTAAAGTGTTCAAATTTAACTTCTCCTATTGTCCGTTCATTTGCGCCCCCTGTTGTGGGTCTGTGTCACTACACTTTCACAACATTGACTCAATGTAACCACATCACAATGGCATCTTAGGAGTAGAGATATACGTATTGTCCAATGAATGAACCTCCTGATGCGAGATGTTTTATCTCTTCTCACTTCAAAGAACTGCAAATGTCCAAATATGACCAAGGACTTTAGGCTATCTAGAGATCAGTGTGTGCTATGTGTCTATATCTGTCAAAAATGATTAAAAGTAATTTAAATTCCACACGTTTCTTTTGTCTGTCACTATCGTACGTAGTGCAGGCAAAATCTGATTTGCTCAGGTGAAATTGAAAAAATGCTGAAAAATTCTGTCTCACTCTAAAAGCTTATAGTGACAGCATTCTGGGCAATTAAGACCCAGACTGGCTCCTCTTTTCACCCTTGTCCACCTGGAGATAGGTGCATTTCCATAATGAAATTGATAAAGTGTGTGTAAAGTGTGATAAAAGCATCCATTTCAATATTGTTGAAGCAGAACAGCGAATGCAACACATTTGCCACATTTGATAAGAGTGTTTTTGCAGCCACAATTACATGCTGGGCAAAAACACTTTTAAATGCAAAGAGGTCACATGATGCTGCTGTTTATGATGGCTTAAAGTTGTATTGCCCAACAGAGTATAGCCTTTGAACTTCTATTGCACAGTCAGGCCCATAAGTACTTCTAACACACATTTTACTGTTTCAGCAGAGGCCACAGGATTTCAGATGGCCCCTCCGCCGGACAACAAATAAAGTAAATTTTCTAAACCCTTGGGGATTGTGGACTATGAAAAGAGTGGTTTATTTATTTATTTATTTTAATGTTTCGGGTGCTTTTAACTCATATTTTGTCTGGGGGTCAAAATGCTTAAACCTGACCAGACTGCTTTAAAACCTTTAAAAATCATGAAAACAGGCATTTTGAAGGCGCTTGTTAACTCCTGGACTTCATCAAGGTCTGAAAAGAATCAGAAATACGAGGATTAAGTGAAGACTTTCTTTCCATGAAGTAAGCAATTATTTGAAAATAAATAAAACACATTTTTACATATGTATTAAAGTATTAAACATAATTTTGATGAAAGAAAACACACCAACACACACACAGTATATATATATAGATATATAGATAGATAGATAGATAGATAGATAGATAGATAGATAGATAGATAGATAGATAGATAGATAGATAGATAGATAGATAGATAGACCACTAAAAATAATCATTTTGATGAAAGAAATATATATATATATACACAATATATCTATCTATCTATCTATATATATATATAGTGTATATAGATAGACAGATAGACCACTAAAAATAATCATTTTGATGAAAGAAATATATATATATATATATATATATATATATATATATATATATATATATATATATATATATATATAGTGTATATAGATAGACAGATAGACCACTAAAAATAATCATTTTGATGAAAGAAATATATATATATATATAGAGAGAGAGAGAGAGCGAGAGAGAGACCACTAAAATAATAATTTTGATGAAAGAAAACACATTTGTATAGATAGATAGATAGATAGATCAGCATGTGAAGAGTTGTGATAGTCAAATATCAAACATATGTTCTGTCTTCTTTGTGAACAACATGAACCTAGTCATCATTTTCAGATTCTTCATCTGTAGAATATGAGTAGATATGTTGGTTGCTGTTACAGTTGTTACAAAAACACAATCTCCAAAATTACATACCTGATGTCAGACAGTGACACACTTCCTTGGGTCATGGCAGGCAGAATCAGTGCATCACAAATGTGCTACATCCCTCACTTCAGCTGGCGTGGCCTCTTATTCAAAATGAACTGAGACCAACAGTCCCTCTTAATCACATTATCCTCTATCAGTGGGATTCCAGACTTGAAGCTTAGGTTGATGACTGTTTACCCACAATGCAAATTTGATACTTGTCTTGTTTCACATGATGCTTGAAAGCATTTTCTGCTGGGGTGGGGAGGGGGGGGGTGTACTATAGGGTTTGTTTGTATTGATTGCATGCAAATAACACAAGTCAGCTGGTGAAGTATTTGCAGGAAGTTTATATTTTCCATTGTACAACAGAAGAAGGAAGCGTTGGGCATTACAGAAATCAACTCCAAGCTCAACCAAAGTTTCCAATAAAATGCAGAGAAGGCAAATGTGGCAAGTTTTGTAAGAGTTGTGAACACTGATTGCTTCCAAGCTGATAAACTGCAGACGTGCTAAAGACGTCAGATCATGACCAGTGTGCCAGTGTGCTTGGAATCCACTGGAGCCATTCCATCACTGCAGTTGTATATTATGAGGTTGAGTACTTCAGTATCATCTGTATTTAAAATGATGTTCTGGTGACGATGTGACATCTCAGTGGCATGGAGCAATATGCGAGTGTCAGCGTCCTAGTGTGCTGCACAACTGGACTAATTCATTGGAGCCGTGCTTTATTACACTTACCACAAGTTGATCATTTGAAAAACCACCTTTAACTATGACAGGCTGATCAGCCAATGACTGGGGTAAGATTTCAACCAGCTGACTTCATCCATCACTTTGTGGAATACCCACCATCTCTGGAATGGTAGATTCACTTTTCTTTGCTCCCTGCCCCTTTGTTTCCCAATGCTTGATTCGGGCTAACTGCATTCAGAGGCTGGCTCACAATAGTATTATGAGCCTTCCACATTGGACGCTACCGCAAGTGCATCACCATGTTTCTGTTCTGAGTGCTGAACAAGTGCAAAATTTGCCATGTTTGTGAAGAAAGGAATAAGCACTCAGTCTGTGAGTGATAACTAGGTGAATAGCGGCACAAGAACCAGTGGAGTTTGTGACAGAGGTCATCCTGCTGGGAGGAGAAGAGGTGAAGCTTTCAACAGCAACCCACTGTCAGTACAGCCCAGTCACGTTTTTTTTTTTGTTTTGTTTTTTTTTTGTGCTCCCGTGACAAAATGAGTCAAATTTTAGTGACGGGGCTTTTTTTAAACTCACTATTCCTAACCCTACTCCCCCCCCCACCCTAACCTTAACCATAACCTAGTCTTACTCCTTCCCCCACCCTAACCATAACCTCCCCCCTTCACTTTTAATTTCGTGCAGCCATCACAGAATGAATTAGAATGAATTTGTGCTGCTGTGATGAAAATAAGGCGCTTTTCATCATAATATCACAAACCAATAGATTAATGTATATTTCATGCTGCTGAAGCACGACTTGCCGTGAGGAATATGAGATAGATCCGGACAATCATTTCTATTCCTTCATAGATAGTAACTGTCAGTATTACACAGAGGAACAATACAATAACTGCATTTCAAATGATGGGAAATTGTCAATAATCCACTTTAATAGCAGGAGTCTGTACAGAAAATTTATCAAAGAGAGTATCAAAGACTATTTAAAACAATTTTGTCAACCATTCAGTATAATTGCTATAACTGAAACGTGGCTTACAAGGGTGATGACACAAACTATGAGCTGGAGGGTTATGAATTTAATCACCTGAATGGACGAAATAGAGGAGGAGGAGTGGCTTTGTATGTTGACAAATGGATTAACTACATAATTAAAGATCAAATGACTGTGGCTGTGGAAAATCTTTTGGAATCCATCACAACTGAAATAGGTATGGAAAAAGGCAAAAATATAATTATTAGCTGCATATATAGAGCTCCTGGCTCTAAAATTGAACATTTTCAAAACTGAACAGAGAAATTGTTTTCACAGATGGGTAATAAGTGAGTATTTGTTTGTGGAGATATAAACATTGATCTCTTAAACCCGCATCAGCATATAGTAACTGAGGGTTTCATTAACACTATGTACAGTCTAAATCTATATCCAAATATTACTCGGCCTTCAAGAATCACTTCACATTCAGTTACTCTCATTGATAATATATTTACAAATGATATTGATACTGAAACACTAAGTGGCTTATTAATTAATGATATTAGTGACCATTTACCAATTTTTATAGTAACTGATTTGAAGTTTAATAAAAAATGTACTGAGAAAAAACAATATTGCAAGCACCTGCAATCTGAAGAAGCTATCACTGCCTTAAAAATGATTTACTTTTACAGGATTGGAATCCCATTACAATAAGCAAGATGCAAATTAGCATATTCTGAATTTGAAAACATATTTCTCAATATATATAACAAAAATTGTCCAATTATACAGTATAATAAAAATAATAACTATAAAGCTAACCCATGGATAACAAAAGGTCTTCAAAAGGCGTGTAAAAAGAAAAATAGGCTATACAGAGAATTCATTAAAAGTAAATCAAGAGAGGCAGGGGTTAAATATAAGGTCTATAAAAATAAACTAACAACTATTATGCGGAACTGTAAAAAATCATACTTTGGAAAAATACTAAATGATAATAAAAATAATATAAAGGAAACATGGAAAATATTGAATAGTATTATAGCAAATAAACCCAAATCAAATAATTATCCAACATACTTTACTTATGACAACAAAGATGAATATAACATGAGCCAAGTAGTGAATAGTTTCAATAAAAACTTTGCTAATGTTGGGCCAGATCTGGCAGCTGAAATCCCACACAGTACATGGGAAAATCAGCAGTTAATCGCAAGAAATCCGCACACAATGTTTCTCAGCCCAGTAGATGAAAGGGAAATTATTAACATAGTTAGTACATGTAAAAGTAAAAGTCAATGGATCATAATGAGGTACATACATCCTTAGTAAAGCGAATAATTACTGAAATTGCAAAACCATTATCATATATTTTTAACAAATCATTCCAACTGGGATTGTTCCTAACAGTATGAAAGTGGCAAAAGTGATACCTTTATTCAAATCTGGCAGCAAGCATCTTTTTACTAACTACAGGCCTGTGTCTCTACTGTCACAATTTTCAAAGATACTGGAAAAACTTTACAACAGCAGACTGGATAAATTTATAGATCGACACACTTGCTTGATGAAAGTCAATATGGTTTTAGAGCAGAAAAGGTCCACGACACTGGAATTGCTCGATTCCATAGAAAGAGATCAATAAACGTGGACACTGGGGTATAGTTG
The DNA here is from genome assembly GCF_902500255.1 of Thalassophryne amazonica. Lineage (NCBI taxonomy): Eukaryota > Metazoa > Chordata > Actinopteri > Batrachoidiformes > Batrachoididae > Thalassophryne > Thalassophryne amazonica. Next base: position 36,903,698 of record NC_047117.1, read on the forward strand.
CAGGTTTTATTTATTGACTTAAGAAAGGCTTTTGACACAATTGATCACAATATATTATTTCAAAAGTTGGAACTGTATGGGATCAGAGGGGTGCCTCTGAGTTGGATTAAAGCTACTTACAAAACCGATATTGCAGTGATTGGCGGTGCCGCATGGCGCACAGCAACGCCGTGATGAAGCCTCACAGGACATGTTCTGGCATGTCCACGCACATCCATAATTTCTCGGATAATCACTCGATGGAACAACCACCGACAGCTGTCTGAACACCATCTCAAAGCCGTCCTGTGAGACCAAAACGGAGGTGGTTTTGTCTTGCTCCAGTAGCGAATCCATTGTGACCCGCGAAGCCTCCGCTCGGCTTTCCATGACAAAATCTCTTCTTAAAGTGAAATCTGCCAGAAAATGGTTGATGTCCAGCTCTTGTGATAACCAGAGAAATGGCACACGATGGTCACGGATCCAGACAGCCATCCGTTTAGAACTGAAATGGTCAGTCAGCCTGTTGATGGCGGCTTCGGAGCGAAGTCTGGGGGTTGGTAATGTGTATATATGTATGTATGTATGTATATATGGGGTGGGTGTTTATAAGCTTTGCTTCTGCTCGCCCCCTTTTTGGTCACACATGTCACTGTGGAATTGTCTTGTGTATCAGTTTTTGTTATTGATGACTTGTGTGCCAAATAAATAAGTTCAAGTTCAAGTTCAAAGACCAGGTTGGTCAGTGAGACCATGCAGCACTGAGGGGGGACAGCCGAAGCAGACACCCTCGCAGGTCCACACACTGTCCACATCTGTAAAACATGACATTATTGCATCACTAAACACTCAGTATTATAGGCTGATGTTAACCTAGACCAAGGGTCTTCAACTTCAGTCCTCGAGGTCTGGTGTCCTGCAACTTTTAGATGTGTCCCTGGTCTAACACATCTGAATCAAGTGACTGAATTACCTCCTCAGTATGCAGTCAAATTCTCCAGAGTGCTGCTAATGACCTCATTAATTGACTCAGGAGGACTGGAGTTGAAGACCCCTGGCCTAGACTTTAGCTGGATACTGCTTCAGCTTATGCTAGCTGAATGATAATTACTATCAGCTCACTGATTCCTTTGTAATTTTTTTCTATTTCTATTCTATTTTTCTATTTCTTTTTATTATTTTTACTCAAATCATAGCATCTGTTTCCACCAAAATTGGTATTGCTCTGCCGACAAGAACAGTCTCAATTATTTAATGTCTGATTGTTTGTGGGGAGGTGATGGCCTAGTGCAGGGGTGCCCTACCTTTTTTGAACTGAGATCTACTTTTAAAGTTGACAGTGTATCGAGATCTACCAAGCCATATTGAACGCCATAGCGTAGCCGCAATTTATTATACACCAATATAATAACACAATATTCTGGCACAAATATGAAGTTTTAACAGTAATAATACATTATTGCAGTAAATGTGCATAGTGCAAACAATAAGCAAATGTAGGGCTAGGACTGGCCTGTAACAACGCAACAAACAACTTGAATAATACAATCCTTAATTCAAGTTGGAAAAGTTGTTCCCTAACTTAGCGGGACTTCTGGCACTGAGAGGAGGCAGCTAGTCTCTCGTAATCCGGACAATAGGAGCTGACTGCCAGCTGTAAGTAGGCCACAAGGTGTCATCTGTCCGTGGTGGATCTGTATTTTGACTTGATGATTTTCATGTGTGAAAAGGCAGATTCACACAGATCCAAAACGTGCAGTCAAATTCTGTACAGTTTGTCTGAGATAGGGGTATTTCTCTTTCTGCATTAGATTCCAAAATTGAACGTTTAAGCCAGGTGTTGCTCTGGATTTCATCTCCATGTCATTTTTCAGTGTGAGGATCTCATTCTCAATAGCACAGCTATCCAGGTTGAAGAGTGATTCTATTTATGGATGTTATACAGTCCATATCAATATTTTCCCCAATGGAAAACAGAGAAAAGTGAATCAGGCTCAATGGAAGCAAAATCAGTAAGCGCCTGTCAAATTCTGACAAGAGTTCTGCACTTGCTCAGCATAACGTGCACTCTCACGTTCCACACAGTCTTTGCCTTGACGCTTAAGTTCTGCATCCATGTGTGGAAAGTTCCGTAGTTCACACTGTTGCAACCTGCTCGATAGCAAGTGTAACTTCCTTTTAATGTGTTCACGGAGCTGATCATGTTGATGATGTGTTGTCTTTACCCTGCATTCTAGATTCAAGTCACTGAGCTTGTCGGTCGATCAGTAGAAGGCTAAATCCAAGAGCCCACTGACTATCTTCTAGCTGTGGCATATTCATCATGAGTTGACTCTTTCAGAAAATTCTTTAATTCATGCAACAACTGAGAAAACTGTTCCAGAAATTTCCCTCAGCTGAGCCATCGAACATCTGTGTGCAGCAGCAGATCTGTGTGTTCTGCTCCTGTCAGGCTCCTGGCTTGAACAGAACAAGCAATTTTATTGGCCACATCCATAACATCTTCCATATTTAAAATCTTCCCACACAACCCTTGCTGGTTAATTATGCAATGGTAATTCAGGAAGTCTGGGAAAGATTCACACTGTTTTCACAATCTGATTAACTCAGCAGTACGCACAACCATTGCTGGAACGCCATCGGTGGTTATGGAAATGAGTTTGTAGAGGGGCAGCTGGCTCTTATGAACAAATTCCATAAAAACCTGAAGAATAGCTACGCCTCTCGTGTGCCTTTTCAAAGGCTAAAAGGTCAGTAGCTCTTCTTTTACATGTATGTTGTCAAAAACCATTCTCATAAAAACACATAGCTGAGCCACGTCCACAGCATCAGTGGATTCATCGAATTGCAGAGAAAAGCACTCACATGTCTCAATATCATTCCTCAGTCGCCGTTCAATATCCTCCGCCATTAACTCACATCGTCATGTAACAGAATTTCTTGAGAGCTGCACATCCTGAATAGCAGACACAATCTCCTTCTGATTTTTAAAGAGCACATCTGCAGCTTCCAGGAACGCTTCTTTCACAATCTCACCATCCTTGAAAAATTTCTTTCTTTTTGCCAGAACACGGCTGACATGCTAAGAAGCTGTGGTTGCAGCCTCACTGGTGGTATTTGGCCGGCTGAAAACAGCTTGTTGTGCTGCAAGCTGGCTTTTCAATTCTTGCACTTTTCGGGTGCGAAGAGGTGATTTAGCCGGGAGGCTAGCATCGTAGCTCTTGTGGATCATCTTAAAATGCCACTCCAAATTCCCTTTCTTTGGTAATGCCACGTTTGCATTGCAGATAAGGCAGATGGATTTGCCATTTGAATAAACAAAAAAAAATAATCTTCCTCCCACTCTGGATGAAAATGATAAGTTTTGTATCTTTTTTCCTCTGCCATTGTACGCTTGCTTCGCTCTCCACTGTAGCTCCTCATGACCTCTTGACCCTGTGCATGTGCAGATAAAATGAACCGTGGGAGATTTTTTTTTTCCCCACCCTCATGCGATCAACTGGAAACCAGCCTGCGATCGACCGGCTGACCGGTTGGGCACACCTGGCCTAGTGGTTAAGCGTCGGCTCAAGACAGTGATTGTAGGGCAGTGGTAAAGTTTCCAAATCAGAGCTTTTGTAAACTGCAGGTTTGAATCCCGTGGGTGGCATTTATTTTTTAATTAACCAGGGTTATTTAACTGTGGGGTTCTGTATTGTATAGCTGGGGTACCCGGCATTGCCCAGGTTAACCTGTTTAAGATATGTCTACAAAATATTCCAAAGTTTATATTTTGTCATAATTGTAGATATCTTATAAGTATATATATGTAGTCTGAATAGGCAAAGGTTTGAACTAAAAACCCCAAATAGGTGGAATCCCCAAACCAAGAGAGAAAACTGAATTTTGCTGCATGCAAGAAACAACAATGAAGTTCTTCAGACTTTATATTGCAGATCAAGTATGCTCATAATCATTCATCAGAATTAATGTTATGACCTTTATAATTGTTGATACATTGCAAATCTAGTTTATAAGAATGCTACAAAATAAAATGGCTTTTAAGCAAATGTTAATTTTGGATTTGAGATGTTGAATATATATTTAAATGTAGCTTTTACTGACCAATAGTTCTGAAGAGCCTCTTGGTAGACAATGTTCCTTGTCCTTCTGTCAGGAAAGTGGATATACAGCTGATTGGGGTTACCAACTCTGGAGCATCTGACTAACTAACTGTGGAAGATCGCAGAGTCTGCCATATTCAGGCCAGCCACATTTTCAGCAAAGAAGAAGAGAAGAGGATCATATTTAATGTGGGTAGCCAATGAAAGCACAAAGCTTGTTTCCAGAAGGGCCCACGGCATGTGTCTCTCACTCCTCCCCAGCACTGTTGTTAAGAGTGCCAGTTGGAAGCATGGCTGCGATCAGGAAGCGAACCCAGATCGTTGGCGTCCCAGTCAAATGTGCAGACCATTACGCCACCATCTCCCATCTCCCAAAAGTAGTGGTTTCTTTTTGCACACTTTGAGGCATTCCATCTTTAAATGGTGTAAATGTTGCCTTGCATATTTCTTAAAGTTATGCATTCATTGGTATAGTTAGAGAACAAACAATCTTTTCAATTGTAACAAAAGAGGTTTGACCACTAAAAACAGTTTGAACCATGAAACATCAACATACCAAAACTATTAGATCAACCCCAAAGCTAGTGCATTATTATAATAGGACAGCAGGTTATGAAGAGTTGATAAATAACAAAATTTAATTTATGATATTTACATCATAATGAGCAGCCTATATACAACGCGCCATTGGAGAACACAGGCTCTATGCCCGCTTACTGGCTGATTGAAAGGGTGCTGCCCCATCAGCAGTTAGAACTACATCACTTTTTCAAATGATCTGCAGAGTGCCATTGTGATACAGAAAACATGCGTTTGCCTGATACATTATGATCAAGGCTAGGCAAGTGATACACATCATGTACACTCGACACCTTTATTTTTAGAAAATGTGCAAATGTTTAGAAATACATGTACAAATTGCAAGAAAAGACAAAGCTTGATATTTTATCCAGTAAACTTTTAAAGTTTAATTTACAGCCTTCCAGTAAACTTTTTAAAGTTTAATTTACAGTCTGTAGTTGAAAGCTCTCTGCTAAGAGTGAAAACCTTCATTCCAAGAAGGAATAGGCTGTATTCTGATAAGTATTATATCATAGTGATTGTGTATAAGTTTTATCAAAATTCATGTGGATCTTTTCAAGGAGAGTCAAACAGGTTTGTAGCACCCACGTGCAGTATGTGCAGAGAAAGGATGCATTCATATCAAGGGGGATATTTGAATCTGCTTGGTTATACAACCAAGCTGGCATGCACACCCACGCTACGTGTGCTAGCCAGCAGCCAGCAGCAGATAGCCCAGGAGTCTGGGCTCTGTTTATAGCAGTAGGCAGGCTACTGAGCTCCTTCATATATGCATAGGGCCAGTGGCCAGCTATTAAAGCTGAGAGATTTGTGCTGGAATACAACTGCCACTGAGGTACATATGGTTCAACTGTATTATTAATATTGTTGTCTTAATATAATTTTTTTTTGTTTGAAAATAGTACCAGTTTGTAGCCCATGTCATGGTGGTTCAGAATATGTAACTTTGGGGTTCAACTGTATGTATCAGATTATTGTTAATATTGTTGTCTTAATATTAATTTTTTTGTTTGAAAATAGTACCAGGTTGTAGCCCATGTCATGGTGGTTCAGAATATGTAACTTTGGGGAGTTCACTTTTGTAGTTTTAGAGCCTATTCCGGACAGACAGAAAGACAAAAGTAGCCATTTATGTATATAGATTTACAGTGAGGAAAATAAGTATTTGAACACCCTGCGATTTTGCAAGTTCTCCCACTTAGAAATCATGAAGGGGTCGGAAACTTTCATCTTAGGTGCATGTCCACTGTGAGAGACATAATCTAAAAAAATAAATAAATAAAAAATCCGGAAATCAATCAATCAATCAATCAATTTTATTATATAGCGCCAAATCACAACAAACAGTTGCCCCAAGGCGCTTTATATTGTAAGGCAAGGCCATACAATAATTATGTAAAACCCCAACGGTCAAAACGACCCCCTGTGAGCAAGCACTTGGCGCTATATATATAGCGCCAAATCACAACAAACAGTTGCCCCAAGGCACTTTATATTGTAAGGCAAGGCCATACAATAATTATGTAAAACCCCAATGGTCAAAACGACCCCTGTGAGCAAGCACTTGGCTACAGTGGGAAGGAAAACTCCCTTTTAACAGGAAGAAACCTCCAGCAGAACCAGGCTCAGGGAGGGGCAGTCTTCTGCTGGGATTGGTTGGGGCTGAGGGAGAGAACCAGGAAAAAGACATGCTGTGGAGGGGAGCAGAGATCGATCACTAATGATTAAATGCAGAGTGGTGCATACAGAGCAAAAGAGAAAGAAACACTCAGTGCATCATGGGAACCCCCCAGCAGTCTAAGTCTATAGCAGCATAACTAAGGGATGGTTCAGGGTCATCTGATCCAGCCCTAACTATAAGCTTTAGCAAAAAGGAAAGTTTTAAGCCTAATCTTAAAAGTAGAGAGGGTGTCTGTCTCCCTGATCTGAATTGGGAGCTGGTTCCACAGGAGAGGAGCCTGAAAGCTGAAGGCTCTGCCTCCCATTCTACTCTTACAAACCCTAGGAACTACAAGTAAGCCTGCAGTCTGAGAGCGAAGCGCTCTATTGGGGTGATATGGTACTATGAGGTCCCTAAGATAAGATGGGACCTGATTATTCAAAACCTTATAAGTAAGAAGAATTTTAAATTCTATTCTAGAATTAACAGGAAACCAATGAAGAGGCCAATATGGGTGAGATATGCTCTCTCCTTCTAGTCCCCGTTAGTACTCTAGCTGCAGCATTTTGAATTAACTGAAGGCTTTTCAGGGAACTTTTAGGACAACGTGATAATAATGAATTACAATAGTCCAGCCTAGAGGAAATAAATGCATGAATTAGTTTTTCAGCATCACTCTGAGACAGCACCTTTCTAATTTAGAGATATTGCGTAAATGCAAAAAAGCAGTCCTACATATTTTTAATATGCGCTTTGAATGACATATCCTGATCAAAAATGACTCCAAGATTTTTCACAGTATTACTAGAGGTCAGGGTAATGCCATCCAGAGTAAGGATCTGGTTAGACACCATGTTTCTAAGATTTGTGGGGCCAAGTACAATAACGCACAATGTATGATTTTTTAATAATTTGTTTGTATGTTACTGCTGCAAATAAGTATTTGAACACGTGTGAAAATCAATGTTAATATTTGGTACAGTAGCCTTTGTTTGCAATTACAGAGGTCAAACATTTCCTGTAGTTTTTCACCAGGTTTGCACACACTGCAGCAGGGATTTTGGTCCACTCCTCCATACAGATCTTCTCTAGCTCTTTCAGGTTCGGAGTTTCAGCTCCCTCCAAAGATTTCTATTGAGTTCAGGTCTGGAGACTGGCCAGGCCACTCCAGCACCTCGAAGCGCTTCTTACGGAGCCCCTCCTTAGTTGCCATGGCTGTGTGTTTGGGGTCATTGTCATGCTGGAAGACCCAGCCATGACCCATCTTCAGTGCTGTTACTGAGGGAAGGAGGTTGTTTGCCAAAATCTCACAATACATGACCCCATCCATCCTCCCTTCAATACAGTGCAGTCGTCCTGTCCCCTTTGCAGAAGAGCACCCCCAGAGTATGATGTTTCCACACCATGCTTCACGGTTAGGATGGTTTTCTTGGGGTTGTTCTCATCCTCTAAACATGGTAAGTGGAGTTGATTCCAAAAAGCTCTATCCTGGTCTCATCTGACCACATGACCTTCTCCCATGCCTCCTCTGGATCATCTAGATGGTCACTGGTGAACTTCAAACGGGCCTGGACATGTGCTGGCTTGAGCTGCGGGACCTTGCTGCCCTGCAGGATTTTAAACCATGACAGCATCATGTGTTACTAATGTAATCTTTGTGACTGTGGTCCCAGCTCTCTTCAGGTCATTGACCAGGTCCTCCTGTGTAGTTCTGAGCTTTCTCAGAATCATCCTTACCCCACAAAGTGAGATCTTGCATGGAATCCCAGACCGAGGGAGATTGACAGTCATCTTGTGTTTCTTCCACTTTCTAATAAATAATCATAACAGTTATTGTCTTCTACCAAGCTGCTTGCCTGTTGTCCTGTAGCCCATCCCAGCCTTGTGCAGGTCTACAGTTTTGTCCCTGGTGTCCTTAGACAGCTCTTCGGTCTTGGCTATGGTGGACAGGTTGGAGTGTGATTGATTGAGTGTGTGAACAGGTGTCTTTTATACAGGTAACAAGTTCAAACAGGTGCAATTAATACAGGTAAAGAGTGCAGAATAAGAGGTCTTCTTAAAGGTCTGTGTGAGCCAGAATTCTTGCTGATTGGTAGGTGTTCAAATACTTATTTGCAGCAGTAACATACAAATAAATGATTAAAAAATCATACATTGTGATTTCCGGATTTTTTTTTAGATTATGTCTCTCACAGTGGACATGCACCTAAGTGAAAATTTCACACCCCTCCATGATTTGTAAGTGGGAGAACTTGCAAAATCGCAGGGTGTTCAAATGCTTATTTTCCTCACTGTATATCAACCCGTGATATCCGTTCATTGCGCCCCCTGTTGTGGGTCCGTGTACCTACACTTTCACAACAGGATATCTCGGCCAGCGTCATGGATCCCGAGGGGCGTCAACCGGCTGTTGAACGGCCAATGGAAGAACAGGGCGCAGCGGCGGCTTCGGGAGGGGTAGTCGGTGAGTTGCAGCGGATCCTCACCGCTTTCACCACTCGGATCGATTTCATGACCGAGCAGCACGTTCTCCTAAACCGCAGGGTGGAGGCTCTCGCCGCACAAGTGGAAGCGCGCCCTCCGGGCGCCGCTGCGGCTCTCCCTCCCGAGGACCCTGCGTGTGAGAGTGACGTTCCACTGGTCGTTCAACGGTCCCTTCCTCCGTCCCCAGAAGCTTACATAAGCCCTCCAGAACCGTACGGAGGCTGTGTGGAGACGTGCGCGGATTTTTGATGCAATGTTCGCTCGTCTTCGCACAGCGTCCCGTGATGTACGCGACTGACGCTAGCAAAGTAGCTTATGTCATAAACCTGCTTCGCGGGAGGCACGCGCTTGGGCTACAGCGCTCTGGGAGCAGAACTCACGGCTCCTTCATTCATACGATGGGTTTGTACGGGAGCTCAGAACGGTGTTCGATCATCCCAACAGAGGCGAGTCCGCTTCAACCGCACTACTGTCCATACGACAGGGGCGTCGGAGCGCAGCTGCCTATGCAGTCGCCTTCCGCATCGCGGCGGCGAGATCCGGCTGGAATAGCACTGCCCTCCGCGCTGCCTTTGTAAACGGACTGTCTCTGGTCCTAAAGAGCACCTGGTGGCTAAGGACGAACCGCGGGATTTAGATGGGCTCATCGATCTAGTTATACGACTCGACAACCGGGTAGAAGAACGCCGTCGGGAACGAGGCGAAGGGCGTGGCCAGGCACGCGTCGTCCCTCTCCCTTCCGGGTCCGATCGAGCTCCGCCCTCCCACGCTCCTCTGTTCCTGCGCTCCGTGGGGTCACAGCTCCCCCTACTGACGAAGCTAGGGACACGAGTAGGGCAACATTTAGGGCACCAGATGCACAAAGGAGATGGACCCACGGAGCGTGTCTTGTTTGTGGTTCAATAGAGCACCATGTGAGAGACTGCCCCGAGCGGTCAAACGCCAAACGCCCGCCCTTAGAGACTGGGCCAGGGGTGGGCCAAAACATTCACGTGGGACATACCCACATTGCTACACGACTCCCAGTCACGATCCTGTTTGAGGATTCAACCCTGAAGGCCCCAGCACTGGTGGACACGGGCTCTGAGGGGAATCTGCTAGACAGTAGATGGGCCAGGGAGATAGGGCTCCCTCTGGTGGCTCTTACCTCGCCTGTGCAGGTTCGAGCACTAGATGGCTCCCTACTCCACCAATCACACACAAGACACCTCCAGTAACTCTGGTGGTGTCAGGCGACCACCGGGAGGTGATCGAGTTCTTCGTGACTCAGGCCACCTCCCGTGTGGTTTTAGGATTTCCATGGATGCTTAAGCACAATCCCCGGATTGATTGGCCGTCCGGGGTGGTGGTTCAGTGGAGCGAAACCTGCCATCGGGAGTGTCTCGGTTCCTCGGTTCTCCCCAAGCTAAGGAGGAACCGAGTCCCGCCCAATCTGAAGGCGGTGCCAGCGGAGTACCATGACCTTGCGGACGTGTTCAGCAAGGATCTGGCTCTCACGCTTCCTCCCCACCGCCCGTACGATTGTGCCATTGATTTGGTTCCAGGCAGTGAGTTCCCGTCCAGTAGGCTGTACAACCTCTCACGGCCGGAACGCGAATCAATGGAGACCTACATCCGGGACTCATTAGCCGCCGGGTTGATCCGGAATTCCACCTCACCGATGGGCGCTGGTTTCTTTTTTGTGGGTAAAAAGATGGCGGACTTCGTCCATGCATTGATTACAGGGGGTTGAATGAGATCACGGTTCGCAACCGATACCCGTTGCCCTTGTTGGATTCAGTGTTCACCCCCTTGCATGGAGCCAGAATCTTCACCAAGCTGGATCTTAGGAACGCGTACCATTTGGTTCGGATTCGGAAGGGAGACGAATGGAAGACGGCATTTAACACCCCCTTAGGTCATTTTGAGTACCTGGTCATGCCGTTCGGTCTCACTAATGCTCCCGCGACCTTCCAAGCGTTGGTAAACGATGTCTTGCGGGACTTCCTGCACCGGTTCGTCTTCGTATATCTAGACGATATACTCATCTTTTCTCCGGATCCTGAGACCCATGTCAAGCATGTACGTCAGGTCCTACAGCGGTTGTTGGAGAACCGTCTGTTTGTGAAGGGCGAGAAGTGTGAGTTCCACCGCACTTCTTTGTCCTTCCTGGGGTTTATCACCTCCTCTAACTCCGTCGCCCCGCACCCCCAAGGTTGCGGCGGTGAGAGACTGGCCCCAACCCACAAGCCGTAGGAAGCTGCAACAGTTCCTCGGCTTTGCTAATTTCTACAGGAGGTTCATCAAGGGCTACAGTCAGGTAGTTAGCCCCCTGACAGCCCTGACCTCTCCAAAAGTTCCCTTCACCTGGTCGGACCGGTGCGAGGCCGCGTTCAAGGAGTTGAAACGGCGCTTCTCGTCTGCACCAGTTCTGGTGCAGCCCGATCCTAGCCGCCAGTTAGTGGTTGAAGTGGATGCCTCGGACTCAGGGATAGGAGCGGTGCTCTCCCAGAGCGGGAAGACCGATAAGGTCCTTCACCCGTGTGCCTATTTTTCCCGCAGGTTGACCCCCGCTGAACGGAACTATGACGTCGGCAATCGGGAACTCCTTGCTGTGAAAGAGGCCCTCGAAGAGTGGAGACATCTGTTGGAGGGAACAGCCGTGCCATTCACGGTTTTCACTGACCATCGGAACCTGGAGTACATCAGGACCGCTAAGCGTCTGAACCCCAGGCAAGCCCGCTGGTCACTGTTCTTTGGCCGTTTTGACTTCCGGATTACCTACCGCCCCGGGACCAAGAACCAGAGATCGGATGCATTGTCCCGGGTGCACGAAGATGAGGTCAAAACGGAACCGTCGGATCCCCCGGATCCCATCATCCCGGAGTCCGCTATCGTGGCCGCCCTCACCTGGGACGTGGAGAAGACCGTCCGGGAGGCCCTGACCCGTGTCCCGGACCCCGGAAACGGACCAAAGAACAAACTATACGTCCCACCAGAGGCCAGGGCCGCAGTCCTAGACTTCTGTCACGGTTCTAAGCTCTCCTGTCACCCGGGGGTGCGAAGGACCGTGACAGTCGTCCGGCAACGCTTCTGGTGGCATCCCTGGAGGCCGATGTCCGGGATTACGTCCAGGCCTGTACCACCTGCGCCAGGGGCAAGGCCAACCACCAGAAGACCTCAGGGCAGCTACAGCCACTGCCCGTGCCTCATCGCCCCTGGTCCCACATCGGCCTGGACTTTGTCACGGGTCTCCCGCCGTCCCAGGGAAACACCGTCGTCTTCACGATAGTGGACCGTTTCTCCAAGGCGGCCCACTTCGTGGCCCTCCCGAAGCTTCCAACGGCCCAGGAGACAGCGGACCTCCTGGTCCCCACGTCGTCCGTCTGCATGGTATACCATCAGACATCGTCTCCGATCGCGGTCCCCAGTTCACCTCACACGTCTGGAGGAGCTTCTGCCGGGAACTGGGGGCCACGGTCAGCCTCTCGTCTGGTATCATCCCCAGACCAACGGGCAAGCAGAGCGGGCGAACCAGGACTTGAGCAGACACTACGCTTGTGACAGCCGCGCCACCCGACGGCCTGGAGTACCCACCTGGCCTGGATCGAGTACGCTCACAACAGCCAAGTGTCATCAGCCACCGGCCTCTCCCCGTTTGAGGTGTGCTTGGGGTATCAGCCCCCCTTGTTTCCGTGGTCGAGGGAAGGTCGGTGTGCCCTCGGTCCAGGCCCACCTACGGAGTGCCGTCGGGTGTGGCGTGCCGCCCGCTCTGCCTGTTGAAGGCCCGGACGAGAGCGAAGACACATGCAGACCGGCGGCGGGCCCCGGCTCCCACGTATCGTCCTGGGGAGGTATGGTTGTCCACCAAGGACATTCCCCTTCAAGTGGACTCCCCCAAGCTCCAAGACCGATACATCGGCCCCTTCAAGGTCCTCAAAATCATCAATCCCGCCGCAGTGAGGCTTCAGTTGCCGGCCTCGCTGCGGATTCACCCGGTATTCCACGTCTCCCGGATAAAGCCCCATCACACCTCACCCCTCTGCACCCCGGGTCCGGCACCACCTCCTGCCCGGATCATCGACGGGGAACCGGCTTGGACCGTGCGTCGGCTCCTCGATGTCCGTCGAATGGGTCGGGGTCTTCAGTACCTGGTGGACTGGGAGGGGTACGGCCCCGAGGAACGCTCCTGGGTGAAGAGGAGCTTCATCCTGGACCCGGCCCTCCTGGCCGACTTCTACCGTCGCCATCCGGACAAGCCCGGTCGTGCGCCAGGAGGCGCCCGTTGAGGGGGGGTCCTGTTGTGTGGGCCGCTGAAGAGGAGGTACTGCTGGCCCACACCACCAGAGGGCGCCCTGCCTGGAGTGCGGGCTCCAGGCACCAGAGGGCGCTGCCGCCGACGAGGGCTGCCAGGGTGACAGCTGTCACCCATTACTGGACACAGCTGACTGCACTCAGGACGGAGGTATATCAGCAGGACAGCGTCTCCACCTCAGTGCCGAGATATCGCCTTGAGATTAAGGTAACCTTCTCTGCAAGCTCATATTGAAGACTCTGATAAACCTTGGTAAACCTTTTCAGGACAGCTGACTACAGAAAGCTACTTGCTTGGATAAGTACTCACCTTTCCTGCTTCATTGTAACAAGAGGTGGAGGCGGCTTCTCCCCTCTCCGTCTACTGGGTGCTGTCGCATCCATACCTGTGTGTTTGTGCTCTTTCCCGCCAGCAGTACCGGATCCGACGAGCGGAGGCAGTGGCCACCTGGGAATTCGGGACTTGGCGGTTCCAGTACTTCTGGGGTTCGGTGGCAGAGGAAATCTGGGTGGTTCCGGTTCGACTAGGACGGACGCCTCCTACCTTCGAGCCTGCCCACACGACACCAGCATTTCGGCTTCAAACTCCAAATTATTAATTGTTGTATTGGTTGTGCTCTTTTCACAACAGTAAAACTTGTTATTCACCTTTCTCCATTGTCCGTTCATTGCGCCCCCTGTTGTGGGTCCGTGTACCTACACTTTCACAACAGTTTTTCCTTCCCACTGTAGCCAAGTGCTGGCTCACAGGGGTCGTTTTGACCGTTGGGGTTTTACATAATTATTGTATGGCCTTGCCTTACAATATAAGTGCCTTGGGGCAACTGTTTGTTGTGATTTGGCGCTATATAAAAAAAAAAATGATTGATTGATTGACTTCATTTCACTTCTCAAATATCATTGTGTTTTGTTTACTATATGATACATATTTAACTGAAATTGCCGATCCAAACAGCCAATGATTTATAAAGGAAAATCATGGAAATCATCAGGGGTGCCCAATTTTTTTACATACCACTGTAGAAGAATTAAAAGGCACACATTTCAATGGACATTTTGTTTTCCTTTGATTAATGTTTTCAAAATTCCTGGAATTTTTGTATTAACTTCCCTATATTCTGGTATCACTTGGGCAGACAAGAGGTGTAGTTCATGATATCACTTCTTCTGTTACTGCTGGGTTACCATAAGGCTAACTAGATATAATGAAGAATCACTTACACTCATTCACACAGGGCCCCCTCAGCCAGTGTAGTAGTTTCTGTTAGTGTTGTGTGCAGTGGTTACAGTAATGTTCGTTAGTGGGAAAGACAGCAGACATGATCAACTTAAGCTCACCTTTTGTTTTGCATGTGATCCCTGCAATGATCTTGTAATGGGTATGCAGCGGCGACATTGCGCTAACAGATATATTCCTGAAATACAGGAAAGAAATAATGAGGCAGACCTACAGTGTGTCAATGTCTCAGAGGTCTCTGCAGTTATTTATTAAACAATTTCTTTCAGCAGGTATGTCTTCCTTATAATCATCTCAATGTCCAATATGTATTCCATATTAATGCCTTAACTGGAAGATAGACAAACAGGCAGAAAATTGGAACCTACATCCAATATTGGTGGGTGTAACAGAAAATGAGAGTGATTGAGGCACTTCTGATTGGAGATATAATGCAAAATATACACCAAATGAGCTTTTCAATATTAAATTGAATGTCTACAAAATCCACTATCTGCATCATATCCGGTTCGAAACTTTGTCAGGCGATAGTGAGTGCCAGTCAAAAAACTCACTTTCAAATATGAGAGTGATTGGGGCATGTTTGATGAAGATATAATGTAAAATATACATTAAATGGGGTTTTCAATGTTAATTTAATGGTCTGTAATCTGGATCAGATCCAGATCAAACTTTGTCAGTCGATAAAGGATACCACCATACATAACACTATCACATACGAAAGAAAGTGGTGCACAAGTGGTTCGTACACTTGGTTTCAGTGCAGAAAGTTTCCTGGTTCAAACTCCACCCCGTCACATTTCTCCATGTAATGTGGAGTTGTGTCAGGAAGGGCATCTGCATAAAACTTCAAACTTGCAGATCTGGTTGAATCTGCTGCGGTGACCCCGAGTGAAAACAAGACAGCAGCCAAAGGGTCTTACTTACTATGATTTTTTTTTTTTAATTTGTTAAAGGATAGGAATTTCCCAAGATTTTTCCTGACTTTGACCTTTGAGCAATGACTTTGAAAAACTGAAAAAGTTCTTGCCTATCAGGATATGAATCCTTTGTAAAAAACTGTACTTTACAGGCTGTTCACAATCAGGCAAAACAAAAAAGTTAAATGTTGAAAACACAACCTCTGCCCAACTTTGTTGGCAGAGGTAATAATAAAACATTTCTCACTAAAAAAAGTACAAAATTTACAAATTAATTTGCTTCTATATTTTACACTACTGGTAAATCTAAAATCTAGTCAGCATGGTATAATTACCAGGGTGCTGCTCTAAATTCAGAGCATTATTCTTATTTCTATGAGCATAGCTCTTAAGATTAAATTTATCATGGCTAGTTCAAAATTTCACTAACCAGAATGCTCAGAACCAATATAAAGGCGCTCAAACTCAATTAACTTCAAATGTCTAATGGCCATGTTCAAATATTAACTATTCCAACATAAACCACGAAGTGCCACACTTACCAGGGGGAAGCAAAATGTGTGAGTAAGCTAACAATATACAATGGCTCATAAAAATCTGCATTTGTATTTTAGAGAGGAAAGTATGTGTTCCACGATAGCAAGCTCTAATTAATCAAACAAATGTGTCACCATAATTTGTCAGCCTCCCTCAGTGACAACTTAACTTTTCCTATAGCTTGAATCTTAAAGTCAAACCCACACACTTGAAAAAACTACTTGGCCAAAATAGTTAGCTGGCATCCTAACATGGTTTTTTATGCCCATTTTATTGTTGTTTTACATGTTATACCTCTATTCCACAGGGCAGTGTTCTATTATGATCCCCCACAATCCAGAAAAAGTTGAAAAAGGTGACGAAACAGTTTAGTCCCGGAATGCCTCCTACGAGGTCTGTGAGAAAAGTATCCAACGTTGTTCTTTTTTCAAAAAGTATATGGATTTGAATCATGTGCGCTGCATCAGACAAGCTTGAACCTTTGTATGCATGCGTGAGTTTTTTCATGCTTGTCGTTTGCGTCATTCACCTGTGGGCAGGCTTTGAGTGAGCACTGGTCCACCCCCCTCATCGGATTTTTATTGTTTAGGAATGGCGGAGCGACTGCCGCTTTGTTCATGAAACTTTTTTCAGAAACTCTGCCAGACAGCCAGATGGAAACCATTTGGAAGATTCAGATGGCTTTCGGTGAAGATTCTATCGGTATCACACAGCGGCGCCCACAGCGGCGGAGGGCGCACCGCGCCCCGAGCAGCCATCGACAAGGCTAGAACGAGCAGATCACTTCCAAATTTAAGGCTCTGTTGATGCAGGATGTCGTGTGACTAGCAGAGAAGTTTCAGAAGAGGTCGGGATCAGCACTTTATCAGCACATTCCACTGTTAAAGGAGATTTTGTAATGAAAGACGTGCGGACGGATTCGCACGTCAGGATGCAGCAGCTCATGGCGCGGGACAAACAACACCTCCGTGTTGGAAGTCTCACAGGAACAAGTTGGAACATGCCCAGCTGTTAAACAATTTCTCGGATACTCACTCGACTGAAAAGCCACCGAAAGCCGTCTGAATCTTACGAATGGTTTCCAACACGGAGGTGTTGTTTGTCCCGTGCCATGAGCGGCTGCATCCCGACGCGCGAATCCGTCCGCACGTCTTTCATTACAAAATCTCCTTTAACAGTGGAATGTGCCGAATAAAGTGCTGATCCTGGCCTCTTCTGAATTTCTCTGCTAGTCACATGACGTCCTGCATCAACAGAGCCTTAAATTTGGAAGTGATCTGCTCGTTCCAGCCTGTCGATGGCCACTCGGGGCGCGGTGTGCCCTCCGCCACGTGGGCCGTTTTTAATCCAGTTTTAATGGTCCTTAATCCGTGTGATACCGATAGAATCTTCACCGAAAGCCATCTGAATCTTCCAAATGATTTCCATCTGGCTGTCTGGCAGAGTTTCTGAAAAAAGTTTCATGGAACAAAGCAGCAGTCGCTCCGCCATTCCTAAACAATAAAATCCGACGAGGGGGGTGGACCAGTGCTCCACTCAAAGCCTGCTCACAGGCAAATGACGCAACAGACAGGCGTGAAAAACTCACGCATGTGCACGAAGGTTCAAGCTTGTCTGATGCAAGCGCACATGATTCAAATCCATATAGTTTTTGAAAAAAATAAAAGGTCGGATAGTTTTCTCACAGACCTCGTATCAGGCTGGTTCGTAGCCAGAACCGCAACAAACACTGATTCGATAATTAACATCGTCACACATCTCAACAGGCTTAAAACAGATTAAAAATGATTGATTGATTTGTGTTTTTCATCCAGGTTTTTAACGTACAATGAACAAGTTTAAATATGAAATAGTCTTGGATACAATAAAATTATTAAAGGAGTCATATTGTGCAACATCACCTTTAATGGCCCCAAACACCCATAATTCTATGAGTATTTACAGACATTCTCTGATTTAAGATCAATTCACGTCACAGTTTAACAACTCAGATCGTCTAATTTCACTGGATATTATTAAATGCCCCAAACACACACACATCTGAGGGATTATTTTTGGAAAAAATATTATGCAAGCAGTTAAATGTGATTCATTTGATTACACTAATCACAGACCTTGTAATCAATCACATTCATTTTGAATCACCTGACAGCACTAATTAATATGTATGCTTTGTGTGGTCTCAGATGGTTTATCAGAGTCACCGCTACAAAACATTATGAGACGCACCTGCAGTTGAGCCTGTGGTGGCAGTGGCACAGGGTGTAGAAGACAAGGGAAGAGATCTATGAGAGGGTCTGATGCATTACTTGCTGTTATACTACACTTCTTGTATTTCACTGTGAATTTTGACCAACAAAAATTTTTTTGTACATTTTGCAGAAATGTCTCCACTTTTGTGTAACACAAATTTGATTTGTAAAGGTTTCCAAGATTTACTGACATAAATTAAATGCTAAAAGACTGAAGACTTATTTAAGCATAATCCAGTAGTATGATTTAAAAAAGTTTTATATTTAATGGTGCCATAAATGTAAATAGAAGTAAGCATAGCCAGTAAAAACTGGTGTCCAAAATATCTGAATAAATTACTTCTGGTTGGTATAAATCATCCAGCAGAATTATGAACCATAGTACAATAGTTTGTGGTCAAATGTTTCATCTCATTAAACCCTAACCCTCATACAGCCAGAATTCTTTGATATATTGGTGCCATCACTGAATGTCTATATAAACCTTTTCATTTATGTTAAATACCATTTGCTAAATTCTCAGTTTGGACATGATTATTTACCATTGAGGTTTGCAAGTCGCCAATAAACTCGAAAGAAGAAGGGTTATTTTTGTTTAACTGGCTGTGAGATTGGGTGTTTATTAAATCATATTTTTGGGAGACTGCATTGTGGTTCTCCTAACGGTTTACTTGTTGTGGACATTAGACGTCATGAGAGGCATATTTTTTTTCTAGTAATCATACATTAAGTGGAGCTAAGGGGTGAAACGACTGACAGCTGCTAAAAGTGCTAACAGTGTTAGCATACAACAGTAAATCCAATGAGAGGTTTCACTCAGCGTGTCTACTGCAACAGAGGCATCTGATCCGTGAGGGCGTTTGCACCTCTATGAGCGTGGTGCTCTACTTCGGAGTATTTAGAAGGATTATGTAACGTGCTGCCGCATTTTCCACACAGCAGCCAATGGGAAACTCTGTTACAGATTTTACCATGAACTACATGCCATGCTAAAACTACAAAAACAAATTGATGAAACATGTTCTGCTGCTTGAAAGGATTTAAAATTCATCAGAAAATGAGGCTGGTTTGAGCAAAACTTTGTCCCAGAAAATTGTGTTCCTATATTGGTGCACAATAAATTGTGGCTACGCTATGGCTTTCTATTTGGCTTGGTAGATCTTGATATACTGTCATCTTTAAAAGTAGATCTTGATTCAATAAAGGCTGGGCATCCCTGCTATAGAGGGTCCAGTCCTGGGGTGGAGGGAATGGGTCAATGGGTCACACATGTCGGCCATGTACTGTGTGTACTGACCCAGCCCTTTTCATGCTGGGCCCGGTCAGTGCTTGTTGTGCCACAGCTTCAGTCTCAATTATCACTCAGGGATGGTCAGGTTCTCCTGTTTGAAAAAGCCTTTTTTTTCTTGCCTGGACATAATGAAGGTAGAAATTGAAAGTGGTTAACAAAAGCAAGTAAAAAAAAATTGGGCGAAATACATTTAGAGCTAAAAGCTACATGATGTGAGACATTATTCTTACCAGTCATAACATGTTGCTTTGTGATGCTGGACGTTGATGAAGATGTGGATGCTGGTGCTGGTGTTGAAGCTCGTGACAGACCAGGGGAGCTTGGGGAGTCATCTGAGGACGGTGGCCAAACCCTCTTCATTTATGGAAGGGAACTACACACACAACTTTATTACAAGGACAACACGAAATGTTAAAAAAAACCATCACCGTTATGGCACTAGCTTAGTCAGATGTACATATTCATTGTTGCATGCTGACTTTAGGATTTTATTTCTTTTTATTTCTTTTCGGGGGGGGGGCAAAAGGGAATATTTTCAAGCAGAGCACGGTGTTACCTAACTCGCTAGTTAGCAATCAACACTAACTAGCTAGCACGCATGCAGACGGCTGCAGCTGGATTTCTGCCCTTCAGAGTCCTTGCTTCCATTGTTCTCATCTAGAAATTTGGTAATGCCTGCACGTCACCATATATTCCACATCAAAGAAGCAATGTGCATTGCTGGAACTGACAGTTCCTGCAGTGGAAAAAAAAATGGCACATGCATTGAACTCATCTGAGATGTGAAGGAACAGACAGCAAATAAATGCTTCCTAAATAAGCCAGAGAACGCCTCAACGATTTCAACCTTTGAAATAAAGAGAAATGGAAGAAAAGAAGTAGATATGTTGTCTAGAACCACATATGTTTGGAAGTTGTTTACTGACAGCAAAGCATTGGGGGCAAAGCACGTAGCTTTTCTTCCATGTATATCAAGAGGGAGGGTGGTGGTGGTGTAACGGTTTGCACTTGGACTGGAATGCCAGCGATCCGGGTTCACTTCCCAATTGCAGCCAACCTCCCAAATGGCACAGATGTGCTGCAGAGGAATGAGAGACTCATGCTGTGGGACCTTCTAGGAATAAGCTGCTGATAAGTGTTTTGTTGGCTACCCACATTAAATAATCAGCTTCATCTTCTTCAAATAAAGGTAATGAAGGACTGACCCTCTTGTCAGGAAGTGGCAATGAATGTGAATGATTTTCCCAAATATTACAATTTTTATTTTTGTAATCTCAGGAAAAACAACAGATAAAGAGTCACATGGAGTTGCTGCCCAAGAAATTATAGTTTGACTGTTGTGTGGGCCGCCAGAAGAGGAGGTACTGCTGGCCCACCACCAGATGGCGCCCTGTCTGAAGTGCGGGCTTCAGGCACGAGAGGGCGCTGCCACCTCCCAAGAGCGGCCGGGTTGACAGCTGTCACTCATCGGCTATGACAGCTGTCACCAATCATCTGCGCCTCACTCCAAATAAAAGCAGGACGACACCTCCACCACGTCGCCGAGATATCGTTCTTCCAAGGAGGTAACTCTCTCAGCCTGAGAATTCCTAACGTTGTTTTCAGTAGATACATTGTTGCAGCTGTCTTCCCGAAGGACCGGCGTATGCTGCGACTGCTTCGCTCTGCATTCCGCAGATAAGTAATTAGACAGGAGCTGCACGAGCGTGTGATTAGAGGTGGAGGTGGAATAACCACCATCCTGTTACGGGGTGTACACACACCTACACCTGACTGTTTTTGCTCTTCGCCAGCAGTACCAGATCTGACACGCGAAGACGGTGGCTACCTGGGGGACTCGGGACCTGGCGGCTCCAGTATCCTCCTGGTTCGGTGGCGGAGGAAATCGTGTGGTTCTGGTTCTTCTCCAGACGGACGTCTCCTATCGTTGAGCCTGCCCACACGACACCTTGATTGATTGACTTTGTATTCATTCTATAATCTGCTGTGTGTAGTTGTGGCATTCACAACAGTAAAGTGTTCAAATTTAACTTCTCCTATTGTCCGTTCATTTGCGCCCCCTGTTGTGGGTCTGTGTCACTACACTTTCACAACATTGACTCAATGTAACCACATCACAATGGCATCTTAGGAGTAGAGATATACGTATTGTCCAATGAAATGAACCTCCTGATGCGAGATGTTTTATCTCTTCTCACTTCAAAGAACTGCAAATGTCCAAATATGACCAAGGACTTTAGGCTATCTAGAGATCAGTGTGTGCTATGTGTCTATATCTGTCAAAATGATTAAAAGTAATTTAAATTCCACACGTTTCTTTTGTCTGTCACTATCGTACGTAGTGCAGGCAAAATCTGATTTGCTCAGGTGAAATTGAAAAAAATGCTGAAAAATTCTGTCTCACTCTAAAGCTTATAGTGACAGCATTCTGGGCAATTAAGACCCAGACTGGCTCCTCTTTTCACCCTTGTCCACCTGGAGATAGGTGCATTTCCATAATGAAATTGATAAAGTGTGTGTAAAGTGTGATAAAAGCATCCATTTCAATATTGTTGAAGCAGAACAGCGAATGCAACACATTTGCCACATTTGATAAGAGTGTTTTTGCAGCCACAATTACATGCTGGGCAAAAACACTTTTAAATGCAAAGAGGTCACATGATGCTGCTGTTTATGATGGCTTAAAGTTGTATTGCCCAACAGAGTATAGCCTTTGAACTTCTATTGCACAGTCAGGCCCATAAGTACTTCTAACACACATTTTACTGTTTCAGCAGAGGCCACAGGATTTCAGATGGCCCCTCCGCCGGACAACAAATAAAGTAAATTTTCTAAACCCTTGGGGATTGTGGACTATGAAAAGAGTGGTTTATTTATTTATTTATTTAATGTTTCGGGTGCTTTTAACTCATATTTTGTCTGGGGTCAAAATGCTTAAACCTGACCAGACTGCTTTAAAAACCTTTAAAAATCATGAAAACAGGCATTTTGAAGGCGCTTGTTAACTCCTGGACTTCATCAAGGTCTGAAAAGAATCAGAAATACGAGGATTAAGTGAAGACTTTCTTTCCATGAAGTAAGCAATTATTTGAAAATAAATAAAACACATTTTTACATATGTATTAAAGTATTAAACATAATTTTGATGAAAGAAAACACACCAACACACACACAGTATATATATATATATATATATAGATAGATAGATAGATAGATAGATAGATAGATAGATAGATAGATAGATAGATAGATAGATAGATAGATAGATAGATAGACCACTAAAAATAATCATTTTGATGAAAGAAATATATATATATATACACAATATATCTATCTATCTATCTATATATATATATAGTGTATATAGATAGACAGATAGACCACTAAAAATAATCATTTTGATGAAAGAAATATATATATATATATATATATATATATATATATATATATATATATATATATATATATATATATAGTGTATATAGATAGACAGATAGACCACTAAAAATAATCATTTTGATGAAAGAAATATATATATATATATAGAGAGAGAGAGAGAGCGAGAGAGAGACCACTAAAATAATAATTTTGATGAAAGAAAACACATTTGTATAGATAGATAGATAGATAGATCAGCATGTGAAGAGTTGTGATAGTCAAATATCAAACATATGTTCTGTCTTCTTTGTGAACAACATGAACCTAGTCATCATTTTCAGATTCTTCATCTGTAGAATATGAGTAGATATGTTGGTTGCTGTTACAGTTGTTACAAAAACACAATCTCCAAAATTACATACCTGATGTCAGACAGTGACACACTTCCTTGGGTCATGGCAGGCAGAATCAGTGCATCACAAATGTGCTACATCCCTCACTTCAGCTGGCGTGGCCTCTTATTCAAAATGAACTGAGACCAACAGTCCCTCTTAATCACATTATCCTCTATCAGTGGGATTCCAGACTTGAAGCTTAGGTTGATGACTGTTTACCCACAATGCAAATTTGATACTTGTCTTGTTTCACATGATGCTTGAAAGCATTTTCTGCTGGGGTGGGGAGGGGGGGGGTGTACTATAGGGTTTGTTTGTATTGATTGCATGCAAATAACACAAGTCAGCTGGTGAAGTATTTGCAGGAAGTTTATATTTTCCATTGTACAACAGAAGAAGGAAGCGTTGGGCATTACAGAAATCAACTCCAAGCTCAACCAAAGTTTCCAATAAAATGCAGAGAAGGCAAATGTGGCAAGTTTTGTAAGAGTTGTGAACACTGATTGCTTCCCAAGCTGATAAACTGCAGACGTGCTAAAGACGTCAGATCATGACCAGTGTGCCAGTGTGCTTGGAATCCACTGGAGCCATTCCATCACTGCAGTTGTATATTATGAGGTTGAGTACTTCAGTATCATCTGTATTTAAAATGATGTTCTGGTGACGATGTGACATCTCAGTGGCATGGAGCAATATGCGAGTGTCAGCGTCCTAGTGTGCTGCACAACTGGACTAATTCATTGGAGCCGTGCTTTATTACACTTACCACAAGTTGATCATTTGAAAAACCACCTTTAACTATGACAGGCTGATCAGCCAATGACTGGGGTAAGATTTCAACCAGCTGACTTCATCCATCACTTTGTGGAATACCCACCATCTCTGGAATGGTAGATTCACTTTTCTTTGCTCCCTGCCCCTTTGTTTCCCAATGCTTGATTCGGGCTAACTGCATTCAGAGGCTGGCTCACAATAGTATTATGAGCCTTCCACATTGGACGCTACCGCAAGTGCATCACCATGTTTCTGTTCTGAGTGCTGAACAAGTGCAAAATTTGCCATGTTTGTGAAGAAAGGAATAAGCACTCAGTCTGTGAGTGATAACTAGGTGAATAGCGGCACAAGAACCAGTGGAGTTTGTGACAGGTCATCCTGCTGGGAGGAGAAGAGGTGAAGCTTTCAACAGCAACCCACTGTCAGTACAGCCCAGTCACGTTTTTTTTTTTTGTTTTGTTTTTTTTTGTGCTCCCGTGACAAAATGAGTCAAATTTTAGTGACGGGGCTTTTTTTAAACTCACTATTCCTAACCCTACTCCCACCCCCAACCCTAACCTTAACCATAACCTAGTCTTACTCCTTCCCCCCACCCTAACCATAACCTCCCCCCTTCACTTTTAATTTCGTGCAGCCATCACAGAATGAATTAGAATGAATTTGTGCTGCTGTGATGAAAATAAGGCGCTTTTCATCATAATATCACAAACCAATAGATTAATGTATATTTCATGCTGCTGAAGCACGACTTGCCGTGAGGAATATGAGATAGATCCGGACAATCATTTCTATTCCTTCATAGATAGTAACTGTCAGTATTACACAGAGGAACAATACAATAACTGCATTTCAAATGATGGGAAATTGTCAATAATCCACTTTAATAGCAGGAGTCTGTACAGAAAATTTATCAAAGAGAGTATCAAAGACTATTTAAAACAATTTTGTCAACCATTCAGTATAATTGCTATAACTGAAACGTGGCTTACAAGGGTGATGACACAAACTATGAGCTGGAGGGTTATGAATTTAATCACCTGAATGGACGAAATAGAGGAGGAGGAGTGGCTTTGTATGTTGACAAATGGATTAACTACATAATTAAAGATCAAATGACTGTGGCTGTGGAAAATCTTTTGGAATCCATCACAACTGAAATAGGTATGGAAAAAGGCAAAAATATAATTATTAGCTGCATATATAGAGCTCCTGGCTCTAAAATTGAACATTTTCAAACTGAACAGAGAAATTGTTTCACAGATGGGTAATAAGTGAGTATTGTTGTGGAGATATAAACATTGATCTCTTAAACCCGCATCAGCATATAGTAACTGAGGGTTTCATTAACACTATGTACAGTCTAAATCTATATCCAAATATTACTCGGCCTTCAAGAATCACTTCACATTCAGTTACTCTCATTGATAATATATTTACAAATGATATTGATACTGAAACACTAAGTGGCTTATTAATTAATGATATTAGTGACCATTTACCAATTTTTATAGTAACTGATTTGAAGTTTAATAAAAAATGTACTGAGAAAAAACAATATTGCAAGCACCTGCAATCTGAAGAAGCTATCACTGCCTTAAAAAATGATTTACTTTTACAGGATTGGAATCCCATTTACAATAAGCAAGATGCAAATTTAGCATATTCTGAATTTGAAAACATATTTCTCAATATATATAACAAAAATTGTCCAATTATACAGTATAATAAAAATAATAACTATAAAGCTAACCCATGGATAACAAAAGGTCTTCAAAAGGCGTGTAAAAAGAAAAATAGGCTATACAGAGAATTCATTAAAAGTAAATCAAGAGAGGCAGGGGTAAATATAAGGTCTATAAAAATAAACTAACAACTATATGCGGAACTGTAAAAAATCATACTTTGGAAAAATACTAAATGATAATAAAAATAATATAAAGGAAACATGGAAAATATTGAATAGTATTATAGCAAATAAACCCAAATCAAATAATTATCCAACATACTTTACTTATGACAACAAAGATGAATATAACATGAGCCAAGTAGTGAATAGTTTCAATAAAAACTTTGCTAATGTTGGGCCAGATCTGGCAGCTGAAATCCCACACAGTACATGGGAAAATCAGCAGTTAATCGCAAGAAATCCGCACACAATGTTTCTCAGCCCAGTAGATGAAAGGGAAATTATTAACATAGTTAGTACATGTAAAAGTAAAAAGTCAATGGATCATAATGAGGTACATACATCCTTAGTAAAGCGAATAATTACTGAAATTGCAAAACCATTATCATATATTTTTAACAAATCATTCCAAACTGGGATTGTTCCTAACAGTATGAAAGTGGCAAAAGTGATACCTTTATTCAAATCTGGCAGCAAGCATCTTTTTACTAACTACAGGCCTGTGTCTCTACTGTCACAATTTCAAAGATACTGGAAAAACTTTACAACAGCAGACTGGATAAATTTATAGATCGACACAACTTGCTTGATGAAAGTCAATATGGTTTTAGAGCAAAAAGGTCCACGACACTGGCATTGCTCGATTCCATAGAAGAGATCAATAAACGTGGACCACTGGGTAATAGTTGCAGGTTTATTTATTGACTTAAGAAAGGCTTTTGACACAATTGATCACAATATATTATTTCAAAAGTTGGAACTGTATGGGATCAGAGGGGTTGCTCTGAGTTGGATTAAAAGCTACTTACAAAACCGATATTGCAGTGATTGGCGGTGCCGCATGGCGCACAGCAACGCCGTGATGAAGCCTCACAGGACATGTTCTGGCATGTCCACGCACATCCATAATTTCTCGGATAATCACTCGATGGAACAACCACCGACAGCTGTCTGAACACCATCTCAAAGCCGTCCTGTGAGACCAAAACGGAGGTGGTTTTGTCTTGCTCCAGTAGCGAATCATTGTGACCCGCGAAGCCTCCGCTCGGCTTTCCATGACAAAATCTCTTCTTAAAGTGAAATCTGCCAGAAAATGGTTGATGTCCAGCTCTTTGATAACCAGAGAAATGGCACACGATGGTCACGGATCCAGACAGCCATCCGTTTAGAACTGAAATGGTCAGTCAGCCTGTTGATGGCGGCTTCGGAGCGAAGTCTGGGGGTTGGTAATGTGTATATATGTATGTATGTATGTATATATGGGGTGGGTGTTTATAAGCTTTGCTTCTGCTCGCCCCCTTTTTGGTCACACATGTCACTGTGGAATTGTCTTGTGTATCAGTTTTTGTTATTGATGACTTGTGTGCCAAATAAATAAGTTCAAGTTCAAGTTCAAAGACCAGGTTGGTTCAGTGAGACCATGCAGCACTGAGGGGGGACAGCCGAAGCAGACACCCTCGCAGGTCCACACACTGTCCACATCTGTAAAACATGACATTATTGCATCACTAAACACTCAGTATTATAGGCTGATGTTAACCTAGACCAAGGGTCTTCAACTTCAGTCCTCGAGGTCTGGTGTCCTGCAACTTTTAGACTGTGTCCCTGGTCTAACACATCTGAATCAAGTGACTGAATTACCTCCTCAGTATGCAGTCAATTCTCCAGAGTGCTGCTAATGACCTCATTAATTGACTCAGGAGGACTGGAGTTGAAGACCCCTGGCCTAGACTTAGCTGGATACTGCTTCAGCTTATGCTAGCTGAATGATAATTACTATCAGCTCACTGATTCCTTTGTAATTTTTTCTATTTCTATTCTATTTTTCTATTTCTTTTTATTATTTTACTCAAATCATAGCATCTGTTTCCACCAAAATGGTATTGCTCTGCCGACAAGAACAGTCTCAATTATTTAATGTCTGATTGTTTGTGGGGAGGATGATGCCTAGTGCAGGGGTGCCCTACCTTTTTTGAACTGAGATCTACTTTTAAAGTTGACAGTGTATCGAGATCTACCAAGCCATATTGAACGCCATAGCGTAAGCCGCAATTTATTATACACCAATATAATAACACAATATTCTGGCACAAATATGAAGTTTTAACAGTAATAATACATTATTGCAGTAAATGTGCATAGTGCAAACAATAAGCAAATGTAGGGCTAGGACTGGCCTGTAACAACGCAACAAACAACTTGGAATAATACAATCCTTAATTCAAGTTGGAAAAGTTGTTCCCTAACTTAGCGGGACTTCTGGCACTGAGAGGAGGCAGCTAGTCTCTCGTAATCCGGACAATAGGAGCTGACTGCCAGCTGTAAGTAGGCCAACAAGGTGGTCATCTGTCGTGGTGGATCTGTATTTTGACTGATGATTTTCATGTGTGAAAGGCAGATTCACACAGATCCAAAACGTGCAGTCAAATTCTGTACAGTTTGTCTGAGATAGGGGTTATTTCTCTTTCTGCATTAGATTCCAAAATTGAACGTTTAAGCCAGGTGTTGCTCTGGATTTCATCTCCATGTCATTTTTCAGTGTGAGGATCTCATTCTCAATAGCACAGCTATCCAGGTTGAAGAGTGATTCTATTTTGGATGTTATACAGTCCATATCAATATTTTCCCCAATGGAAAAACAGAGAAAGTGAGATCAGGCCTCAATGGAAGCAAATCAGTAAAGCGCCTGGTCAAATTCTGACAAGATGTTCTGCACCTGGCTCGCATAACGTGCACTCTCACGTTCCACACAGCTCCTTTGCCTTGACGCTTAAGTTCTGCATCCATGTGTGGAAAGTTCCGTAGTTCACACTGTTGCACCTGCTCGATAGCAAGTGTAACTTCCTTTAAATGTGTTCACGGAGCGATTCATGTTGATGATGTGTTTGTCTTTACCCTGCAGTTCTAGATTCAAGTCCACTGAGCTTGTCGGTCAGATCAGTAAGAAAAGGCTAAATCCAAGAGCCACTGCATCTTCTAGCTGTGCATATTCAGCATGAGTGACTCTTCTTCAGAAATTCTTTAATTTCATGCAACAACTGAGAAAACTGTTCCAGAAATTTCCCTCAGCTGAGCCATCGAACATCTGTGTGCAGCAGCGATCTGTGTGTTCTGCTCCTGTCAGGCTCCTGGCTTGAACAGAACAAGCAATTTTATTGGCCACATCCATAACATCTTCCATATTTAAAATCTTCCCACACAAACCCTTGATGGTTAATTATGCAATGGTAATTCAGGAAGTCTGGGAAAGATTCACACTGTTTTCACAATCTGATTAACTCAGCAGTACGCATCAACCATTGCTGGAACGCCATCGGTGTGGTTATGAAATGAGTTGTAGAGGGGCAGCTGGCTCTTATGAACAAATTCCATAAAACCTGAAGAATAGCTACGCCTCTCGTGTGCCTTTTCAAAGGCTAAAAGTCAGTAGCTCTTCTTTTACATGTATGTTGTCAAAAACCATTCTCATAAAAACACATAGCTGAGCCACGTCCCACAGCATCAGTGGATTCATCGAATTGCAGAGGAAAAGCACTCAATGTCTCAATATCATTCCTCAGTCGCCGTTCAATATCCTCCGCCATTAACTCACATCGTATGTAACAGAATTTCTTGAGAGCTGCACATCCTGAATAGCAGACACAATCTCCTTCTGATTTTTAAAGAGCACATCTGCAGCCTTCCAGGAACGCTTCTTTCACAATCTCCACCATCCTTGAAAAATTTCTTTCTTTTTGCCAGAACACGGCTGAGACATGCTAAGAAGCTGTGGTTGCAGCCTCACTGGTGGTATTGGCCGGCTCTGAAAACAGCTTGTTGTGCTGCAAGCTGGCTTTTCAATTCTTGCACTTTTCGGGTGCGAAGAGGTGATTTAGCCGGGAGGCTAGCATCGTAGCTCTTGTGGATCATCTAAAATGCCACTCCAAATTCCCTTTCTTTGGTAATGGCCACGTTTGCATTGCAGATAAGGCAGATGGATTTGCATTTGAATAAACAAAAAAAAATAATCTTCCTCCCACTCTGGATGAAATGATAATTTTGTATCTTTTTTCCTCTGCCATTGTACGCTTGCTTCGCTCTCCACTGTAGCTCCTCATGACCTCTTGACCCTGTGCATGTGCAGATAAAATGAACCGTGGGGAGATTTTTTTTTTTTTCCCCACCCTCATTGCGATCAACTGGAAACCCAGCCTGCGATCGACCGGCTGACCGGTTGGGCACACCTGGCCTAGTGGTTAAGCGTCGGCTCAAGACAGTGATTGTAGGGCAGTGGTAAAGTTTCCAAATCAGAGCTTTTGTAAACTGCAGGTTTGAATCCCGTGGGTGGCATTTATTTTTTAATTAACCAGGGTTATTTAACTGTGGGGTTCTGTATTGTATAGCTGGGTACCCGGCATTGCCCAGGTTAACCTGTTTAAGATATGTCTACAAAATATTCCAAGTTTATATTTTGTCATAATTGTAGATATCTTATAAGTATATATATGTAGTCTGAATAGGCAAAGGTTTGAACTAAAAACCCCAAATAGGTGGAATCCCCAAACCAAGAGAGGAAAACTGAATTTTGCTGCATGCAAGAAACAACAATGAAGTTCTTCAGACTTTATATTGCAGATCAAGTATGCTCATAATCATTCATCAGAATTAATGTTATGACCTTTATAATTGTTGATACATTGCAAATCTAGTTTATAAGAATGCTACAAAAATAAAATGGCTTTTAAGCAAATGTTAATTTTGGATTTGAGATGTTGAATATATATTTAAATGTAGCTTTTACTGACCAATAGTTCTGAAGAGCCTCTTGGTAGACAATGTTCCTTGTCCTTCTGTCAGGAAAGTGGATATACAGCTGATTGGGGTTACCAACTCTGGAGCATCTGACTAACTAACTGTGGAAGATCGCAGAGTCTGCCATATTCAGGCCAGCCACATTTTCAGCAAAGAAGAAGAAGAAGAGGATCATATTTAATGTGGGTAGCCAATGAAAGCACAAAGCTTGTTTCCAGAAGGGCCCACGGCATGTGTCTCTCACTCCTCCCCAGCACTGTTGTTAAGAGTGCCAGTTGGAAGCATGGCTGCGATCAGGAAGCGAACCCAGATCGTTGGCGTCCCAGTCAAATGTGCAGACCATTACGCCACCATCTCCCATCTCCCAAAAGTAGTGGTTTCTTTTTGCACACTTTGAGGCATTCCATCTTTAAATGGTGTAAATGTTGCCTTGCATATTTCTTAAAGTTATGCATCATTGGTATAGTTAGAGAACAAACAATCTTTTCAATTGTAACAAAAGAGGTTTGACCACTAAAAAACAGTTTGAACCATGAAACATCAACATACCAAAACTATTAGATCAACCCCCAAAGCCTAGTGCATTATTATAATAGGAAACAGCAGGTTATGAAGAGGTTGATAAATAACAAAATTTAATTAGGAGAGTTACATCATAATGAGCAAGCCTATATACAACCGCGCCATTGGAGAACACAGGTCTATGCCCGCTTACGGCTGATTGAAAGGGGTGCTGCCCCATCAGCAGTTAGAACTACATCACTTTTTCAAATGATCTGCAGAGTGCCATTGTGATACCGAAAACATGCGTTTGCCTGATACATTATGATCAAGGCTAGGCACGTGCTACACATCATGTACACTCGACACCTTTATTTTTAGAAAATGTGCAATGTTAGAAATAGCATGTACAAATTGCAAGAAAAGACAAAGCTTGATATTTTATCCAGTAAACTTTTAAGTTTAATTTACAGCCTTCCAGTAAACTTTTTAAAGTTGAATTTACAGGTCTGTAGTTGAAAGCTCTCTGCTAAGAGTGAAAACCTTCATTCCAAGAAGGATAGGCTGTATCTGATAAGTATTATATCATAGTGATTGTGTATAAGTTTTATCAAATTCATGTGGATCTTTCAAGGAGAGTCAAACAGGTTTGTAGCACCCACGTGCAGTATGTGCAGAGAAAGGATGCATTCATATCAAGGGGGATATTTGAATCTGCTTGGTTATACAACCAAGCTGGCATGCACACCCACGCTACGTGTGCTAGCCAGCAGCCAGCAGCAGATAGCCCAGGAGTCTGGGCTCTGTTTATAGCAGTAGGCAGGCTACTGAGCTCCTTCATATATGCATAGGGCCAGTGGCCAGCTATTAAAGCTGAGAGATTTGTGCTGGAATACAACTGCCACTGAGGTACATATGGTTCAACTGTATTATTAATATTGTTGTCTTAATATAATTTTTTTTTGTTTGAAAATAGTACCAGTTTGTAGCCCATGTCATGGTGGTTCAGAATATGTAACTTTGGGGTTCAACTGTATGTATCAGATTATTGTTAATATTGTTGTCTTAATATTAATTTTTTTGTTTGAAAATAGTACCAGGTTGTAGCCCATGTCATGGTGGTTCAGAATATGTAACTTTGGGGAGTTCACTTTTGTAGTTTTAGAGCCTATTCCGGACAGACAGAAAGACAAAAGTAGCCATTTATGTATATAGATTTACAGTGAGGAAAATAAGTATTTGAACACCCTGCGATTTTGCAAGTTCTCCCACTTAGAAATCATGAAGGGGTCGGAAACTTTCATCTTAGGTGCATGTCCACTGTGAGAGACATAATCTAAAAAAAATAAATAAATAAAAAATCCGGAAATCAATCAATCAATCAATCAATTTTATTTATATAGCGCCAAATCACAACAAACAGTTGCCCCAAGGCGCTTTATATTGTAAGGCAAGGCCATACAATAATTATGTAAAAACCCCAACGGTCAAAACGACCCCCTGTGAGCAAGCACTTGGCGACAGTCAATCAATCAATCAATTTTTTTATATAGCGCCAAATCACAACAAACAGTTGCCCCAAGGCGCTTTATATTGTAAGGCAAGGCCATACAATAATTATGTAAAACCCCAACGGTCAAAACGACCCCCTGTGAGCAAGCACTTGGCTACAGTGGGAAGGAAAAACTCCCTTTTAACAGGAAGAAACCTCCAGCAGAACCAGGCTCAGGGAGGGGCAGTCTTCTGCTGGGATTGGTTGGGGCTGAGGGAGAGAACCAGGAAAAAGACATGCTGTGGAGGGGAGCAGAGATCGATCACTAATGATTAAATGCAGAGTGGTGCATACAGAGCAAAAAGAGAAAGAAACACTCAGTGCATCATGGGAACCCCCCAGCAGTCTAAGTCTATAGCAGCATAACTAAGGGATGGTTCAGGGTCATCTGATCCAGCCCTAACTATAAGCTTTAGCAAAAAGGAAAGTTTTAAGCCTAATCTTAAAAGTAGAGAGGGTGTCTGTCTCCCTGATCTGAATTGGGAGCTGGTTCCACAGGAGAGGAGCCTGAAAGCTGAAGGCTCTGCCTCCCATTCTACTCTTACAAACCCTAGGAACTACAAGTAAGCCTGCAGTCTGAGAGCGAAGCGCTCTATTGGGGTGATATGGTACTATGAGGTCCCTAAGATAAGATGGGACCTGATTATTCAAAACCTTATAAGTAAGAAGAAGAATTTTAAATTCTATTCTAAAATTAACAGGAAACCAATGAAGAGAGGCCAATATGGGTGAGATATGCTCTCTCCTTCTAGTCCCCGTTAGTACTCTAGCTGCAGCATTTTGAATTAACTGAAGGCTTTTCAGGGAACTTTTAGGACAACCTGATAATAATGAATTACAATAGTCCAGCCTAGAGGAAATAAATGCATGAATTAGTTTTTCAGCATCACTCTGAGACAGCACCTTTCTAATTTTAGAGATATTGCGTAAATGCAAAAAAGCAGTCCTACATATTTGTTTAATATGCGCTTTGAATGACATATCCTGATCAAAAATGACTCCAAGATTTTTCACAGTATTACTAGAGGTCAGGGTAATGCCATCCAGAGTAAGGATCTGGTTAGACACCATGTTTCTAAGATTTGTGGGGCCAAGTACAATAACGCACAATGTATGATTTTTTAATAATTTGTTTGTATGTTACTGCTGCAAATAAGTATTTGAACACGTGTGAAAATCAATGTTAATATTTGGTACAGTAGCCTTTGTTTGCAATTACAGAGGTCAAACATTTCCTGTAGTTTTTCACCAGGTTTGCACACACTGCAGCAGGGATTTTGGTCCACTCCTCCATACAGATCTTCTCTAGATCTTTCAGGTTCGGAGTTTCAGCTCCCTCCAAAGATTTTCTATTGAGTTCAGGTCTGGAGACTGGCCAGGCCACTCCAGCACCTCGAAGCGCTTCTTACGGAGCCCCTCCTTAGTTGCCATGGCTGTGTGTTTGGGGTCATTGTCATGCTGGAAGACCCAGCCATGACCCATCTTCAGTGCTGTTACTGAGGGAAGGAGGTTGTTTGCCAAAATCTCACAATACATGACCCCATCCATCCTCCCTTCAATACAGTGCAGTCGTCCTGTCCCCTTTGCAGAAGAGCACCCCCAGAGTATGATGTTTCCACACCATGCTTCACGGTTAGGATGGTTTTCTTGGGGTTGTTCTCATCCTCTAAACATGGTAAGTGGAGTTGATTCCAAAAAGCTCTATCCTGGTCTCATCTGACCACATGACCTTCTCCCATGCCTCCTCTGGATCATCTAGATGGTCACTGGTGAACTTCAAACGGGCCTGGACATGTGCTGGCTTGAGCTGCGGGACCTTGCTGCCCTGCAGGATTTTTAAACCATGACAGCATCATGTGTTACTAATGTAATCTTTGTGACTGTGGTCCCAGCTCTCTTCAGGTCATTGAGCAGGTCCTCCTGTGTAGTTCTGAGCTTTCTCAGAATCATCCTTACCCCACAAAGTGAGATCTTGCATGGAATCCCAGGACCGATGGAGATTGACAGTCATCTTGTGTTTCTTCCACTTTCTAATAAATAATCATAACAGTTATTGTCTTCTACCAAGCTGCTTGCCTGTTGTCCTGTAGCCCATCCCAGCCTTGTGCAGGTCTACAGTTTGTCCCTGGTGTCCTTAGACAGCTCTTCGGTCTTGGCTATGGTGGACAGGTTGGAGTGTGATTGATTGAGTGTGTGAACAGGTGTCTTTTATACAGGTACAAGTTCAAACAGGTGCAATTAATACAGGTAAAGAGTGCAGAATAAGAGGGCTTCTAAAGGTCTGTGGGAGCCAGAATCTTGCTGATTGGTAGGTGTTCAAATACCTTTTGCAGCAGTAACATACAAATAAATGATTAAAAAATCATACATTGTGATTTCCGGATTTTTTTTTAGATTATGTCTCTCACAGTGGACATGCACCTAAGTGAAAATTTCACACCCCTCCATGATTTGTAAGTGGGAGAACTTGCAAAATCGCAGGGTGTTCAAATGCTTATTTTCCTCACTGTATATCAACCCAGTGATATTCACTAATTATACAGCTGGTTTTTATTTTATTGTTTTCCACATCAGTGGCATGATGTGGTGCACTGCGTCCCAGCTGCTCACACTGTGTTCGTGCTCATGACACCGCAGCAGGTTCATTCACGCCTGCCTGTCGGCTCGATGTTTCCGTGGTTCACTCATATGAGCTTTTCCGCTGTGATTCACCATGATTTGTACTTATTCGTACTATGTGTGAAGGGGTACTTAACAATATACTTATGCCTTCATGATACTTTCCAGGTCGATTAAATACATCAAATTAGAAATCAGCCAGAGAAAGTTTTGCAATTTTTTTTTTTTCCCAAAATGCCGTATATGAAGTTATATCAAAGCAACACTTGACTTTTGGCTGAATGAGTCCCACTGCTGTGCTGGGAACTGATTAGATGGCAAACAGTCACAGGCTAGAACCACATTACCATACCAAGTGGCTGCAGGCAGAAAGAGAGAGAGAGAGAGAGAGAGAGAGTGTCTGTGTGTGTGTGTGCATGTGAGTGTAAATATAAATGTGAGCTGCGACAACAGGAGATGGATTTACCTCAAGAATTTTAATTATTTAAGTGTCAATACTGTTATTCAACACTTTGTATCAAAGGTTCTGTAATCTGTGGGCAAATACTTCTGTCTAAACATCTAAAAATGGTTTTACTGCTCATGAACACTTGATTATCACAGGAAATACCGCACATTTTCACAGAGGTCAAAGGTGTCTGGGCTGAGTGCAGCTGAACAGACGTTTGAGAGTGATTGATAGAAATGAAGATAACATGTTTCTTGTGGAAACACCACCACATAGCAGCACAGGACACATAACAATAAAAGCCAAAAGATTTCCACAGTGCACAACAACAGTGCAGACTGTAAGAACTTGTCGGAACACTGAGGTATAGCTGTACTGACATTCATGTGTCTGGGTCCTCGGCCTTTGATATCAGGAAATGCATGGGAAGAGATTATGAAGTCGTGGTCACTTGACGCAGGGGTTTCAATGATGCAGATGTCTTTGCGGGAGACTTTGATGCTCAGCAGTTATCTAAATCAATAACTGATTGTGTTTCCTTGTAGGTCAGTTTGGGTTACTGATGGAATACCTTCTGTGTTACATTAAGGGTTACTTACAGAGACTAAGGTGTGCAGCAATTACATGCATGCCAGGGGAGTCTCAGCTATGACACAATCACTATGTGGCACATTTCTCTGTGCATAATCCAGCATCAGTGTTGAGGATCCTTTTACAGGAAATACCACAAATTTTCACAGAGGTCAAAGGTGTCTGGGCTGAGTGCAGCTGAACAGAGGTTTGAGAATGATTGATAGAAATGGAGATTACATGTTTCTCATGGAAGCACCACCACATAGCAGCACAAGACACATGACAATAAAAACCAAAAGATCTCCACAGTGGACAACAACAGTGCAGATTGTAAAAAGTGATTTGGACTGTTTATGCCAAGAAGCACATTGGATTTGAAATTATACCATTAGTGACATATGTCAATTTTTCTGGAGTACAAAAACAAACAACAAAAAAAAAAGCAAAAAAAACAAAAACAAACTAGATGCTACACCATTACCTCCCGCAGATCCACTGTTGCCAGAATGAGGAAGTATTATCAGTTCTTTAACTTGGGATTTTTGTGCATTGTTGTTGTGTACTTGTTATTGAGTTTAATTTTAGCGCTTTGATTCCGAGGAAAGCCTGATGAAACATAATGATTAGAATTATTATTATTATTATTATACTACATGCACTAAATGCATACTACATGTGCTTTTGAGCCTTTGTCATTTTGGATGGTTAAAGAACATTATCAGTCTTTTCTACTGGGGTTTCTGTTGGGAAAGTGTAGTGACACGGACCCACAACAGGGGGCGTAAATGAACGGACAATGAAAGAGTCAAATATGAACACTTTACTGTTGTGAAAAGCACAACCAAACACAGCAGATTACAGAATGTGTACAATAACCAATTAACAAGGGTGACGTGTGGGCAGGCTCGAGGATAGAGGACGTCTGTCCTGAGAAGAACCGGAACCACACGATTTCCTCCGCCACCGAACCTGGAGAATACTGGAGCCGCCAAATCCCGAACACCCCAGGTGGCCACCGTCTCCGCGTGTCGGATCCGGTACTGCTGGCGAGGAGCAGAGACAATCAGATGTGGGTGTGTGAACACCCAGTACAAACAATGGTGGAAATTCCACCTCCACCTCTCATACAGAAAGCTGGCACGTGCAGTAGTATGTGTACTTATCAAGAGTTTGGAGTGAACATGTTAGTCCAAACCCAGCCTCCAGCTGCAAGCACTCACAAAACCGACTGCAAAAATATCACAAGCAAACACTGTCTGTGGTAGACAAAATAATGGCTGAGAACAAAGTACCTCCTAAGGTAGACGATATCTCGGCAACGAGGTGGAGATGACGTCCGGTCTTTATGGAGTGGGATGATGAAGTGTAGATGGGTGACAGCTGTCAAGAGATAATGAGTGACAGCTGTCACCCCCGGCTGTGTCCGTGGCGGCAGCGCCCTCTCGTGCCTGAAGCCCGCACTTCAGGCAGGGCGCCCTCTGGTGGTGGACCAGCAGTACCTCCTCTTCTGGCAGCCCACGCAACAGTTTCTCCAATTTGTTTCA
Organism: Thalassophryne amazonica; assembly: GCF_902500255.1. Lineage (NCBI taxonomy): Eukaryota > Metazoa > Chordata > Actinopteri > Batrachoidiformes > Batrachoididae > Thalassophryne > Thalassophryne amazonica. The sequence continues at coordinate 36,941,517 of NC_047117.1, forward strand.
AAGAAGATATAGTGAAATAATTTCTTCAGTACCTGATTTGGACCCAGGGATCATGGCTAATTATAGGCATTTCCAACTGGACATTTTTTTTTTAAATCTAAGATCTGGTTTTCACTGCTATGCAGATGATATGCTAGTGTATACAGGAGACAGAGCAAGGTTGGAGTCTTGCCTGATTGTTGTGAAGAACTGGATAGCTTCTGCCTTCCTGCTGCTCAAAGCTCATGAGATTGAGATGTTTGGTGACTGGGCCTGCAAAATGAGGATTATGTGACAATCTCAATTCATCTTTAGGGTGTTGGGTGATGAAAAACAGACACAGCAAAACAGACTGATTTCTGATCAGTCATTGTCCTTTGATGTGTATATTGTGATGACTAAATCTTATTCTGAATTGTTGATTCATGTTTTTATGAAATTTGACCATATTACCTCAATGTTGGATTCCTGTTTGGCGGAGAGCGGATTTCAAGATCCTGCTTTTGACTTACAACATAATGCACAGTTGTACAAAGGTGTACATGACTGAGATGGCTGAACCGTACATACCAGCTTGTGTTTATGATTGCAGGAGGCTGGCTTGCTCTGTGTCACCAAGCTTCAGAAGAAGACAATGAGAGGTCGAGTGTTTTCAGTTCATGCACCATGCTGTGGAATAACCTACACATTGAGACAAGGTGGTTGAGTTTGGTTGAGGTCTTTTAAAACCAGACTGAAAACTCACCTTCTCGACTGTGTGTGCTCATTGAAGGTCTTTTTATTAAGCCCTTTGCCTGTATAACTCACTTGAATATGAGTCACAGACAGCTGATACCATTAACAATATTTACAGTTTCTAATACGGCAGCAGCAACTTGTTGTCCCCTCTGTTAGGGTGACACACATAGACCCACCATGAAACAGTGACAATGACAATGACTGTGAAAGGTTCAAACCAAAACTATGCTTGACATCAACAAAGATACCAACAAGGACATGAACGAGACAGGACAGAGACAAAAGACAGACCATGCTTGATGAAGGAGGTGGTCAGGCTAGCAGCAGTAATCACAGTAGTATCATGAGCAACGTTACATGAATGTACGTGTACACGTGTGGCTCCGCATGCAGAGTGTAAAAAGACAAAAGAGAACAGATGTGCGATAATGTGGATAACTAGAGCACTGCGCTCGTAGAGCGCAAACCTCAGCCAACACTAGTTTCCAATTACACAAATTTTTACCTTGGAAAAAATTTCAAGTGCCCATGACATGGGCACTAAAACATCTGTGATGGCACCATCAATGCTGAAAGGTACATCCAGGTTTTGGAGCAACACATGCTGCCATCCAAACAATGTCTTTTTCAGGGACATCCCTACTTATTTCAGCAAGACAATGCCAAGCCACATTCTGCATGTGTTACAACAGTGTGGCTTCATAGTAAAAGAGTACGGGTACTAGACTGGTCTGCCTGCAGTCCAGACCTGTCGCCCACTGAATATGTGTGGCGCATTATGAAGTGCAAAATACGACAACAGAGACCCTGGACTGTTGAACAACTGAACTCATACATCAAGCAAGAATGGGAAAGAATTCCACCTACAAAGCTTCAACAATTAAGGCACTTTTCTACTACAAAGCTCCGGCACTACTCGGCTCTACTCGGTTTGGTTCCAAGCGTGTCCTTTTCTACTGCAAATAGTACCTCTTCAACGTGGGTGGGGTCAGCAGAGCAAACTGCGGTGACATCGTTTTATACGCGACACAAACATAAACAATGGTGGACTCTGTGTGTTTACTGCTGTGAGTTTTTAAGAGAAAGTTGCTGGCGGTGAGACAAAACACGCTTGAGAAGTACAGAAGACTTTGGGAATTCATACAACAATATGAAGATGAAGACGAGAAGATACAAGCTGCTAAAGAGACGAAGAGACAAAGCATGACGGTAAGCTAATCGTTAGCTTCCTAAGTAGCTCGTAAATAAGTAATAACTGCAGGCTGTCACTATTAACTATTAAAATTGTGGCTGTCAAAATAAAGCGTTAATTTAGATTAATTTAGATTACACTTTGCTCCATTTTGTTTTGACGTCAGTGACTTGATCTGTGAATAAAGACCCGTTTCTGAGAGCAATAAACGTGACAATGTCAATACTTTTTTTTAACCAAAGTAACTTGATTTGATAACTTATTGTTAAATCTCAAATGTGGGAGTTTGTGCATTTACTGACGTTCACGTACAAAATGTTGATTCGGTTTTAATGACTGTTAATTAACGTTGTCACTGAAGTCGAACAGGCTTAAAACACATTAAAAACCTTTGTTTTTCATCCAGATTTTAATGTTCAATGGACAAATTTAAAATATGAAATCTAATAAGATAATTATTAAAGGAGTCATATTGTGCAGAAAGAATCAGCCTCCAAACTCCCCCAATTGTGTTTTTATAGACATTCTTTATAATTATAATTCTTTATAGCCTTTTTACACAATGAAATTTGCCTGCATTTAACCCATCCAAATTACACTTAGACAGTTCTCCCAATTTACAGCTTGTTTAATACCTCCTTGATATGTAACAAAAATAACCCTTATCCTTTACCTGATTATTAAATGCCCCAAACACACAGATCTGAGATTTTTAATATACTGGCAATTAAATGATTCATTTAGATTAATCACAAACCCTTTAATCAATTACATTATTTTTTTAATAACCTGACAGCACTAATTAAAATATGTATGCTGTGTGTGTGTTTCAGATGGTTTTTTTCAGAGTCACCGCTGCGGAGGTTCATGCCACGGAATGGGACACCTTTGTCATCATCATCATGTTATGTTTCACTATGAATTTTGAATAAATTTGTACTTTTTGCTAAAATGTTTCCACGTTTGTGTAACATCAGTTTGATTTGTAAATCTTACCAAAGTTTACTGATTTAAAGGCAGTTTGAAACGCTGTTTAAGCATAATCCAGTAGTAAAATAAGTTTTACATTAAATGGGGTCATAAATGTAACAGACAGTAAAACTGGTTGTTCAAAATTCCTTGATGTAATGGTGCTGTCACTGAAGTGATTAAACCTTTTTGTTTATGTTAAATACCATTTGGTAAAATCTCAGTTTAGACATGCTTATTCCAGCATCTGTGTAAAGATTCAGCCAGGTGTAGTGTCAAATCAAATCAAATCAATTTAATTTATATAGCACCAAATCACAACAAACAGTTGCCCCAAGGCGCTTTATATTGTAAGGCAAAGCCATACAATAATTACGGAAAAACCCCAACGGTCAAAACGACCCCCTGTGAGCAAGCACTTGGCGACAGTGGGAAGGAAAAACTCCCTTCTAACAGGAAGAAACCTCCAGCAGAACCAGGCTCAGGGAGGGGCAGTCTTCTGCTGGGACTGGTTGGGGCTGAGGGAGAGAACCAGGAAAAAGACATGCTGTGGAGGGGAGCAGAGATCGATCACTAATGATTAAATGCAGAGTGGTGCATACAGAGCAAAAAGAGAAAGAAACACTCAGTGCATCATGGGAACCATCCAGCAGTCTAAGTCTATAGCAGCATAACTAAGGGATGGTTCAGGGTTACCTGATCCAGCCCTAACTATAAGCTTTAGCAAAAAGGAAGGTTTTAAGCCTAATCTTAAAAGTAGAGAGGGTGTCTGTCTCCCTGATCCGAATTGGGAGCTGGTTCCACAGGAGAGGAGCCTGAAAGCTGAAGGCTCTGCCTCCCATTCTACTCTTACAAACCCTAGGAACTACAAGTAAGCCTGCAGTCTGAGAGTGAAGCGCTCTATTGGGGTGATATGGTACTATGAGGTCCCTAAGATAAGATGGGACCTGATTATTCCAAACCTTATAAGTAACCTTATAAGTAAGAAGAAGAATTTTAAATTCTAGAATTAACAGGAAGCCAATGAAGAGAGGCCAATATGGGTGAAATATGCTCTCTCCTTCTAGTCCCCGTCAGTACTCTAGCTGCAGCATTTTGAATTAACTGAAGGTTTTTCAGGGAACTTTTAGGACAACCTGATAATAATGAATTACAATAGTCCAGCCTAGAGGAAATAAATGCATGAATTAGTTTTTCAGCATCACTCTGAGACAAGACCTTTCTAATTTTAGAGATTTTAGAGAGGGCCAAGTACAATAACTTCAGTTTTATCTGAGTTTAAAAGCAGGAAATTAGAGGTCATCCATGTCTTCATGTCTGTAAGACAATCCTGCAGTTTAGCTAATTGGTGTGTGTCCTATGGCTTCATGGATAGATAAAGCTGGGTATCATCTGTGTAACAATGAAAATTTAAGCAAAGCTTTCTAATAATACTGCCTAAGGGAAGCATGTATAAAGTGAATAAAATCGGTCCTAGCACAGAACCTTGTGGAACTCCATAATTAACCTTAGTCCGTGAAGAAGACTCCCCATTTACATGAACAAATTGTAATCTATTAGATAAATATGATTCAAACCATTGCAGTGCAGTGCCTTTAATACCTATGGCATGCTCTAATATATGTAATAAAATTTTATGGTCAACAGTATCAAAAGCAGCACTGAGGTCTAACAGGATGAGCACAGATATGGGTCAACTGTCTGAGGCCATAAGAAGATCATTTGTAACCTTCACTAATGCTGTTTCTGTACTATGATGAATTCTGAAACCTGACTGAAACTCTTCAAATAGACCATTCCTCTGCAGATGATCAGTTAGCTGTTTTACAACTACCCTCTCAAGAATTTTTGAGAGAAAAGGAAGGTTGGAGATTGGCCTATAATTAGCTAAGATAGCTGGGTCAAGTGATGGCTTTTAAGTAATGGTTTAATTACTGCCACCTTAAAAGCCTGTGGTACATAGCCAACTAATAAAGATAGATTGATCATATTTAAGATCGAAGCATTAATTAATGGTAGGGCTTCCTTGAGCAGCCTGGTAGGAATGGGGTCTAATAGACACGTTGATGGTTTGGAGGAAGTAACTAATGAAAATAACTCAGACAGAACAATCGGAGAGAAAGAGTCTAACCAAATACTGGCATCACTGAAAGCAGCCAAAGATAACGATATGTCTTTGGGATGGTTATGAGTAATTTTTTCTCTAATAGTTTAAAATTTAATTAGCAAGAAAGTCATGAAGTCATTACTAGTTAAAGTTAAAGGAATACTCGGCTCAATAGAGCTCTGACTCTTTGTCAGCCTGGCTACAGTGCTAAAAAGAAACCTGGGGTCGTTCTTATTTTCTTCAATAAGTGATGAGTAGTAAGATGTCCTACCTTTATGGAGGGCTTTTTTATAGAGCAACAGACTCTTTTTTCTAAATTAGTGAGATGCCATTTCCTCTCCAACGTACGGGTTATCTGCTTTAAGCTGCAAGTTTGTGAGTTATACCACGGAGTCAGGCACTTCTGATTTAAGGCTCTCTTTTTCAGAGGAGCTACAGCATCCAAAGTTGTCCTCAATGAGGATGTAAAACTATGGACGAGATAATCTATCTCACTCACACAGTTTAGGTAGCTACTCTGCCCTGTGTTGGTATATGGCATTGGAGAACATAAAGAAGGAATCATATCCTTAAACCTAGTTACAGCGCTTTCCGAAAGACTTCTACTGTAATGAAACTTATTCCCCACTGCTGGGTAGTCCATCAGAGTAAATGTAAATGTTATTAAGAAATGATCAGACAGAAGGGGGTTTCAGGGAATACTGTTAAGTCTTCAATTTCCATACCATAAGTCAGAACAAGATCTAAGGTATGATTAAAGTGGTGGGTGGACTCATTTACATTTTGAGCAAAGCCAATCGAATCTAACAATAGATTAAATGCAGTGCTGAGACTGTCATTCTCAGCATCTGTGTGGCTGTTAAAATCGCCCTCTATAATTATCTTATCTGAGCTAAGCACTAAGTCAGACAAAGGGTTCGAAAATTCACAGAGAAACTCACAGTAACAGCCAGGTGGATGATAGATAACAACAAATAAAACTGTTTTTTGGGACTTCCAATTTGGATGGACAAGACTAAGAGTCAAGCTTTCAAATGAATTAAAGCTATGTCTGGGTTTTTGATTAATTAATAAGCTGGAGTGGAAGATTGCTGCTAATCCTCCGCCTCGGCCCGTGCTATGAGCATTCTGGCAGTTAGTGTGACTCGGGGGTGTTGTCTCATTTAAACTAACATATTCATCCTGCTGTAACCAGGTTTCTGTAAGGCAGAATAAATCAATATGTTGATCAATTATTATATCATTTACTAACAGGGACTTAGAAGAGAGAGACCTAATGTTTAATAAACCACATTTAACTGTTTTAGTCTGTGGTGCAGTTGAAGGTGCTATAGCCAGCAATTCAAGGAGAACATGCGGCTAAACATGTCACTCCCAGTCTGATTGGGGAGGGGCCCAGAGAAAACTTCAGAGTCCAATATTGTTTTTACAAGGTTACACACCAATTCAATGTTAATTTTAGTGACCTCCGATTGGCGTAACCGGGTGTCATTACTGCCGACGTGAATTACAATCTTACCAAATTTACGCTTAGCCTTAGCCAGCAGTTTCAAATTTCTTTCGATGTCGCCTGCTCTGGCCCCCAGAAGACAGTTGACTATGGTTGCTGGTGTCGCTAACTTCATATTTCTCAAAACAGAGTCGCCAATAACCAGAGTTTGTTCTTCGGCGTGTGTGTCGCCGAGTGGGGAAAAACGGTTAGAAATGTGAACGGGTTGGTGGTGTACAGGGGGCTTCTGTTTAGAACTACGCTTCCTCCTCACAGTCACCCAGTTGGCCTGCTTTCCTGGCTGCTCGGGATCTGCTGGAGGGGAACTAACGGCGGCTAAGCTACCTTGGTCCGCACCAACTACAGGGACCTGGCTAGCTGTAGGATTTTCCAATTTGCCCAGCCTGGCCTCCAAAGCTACGAATAAGCTACACTTGTTACAAGTACCATTACTGCTAAAGGAGGCCGAGGAATAACTAAACATTTCACACCCAGAGCAGAAAAGTGCAGGAGAGACAGGAGAAGCCGCCATGCTAAACCGGCTAAGAGCTAGTAGCTGCGCTAAGCTAGCGGATTCCTATAAACACACAAAGTGAATAATGTGTAAATAATTTAGAGGTGATTCAGCAGAGGGAGTGCTTTAGTAAAGGCACGTGAAGATTACACTATGAAACAAATCGTTATCTAGTTAACTAGATCAATCTAACTGCGCAGATTAATCAATCAATTTTTTTATATAGCGCCAAATCACAACAAACAGCTGCCCCAAGGCGCTTTATATTGTAAGGCAAGGCCATACAATAACCATGCAAAACCCCAACGGTCAAAACGACCCCCTGTGAGCATTAAACAGCTAACAGATACAGCAAAACAACGCTGTGCTCCGGAACAGGAAGTGATACAATACCGCAGTGAGAGCCAACCACCAGTAAAGGCCGTCAAGGACCAAAAGATCCCTATGATCTAGATCTAGTGTGCAGTGTCTTCTGGAACGGCAAAAACCCAAAAAGCGCAACACAAACTATAGAAAAGTTTCATGTGTCTATAGTCTGGGTTGGGGGCGCAGGTCACATGCCCCGGTCACGCATCGCGTGCACAAGGTCGCCCAGCACGCCAAGATATGCCTGATTAAATGCAGCTTCCACCATCGTTGCTTCCTCAAGGATCAGTCGGATGTGTCGATCACACAGGTCCCAGTTCAGCTTCAGCCTCAACATCACTGAAGATGTTGAGATTCTTTATGGAACAGGCTCACTTTTCTCTTGCCTGGACAATAATGAAGGTAGAAATGGGAAACCAAATAAAAAAAAACAAAACACAACAACAACAAAACCTTCAGTCTCTGTATGATCATTCCCCAGAGTTTAGTTATCTTGGTCACTTTGCATAAAAATTATGTTCTTTCAAAATGATCCTCCAACAAATCAGACCATTTGGAGCATCATTTTGAAAGAACATGACTTTTTTGCAAAGCAACCAATATAACTGAAACTTTGGGAAGGTCCAGCAAAGTGTGTTGGACCTTTGTGGGATTTATTACAATATTTATGGGTTCTGGGTTTTTGTTTTTTTTTGTGAAGGGGGGGGGGGTGTCACCCTGTATATATTGTATTTGGGAAAGTTAAGGTGATGTGAGACACGTTATTCTTACCTGTGATGACACGTTGCTGTGTAGTGCTGGACATTGATACAGATGTTGAAGCTGGTGTTCGAACCCTCCTCACTTATGGAACTGGATTCTTCAACAAAAACACAAAATGGCGACATGTAAAAAAAAATCACACACACATCACAGTAATGGCACTAAATGAGTCAAATGTACAAACGCAACACTTTTGGTTTTGCTCCCATTTTGTATGAGATGAACTCAAAGATCTAAAACTTTTTCCACATACACAATATCACCATTTCCCTCAAATATTGTTCACAAACCAGTCTAAATCTGTGATAGTGAGCACTTCTCCTTTGCTGAGATAATCCATCCCACCTCACAGGTGTGCCATACCAGATGATGATTAGACACCCATGATTAGTGCACAGGTGTGCCTTAGACTGCCCACAATAAAAGGCCCCTCTTGAAGGTGCACTTTTGTTTTATGGGGGGGATACCAGTCAGTATCTGGTGTGACCACCATTTGCCTCATGCAGTGCAACACATCTCCTTCGCATAGAGTTGAAGAGAACACCTCTCCAATGTGCCAAACGCCAACGAAGGTGAGCATTTGCCCACTCAAGTCGGTTACAACAACGAACTGGAGTCAGGTTGAGACCCCGATGAGGACGACGAGCATGCAGATGAGCTTCCCTGAGACGGTTTCTGACAGTTTGTGCAGAAATTCTTTGGTTATGCAAACTGATTGTTTCAGCAGCTGTCTGAGTGGCTGGTCTCAGACGATCTTTGAGGTGAACATGCTGGATGTGGAGGTCCTGGGCTGGTGTGGTTACACGTGGTCTGCGGTTATGAGGCTGGTTGGATGTACTGCAAAATTCTCTGAAACGCCTTTGGAGACGGCTTATGGTAGAGACATGAACATTCAATACACGAGCAACAGCTCTGGTTATCATTCCTGCTGTCAGCATGCCAATTGCACGCTCCCTCAAATCTTGCGACATCTGTGGCATTGTGCTGTGTGATAAAACTGCACATTTCAGAGTGGCCTTTTATTGTGGGCAGTCTAAGGCACACCTGTGCACTAATCATGGTGTCTAATCAGCATCTTGGTATGGCACACCTGTGAGGTGGGATGGATTATCTCAGCAAAGGAGAAGTGCTCACTATCACAGATTTAGACTGGTTTTTTAACAATATTTGAGGGAAATGGTGATATTGTGTATGTGGAAAAAGTTTTAGATCTTTGAGTTCATCTCAAACAAAATGGGAGCAAAACCAAAAGTGTTGCGTTTATATTTTTGTTGAGTATATGTTCAGCTATCCATAATTTAAGTTGACATATATGCCAATCCACAAGGGCATTTTAGGAGGTATACTACATGGTCATCTACAATTGATAAATGAAGAAATAGAATATTGCTTATTGGTACGGGGATGAGAGAAAAACTTTGCATTAGTGGAATTAGAACAATGTGCACAATTACCGCATCTAAAGAAACTTTTCAGTGGGCTAGAAGGCCAAGTAGACGAGACGGGAATAGTCATATTTGAATGAACAAGTCGATCATGGATATTACGGGCACTCCTAAATATAAATTTGAGAGATTCAGCACAGATGTCTTTAAGTGTCGGATCACTCTTAAGAATGTGCCAATATTTGTAAATTATGTTTTTTATTCTTCCCACCAATGGATTATAGCAGGTAGAAAAAAAAAAAATTTGATGTTGGAGAAGTTTTAGATTTCTTCTTAAGTAAAGAGGCATGATCAGTATTTAGAGCTCTATCCCATGCTTTCCCATGCTTTCCCATGCTTTTATCATAGCCACATTGTTCAAACTGATGTGCGAAAAGAGCTGCTTTTGACATAAAATCAGTAATAGGATCAGTAATAATCCATTAAATATCTTGTCTTTGTGGTGTATTCAACTGAATATAGGTTGAAGAGGATTTGCAAATCATTGTATTCTGTTTTTATTTACATTTCACACAATGTCCCAACTTCAATGGAATTGGGGTTGTACATTAAATTTTAGTTTTTAAAATTTTAATGTATTTGTTTTTTTACTTTATGTACAGCTGGTCTGCTCTGTGTAAGCCTGATCCTTGGACAGAAGACCTCTTTGGAACACCAGCAGCGGTGTGTGTTTCTCCAGGTAAAACTGGAGTTGCATCAGAAAGGGCATCTGGCATAAAACTTGTGCCAAATACCTATGCGGATCTGACTGTACCCGTTTTGGCAACCCCGAACAATAATGATAGCAGCTGAACTAACAACAACATTTTTTTTTAACTTTATGCATTTGCGCGGAAAAGGAGAAGCTGTCCAATCTCATTGTACATTTTGTATAATGACACTAAAGGGCATACTATTCTATTCTATTTTTTTATTGTAAATGGGGTTCTCAGTATTACATTTAAATGGCCACAAAATCTGTAAACTGGATCAGATCCAGATAAAACGTCTTCAATTGATAAAGGATCAGTTGATAAATTGCTAAGTTATTGAACACTTGTAAATCTAACTTTTTTTAATTTAATTTAATTAGCTTATAATGTGCCAAATCACAGCAAAAGCCATCTCAAGGCACCTTACATGAAACAAGTTAACATAAAATTTAAATAAATAATCAAAAATTAATAAAAAAAAATTAAATACATAATAATTAAAAACAGAAGTAAAAGAATAAACATAAAAAAATAAAAATTATTCATAAGAAAGAGAAAATAGGTTTTCAGTCTTGACTTAAAAATGTCCACGGACGCCGACTGCCTCACAGTCACAGGAAGACTGTTCCACAGGGTGTGTGCACGATACAAAAAGGCTCTTTGACCCGCTGACTTCTTCTTCACCCTGGGAACACAGAGATGTCCCGCATCCTGCGACCGCAAAGCCCGAGCCGGCACATAAAGTTCCACCAGATCAGCCAGATAAGATGTCGCCAGTCCATGAACAACCTTATAAGTCAATAACAAAACTTTAAAATCTGCTCTCACAGAGACAGGGAGCCAGTGCAAAGATGCCAAAATGGGTGTGATATGTTCAGACCTTCTGATACGTGTCAGAAATCTGGCGGCAGCGTTCTGAACCAGCTGAAGACCCCTGATGCTGGACTGTGGTAACCCTGAAAATAGAACATTACAATAATCTAGTCTAGAAGAAACAAAAGCATGAATCAGGGTCTCAGCATCAGCCATAGACAGGATGGGGCGGATCCTCGCTATATTTCGCAGATGGAGAAAAGCAGTCCTAATAACATCCCTGATGTGGAGGTCAAAAGACAATGTGGGATCAAAGATTACCCCAAGGTTCCTCATTTTGTCCGTATGATGTATGACACATGAACCCAGGCTATGCGCCAGCTGGTCAAACTGATGCAGATGTCTCACTGGACATAACCAGACAGGAAACACTTGAAGGTAAATAATAACCAAAACCTGTCAATACTTCCTGGATAGACAATAAAAGAGATCTCATGGAATCTCACAGGAATTCAGTGGCAAGTTCACACAGACACAGGAAGTGCCAAATTTTGAGTCCACGGTGAAACAGGAAATGTCAAATGTTGAACACTTTCTGGCATGGGCGGAGCTAGAGGCGAGGCCAGGGTGGCACTGACCCCCCCTGAAATCTGACTGGACACCCCAGGTGCCATCCCAGATGATTGACATGTCATGGCACCACACATCTGGTTGAAAAGAGCCATTTTGAAATTGGTGACACATATTGACTGCTAGGTCCCTCCTGTACAGTAGTTGGCACCGTTTAACACAAAACGTTCTAATCCACCTAAGTAGAAGAAAAATCTTCTAACCAGATTTGAACCTGAACACTTCATCCGAACCTTGGACTCCTAATCACACCAAAGTTATATTTGTGAGGAAATGGCCATATTTTAAGCCAGAAATGAGGTCCAGACTGTTAAAAACAGAATTTCTCCTTTAAGTCGGGTTGCCTTAAGCAGCTTTCACACTGGGCAATGCGCATATTAAGCAAATATGTAGGACTGTTTTTTTGCATTTGCGCAATATCTCTAAAATTAGAATGGTCTTGTCTCAGAGTGATGCTGAAAAACTAATTCTTGCATTTATTTCCTCTAGGCTGGACTATTGTAATTCATTATTATCAGGTTGTCCTAAAAGTTCCCTGAAAAGCCTTCAGTTAATTCAAAATGCTGCAGCTAGAGTACTGACGGGGACTAGGAGAGCGCATATTTCACCCATATTGGCCTCTCTTCATTGGCTTCCTGTTAATTCTAGAATAGCATTTAAAATTATTCTTCTTACTTATAAGGTTTAGAATAATCAGGTCCCATCTTATCTTAGGGACCTCATAGTACCATATCACCCCAATAGAGCGCTTCGCTCTCAGACTGCAGGCTTACTTGTAGTTCCTAGGGTTTTTAAGAGTAGAATGGGAGGCAGAGCCTTCAGCTTCAGGCTCCTCTCCTGTGGAACCAGCTCCCAATTCAGTTCAGGGAGACAGACACCCTCTCTACTTTTAAGATTAGGCTTAAAACTTTCCTTTTTGCTAAAGCTTATAGTTAGGGCTGGATCAGATGACCCTGAACCATCCCTTAGTCATGCTACTATAGACTTAGACTGCTGGGGGTTTCCCATGATGCACTGAGTGTTTCTTTCTCTTTTTGCTCTGTATGCACCACTCTGCATTTAATCATTAGTGATTGATCTCTGCTCCCCTCCACAGCATGTCTTTTTCCTGATTCTCTCCCCTCAGCCCCAACCAGTCCCAGCAGAAGACTGCCCCTCCCTCAGCCTGGTTCTGCTGCAGGTTTCTTCCTGTTAAAAGGGAGTTTTTCCTTCCCACTGTCGCCAAGTGCTTGCTCACAGGGGGTCGTTTTGACCGTTGGGGTTTTTCTATAATTATTGTATGGCTTTTGCCTCGCAATATAAAGCACCTTGGGGCAACTGTTTGTTGTGATTTGGCGCTATATAAATAAAATTGATTTGAGTTTGATTTGATTTGGGCTTGCTTACAGTTGCGCTGTGATGCGTATGGAGTACTTTGGAAAATTGTGCAGCTTTGGCGTAGTCTCTGTGAAGGCTGTTGTGTGATTGCATGTGATTGCATTACTAGTCTTGCTTTCAGTTGCTTATTGCCACGTATGTAGCCCTTGCCTCAATTTTTTGCCTCTCACAGTCCATTCCTGCCTACTTTTTCTGTTGATATTGTGGAAATGTGCTCTGTCCTCAAAAAGGTACATGAACGGCACTCACGTTGCACACAGGGGGGAGAGAGAGAGAGAGAGAAAGAGAGAGAGAGAAACCTTGCACGCGTAGGGGAGAAGTTGGCTCCATGACACTACAGACTGACATGCAGACAGATCTGATACATTGGAAAAAGTCAGAAGACATTATTTCCAGGAGTTAATGGACTTTATTAACGTGCCACAAACGTGAGAGCAGTGACCGAAAGCCAGTAAATTACTTCAGTAACACACTATTCAATGATTGTTTCACAACGGTTACTTAAAACAGCACAAGACATCTCAAAGTTGAGTCTTTTATTGCTAAGTAAAGACAGTTTGTTTACTCATTTGAATAAAGACAATTTAGAAGCATGTGTTTAGTTGAATAAGTCCATTTAGGACTGGAAGGATTTTTTTTAATAACCTCATAATTTTGCTCTCTGAAGGACACCAGGATGATGCATTTCACTTACAAATACACCTGCCCCAGCACCTGTTTCTCAATTATCCTCAAAAGTATTGGAACACTTGGTATTTCACAAATTTAATTTGTTTATGCCATTTCAAATACCAAAAAACAAACAAAAAAAAACCTTAACATGATCTTCCTTCAACTCAAACTGAAAGCAAATCTCTGCAACTTGATATACGAGGTCTGTCAATAAAGTATCGTACCGTTTTATTTTTTCAAAAACTATATGGATTTCATTCATATGTTTTTACGTCAGACATGCTTGAACCCTCGTGCGCATGCGTGAGTTTTTCCACGCCTGTCGGTTACGTCATTCGCCTGTGAGCACGCCTTGGGAAGGAGTGGTCCCGCCCCCTCATCAGATTTTCATTGTCTGGAAATGGAATGAAAAGGACTTTTTTCCATCAGAATTTTTTCAGAAGCTGTTAGAAACTGGCACCTGGAAACCATTCGAAAAATTTATCTGGCTTTCGGTGAAAATTTTACGGGCTTCACAGAGAATAAGGACTGTTACTACAGCTTTAAGGACCCCTTTAAGGACGCTCGGCGCGCCGCGCTCCGAGCTGCGATGACGCGGCACAAGCCACCGGACCATTTCTAAACAGATGGCTCTGTGGATACGAGACCATCATGTGCTCTTCCTCTGGTTATCACAAGAGCTGGACATCAGCCATTTTCTGGCAGATTTCACTTTTAGCAAGAGATTTTGCGCGTAAAGACTGATTCGCTGATGAAGCGAGACAAAGGAACACCTCCGTTTCGGAGTGTTAGAGGACAAGTTGGGACATGTCCAGCTCTCCACAATTTCTCTTATACTCACTCGACTGGTAAGCACTGAAAGCCGAGATAGACATGTCCCAACTTGTCCTCTAACACTCCGAAACGGAGGTGTTCCTTTGTCTCGCTTCATCAGCGGCTCCATCGTGATGCGCGGAGCCTCCGTGCGGCTTTCCATGACAAAATCTCTTGTTAAAAGTGAAATCTGCAAGAAAATGGCTGATGTCCAGCTCTTGTGATAACCAGAGAAAAAGCACAGGATGGTCTCGTATCCACAGAGCCATCCATTTAGAAATGATCCAGTGGTTTGTGCCTCATTGTCGCAGCTCGGAGCGCGGCGCGCCAAGCGTTCTTAAAGCGGTCCTGAAAGCTGTAGTAAAAGTCCTTATTCTCTGTGAAGCCCGTAAACTTTTCACCGAAAGCCAGATAAATTTTTTGAATGGTTTCCAGGTGCCAGTCTCTAACAGCTTCTGAAAAAATTCTGATGGGAAAAAAAGTCCTTTTCATTCCGCCATTTCCAGACAATGAAAATCCGACAAGGGGGCGGGACCACTCCTTCCCAAGGCGTGCTCACAGATGAATGACGTCACTGACAGGCAGGGAAAAACTCACGCATGTGCACGAGGGTTCAAGCATGTCTGACGTAAAAACATATGAATGAAATCCATATAATTTTTGAAAAAAATAAAAAGGTACGATACTTTATTGACAGACCTCGTAAATGAATTAAAAATCTAAAATCCAGCTTCCTGATGAAGTGGTATAGAGGAGGATTTTCTTAAAAAGAAGACCTGAATGTTCAGCTAAATTTTGTATTTCATAATAATTGATGTAAATAAAGTCCAAGACATATTCCGTGACTTGGAAATCTTCATGTATCCATCCCCTGACTTCTCTGAAGAAAACTGGCAGTAAAACTGATAATTTACAGGTATGATACCAAAGCGTAGCATTACTTATGGAACCCTGTTGGGAAAGTGTAGTGACATGGACCCACAACAGGGGGCATAAATGAACGGACAATGAAAGAGTCGAATATGAACACTTTACTGTTGTGAATGAGCACAACCACAATACAGAGGAATGTGAAATTTTGCAAACAGTCAATCACAAGGGTGACGTGTGGGCAGGCTCGAGGATAGAAGATGTCTGTCCTGAGAAGAACCGGAACCACATGATTTCCTCCGCCACCGAACCCGGAGAATACTGGAGCCGCCAAGTCCCGAGTCCCCAGGTGGCCACCGTCTCCGAATGTCGGATCTGGTACTGCTGGCAAGGAGCAGAAACAATAAGATGTGGGTGTGTGCACACCCAGTAACAACAATGGTGGAGATTCCACCTCCACCTCTCATCCACACTCGTGCAGCTCCTGTCACACAGCACTTATCTGGTGGGGTGTAAAGCAAAGCTGTCGCCGGTCACGCCAATCTCCAGATAATGCACTCCACAGGAAAAACAGCTGCAAAAATGAGTTTACTAAACACAGTTAATTATACGGCTGAGATTATTACCTTCACAGGTCGATGATATCTCGGCAATGAGGTGGAGATGACGTCCGGGTTTTATGGAGTGAGATGATGTAGTGTAGATGGGTGACAGCTGTCAAGAGATAATGAGTGACAGCTGTCACCTCCGGCTGTGTCCGTGGCGGCAGCACCCTGTCATGCCTGAAGCCCGCACTTCAGGCAGGGCGCCCTCTGGCGGTGGGCCAGCAGTACCTCCTCTTCTGGCGGCCCACACAACAGAACCCATCGTCTTGGCTTTTATATTTTTTATTAATTTATATTAGGATTTAGAGATTTGCTTTCAGTTTGAGTTTAAGGAAGATAATTTTAGATTTTTTTAAATATATTTTCTTTGTATTTCTTGTATTTGAAATGGCATAAACAAATGACAATGTGTGAAATATCAAGTGTTCCAATCCTTTTGGAGGGCACTGTATCCTAACCTTTTGATGGGTGCAAAATGAGTGTGGTATTATTGCTGTTTTGTTTAAGAATGCTTAATTTTCACTGTTGTTGCACTTTGTGTGAAATCATAGTCATATCGTATATCATATCCTATCGTATATCAATAGGACCTGCTATTTTGCAGTAGCAGGTCCTAAGTTGTGGAATGCATTACCTCCTGAACTGAGGTCCATTAACAGCTTGCCTCTGTTTAAAGCTAAGTTAAAAACATACTTGTTCAGGGCAGCTTTTTGCACATAATTGCTTTGACACTTTTTTGTCTATTTTTATTCTATTTTGGATGCTCTTAATGTGTTTTATTGTGTTTTTCGTACTTTTCTTTTTATTTTATCTCTAGCTGGTGCTATTGGAAAGCACTTTGGTTCAGTGAAAACTGTTGTAAAGTGCTATAGAAATAAAACTTGATTGATTGACTTGATTGATCATATTGATAGAGATATAATATTTGGCTTCAATACTGAGATATGATCATTTGGCCATAACTGTCAACTAGCTGAAAAGTTTTAAGATTAATTTAATCTACATTAAAAAAAAAATGTTTAAAGTGGCAGGGGGTTAAGACAGCTGTAGTTAGGGGGGTCCTGGGTGGGGGTGCATGGCCCCCCAGAAGCATAAGGCTTTTAGCCATGATAATGCTCCCTAGAAGCATTTACTGAAAATATAGTGTGAAGGACCTAAATGACATGGTGATGACTTTTCCAGGAATGTGAGACGTAAATAAAGAAAATGCTTAAATTGTCGGGGGGTTAAGAGGCTGTAGTTGGGGAGAGTTAGCCATGCTAATGCTCCCCAGAAGCATTTACTGAAAAAAGTATGAAGGACATTCTGGACTCACATGCCATTTCAACTCATTATAGAAACATTGCATAATTTATTACCACCCTTTAAAATGTCAGCTACCTATTATATAAACATTACCCAATCTAGAGCAACATGCTACTTCTTATTTTTACTCAGAAGACAGATAATTAGAGCTACAGTTTGCCAGAGGTCACACAGGAGACTCAAGGCTTTATTTGCTCTGGGGGTGGGGTTTGTTGATGTTGTTACTGTTATTATTTATTTGCAGTTAATTGAAAGTATGGTGTCCAGTGACAATAAAACAGTATATATCAGACTATCCAAGACCAGAGGGGAGTCATACACTCATAAAAGGAAGAAGCTGGACTGGATATGTTGTATGATTTTTTTTTTAAACCATTAATGGAGATGCCACTTCAGACAGATAAGCAGTTCTCACCGTGACGAGAAGCAGAAATGCTGCCCACAGTCAGAGCACCCACTCCATATCTAATTCATCTTAATTGAACTCAGCTGCCTTTGATCCGTATGATGTTGCAGTGGTATAGATCTATGGGAATGGATGACAGTACTTCTCATTGAATCCAGTATTTTGTTTGTTACCTCTGTTCACATGTATTACACAGACTGTCACATAGTTTAGTGTACTTGTATATTTTCATGTTCTCCAATGGATGTGTTCTAATGACCCTTCTCACTATTTAGATCTAACACTGTAAAAAGAAACCTTGAAATTGGATGCAATCTAAAATATTAGTTGTCCATGTAAACAATGTCATTTTCTTTGCTTCAACCAACCATGCTGAGTTTTAAGTTAAACATTTTACTGACTACAACATCACTGGTGACAAGATAAGTGTTTTTCCGTCAGACTCCATGTGAATGTGTCCATCTACACTGCACATGCACATCCCGAAGCCTTGGTTACAGTGGAGTTTCAAAACAGAATTCTATGGTTTAATGAGTTTGTCCTTAGATTAATAAAACTGGCACATTTGTTGAACAAAAGATGATTTAGTAGCAGTTATGATTATTATATAGCTACAATGGCAGCACTTGGACCTGCGGCTCCTTTTGGTGTGGACCTTCAGGTCCTGATTAGTACTTGTCTGGCATTTGCCTGAATAATTATGTAAAGAAATACAGTAAAAATATATAACTATCTTTACAGAACAGGAAGTAAATTTTGGTATGAAGCTGTTAGCTGTTAAAAATTACATTTTAAAGAAGTAAAGCCAAAGCTTTTTTATTTTATTTTATTTTATTTTTACAAAATTTACATTATCATACTGTTTTGTAAGCATCATTTTTGTAGAATTTAAATGCAGTTCTTACTTATTGTACCCTATTTGAACCCTATTTTTCTCAGAGCCACCAGAGGAGGTTTGGTATGGGATACACATGCTGATCTGCTTTTTAAAACACAAGTCCAGGGTGAAAGGGACTCCGGGAGCCTTGAACCAGTGATACTTCATTTTGGAGATAAACATGCTTACTGTTTGCACCACTGTGCTGACACACAACAGGAACTATTCTTAAGATATAATGAATAAGCCAATTCAGCATCTCTGTATGCACGGTGCATGCTGGGCCAGGTCAGAGTTCACAACTATCCAAAACACACTGTAAGCCCAGACATCAAAGTATATAGAGAAGATTTTGCATGCTGGAAAGTCAATGTTTTGAAAGAATTTTGCTAAAACTGGGCCTACAAAATAAGTGGGAAGCAGTAGGAAGAAATTGTGGCCCTATTTTATGCACTCATCCTACAAAATACCCTCATAATACCAACTAAAGAAGGTGAACAGAAGGCCATTAGGAAAGACTGTAGGTCTTTACTGATGGTTTACTTTAATGACAATTTCCAATCTGTTACAACTGTCAAATGATTGGCAAAATGAGATATTGGCAACAAACAAATACCCCCCTGTATGTAGATATTAACGAGTATCTCATACAGAAAAATTAGCAAAACTTGCATGGCCATGCAACACACAGCATATACAGACTGAGACATGTCCATTTCTAGGGTTTTTTGAATATATATTTATTTTAATTTTTTAGTTTATATAGCGCCAAATCACGACAATGCTGCCTCAAGGCGCTTCATATAAGTAAGGTCTAATCTTACTAATGTTATATGGAGAATCCAATCCAATGGATCAATTTTTTTGAGTGTATCACTCAAACAAATGACTCATTGGATGAACTTGATTGAATTATGGGCAGTTTTTTCCATCTAATAAATAGGGGTGGCGGCCAAGTGGTTAATGCACTTGGTTTCAGTGTGGAAGGTTCCTGGTTCGAATCCCACCCCTACCACATTTCTCCATGTAATGTGGAGTTGCATCAGGATGGGCATCTGGCGTAAAATTTGTGCCAATTCAACATGTAGATCCACCTTGGATTTGCTGTGGCGACCCCAAGTACAAAACAAGGGAGCAGCCGAAGGGACTTACTTTTTTTTCCATCTAATAAATATATGTAGTCCCAATGGTGGGCACAGCTAACTAAAAAGTTAGCTTCAATAACAGATAATCAGCTAACTGAAAAGTTATCTTTTATGAAGCTAAACCAATAAACCACCCACAAAATTATCGGAAGCTACAGCTAACCGATAACTTTCAGTATTGTCTCCGGTACACTTGCAATTAACAAGCTGAATCACTTCTAGTAGCGTAAAAGATGACAACAAACCCAAACAATGAAGTAGCACTTCTGTCTTTGTGCTCACTGCTCACTGCTAGAAGCTCCTGCTTACTACATAGCTTGTAGCAGTGAAGCAGCTGAGAGGAGCTGCAAAACATAGCAGTGTCGCCGTGAGGCAGAGGTCTTGGAAAATAAAGCAGTTTTGACTTGTGTTTTTGAAGTGTAAATAAATGAATACAGATAGAATAACTCCATTAATGTCAATTCTGTCATTGTACAAAGTTAAAATATACATATATCTTTTATTTTAAATAATGCACTAATTCTGAAGTTTTGTAACAAACAAATCAAATCAAATCAAATCAAATCAATTTCATTTATATAGCGCCAAATCACAACAAACAGTTGCCCCAAGGCGCTTCATATTGCAAGGCAACAGCCATACCAATAATTACAGAAAACCCCAACTGTCAAAATGACCCCCTGTGAGCACGCACTTGGCGACAGTGGGAAGGAAAACTCCCTTTTAACAGGAAGAAACCTCCAGCAGAACCAGGCTCAGGGAGGGGCAGTCTTCTGCTGGAACTGGTTGGGGCTGAGGGAGAGAACCAGGAAAAAGACATGCTGTGGAGGGGAGCAGAGATCAATCACTAATGATTAAATGCAGAGTGGTGCATACAGAGCAAAAGAGAAGGAAACAGTGCATCATGGGAACCCCCCAGCAGTCTAAGTCTATAGCAGCATAACTAAGGGATGGTTCAGGGTCACCTGATCCAGCCCTAACTATAAGCTTTAGCAAAAAGGAAAGTTTTTAAGCCTAATCTTAAAAGTAGAGAGGGTGTCTGTCTCCTGATCCGAATTGGGAGCTGGTTCCACAGGAGAGGAGCCTGAAAGCTGAAGGCTCTTGCCTCCCATTCTACTCTTACAAACCCTAGGAACTACAAGTAAGCCTGCAGTCTGAGAGCAAAGTGCTCTATTGGGGTGATATGGTACTATGAGGTCCCTAAGATAAGATGGGACCTGACTATTCAAAACCTTATAAGTAAGAATCATTTTAAATTCTATTCTAGAATTAACAGGAAGCCAATGAAGAGAGGCCAATATGGGTGAGATATGCTCTTTTCAGCATCACTCTGAGACAAGACCTTTCTAATTTTAGAGATATTGCGCAAATGCAAAAAGCAGTCCTACATATTTGTTTAATATGCGCATTGAATGACATATCCTGATCAAAAATGACTCCAAGATTTCTCACAGTATTATTAGACGCAGGGTAATGCCATCCAGAGTAAGGATCTGGTTAGACACCATGTTTCTAAGATTTGTGGGGCCAAGTACAATAACTTCAGTTTTTATCTGAGTTTAAAAGCAGGAAATTAGAGGTCATCCATGTCTTTATGTCTGTAAGACAATCCTGCAGTTAGCTAATTGGTGTGTGTCCTCTGGCTTCATGGATAGATAAAGCTGAGTATCATCTGTGTAACAATGAAATTTAAGCATGCTGTCTAATAATACTGCCTAAGGGAAGCATGTATAAAGTGAATAAAATTGGTCCTAGCACAGAACCTTGTGGAACTCCATAATTAATTAACCTTAGTCTGTGAAGAAGATTCCCCATTTACATGAACAAATTGTAATCTATTGGATAAATATGATTCAAACCACCGCAGCGCAGTGCCTTTAATACCTGTGGCATGCTCTAATCTCTGTAATAAAATTTTATGGTCAACAGTATCAAAAGCAGCACTGAGGTCTAACAGAACAAGCACAGAGATGAGTCCACTGTCTCATCCATAAGAAGATCATTTGTAACCTTCACTAATGCTGTTTCTGTACTATGATCAATTCTAAACCCTGACTGAAACTCTTCAAATAGACCATTCCTCTGGAGATGATCAGTTATGATCAGTTAGTTAAGAAAGTCATGAAGTCATTACTAGTTAAAGTTAAAGGAATACTTGGCTCAATAGAGCTCTGGCTCTTTGTCAGCCTGGCTACAGTGCTGAAAAGAAACCTGGGGTTGTTCTTATTTTCTTCAATTAGTGATGAGTATT
The DNA here is from genome assembly GCF_902500255.1 of Thalassophryne amazonica. NCBI lineage: Eukaryota > Metazoa > Chordata > Actinopteri > Batrachoidiformes > Batrachoididae > Thalassophryne > Thalassophryne amazonica. The sequence goes on from NC_047117.1 coordinate 36,963,534, forward strand.
AAGATGTCCTAGCTTTACGGAGGGCTTTTTTTATAGAGCAACAGACTCTTTTTCCAGGCTAAGTGAAGATCTTCTAAATTAGTGAGACGCCATTTCCTCTCCAACTTACGGGTTATCTGCTTTAAGCTGCGAGTTTGTGAGTTATACCACGGAGTCAGGCACTTCTGATTTAAGGCTCTCTTTTTCAGAGGAGCTACAGCATCCAAAGTTGTCCCCAATAAGGATATAAAACTATTGACAAGATAATCTATCTCACTCACAGAGTTTAGGTAGCTACTCTGCCCTCTGTTGGTATATGGCATTGGAGAACATAAAGAAGGAATCATATCCTTAACCTAGTTACAGCGCTTTCCGAAAGACTTGTACTGTAATGAAACTTATTCCCCACTGCTGGGTAGTCCATCAGAGTAAATGTAAATGTTATTAAGAAATGATCAGACAGAAGGGGGTTTTCAGGGAATACTGTTAAGTCTTCAATTTCCATACCATAAGTCAGAACAAGATCTAAGTATGATTAAAGTGGTGGGTGGACTCATTTACATTTTGAGCAAAGCCAATCGAGTCTAACAGTAGATTAAATGCAGTGTTGAGGCTGTCATTCTCAGCATCTGTGTGGATGTTAAAATCGCCCACAATAATTATCTTATCTGAGCTAAGCACTAAGTCAGACAAAAGGTCTGAAAATTCACAGAGAAACTCACAGTAACGACCAGGAGGACGATAGATAACAACAAATAAAACTGTTTTTTGGGACTTCCAATTTGGATGGACAAGGACTAAGAGACAAGCTTTCAAATTAATTAAAGCTCTGTCTGGGTTTTTGATTAATTAATAAGCTGGAGTGGAAGATTGCTGCTAATCCTCTGCCTCAGCCCGTGCTACGAGCATTCTGGCAGTTACCGTGACTCGGGGGTGTTGACTCATTTAAACTAACATATTCATCCTGCTGTAACCAGGTTTCTGTAACGCAGAATAAATCAATATGTTGATCAATTATTATATCATTTTCTAACAGGGACTTAGAAGAGAGAGATCTAATGTTTAATAGACCACATTTAACTGTTTTAGTCTGTGGTGCAGTTGAAGGTGTTATATTATTTTTTCTTTTTGAATTTTTATGCTTAAATAGATTTTTACTGGTTGTTGGTGGTCTGGGAGCAGGCACCGTGTCTACGGGGATGGGGTAATGAGGGGATGGCAGGGGAGAGAAGCTGCAGAGAGGTGTGTAAGACTACAACTTTGCTTCCTGGTCCCAACCCTCGATAGTCACAGTTTGGAGGATTTAAGAAAATTGGCCAGATTTCTAGAAATGAGAGCTGCTCCATCCAATGTGGGATGGATGCCGTCTCTCCTAACAAGACCAGGTTTTCCCCAGAAGCTTTGCCAATTATCTATGAAGCCCACCTCATTTTTTGGACACCACTCAGACAGCCAGCAATTCAGGGAGAACATGCGGCTAAACATGTCACTCCCAGTCCGATTGGGGAGGGGCCCAGAGAAAACTACAGAGTCTGACATTGTTTTTGCAAAGTTACACACCGATTCAATGTTAATTTTAGTAACCTCCGATTGGCGTAACCGGGTCTCATACTGCCGATGTGAATTACAATCTTAACCAAATTTACGCTTAGCCTTAGCCAGCAGTTTCAAATTTCCTTCAATGTCGCCTGCTCTCAGCCACCCGGAAGACAATTGACTATGGTTGCTGGTGTCGCTAACTTCACATTTCTCAAAACAGAGTCACCAATAACCAGAGTTTGATCCTCGGTGGGTGTGGTCGCTGAGTGGGGAAAAATGGTAGAGATGTGAACGGGGTTGGCGGTGTACACGGGGCTTCTGTTTAGAACTACGCTTCCTCCTCACAGTCACCCAGTCGGCCTGCTTTCCCGGCTGCCTCGGGATCTGCCGGGAGGGAACTAACGGTGGCTAAGCTACCTTGGTCCGCACCGCCTACAAGGGGTCTGGCTAGCTGTAGGATTTCCCGCTGTGCGGAGCCGAGTCTCCAATTCGCCCAGCCTGGCCTCCAAGGCTACGAATAAGCTACACTTATTACAAGTACCATTACTGCTAAAGGAGGCCGAGGAATAACTAAACATTTCACACCCAGAGCAGTGCGGGAGAGAGGAGAAGCCGCCATGCTAAATCGGCTAAGAGCTAGTAGCTGCGCTAAGCTAGTGGATTCCTAAAAACACACAAAGTGAATAATGTGTAAATAATTTAGAGGTGAATCAGCAGAGGGAGTGCTTTAGTTAAGGCACATGAAGATTACACTGTGAAACAAATTGTTATCTAGTTAACTAGATCAATCTAACTGTGCAGATTAAACAGCTAACAGATACAGCAAAACACCGCTGTGCTCCAGAACAGGAAGTGATACAATACCACAGTGAGAGCCAACCACCAGTAGAGGTTCAACACACCAAACACAGACAGATGCCAAGGGATTATGGGTAAATGAGCCTCCGCTAACACTGATTGGTTGACTCATTCATTCTATGTAAAAACCAGCACGTTAATGTGAGGTGTATGTCTTGGTGTTTACATATAAATGTGTTTTTTGTAAAATAATTGTAATTTATTTATTTGTAAAAAAGATGATGATGGCTGCATCTACTACGTATACCAGGTTTGTTCAAGACTGACAAAGATGGATCAAAGACCATAATGCTTCAAAACATGCCCTGATTTCCTATTCAGAATTAAATTGGAAGGAACTGCACTCTGTGAAATAGCCCCATAAAGAAAAGTAAGTTATGTGGACATAATTCAGAATTTGAGTTGGGCTCAGAAAGTGAATGCAAAGATCACAAAGCCACCACTGACATGGATCCGCATTTTAATCGGGCACAGGATTTGCACAAGATGTACATGGAGAATGGGGCACGGGCTGTCTTGAATAGACCAAATGTTTTTGAGACAAGCATGCTAACCATGTGTGTACCATCTGGCTGCGTTGTGCTGCCATCGAATAATATGCTGAAATAACAAACCATTTTACAGTGTAAACATGTCTGCCACCTGTTGGCTGCTTAGTGGATATAGGCTGGATGATGGATTAGAAGCAGGTGTAGCTGTCTGTCTAGAGACAATGTTTTTACACAAAAATTGCAAAAAAAAAAAAAAAATGGGAAAGAAATGTTCAATTTCCAATTACTATTTCACAATGGTTATTAAAAAAAAAAAAAAAACTCAAATAATACAGTCACACCACACAACATTCTGAGCAGGATTTTACCTGTAAAATAATAAAAAGAGCAAAACTGATGTTCTGGTAAGCAGTGAGTGGGTTCCACACAGGAATGTACAAAATCAAAAAAAATAATGTTAATTTCTGTTTAACAAAGGATATGTACTAAAAACTCAAAAGACGTGGTCGCAGGTCCACACAGTCCTGCAGGAAGGGTTTGAATGAAGTCAAAGTAGACACTTCTTCCTTCTCTCTTCATCTCTCATCATGTGTGCAACACCGAGGTTACAAGCAGCTTGAATGACTTGATGTTTGTCAGTTTCGTTCATTTCCAAATCCGGTCTGGTGGATACCAAACATGAGCAAAATGTCCAACCCGGGTCACATGGACGTGGGAAATGCAAATGTCACCTGAAAGTGAAAACACCCACAACTGTAAAATAAACTTGAGTGCTGATAACCTTAACACAATCAGAACAAGCTTATTTACTGAGCCCCACACAATTCACATCAGCACATTTGCTGCAGTTTTTTCCAGTTCCCTCTCCAAAAATGAATGAATGAATAAATAGATAAATAAATAAACAATGATTGTATGTCAAAACATTACTGAGCATTGGGATTTAGGTAAACAGGCCCTTATTTCTAACCAGTGTTCCAGGTACAAAATTTTGCAAATCATTTTTGCAAGAAAATTGTCTCCTTTTTTCACTGAAATATGCACATAATATCCATCCTCCTGGAATACATGCAGGAAGAAACAAACGACACAGTGATTACAATAATAATAATTTGCTTTCAGTCTTCTGTAACATTTGGGAATTCTATTAGGTGCAACTTTTCTCCGCTTCATAAAAATGAAGGCGTATGTCTGAAATGTATCGTTTAAAAAAGAGCAGGCTGTGAAAAGTCTCCCCACATTTTGTGCTGGTCTGATGGTTTCCTGGGTTTATTTAACACTTTATGTTTTAAAGCTACAGTACCCAGGATTTAGTGCTGTTTATGAGCAGAAACAGAATATTGAATTCAGAACCATTAGTGAATAATTACTTATAACAAGAAACTGACATGTTTTCACAAGCTGAGAATAAACCAGTCATATGTACATGGGAGCGGGCCCCCTCATAGAGGCTGGCATGTTGTCCACCATGTTAATACAGTAACCCAAAGGGGATCAAACCTACAGTTGTATGCAAAGGCTTGGGCACCCCTAATAATTTTCATGATTTTTCTTTATAAATCATTGGTTGTCTGGATCAGAAATTTCAGTTAAATACAGTATATCATATGGCAAACAAACACAGTAATATTTGAGAATTGAAATTAAGTTTCTAGTATTTACAGAAAGTGTGCAATAAGTATTTAAACAAAATTAGGCAGGTGCATAAATTTGGGCACCCCAACAGAAACAAATACATCAATATTTAGTAGATCCTCCTGCAGAAATAACAGCCTCTAAATGCTTCCTACAGCTTCCAATGAGAGTCTGGATTCTGTTGAAGGTATTTCTTCATTCCATAACATCTCCAGTTCAGTCAGGATTGTTGGTTTCCGAGCATGGACAGCCCACTTAAAATCACACACAGATTTTCAATAACATTCAGATCTGGGGACTATGAGATGGCCATTCCAGAAAATTGTGCTTGTTCCTCTGCAGGAATGCCTTAGTAGATGACACAGAATCGTGTGCAAACCGTGTAATGTTGTCCCTGCCTCCAATGCCTCGCACACCTGTTGCTACAACTATTTGCGCACACAGTGCCTGAAAGACAGAGTGCGCGCTGTGCGAACCTATTGCACCCTCTCGCGGCAGGTGTCGGCCAAATTCCAGGTGACACGCATGAACACCTAACACTGCTCGCATGGCACTTGAAAAATGTGTGGCCAGTCACACTCATAGCATGACAAGAGACTGCAGACAGGTCACTGTTGTACTGCTGTGAAATTTGTCTAAGTTCCGCACATGAGTGTGACTTTGCAAACACACACTGACACATGGGTGTGTGTGCTCCACTCACGGGAGGCATGGCTTCCAACAGAAGCAGCTGTTGTGATCTGTTATTCTGACATTCCAGGTACACAACACCTACTGTGTTTGGACAGTTATGGACTAACAACTGTCCACTGTGAGGCACATGTGTCTGATTGCTGTATTTACGTGGACATAAATAAAAACATATACTTTCGTGGTGGAGACAAGCTGCAGCAAGCGAGCACGCACATGGAGCGGACACTGACAGCCCCACAGGTTGAAATGGACCATTAGATCAGAACATGCAGCGGGCAATCCGACCGTCACGTCACCCACGTGAGCTCTGTTGAATATTCAGGTCCCATCTTATCTTAGGGATCTCATAGTACCATATCACCCCAATAGAGCGCTTCGCTCTCAGACTGCAGGCTTACTTGTAGTTCCTAGGGTTTGTAAGAGTAGAATGGGAGGCAGAGCCTTCAGCTTTCAGGCTCCTCTCCTGTGGAACTAGCCTCCCAATTCGGATTAGGGAGACAGACACCCTTTCTACTTTTAAGATTAAGCTTAAAACTTTCCTTTTTCCTAAAGCATTATAGTTAGGGCTGGATCAGGTGACCCTGAACCATCACTAGTTATGCTGCCTATAGACTTAGACTGCTGGGGAGTTCCATGATGCACTGAGTGTTTCTTTTTATTCACCTCTTTTTGCTCTGTATGCACCACTCTGCATTTAATCATTATTGATTGATCTCTGCTCTCTTCCACAGCATGTCTTTTTCCTGATTCTCTCCCTCAGCCCCAACCAGTCCCAGCAGAAGACTACCCCTTCCTGAGCCTGGTTCTGTTGGAGGTTTCTTCCTGTTCAAAGGGAGTTTTTCCTTCCCACTGTCGCCAAGTGCTTGCTCATAGGGGGTCGTTTTGACTGTGGGGTTTTTCTGTAATTATTGTATGGCTTTTGCCTTACAATATAAAGTGCCTTGGGGCAACTGTTTGTGTGATTTGGCGCTATATAAATAAAATTGATTTGATTGATTTGATCTGTTCCACATGACGCAGTGTCTGTGCTGTGGTGCACCGTTCCACAAGACACGGTGGCCAACTGGACGCACCTGACAGTAGAATGTGGACATCAGAGCACACTGCTTTTCATTCATGTCATTTGATGACTGCATGTCTGTGATCATGGGCATCACCAGAGGAACAGACGAATCATATTTGTATTGCTTCGCTTGATAAATGTAGTGTTTTTATAGGTTGGGATTTTTTTTTTTTTTTATAATACTTCCATGTCCTTCCTGATATGAGGCAGCTTCCCACAACTTTCTAAGAACAGTGCTGCAGCTCAGTGGTAAAGTCTCTGACTGGAGATCAGAGTTTTTGAAAGGTGCAAATTTGCATCCTGGGTGGTGTGTTTATTTTTCTTCTTTTTTTTAATTATTCCACATAAGCAGCACAATGTGGTCTCACAGGTAGCGGCTGGTTTATAATTTTTTTTTTTTTATTCCACATAAGTGGCATGATGTGGCTCCACATGTACCAGTTGGTTTTTATTTCTTCCACATAAGTGGCGCCATGTGCTTCACCTGGAACTGTTCCTGCTCAACGGACGTGGCACGTGCATGAACTCTCGCGCCAGGTTTATGCACGCCTGCCTGTCGGCACAATGTTTTGTGGGAGATGTTTTGTGCGCTAATTTCAAACTGTTTCACGTTGTTTCGACATTTTCGTCCAAACACCATCCAAACTTCGCTCTATGTGTGAAGGGGCCCTTAGAGTTGCTGTCTTGCTGAAAGATCCAGCCCCGGCTCAACTTCAACTTTGTCACTGATTCATGAACATTGTTCTCAAGAATCTGCTGATATTGACTGGAATCCATGTGACCATCAACTTTAACAAGATTCCCAGTGCCTGCACTGGCCACACAGACCCACAGCGTGATGGAATGACCTCCAAATTTTACTGTAGGTAGCAAGTGTTTTTCTTGCAATGCTACATTTTTTTTCAGCCATGCATACTCCCCTTGTTATATCCAAATAACTCAATGTTATTTTCTTCAATCCATAGCACCTTATTCCAATATGAAGCTGGCTTGTCCAAATGTGCTTTAGCATACCTCAAGTAACTCTGTTTGTGGCATGTACGCAGAAAGGACCTCCTCTGCATTACACCATCATACAGCATCTCTTTGTGCAAAGTGTGTTGTATAGTTGAACAATGCACAAAGACACTATCTGTAGCAAGATTATGTTGTAGGTCTTTGGAGCAGGTCTGTGGGTTGACTATGACTTTTCTCACCATCCTTCGCTTCAGCTTATCTGAAATTTTTCTTGGCCTGCCACTTTGGGCCTTAACTAGTACTGTGCCTGCGGTTTTCCATTTCTTCACTATGTTGCTCACAGTGGAAAATGACAGCTGAAATCTCTGAGATAGCTTTTTGTATCCTTCCCCTAAACCATGATGTTGAACAATCTTTGTTTTCAGGTCATTGAGAGTTGTTCGAGGACTCCCATGTGCTACTCATTAGAAGAGATGCAAATAGGCCACCTTAAATGCCCTTCTCATGATTGGATTTACCTGTGTAAAGAGGTCAAGGGTCAATGAGCTTACCAAACCAATTTTGTGTTCCAGTAATTACTAAATGTATTAAAATCAATAAAATGACAAGGGTGCCCAAATTTATGCACCTGCTCAATTTTGTTAAAATAATTATTGCACAGCTTCTGTAAATACTAGAAATTTCATTTCACTTCTCAAATATTGGTGTGTTTGTCTGCTATATGATATACACTCAACAAAAATATAAATGCAACACTTTTGGTTTTGCTCCCATTTTATATGAGATGAACTCAAAGATCTAAAACTTTTTCCACATACACAATATCACCATTTCCCTCAAATATTGTTCACAAACCAGTCTAAATCTGTGATAGTGAGCACTTCTCCTTTGCTGAGATAATCCATCCCACCTCACAGGTGTGCCATACCAAGATGCTGATTAGACACCATGATTAGTGCACAGGTGTGCCTTAGACTGCCCACAATAAAAGGACACTCTGAAAGGTGCAGTTTTATCACACAGCACAATGCCACAGATGTCGCAAGATTGAGGGAGCGTGCAATTGGCATGCTGACAGCAGGAATGTCAACCAGAGCTGTTGCTCGTGTATTGAATGTTCATTTCTCTACATAAGCCGTCTCCAAAGTGCGTTTCAGAGAATTTGGCAGTACATCCAACCAGCCTCACAACCGCAGACCACGTGTAACCACACCAGCCCAGGACCTCCACATCCAGCATGTTCACCTCCAAGATCGTCTGAGACCAGCCACTCGGACAGCTGCTGAAACAATCGGTTTGCATAACCAAGAATTTCTGCACAAAACCGTCAGAAACCGTCTCAGGGAAGCTCATCTGCATGCTCGTCGTCCTCATCGGGGTCTCGACCTGACTCCAGTTGGTCGTCGTAACCGACTTGAGTGGCAAATGCTCACATTCGCTGGCGTTTGGCACGTTGGAGAGGTGTTCTCTTCACGGATGATGCGAAGGAGATGTGTTGCACTGCATGAGGCAAATGGTGGTCACACCAGATACTGGTGGTATCCCCCCCCCCCCCCCCCCCAATAAAACAAAACTGCACCTTTCAGAGTGGCCTTTTATTGTGGGCAGTCTAAGGCACACCTGTGCACTAATCATGGTGTCTAACCAGCATCTTGGTATGGCACACCTGTGAGGTGGGATGGATTATCTCAGCAAAGGAGAAGTGCTCACTATCACAGACTTTGACTGGTTTGTGAACAATATTTGAGGGAAATGGTGATATTGTGTATGTGGGAAAAGTTTTAGATCTTTGAGTTCATCTCATACAAAATGGGAGCAAAACCAAAAGTGTTGCGTTTATATTTTTGTTGAGTATATTTAACTGAAATTTCTGATCCAGACAAACAATGATTTATAAAGGAAAATCATGAAAATTATTAGGGGTGCCCAAACTTTTGCATACAAGTGTACTTCACTATCTGAACTTGTCAGTGTAGTTGCAATCCTAAAAAAGAAAGAACAATCACTGGTTGCTTTCCTACACATTGGGCCTCATGTATCAATGTTGTGCACTTGTGGCATAAATTTACGACGTAAACTTGAAAAACACCAAAGTCGCCGTGACATGTATCAAGCAGTGCGCACCTGCCCATTTCTGGCATACGCCTGACGTGATCTTGATAAATGCGGCGGGTGGAAACGATCATAATTATAATAAACACGCCCATAAATATTCAGACTCTGCTTCAGACACACCCTCATTTTACGACATGGAAGCCGGAAAGACGGCAATGAAAAAGAACTCCACCAATCATGACGCATGCCAATAGAGCGTCAAAAGCGGCTGTCATATCAATTGTTTTGTAGTATAATCAAAAAAGTGTTACAGTGGTCCCTCATTAATCGCTGGAGTTACGTTCTAAAAACTAGCCTGTAATACGCAAAACTGCCGACGTAGTCAGCATTATTTTTACAATTATTATAGACGTTTCAAAGCTGTAAAACCCCTCACTACACAATTTATACACTTTCTCAATCAGGCATGAACATTTTCTCACTTTTCTCTCGTGTGTAAACACTCTCAAAGTTCAAACCTTAGTAGAAAAATAAGACCAAACTGTTTTCAGGCCCAAACATTTGTTTGAGAAATAAAAATAGAACGTTTTCCTATAAATAATTATGATGGCAATATAGAACTAACGAATTAATTTTAACGATCAACGAACGAGGTCAGACACATAGGAAATTATTAATAGTGACTCACCAGAATTTCACAGATCGGGCCTCTGCGTCCTGACGCCGCGCCTTTTCCCACTCACATCTCGCTGCAGCAGGTGTTTGTTTCCGTGTGACAAACACAGTTATGAGTAGTTGTTGGCGCTCTTTTCTCTTCTGGGCAACAAGATTCTTATAAACAAATACGCAGAACACAGAACACTGTAAAAAAAAAAGGCATGCAAAATTGGACTAAATACTCCGCGAGACTCTGAGGCCATGACAGGTGAACGGCGTTATAGCGAGGGACCACACTGTATTCTCTTTTCACATGTCAATAATTCTTGACATGTGGATATTTCCTCGCTCAATTAAAAAGACACACCTAATCTGTCAAATTTCTTTATTTTTTAAATGTATTTCTGTATTTATTTTATTGTGACAACTGAATGGAGACGACAAAACCTGGTTGCAGCACGGGCAAATTAAGGGAATGACGAAAGTACAGTTGTTATTATCAATCAATCAATCAATCAACTTTTTTCTTGTATAGCGCCAAATCACAACAAACAGTTGCCCCAAGGCGCTCCATCAATTTCATAGTCTAAAATGATCACACCACATGAAGTTAAGCTCAGTGCTGCTCTGGCTCCAGGCTCGAAGTCTGGAGAAAAGGGCGTGCAGCGCTGTCTTTGCAGTCAGCGCTATGGCCATGGATCGTGCTCCATCCTACAAAGGCGGGATTTGTATTGATTATTATGTAGTATAATCAGAAAAGTGTTATTTATGTAACATATGCATTGATTTGTATAATGGCACTGTTTATCATGTTGATCATCTTCATTTTTATGTGGATTCCAGCACTGGTTCATTTTGGTGTATAATTTACACCACCTCTCGACCTGGTGTATATTTTCAGCGCAGCATACGCCAGCGACCACATTGATAAATGCCACGTGGCGCAGCCATTTTGGCGTACACCCCATATACGCTTAAATATCGCCGTACGCAACGTTGATAAATGAGGCCCATTGTCTTCTGGATGCCAGTGCAGGCCAATGACTTTGAGAACTCTCATTAATTATAAATAGAGGATAGAATAGAATAGAATAGAATAGAATAGAATAGAATAGAATAGAATAGAATAGAATAGAATTGAAAGAGGGGGTACAATGAAATTGGGGGTGCTCCTGCAGATCTACAAAAGAAACAAGACATCTGCACTGCAAAAAATGTTTATATTAAATATGTACTATATACAAACATACAGTGAGACAGATAAGTATTTGATCCACTGCTGATTTTGCAAGTTTTCCCATCGACAAAGAATGGAGAGGTCTGTAATTTTTATCATAGGTACACTTCAACTGTGAGAGACAGAATCTAAAAAAAGTTCAGAAAATCACATTGTTTGATTTTGAAATAATTAATTTGTATTTTAGTGCATGAAATAAGTATTTGATCACCTACCAACCAGCAAGAATTCTGGCTCTCACAGATCTGTTTTTGCTTAAGAAGCCCTCCTTTTCTGCACTCTTTACCTGTAAAAAGTGCACCTGTTTGAACTTGTTACCTGCATATATGACATCTGTCCACACACTCAATCAATCACACTCAAACCTTTCCACCATGATGAAGACCAAAAAGCTGTCTCAGGACACCAGGAACAAAATTTTAGACCTGCACAAGGCTGGGATGGCCTACAGGTTAATATGCAAGCAGCTTGGTGAGAAGGCAACAACTGTTGCAACTGGTGTAATTTTTTTTTTCAAAAAGGAAGAAACACAAGGCTCTTGGAGGTCCATGCAAAATCTCACTTTGTGGGATAAGGATGATTCTGAGAAAGCCCAGAACTACAGGGGAGGACCTGGTCAATGACCTGAAGAGAGACCACAGTCACAAAGATTACAGTAACACACTATGCCGTCATAGTTTAAAATCCTGCAGGGCAGCAAGGTCCTGCTGCTCATGCCAGCACATGTCCAGGCCCGTTTGAAGTTTGCCAGTGACCATCTGGATGACCCGGAGGAGACATGGCAGAAGGTCATGTGGTCAGATGAGACCAAAATAGAGCTTTTTGGTATCAACTCCCCTCACCGTGTTTGGAGGATGAGAACAACCCCAAGAACATCATCCCAACCGTGAAGCATGGGGGTGGAAACATCATTTTTGTGGGTGCTTTTCTGCCAAGGGGAACGGACAACTCAATACAACACCGTATTGAAGGGAGGATGGATGGGGACATGTATTGTGAGATTTTGGCAAACAAACTCCTTCCCTTAGTAAATGTATTGAAGATGGGTCGTGGCTTGATCTTACAGCATGACAGTGACCTGAAACACACAGCCAGGGCAACTAAGGAGGGGCTCTGTAAGAAACATTTCAAGGTCCTGGAGTGACCTAGCCAGTCTCCAGACCTGAACTCAACAGAAAATCTTTAGAGGGAGCTGAACTCGAAACCTGAAAGATCTGGAGAAGATCTGAATGGAGCAGTGGACCAAAATTCCTGCTGCAGTGTGCACACTCTAAAACATTGCCACTGCATTGAGCTATGTCCACTGGCTATATTGCAATAAAATGCAAATGAATTGTTTAAAAATCATACAATGTGATTTTCTGCACTATAAAACATGCAGCTGTGTTTAGTTATGTGTACTTGCTACCTCTCTAACATAAAGAGCTCTTACAAGTTTTGGATGTTGAACTCAACTTTACAACCCAACTCAACTGCATTTAAGGTCCCACAGTTGACAGTGCATGTCACAGCACAAACCAAGCACAAAGTCAAAGGAATTGTCTGTAGACCTCTGAGACAGGATTGTCTTGAGGCACAAATCTGGGGAAGGGCACAGAATCATTTCTGCTGCTTTGAAGGTCCCAGTGAGCACAGTGGCCTCCATCATCTGTAAATGGAAGAAGTCCAAATCCACCAGGACTCATCCTACAGCTTTCCACCCATCTATACTGAGCGATCTGGGAGAAGGGCCTTAGCCAGAGACGTGACCAAGAACCTCCCTGGCTACTCTGTCAGAGCTCCAGCATTCCTGTGTGGAGAGAGGAGAACCTTCCAGAAGGAAAACCATTTCTGCAGCAATCTACCAATCAGGCCTGGATGGTAGAGTGGCCAGATGGAAGCCATTCCTTAGGAAAAGGCACCAGGCAGCCCACCTGGAGTTTGAGAAACAAAATTCTCTGGTCTCATGAGTCAAAGACTGAACTCTTTGGTGTGCATGCCAGGTGTCATGTTTGGAGGAAACCAGGCACCATCCCTACAGTGAAGCATGGTGGTGGCAGCATCATGCTGTGGAGATGTTTTACAGTGGCAGGAACTAGTCAGGATTGAGGGAAAGATTAATGTAGCATTGTACAGAGACATCCTGGATGAAAACCTACTCCAAAGTACTCTTGACCTCAGACTAGGGGATGGTTCATCTCTCAGCAGGACAATGACCCAAGCCAAGATATCAAAGGAGTGGCTTCAGGACAACTCTGGGACAAATGTCTTTGAGTGGCCCAGCCAGAGCCAGACAAGAGTCCAATTTAACATCTCTGGAGAGATCTGAAAATGGCTCTGAACCGATGCTCCCCGTCCAACTTGATGGCGCTTGAGAGGTGTTGCAAAGAGGAATGGGCAAAACTGCCTAAATACGGGTGCACCAACCTTGTGGCATCATATTCAAGAAAACTTGAGGCTGCAATTTCTGTCAAAGGTGCATCAACAAAGTATTGGGCAAGTATTGTGATTTCTTAAGTGTTTTTAATTTATAAATTTGCAATAATATTTAAAAAAAATTCATGTTGTCATAATGAGGTGTTGTGCGTAGAATTTTGAGGGGAAAAATTTATTTACTCCATTTTGGAATAAGGTTGCAACATAACAAAATGTGGAAAAAGTGAAGTGCTGTGAATACTTTCTGGCTGCACGATAAGCTCCAGCTACGCCCACAACCCTTAACTCGAATAAGCAGGTATAGAGAATGAATGAATAGAATAATCTGTTCATATTTATTTGTAATATTTCTGTAATATTTTCTGTGTGTGTGTGTGTGTGTGTGTGTGTGTGTGTGTGTGTGTGTGTGTCACGAGTGCATGTTATGAAGTTCAAGTGCCATGTTCTGTTGCAGTGCCAATTACTCCTCTGATGAGTAATAAACCTGGTGTAAAGTGTCCAAATTTTAATTTATTACAATGCTTGGTGTTCAAGTTAAAATATTCTAAAACTGCTGTTGACCAATGCAAAAAATAAAAATAAAAAATAGCAATGTAGTGCAAAAATTGTGAACGTTGCACTGTTCCACAGCATTTAATGTGACATCATTATGTAGCTTGCACTTTATTTCAGCACCCCAACTCAGACTGACTTCCTGCTCCAAACCAACTTTCATAATTTTATATATATATATATATATATATATATATATATATATATATATATATATATATATATATATATATATATATATATATATATATATATATATATATACGTATATATATTACATGGAAGTTAATTTAAAACGTATTATTTCTGTTAATGACTTATCATTAAACTATAAGTAAATCATGCTATCCGGACTATCTGATAATAAGATCATTGGTTGAGTAGTCTGACCCGGATCTGATCCACATTAATGTGTTTTGGAATATTGTTTTTGCTGGTAATGTTTGTTTGTTTGGCACTCTGCTTTTTCTTCCAAGTTCTCCCTAAGGCACATCTGTGCATCTGTGCAGCTCAACCTTCACACTTGTCCCTCAGAAGATGTTGAGGTAAGTTCCCCGACAGTGACGCGCAGCGTGGGTGGAGCTGTGCGCTCAGACGCGCCCGAGCAGCTCTTTGCTGTGTGATCGCACACATGAGGATGGAAAAACCCTCTCAGTGGGTCTGATTTTATGAATAATATATTTATTTCACCAAGAAGGGAATTATCCAACCCCCACCCTTCCCTCCTTGTAAATTTATGTTTTGTTGTTTTTGTTTTTTTTGTGTGTTTTTTTGCTTGTTTGTTTGTTTTCAGGGGGAAAAAAATGCTCAAATCAGGCACAAATATTTTTGCTTTTAAGCCATTTTTAATTGATAATTCTTCAGTATTTCGAAGAGGACGCCTGCTGATTTTCTGGGAGGAAACAAGGCGCAGTGCATAACTTACTTCATTGACTTATAATGATTCAAAATGAGACTTTCTAACTGGAGCGACGCGATCGGCTATGGGATCTATTTTACCGACGACTCCAACGCGTCTGTGTGGAATCAAACGAGCTGTAAGAACTTCAGTGTCGACTCGCAGATCGTCGGAGTGGGACTTTTTCTGTCCGTGTTTATTTTGGCGGCGATCGTTGGCAACATTCTGGTGATCCTCTCCGTGGTCTGCAACAAACACCTGCAGACTGTCACCAACTTCTTCATCGTGAATTTGGCCATAGCCGACCTGCTGCTCGGCGTCATCGTGCTGCCTTTCTCCGCGTCCTTGGAGGTTCTGGGCTGCTGGGTGTTCGGTCGTGTTTTCTGTAACATCTGGGCAGCGGTGGACGTTCTGTGCTGCACAGCGTCCATCCTCAGCCTCTGCATCATCTCCATCGACCGCTACATCGGGGTCAGACACTGCCTGAAATACCCCAGCATCATGACCGAGAGGAAAGCGGCAGCGATTTTAGTGCTGGTGTGGCTTCTGTCCACGATCATCTCCGTGGGGCCGCTGCTCGGGTGGAAGGAACCCCCGCCTGTGGACGACAGCATCTGTCGGATCACGGAGGAGCCCGGATATGCGATCTTCTCCTCCCTTTTCTCCTTCTATCTCCCGCTCCTCGTCATTCTCTTCATGTATTTTCGGGTCTACGTGGTTGCCCGCAGAACTACTAAGAGTTTGGAAGCGGGCGTCAAACGAGAGAGAAGTAAGTCCGTGGAAGTGGTTCTGCGGATCCACTGCCGCAACGCGCCGGACGAAGCGCGTGCGTCCAGCTCCAAAAGCAACAAAACGCACCCGTTCAGAAGTTCACTTTCTGTGCGTTTAATGAAGTTCTCCAGAGAGAAAAAAGCTGCTAAAACCCTCGCCGTCGTTGTGGGGATGTTCATCCTGTGCTGGTTGCCCTTTTTCTTCTTTCTGCCGATGGGTATGTGTTTTATTTCATTTTTATATTTGCTGTAAATCAGTTGAAAATGTGCATGTAGGGGAGACCGGTACAGCTGTAACACGAGTCAGCAGGGAGAGCTGCTCCACCAACCATCTGTAAGACAGCCCAGAGCACGATATACATGTATGGAACATGAAATATGACAAATATGAACAACGGCATCATGAAATAAAAGCAACAAAATTACATAAATTATTAACAGCCAAGTTAAATAGGATTATATCACTAAAGTAAGACCCTTTGGCTGCTCCCTTATTGTTTTTTTTTTGTTTTTTTCTTTTTTCAGGCAACGTGTAAGATTACATGTAAATATGCAGTGACTTTTCTAAGTAAAATTGTAACTTTAAGTGTAGGTATGTTTTTAAGCAAATTGTAAATCTTGTTGCACACAATGGAGACACTCAGCTCATACTAACATTAGCCAGTAATCATTACGTCATGTTACACCAGCAAGTTTTCATACTAACAATCCATTAGCCACACACACACACACACACACACACACACACACACACACACACACACACACACACACACACACACACACACACACAACACACACACACAGTGGCTTGCAAAAGTTCAGTTCATGCAGACAGGCCTTGGTATTTTCACACATTTTAATTTGATATGGTATTCAAATACAAAAAGTAAATCAGGTTTCTCAATATAAAAAAAAATTCTATAATTATCTTCCTTAGACTCAAACTGCAAACAAATCTCTACAACCTGATATAAATTAATTAAAACTATAAAAGCCAGGATGATGGGTTGCATAAGTAATCAGCTCCTTTGGTATAATACCTGTAAATAATCAGTTTAATTGCCAGTTTTCCGAGTCACTGAATATGTCTTGAACATCAATTATGAAGAAATACAAACAATATGGCACTCTATGGTAAATCTGTGTGGAGTAGACAGTTCTCAAAAACTGAGTGACTGTGCAAGAAGGAGAAGAGTGAGGAAGCCACCAAGACACCCAGACAACCCAGAAAAAGTTTAGGCTTCTGTGGCTGTGATTGGAGAAATTGTGCACTGTGCAAATTCCACGCTTTGTATCTCCAGTTGTATAGCTTCATGATGAAGTGGTATAGATGAGGGTCTTCTTTCACTAAAGCATCAAATCTAGGCTTGCATCTCAGATGTACCTTCTGGCAAATTGTAAGTGAACTTTCAGATCTTTTTAAGAAAATCCTCCTCTGCTCCACTTCATTATGAATCTGTATAACTGGGGATATAAAATCCAAAACTTGCACTGTGCAAACCAATAACTTCTTCTGGGTTGTCTTGGTGTCTTGGTGGCTTTACTCACTCTTCTCCTTCTTGCACAGTCACTCAGTTTTTGAGAAGTGTCTACTCCACACAGATTTACCATAGATTTACCATACCCATACTGTTTTTTGTTTTTTTTTTTTAGAAATGATGTAAATAAACTCCAAGACATATTCAGTGACTTGGAAATGTTCCTGCATCCATCCCGTGACTCATCTGAAGAAAACTGTCAATAAAACTAATTATTTACAGGTATTATACCAAAGGGGCCCATTACTTATGCAACCCATCATCTTGGCTTTATATTTTTAATAAATTTATATCGGGTTGTAGATATTTACTTTCAGTTTGAGTTTAAGGAAGATAATTTTATTTATTTATTTATTTATTTATTTATTTTATATTGAGAAGCCTGGTTTACTTTTTGTATTTGAAATGCCATAAACAAATTAAAATATGTGAAATACCAAGGGGCTGAACAGTGGCGGTCCTAGAGTGATTTACTCCCCGGGCGAAACCCTCTGCGTGCCCCCCCCCCCCCCCCCGCACACACTAACATGGCCACCACCTCCGCCCAGAACTTCGTCCAGAACACCCACAATCCCACAAATTAACTCACAGCAGCTATTTTCAAGAACAAATTTCCGGTTTTAATGACTACTGCAATAACAAACACAAAGAAATTGGCACAGTCTAATGTGTCATCATCCATGGACTTATCTGCAATGATCATCTGAAAAGTTTGCAGGAGGGCATCATAATTGTTTGCCCCACTGCTCACTATCCGTGATGTGAAATTCCATCGAGTAGGAGCATTTCTGGGCAACCTTGAGCAGCCTGCAGACTCAAGAAAAGACATCCTCTTTGTGGATTTTGAGAAAAATGTGGCAAACAGAGAGTGATGCAAAAAACATTCTGCACTCAGATAAGCATTTAGCCCCCTGAGACAGAACCAGATTCAGTCTGTGTGCATAGCAATGCACAAACATTGCACTGGGGGCTATTGCTTTAACTTTGGCCTGCAAACCATTGAGAGCTGAAGCCATGACAGCAGCCATGGCTTCTTCGTAAGGAAGACTATCAAATGGCTTCGCCAAAATCCGATCCACAACATTCAAATTGTCTGCCATTATGTGCAGCTTGCAACCTAGCTAGCTCGCTAGCTGGGACTGGCGCGAGACTAGTGTGAAGTGTGTCCGCCTGTGAGTGCTTTGTGACGGTGGAGGACCTCAGCAGCACCCGCTGCTCGATAGGGACAGAAACTGCGATAGAAGTCAGAAAGAGTGATAGAAGAGAAGTCAGTCTCCAAACACAAGCAGCTACAAAAAAACCCACCAGAAATAGAAACTCGATTTGTCGCTAGTCGTTTTTAACAAAGAAAATGCCGCTAAGAGGATTAGGAAAGTCTCCGGTTCAACTCAGAAAAGAATGAAAATGCTCCCACGGATGTTTACACCAAAAGATCGCTGATTCGCTCATTTCGCTGTCAATCAAAAAGGGATTCAGCCTCAGGCAGATCATCCAATCATCATGCAGCAGCTGAGCGTCCGGGCCGGCCGAGGCCAGCCCACTACCCCATAGACCCCCAGACACTTTGAGCGTCCGATGGGCAGGACAAAGCCCAGCATTTATCCAGTGACTCGTCTCGTTTCGCTGAATGCTTTGTGTTGCTATTAAAGTCTGTGGACCGTTTGCGGGAATGAGTGAGGGGAAAGCCGCATCGTTACCAGTGATAAGAAGCTGATTCTGAACAAAGGTTGAGCGCGTTGTAACCACGAACCCCCCCGTCAGGACAACCCCCCCCACCCCGTTTTTTTTTTTTTGACCTTTTTTTTTTCCCCGCACGGTCGTGCCCCCCCCCCCGCGATCCCGGCCCACCTCCAGGACTGCCCCTGGGGCTGAATACGTTTACAAGCCACTGTATATAAAATGTCACTTAACCCATTGCTCTCCAGTGGATTTGGGGCTCTGATAGACAGATGACATCACACTTCCACTGGCAACATAAAGAGCCGCTATCAGCAGAGCGAATTTCTCTATTGCAAAACATATACGTGCCCTGGGGGAGCCTGATTTGAGTGGGTTTTGCAGAGATCTGAACACAAATGTGGCTAGAATCTGGCTAGCTCGGGAATCATGTCTTCACACTTCCTCACTACATTCGTGCGCTAACAGCATCCTCTCCACTTTGGTGGCATTCACTGCAACTGCAACAGCGAGGACAGCAAATAACCTTCTTTTTCTGTAGCACCTTCTCACCAAGAGAATCCACAGAGTGTGCTCTGACATCCAGATAAAAATGCACACAGGCAATTTGTCTTTTTCTTCAGTTTGGCCTTGGCTTTATGAACTGCTGTGCTTTATGTTTCTGTGTTGGCAATTGTTCTCTCTCCCCTTGTGCTGTATTCACACCTCGCACTGGAGCTTTGGCCAATCAAAAGCCTGACGCATTGGACAACCACAGGATATGAGCACATGAGTATTATAGAAGTAACAAAAGTACATGACAAAATAGTTAACAAATGTGAAAGAAAGCTGTCTGATGTCCACTCAAAGTTTTGAGCACACACAAAGCTTTCCACTGAACTTGCATTGTTACATCAACAGAGAAGGAATGCATTTAACAAATGAGAAAAGGCCTTGTACAAAAAAATGGGCATGAATGAATATCATAATTTCGTGTTACTCTTATGTGTCCTTAATCTGTCATAGTGTGACAGACATTTCAGAGTATACACACAAAGGTGTCAAGAGTTTTGGGCCCTGGTGCTTCCAGTCTTATGGCGTGGCTGTGGCAGCTGCACAGTAAACTTTGCAGAGTAAAATTTACTCTGCTGGGATAACATTTGGTCCCAGTCCAAATACATATAAATATACTCTATCACAGTGCTAAATCAACTCTTATTATAGTAGAAACACTTGATTTGACAAGATGGTAGAGCTGATTTCACTCTGTAATAGAGTGTATTTTAGACACCAGGATTTTATGACACCAGGACGATGCAGTTAACTTAAAAATACATGCCACGGAGTGTTTCTGAACTGTAGTAACAAGTATTGGAACAGGGTTTTTCACACATTTGAATTTGTTTATGCCATTTCAAATACAAATAAATAAATAAATCTAAAGTTATCTTCCTTAAACTCAAACTTAAAGCAAATGTCTACAACTTGATATGACTTAATTAAAAATATAAAATACCACTTCCTGATGAAGTGGTGTAGAGGAGGATTTTCTTAAAAAGAAGACACAAACATTTAGCTACAATTTGCCAGAACGTACATCTGAGATGCAAGCCTAGATTTGTTTTGAAGAAAGAAACTTTTGTATTTCTTCATAATTGATGTAAATAAAGTCAAAGACATATTCAGTGACTTAGAAATGTTCATTTCCATACCCTGACTTGTCTGAAGAAAACAGGCAATAAAACTGATTATTATTTACAGGTATCATCAAGTTTTAGAGATTTGCTTTTAGTTTGAGTTTGAGGAAAATAATTTTAGACATTTTTATTCTTTATATTTTTTGTATTTCTTGTATTTGCAATGGCATAAAGAAATTAAAATGTGTGAAATACCAAGTGTTCCAATACCTTTGGAGGGCATTGTATCTGAACGTTATGAGTGCAAAATGAATGTGGTATTATTACAATTTTTCTTTAAGAATGCTTAATTTTCACTGTTGCTGCACTTTGCGTGAAATCATAGTCATATCATATATCATATTGATATGACAATATTGAGGCCCCCTTCACACATAACACGAAAGCTGCAGAAATGGGAAGAAAATCTGCGAATCAAACATGAAATGGGGAACCACAAAACATTCCACCTGCTGTCATGAAGGATGCATGGACACAAAGGTGTGCATGACACACCGGCGATGGTTTCGTGTACACTCCTGCGCGCACATGAACACAGTGCGAGCAGCTGTAACATGTTGCACCACATCGCGCCTCTGCTGTGGAAGAAAAAATAAATAAAAACCACACACCATAAAAACACCGCATTTTATTGAATCTCTCAAGTGGACAACCGCATGTTCTCCTTGAATTGCTGGCTGTCTGAGTGGTGTCCAAAAAAATGAGGTGCACTGTAGCCAGGCTGACAAAGAGTCAGAGCTCTATTGGGCCGAGTATTCCTTTAACTAGTAATGACTTCATGACTTTCTTTGCAAATAAAATTTTAACTATTAGAGAAAAAATTATTCATAACCATCCCAAAGACATATCTTTATGTTCGGCTGCTTTCAGTAATGCTGGTATTTGGTTAGACTCTTTCTCTCCGATTGTTCTGTCTGAGTTATTTTCATTAGTCACTTCCTCCAAACCATCAACATGTCTATTAGACCCCATTCCTACCAGGCTGCTCAAGGAAGCCCTACCATTAATTAATGCTTCGATCTTAAATATGATCAATCTATCTTTGTTAGTTGGCTATGTACCACAGGCTTTTAAGGTGGCAGTAATTAAACCATTACTTAAAAAGCCATCACTTGACCCAGCTATCTTAGCTAATTATAGGCCAATCTTCAACCTTCCTTTTCTCTCAAAAATTCTTGAAAGGGTAGTTGTAAAACAGCTAACTGATCATCTGCAGAGGAATGGTCTATTTAAAGAGTTTCAGTCAGGTTTCAGAATTCATCATAGTACAGAAACAGCATTAGTGAAGGTTACAAATGATCTTCTTATGGCCTCAGACAGTGGACCCATCTCTGTGCTCATCCTGTTAGACCTCAGTGCAGCTTTTGATACTGTTGACCATAAAATTTTATTACAGATATTAGAGCATGCCATAGGTATTAAAGGCACTGCGCTGCAGTGGTTTGAATCATATTTATCTAATAGATTACAGTTTGTTCATGTAAATGGGGAGTCTTCTTCACGGACTAAGGTTAATTATGGAGTTCCACAAGGTTCTGTGCTAGGACCGATTTTATTCACTTTATACATGCTTCCCTTAGGCAGTATTATTAGAAAGCTTTGCTTAAATTTTCATTGTTACGCAGATGATACCCAGCTTTATCTATCCATGAAGCCAGAGGACACACACCAATTAGCTAAACTGCAGGAATGTCTTTCAGACATAAAGATATGGATGACCTCTAATTTCCTGCTTTTAAATTCAGATAAAACTGAAGTTATTGTACTTGGCCCCACAAATCTTAGAAACATGGTGTCTAACCAGATCCTTACTCTGGATGGCATTACCCTGACCTCCAGTAATAATGTGAGAAATCTTGGAGTCATTTTTGATCAGGTTATGTCCTTCAATGCGCATATTAAGCAAATATGTAGGACTGCTTTTTTGCATTTGCGCAATATCTCTAAAATTAGAAAGGTCTTGTCTCAGAGTAATGCTGAAAAGCTAATTCATGCATTTATTTCTTCTAGGCTGGACTATTGTAATTCATTATTATCAGGTTGTCCTAAAAGTTCCCTGAAAAGCCTTCAGTTAATTCAAAATGCTGCAGCTAGAGTACTGACAGGTACTAGAAGGAGAGAGCATATTTCACCCATATTGGCTTCTCTTCATTGGCTCCCTGTTAATTCCAGAATAGAATTTAAAATTCTTCTTCTTACTTATAAGGTTTTGAATAATCATGTCCCATCTTATCTTAGGGACCTCATAGTACCATATCACCCCAATAGAGCGCTTAGCTCTCAGACTGCAGGCTTACTTGTAGTTCCTAGGGTTTTTAAGAGTAGAATGGGAGGCAGAGCCTTCAGCTTTCAGGCTCCTTTCCTGTGGAACCAGTCCCAATTTGGATCAGGGAGACAGACACCCTCTCTACTTTTAAGATTAGGCTTAAAACTTTCCTTTTTGCTAAAGCTTATAGTTAGGGCTGGATCAGGTGACCCTAAGCCATCCCTTAGTTATGCTGCTATAGACTTAGACTGCTGGGGGGTTCCCATGATGCACTGAGTGTTTCTTTCTCTTTTTGCTCTGTATGCACCACTCTGCATTTAATCATTAGAGATTGAGTTCTGCTCCCCTCCACAGCATGTCTTTTTCCTGGTTCTCTCCATCAGCCCCAACCAGTCCCAGCAGAAGACTGCCCCTCCCTGAACCTGGTTCTGCTGGAGGTTTCTTCCTGTTAAAAGGGAATTTTTCCTTCCCACTGTTGCCAAGTGCTTGCTCACAGGGGGTCGTTTTGACCGTTGGGGTTTTTCCGTAATTATTGTATGGCCTTGCCTTAGAATATAAGGCGCCTTGGGGCAACTGTTTGTTGTGATTTGGCGCTATATAAATAAAATTGATTGATTGATTGATTAATTGATTGATTGATTGATTGATTGATTGATTGATTGAAAACATGGTATGTGTTCCCCAGCTGTGACATCCAGGAGCAGAGATCTCAATAGCAGCTGCTGTTGGCAGCCAGTCATGCCCCCTTATTCGTTCAGTGCCTAGACCAATGTGTCACTCCATTCTGTGTTATGTGATCAGTCATTCCATCCATCCATCCATCCATCCATGCATCCATCCATCCATCCACTCACCCATCCATTTTCTTCCGCTTTATCCGGAGTCGGGTTGCGGGGACGGCAGCTCAAGCAAATCCGCCCAGACCTCCCGATCCACACATACCTCCCCCAGCAAATCTGGGGGAACCCCAAGGCATTCCCAATTCAGCCGAGAGACATAGTCCCTCTCCAGCATGTCCTGGGTCTTCCCCGGGGCCTCCTCCCGATGGGATGTGCCCGGAACACCTCTCCAGCGAGGCGTCCAGGGGGCATCTAGAAAAGATGCTCAAGCCACCTCAGCTGGCTCCTTTCGATATGGAGGAGCAGCGGCTCGACTTTGAGCTCCTCCCGAGTGACTGGGCTCCTCACCCTATCTATAAGGGAGCGCCCAGCCACCCTGCGGAGGAAACTCATCTCGGCCGCTTGTACTCGCGATCTCATTCTTTCGGTCATGAGCCAAATCTCATGACCATAGGTGAGGGTCGGAATGTAGATTGATCAGTAAATCCAGAGCTTTGCTCCCCTACTCAGCTCTCTCTTCACCATGACGGTCCGATACAGCGACCGCATCACTGCAGATGCTGCACTGATCCATCTGTCGATCTAATGCTCCATCCGCCCCTCACTCGTGAACAAGACCCCGAGATACTTAAACTCCTCCACTTGAGGCAAGGACACTCCACTGACCTGAAGAGGGCAAGGCACCTTTTTCCGGTCGAGAACCATGGCCTCAGATTTGGAGGTGCTGATTTTCATCCCGGATGCCTCACACTCGGCTGCAAACCACCCCAGTGCACACTGAAGGTCCTGATTTGACGAAGCCAACAGAACCACATCGTCCACCAACAGCAGAGATGAGATTCTGTGGTTCCCAAACCATTCCCCCTCTACACCCTGGCTGTGCCTAGAAATTCTGTCCATAAAGATAATGAACAGAACCGGTGACAAAGGGCAGCCCTGGCGGAGGCCAACGTGCACTGGAAACAGGTTTGACTTACTACCGGCAATGCAAACCAAGCTCCTGCTGTGGTCGTACAGGGACTGGATAGCCTTTAGCAAAGGATCCCAGGCCCCATACAACCGGAGCACCCCCCACAGGGTGCCCCGATGGACATGGTCGAATGTCTTCTCCAGATCCAGTGGACTGGTTGGATGAATTCCCATGATCCCTCGAGCACCCGATGGAGTGTGTAGAGCCTGTCCAGTGTGCCGCGACCAGGACGAAAACCACACTGCTCCTCCTGAATCCGAGATTCGACTATCGGTCAAATTCTCCTCTCCAGTACTCTGGAATAGACCTTACCGGGGAGGCTGAGGAGTGTGATCCACCTGTAGTTGCAACACACCCTCCGGTCCCCCTTCTTAAACAGAGGGACCACCACCCCGGTCTGCCAATCCAGAGGCACTGTCCCCGACTGCCACGCAATGTTGCAGAGGCGTGTCAACCAAGACAGTCCCACAACATCCAGAGACTTAAGGTACTCAGGACGGATTTCATCCACCTCAGTAGCCTTGCTACCGAGGAGCGTTCTAACCACCTCGGTGACTTCAGCCTGGGTAATGGACGAGTCCGCCTCTGAATCCCCAGTCTCTGCTTCCTCTTCGGAAGACGTGATGATGGGATTGAGGAGATCCTCGAAGTATTCCTTCCACCGCCCGACAACATCCCCAGTCACAGTCAACAGCTCCCCACCCGCACCGTAGACAGTGCTGGTGGAGAGCTGCTTCCGCCTCCTGAGGCGTCGGACCGTTTGCCAGATTTCTTCGAGGCTGACCGATAGTCCTCCTCCATGGCCTCCCCGAACTCCTCCCAGACCTGGGTTTTTGCCTCTGCAACCACACGGGCTGCAGCATGCTTGGCCTGCCGGTACCTGTCAGCTGCCTCCGGGGTCCCACTTACCAACAAAGACAAGTAGGACTCCTTCTTCAGCTTGACGGCATCCCTTACTTCTGGCGTCCACCACCAGGTTCAGGGATTGCCGCCGCGACAGGCATCAGAGACCTTGTGACCGCAGCTACGAGCAGCTGCATCGACAATGGAGGTGGAGAACATGGTCCACTCAGACTCCATGCCACCACCCTCCCCCGGGATCTGGGCGAAGCGCTCCCAGAGGTGGGAGTTGAAGACCTCGCTGACACAGGGTTCCGCCAGTTGTTCCCAGCAGACCCTCATGATACGTTTGGGCCTGCCAGGTCTGACCGGCTTCCTCCCCTCCCAGCGGATTCAACTCACCACCAGGTGGTGATTGGTCGACAGCTCAGCCCCTCTCTTCGCCCAAGTGTCCGAGACACATGGCCGAAGGTCAGATGATACGACTGCAAAGTCGATCATCGACCTCCAGCTCAGTGTGTCGTGGTGCCACGTGCACATATGGACACCCTTGTGCTTGAACGTGGTGTTTGTGATGGACAAACTGTGACTGGCACAGAAGTCCAACAAGTGAACACCACTCGGGTTCAGATCAGGGAGGCCGTGCTTCCCGATCACCCCCCTCCAGGTCTCACTGTCGCCACCCACGTGGGCGTTGATATCCCCCAGGAGAACAATGGAGTCCCCAGTCGGAGCAATATCTAGTACCCCTCCCAGGGACTCCAAGAAGGTCAGGTACTCTGCACTGCCACTCGGCCCGTAGGCTGAGACAACAGTGAGAGACCTGTCCCCGACCTGAAGGCATAGGGACGCGACCCTCTCATTCACCGGAGTGAACTCCAACACATGGCGACTGAGCTGGGGAGCAATAAGCAATGCTACCCCAGCTCTCTGTCTCTCCCCGTGGGCAACGCCAGAAAAGTGGAGCGTCTAGCCCCTCTCAAGGAGTCGTGTACCAGACCCCAATCTGTGCGCGGAGGTGAGCCTGACTATCTCTAGTTGGTATCTCTCAACCTCCCACACAATCTCAGGCTCCGTCCCCCCAGCAAGGTGACATTCCACATCCCAACAGCCAGGAGCTGTGAGTGTGGACCGGGCCACCGGGCAACCCGCCCTCTACTGCCACCTAATCCTCTCTGCACCCGACCCCCATGCCCCCCCCCCCCCGCAGGTGGTGAACCCACAGGAGGGCAGCCGGGCCCCGTGGGCTAAGGCCTGACCACCAGGCACTCGTGCGCGAGACCCAATACCAGGACTGGCTCCAGGGCGGGGCCCCAGCTCCGCCATACTGGGCGACGTCTCGGTCCTTGATTTTGTAATGGTCATGGGAGCTTCTGAACTGCCCTTAGTCTGACCCATCTGGTCATTTAATTCTCTTGCAAATGTTGTGCAAGATAAGGCTGATATGTAATGACTAAGTACTTGTACCATGATGTATTCCTATGATTTTTGGAAAGTAACTGTATTCTAAATACCCTCGAATAAAAAAGAACCTAAATATAGTTACTCAAAATGAGTACTCTGAATATGTATTCTAAATACATGTATTCCAAATACTCCCCAACACAGAGCTTAGGCATACATTTCTCAGTAAAATTTTAGATACAATGAAAGGTTGTCCTGGATATCTTTAAATATTCTGATGTATGAATAACATTTCTGTTTGTATTCCTTTAGGCAGTGGTGGGCACAGTTCAGATAATCCGATAACAGATAATTATCGAAGATAATGTTTTCATTATCGGATTAGCTTTTCAGATAAGTTTTAAAACCATTATCGGACCAATTATCTTCTGATAAATTTTGTTCCGATAACTTTCAGTCCAATAACATTTTTTTTTTGGTGGTGAAGTGAGTAAGGTTTAACAGTCAAAAAGGTTTGTAAAACGCTAAAATCATTCTTGGCTCCAGGCTGTCTGCAACAGTCAGGCTGAAGGAGCCCAGAAGGGGGAGGGCACATTCACTGTGCCTTCACTGCACGTGCGTCATTTCAGTGCTTCAGCAACAATTCATAGATTATTGCCTCGTTTCTGCTTAAAACTGCACTCCAGTCATCATCTATCTCAGCGACAGTTATCTGAAGCTTTTTGCTTTTTCCCTCAGCCCCAACCAGTCTCAGCAGAAGACTGCCCCTCCCTGAGCCTGGTTCTGCTGGAAGTTTCTTCCTGTTAAAAGGGAGTTTTTCCTTCCCACTGTTGCCAAGTGCTTGCTCACAGGGGGTCGTTTTGACCGTTGGGGTTTTTCATAATTATTGTATGGCCTTGCCTTACAATATGGAGCGCCTTGGGGCAACTGTTTGTTGTGATTTGGCGCTATATAAGAAAAAAGTTGATGGTTGATTGATATATATATATATATATATATATATATATATATATATATATATATATATATATATATATATATATCTATATATATCAATCAATCAATCAATCAATTTTTTTATATAGCGCCAAATCACAACAAACAGTTGCCCCAAGGCGCTTTATATTGTAAGGCAAGGCCATACAATAATTATGTAAAACCCCAACGGTCAAAACGACCCCCTGTGAGCAAGCACTTGGCTACAGTGGGAAGGAAAAACTCCCTTTTAACAGGAAGAAACCTCCAGCAGAACCAGGCTCAGGGAGGGGCAGTCTTCTGCTGGGACTGGTTGGGGCTGAGGGAGAGAACCAGGAAAAAGACATGCTGTGGAGGGGAGCAGAGATCGATCACTAATGATTAAATGCAGAGTGGTGCATACAGAGCAAAAAGAGAAAGAAACAGTGCATCATGGGAACCCCCCAGCAGTCTACGTCTATAGCAGCATAACTAAGGGATGGTTCAGGGTCACCTGATCCAGCCCTAACTATAAGCTTTAGCAAAAAGGAAAGTTTAAGCCTAATCTTAAAAGTAGAGAGGGTGTCTGTCTCCCTGATCTGAATTGGGAGCTGGTTCCACAGGAGAGGAGCCTGAAAGCTGAAGGCTCTGCCTCCCATTCTACTCTTACAAACCCTAGGAACTACAAGTAAGCCTGCAGTCTGAGAGCGAAGCGCTCTATTGGGGTGATATGGTACTACGAGGTCCCTAAGATAAGATGGGACCTGATTATTCAAAACCTTATAAGTAAGAAGAAGAATTTTAAATTCTATTCTAGAATTAACAGGAAGCCAATGAAGAGAGGCCAATATGGGTGAGATATGCTCTCTCCTTCTAGTCCCCGTTAGTACTCTAGCTGCAGCATTTTGAATTAACTGAAGGCTTTTTAGGAAACTTTTAGGACAACCTGATAATAATGAATTACAATAGTCCAGCCTAGAGGAAATAAATGCATGAATTAGTTTTTCAGCATCACTCTGAGACAAGACCTTTCTGATTTTAGAGATATTGCGTAAATGCAAAAAAGCAGTCCTACATATTTGTTTAATATGCGCTTTGAATGACATATCCTGATCAAAAATGACTCCAAGATTTCTCACAGTATTACTAGAGGTCAGGGTAATGCCATCCAGAGTAAGGATCTGGTTAGACACCATGTTTCTAAGATTTGTAGGGCCAAGTACAATAACTTCAGTTTTATCTGAGTTTAAAAGCAGGAAATTAGAGGCCATCCATGTCTTTATGTCTGTAAGACAATCCTGCAGTTTAGCTAATTGGTGTGTGTCCTCTGGCTTCATGGATAGATAAAGCTGGCTATCATCTGCGTAACAATGAAAATGTAAGCAATACCGTCTAATAATACTGCCTAAGGGAAGCATGTATAAAGTGAATAAAATTGGTCCTAGCACAGAACCTTGTGGAACTCCATAATTAACTTTAGTCTGTGAAGAAGATTCCCCATTTACATGAACAAATTGTAATCTATTAGACAAATATGATTCAAACCACCGCAGCGCAGTGCCTTTAATACCTATGGCATGCTCTAATCTCTGTAATAAAATTTTATGGTAAACAGTATCAAAAGCAGCACTGAGGTCTAACAGAACAAGCACAGAGATGAGTCCACTGTCCGAGGCCATAAGAAGATCATTTGTAACCTTCACTAATGCTGTTTCTGTACTATGATGAATTCTAAAACCTGACTGAAACTCTTCAAATAGACCATTCCTCTGCAGATGATCAGTTAGCTGTTTTACAACTACCCTTTCAAGAATTTTTGAGAGAAAAGGAAGGTTGGAGATTGGCCTATAATTAGCTAAGATAGCTGGGTCAAGTGATGGCTTTTTAAGCCTGTGGTACATAGCCAACTAACAAAGATAGATTGATCATATTTAAGATCGAAGCATTAAATAATGGTAGGGCTTCCTTGAGCAGCCTGGTAGGAATGGGGTCTAATAAACATGTTGATGGTTTGGATGAAGTAACTAATGAAAATAACTCAGACAGAACAATCGGAGAGAAAGAGTCTAACCAAATACCGGCATCACTGAAAGCAGCCAGTTGCAGCTGTCATCACGTTCGGGTGCATTTGTTTTCAAATTGTAATATTTTTTACATTTATTTTTGTTTATATATTAACAATCTAATGATTATTATATACAATTTTAGAGAAAGAGACAAAAAGAAATAGATCACTGTGCCAAGGAGGGAATCTCTTTTGGGTCAGTGACCCTATGGCCTTGTTTAGAGAAGTGTTTCATAAATGTTAAAACATTCATATATTGCAGTTTAGTTAAAAAATAAATTGAATTTTGTCTCTTATTGTTTTTGTCTATAAGCACATGCAATATCAATATCAGTGCTCAGATGACAGTAGCTTCTGGGAAAGGTGCAAGTTGCAATAAACTGTGATGCCAAGTGCTAAGGATACATGCTATCCAGTCACAGCAGATGAAACTTTTTTACTACTGAGCAAACATCATTGTTAGACTTTTTAGGTTCAATGATTCCACGGCATGTAGATGTTATGGCGTCAGTGGACCCCATGGCCTGCACCAGTGTTGCCAGATGTACGATAATTATCGTATTTGTACGATAGTTTTGCCCTCTGTACGATGTACGATCAATAATGGGAAAAAAATCCAAAATGTACGATAAGTTCAGTTGGTTGCCCAAACACGCATCTCTCTCTGACACCCAAGAATCATTTTGCAGGCGTTGCACTCAGGCGGCATCAAAGACACACCACACACAGGGCTGCTGCTAGCTTTGGCCGGCCCGGAACAAAGTCATTTGAAAGCCCACCCCCTCTCCATACAAAGTAATGCGTTCCCAATTCTCGGCCCTGCCCCTCCCTCCCTGGGCCCGAGACAACTGACCTGTAATGTAGACTGTTTTGGCTGCACATGCGCACATACGTAGCTTAGCCCACCCCCGTCACCATCACTACACACACACACACAACTTTTGAGCCTAGCAGCTAGTCTGGTAATTAACACGTTTGTGTCCCTTCACAGAAAAAAATCTTTCTAGTCTAGTAGTGCATTTGCTTGTGCATTAGTGTTCTTTTTGTGCAATAGTTTTCCCATTACTATAGGGATATTGTGAATTACTGTTTAAAAATATGACATAAAATTCTTTGGAAATAAAAAAAAAACGCTAAAATAGCTACGTTGTATGCGTTTTGTTTGTGTACGATAATTTCTCCCAAAATATGATAATTTTGAGGTTTTGGTATGATAGTTGCATATTTCCTATCTGGCAACACTGGTTTGCACTCTCTGAGTGCTTCTAGTTTTCAATGGGAGCTGCTATGAGCTACGCTCGCTTCCTGATAGTGAAGTTTGCTCTTTAACGTCTTTATTATTGTTCTTTACAACACTGTTTTCCTCTTTGTTCCAGACTAATATATATAATATGTCTGAAATTCGGATTGCGTTTATTAAATTCCACGCAGATTAAACGTAGTGTTGGGTATTTTCTCCTCCAAACATTTTTAAAACCTTTAACAAGACAAACAGAGTCAAGAAACACCAGTGAGACAGAAAGTCAAATATTACGCGCGGAGTGCGGCCAGGCTGTACACCAAGGCTACACTAAAGTCTGGCCTGCTTTTCCGCTCTTTTTATTAAGAGACGCCCTCATCACATAAACAAGAAACTTGTCCTAAGGGTGGGGGTAATGACGCAAGACAAGTTTCTTCCCATAACATAAACGCATACGTCAAGTGCAGCTGTAAGGAAGAACACTTCAGGTCAGCACATCTCGTTCGTCTGTTGCAGTTATCAGCTGTTTTGCATCTGCCTGGAACACTAAGCATCACAATCAGTCAAAATTCAACCTTCAGTTCTTTTACTCCCAGTCGTTAGCGGCTACGAAAACAAAGTTATGTTATAACAATAAGTACATCCAGTCCTTCATTCCCAGTTCAGATTGACCCCAGAGTGCTAAAACAAAATTGAATTCTCAGGATTGCATTAAGACAGGTGCAAAACAGCACATCTCCGTTCTCATGAGAAAGAAGACAAAGCTAAAACAAGGTTGAATACACGTACGTTCTCAGGGTGAAGTGCAAAACAGCACAACACCGTTCTCATGAGAAAGAAGACAAATGTACAAACGTTTAACAGTGATAACATATATACAAAATCTTTAACATTCCCCTCCTGTTTATCGCCTGTTAAACATACAGTAGGCATCACTCAGCTTAGCACTTCTTTTTGAGATTTTCACTAAGAGGTTCATCATGGTATGTTTTCTCTATAGGCTTACACCCCAGAGGTGATGTCATCATTGTCACCATCATCGGTGTCTGGGTCATCATACTTCCATTGGTCTGGGTACAGGTCAGGAGAGCCATCGTCCTCCTTGTCGTCATCTGTCCCCAGAAGTGGATATGATGCTGGACCCCCTCCTGGTCCTGGACTTATTGCTGTGGTTATCATTCTATTTACAAGGCCTCGGAGACATGGAATACAACAACATCCACACAATGTTAGAATTGCAGCAAATACTGCTATAGACACTAATAGTGAAGAAATCAAAGACCTCCATTTTCCCATCCCTTCCAGCCACCAATCCCAGCCTTCGGTGTTTACTCCACTGTGCTCTTTCATCTTCCTGTTCAACGTCCTCAGCCCGTCAATGGCTTGAGTGAGACTGCCGTCTGCAGCCGTGTTGTTGGGAATGAATGTGCAGCATTGTTCTCCGAACATGGCACAAACACCTCCTTTCTCTGCCAACAACATATCCAGAGCAATACGATTCTGGAAGGCCATAAGGGACGTGGCTTCTAACTGTGAATGGACAGCCTTAAATCCTTCCTCAGTCCAATTTCCTAATTTCTGTACATTGTAGTGGATGTAGTTTATTCTGTCCACGTTTTTATTAATTGAGCACCACCAACAGATGGAAGATTCGAATCCAGCTGCTATTTGATTAACCAGTTTATACTCGTCAGGCACTCCCCTGGGGACTCCTATTGCGTCAATATATGTTGGATTTCCCACTCCTTTCCAATCTCTTTTCACTCTATGTCTGGCTATGCCTTTCTGCCAATCTTCAGGAATAAGAGAGGCTGCATATGTCGTAACGTCTTCAGGGGTCATGGGTATGGCTTCAACTGGTAACAATAATGATATTAAGGCACAATAACCTGACACATTCCGTGGCAGTCTGTCAAAGATTCTGTTATCCCCACACCACCACCATACGTCACTCCTCCCGACAGGTTTGAATGTGGGAGTACTATGGACCACATTCTTACACCAGGCGGTGTGGTTAAGCTACCCAAGTCTTACTTGTCCCTGTCAAGTGTACACATGTATGGTTAGCATGCCCAACTTTGGTTGAGAATAAAGGTTTGATCTTAGTCAATTTGGTCACTGGATAGATCTTGTCCCACTTAAAACATTTGTTGTTTGCCGCAATGTATGTCTGTGTCATAGCAGTCAGTAGACAGTCTTTGGGTAATGCTGCCGGTATTACCTGTAATATAGGTCTGGGTCCCATACACACAACACAGTCCTTCTTTGCTGCTAGTCCTGCTTGTTCTGCCATTAAAAGCCAATTGTTATTTGTCCACTAATTCCTGTAGTTACTAGGAACCAGTCATCTGCCTTCATGTCTTTTGTGCCTTGTACAGACACCCCCTTTGACGTACTTAATTCGGTCAATATTGGTTGCTGTACTCTATCTGTTTCACAGAGGAAGAAATGGAAATACGGATCTTTCCCTTGTTTGTATACCCAAAGGAGGAACAACCAACAGTCTCCCTCTATATCAGGTGGGAATATGGTTCCTTTTTCTGTGGTATTCACCACTATAGACAGCTTATCATCTGTTTGATACATTTTGAGACTTTGACTCTGGTACTTAGCCCACTCGGTTTGTGCCCATCTTGGTGTCCATCTACTCCATTCATCGGCTACCAACGTTTCCCATCTCCTATCTTGTTGATCGTTGGTCATATACCATGAGAAACTATTTCCGTAATTAGTCCCTCTGTCACCATCCGGCATTCCATGGGTAAGAGCACTATATGGTACAGAGATGATCACAGAAGTATTTCTAGGAATGCAGGCCTGTACACCAAATCGGTATGCATTATTCCCATCACAGCTATGTACTGTGGCATTGATTATCGGACTGGGGTCTTTGTTACTTCTTTTTGGTCTCTGCAATCTGCGGATGTGATCCTTATTATCATGTCCCGTGCTCATGGCTTTTAATAATAATCCCAATTCAAAAAAGAAAAGTAGCATAACAAGGACTGTCCATGGGGTCCAGAAACCCCCTTTCTTTTTATCTTTTTCTTTCGCCATTTCTGCACACTACAGTACACCTATGTTCAGAACAGTGGCTTCTTAATGTCTTCTGCTAGCTTTCGTGTCTAACCTGGATCTTAACACCAAGCTCACACACTATTACTAGTCTTGTCCTACTGTTCTTACTGTTTGTCTGTGTCTGCAGAAATGACTTTCTTACAGTGAGTTAAATGAATCCATGTACTTCTTTCCCCAATTTTCAAAGCTGTGGGTGTTGTGAGTAGTACTTGATAGGGCCCTTCCCATTTAGGTGAATGCCAGTGTTTTCTCTTGATGCTTCTTATCAACACCCAGTCTCCAGGTACCACTTTAGGGTCCTCCTGTGGAGAAATGGGATCATCAGTGTTTGGAACTCTCCCTCGTTGTCCTTCTAACATTTTTCTCATGTAATCCGCCAAATTGGCTTCCTCAGGTACATCCCAAATTTGTCCATAATATGGCAATCGATATTTTCTGCCAAACAATGTTTCATACGGTGTCAACCCCATGGTACTAGTTATGTTTATATACATTTTTACCAAATCTACACAATGTGTCCATGGTCTGCCTGTTTCCTCCATTGTCTTTCTAAGTCTGTTTTTTACTGTTCCATTCATCCTTTCCACTAATCCGGCGCTTTGTGGATGATAAGCACAATGATTTTTGAGATTAACCTGTAGTGCTTCTCCTACGTATTGCACTATTGCATTAACAAAATGCGCTCCGTTATCTGAATAGACTGTTTCTGGTATTCCAAATCGTGGGATGATGTCTTTGCATAATGCTTTAGCCACTGTAAGTGAATCTGCATGTTTTGTAGGGAACAATTCTACCCATTTTGAGAAGGCATCAATTATGACTAAACAAAATTCCTTCCCTTCATGTTTACTCAGCTGTATATAATCCATATGAATCACTTGAAAGGGATATTGTGGTGTTGGAAATTTACCTCTTTGGGGTCTCAAATTGCCTTGTGAGTTGTGTTTTGCACATATCATGCATGCTCTACAATGCTGTTTTGCATATGCATCGAACCCATAAAGACAAAAAATAGATTGCAATTGCGATATCATACCCCCTGATGAGACATGCATCACGCCATGGCTCATAATAGCTGCCCATTTAAACATATTTTTTGGCAATATGGGTTTCTTTTGTGGTCATACGTACAAGTCATTTGCATACGTAGCGCCTTTAGCCATCCACATTTGTTTTCTCTGTCTGTTGCCTGCTGTTGCATGTCAGCAAGCAGTGTACGACCTATATACAAATCTGGAGTTGTTTCCTGTATAACAAAAATAGAAGAAGCTGCTGCTGCCTCTTTTGCTACTCTGTCAGCAAAATCATTTCCTTTTGAAACACTGTCAGAGCCTTTAGTGTGAGCCGCACATTTGCATATAGCAATTTGTTGAGGCAACTTCACAGCTTGCAGTAGGGCAGTTAGGAGAGTGGCATGAGTCACTGGCTTTCCAGATGATGTCACCATTCCACGCTCCTCCCACAGTTTTGCAAACACATGCACTGTGCTGAAAGCGTACTGGCTGTCTGTATAAATTGATACGGCCGTACCTTGAAACAGATAGCAAGCTGCAGTTAAAGCAACTAATTCAGCTGCTTGTGCTGAAAATGACGATGGCAATGAAGCAGAATCTAATACTTCTGAATTTGTGACGACAGCATATCCAGATTGCGTTTGTCCATAAGCATTTTTGGTGGAAGAACCATCCACATACACGATTGTACTGTTTGGGATGGGTGTGTCCCGGAGGTCTGGGCGTGCTTTTGTACAAACTGTTGCTACATCAAGACAATTGTGCGGCTCACCATCCTCAGGTAAAGGTATCAATGTGGAGGGATTCAATGTTGTACATCGCTCTATCGTAAGGTGTGGTTGTGATAATAGCAAGGACATGCACGAAAGATGTCTTGCTGGGGACAAA
Organism: Thalassophryne amazonica; assembly: GCF_902500255.1. NCBI lineage: Eukaryota > Metazoa > Chordata > Actinopteri > Batrachoidiformes > Batrachoididae > Thalassophryne > Thalassophryne amazonica. The sequence goes on from NC_047117.1 coordinate 36,999,784, forward strand.
AGGCTCATGTTTGTCTGCAACAAAAGTGCAGAGACTGCATGTGGAACTTTCAATGTCAGCTGATGGAATAGAACAACATTACTGCTACTTTGAACAGCCATAGAGGCTGCAACAACAGCCTGTACGCATGGTGGTAAAGCACTTGCTACTGCATCCAATTTAGATGAGTAGTGGGCAACTGGCCTCAATTTTGAGCCATACACTTGAACCAAAACACTAGTCATGAACTTATTCTTACAATCAACTGTTTGAGTAAATGGTTTACTATAATCTGGTAGTGCCAAAACTGTGGATGACACTAATGTTTGTTTTACTTTTACAAAGGCTTCCTCAGCATCTTTGTTCCATTCCAACACGGTTGACATTGAAATATCATCTTTGTACATCAAATCAGAAAGTGGACTAGTCAACTCTGCATAGCAAGGAATCCATGCCCTGCAGTAATTTGTCAATCCAAGAAATGACATCATCTGCTTTTTGGTTTGTGGTTTTGGAGCGTGCAAAATTGCTTCCTTCCTATCAGACAGGATCGTGCGCCCTGTGGCTGATAACTCATGTCCTAAATATTTTACTTTATCCCTACACAACTGAACTTTGTTTCTACTCACTCTGTGGCCATTGTCAAATAAGAAACATAATAATGCTACTGTGTCAGTTATGCAGTTGTCCCGTGTGTCAGAGGCAATCAGAATGTCATCGACATACACTAATAGTTGGCTATCTGCCGGTGGAACGAAATTGGCTAAACATGCTGACATGACTTGAGAATAAATAGTTGGACTCTCTGCGTAACCCTGCGGTAATCTGGTGAATGTATATCGTTGTCCTTTAAAGGTAAAAGCAAACCAGAATTGACTATCTGGGTGTACTGGCACAGAGAAAAATGCATTACTTATGTCAATTACTGAGAAACTATTAGAATTTGGTCTCAGCGAATTTAACAAGGTATGTGGATCTGGGACACATGGTGCTCTTTTAATCACAGCAGCATTTACTGCCTGCAGATCTTGAATCATTCTCCACCCCACTGAGGGCGGAGCCTTTTTCACAGGAAATATGGGTGTGTTACATGGTGAATCTGGACATGGCACTATTACTCCTGCTGTTAACAAATCCTCTATTACTGGCCTGATTCCTTCAATTGCATCAGGTTTCAATGGATACTGTCTTACACATGGTCTGTATTCTGTTTTTGGTCTTATAACTACAGGTTGTGCATTTTTTATCAGTCCTACGTCTGAAGGACCTGTTGTCCACAATCCTGATGGTACAGAAGAGAGAAGATCATCTTCTTCAGGACTCAACTGAAACACTCAGGATTGTGAAGTGGACACATCAATGTGTGTTCCAGCTGTCAGCACCAATGAGACATTAACTGGCACTTTATACAATTTAGTTGATGGACTGAACTCCGTTCGTGGTCCAACTCTGCTCCAATCAGAGGCTGACAAAGCTGTTATGACTGTCAGTCCCAATTCTTGCCATTCTGTCAAATATGGCTTACAAAGTGACATATGTAATGGCATACCTGTGAATCTCAATTTTGATACATCTTCAGAGGCGCCTGTTACTGTTATGACAGCTGTTGAGTTGCCATCATGAATCAAATCGGTCATTGTCAGTTTCACAGGTGAAACATTTTTCAATTTAGTTTCATAGTCACCATCCGGACCTGGAGGATCTTTATGCCACATTGTGACATGCAGGTCAGGTGGTGACATCTGTTGTTCAGGATGTTTTAGTAGGGCTGTCGCTTGCAAGATGACATCTTTACCCCATCCTGCAGCATCTTCTTCTGAGATGTCAAATGTATAGTAATAATGGAATGTGGGGTCAGCGCTTTCTTCTCTTACCATGTTAACGCCTCCTGTGCGTTCAACAACTAATTTCCCTTGTTTCACAATTATGGACAAGCCCAATGCAGTCAATCCGTCTCGTCCTAGGAGGTTAACTGGACATTGTGGCATGCTCAACACTGACATAGTACACGTCAGGCCAAATGGATCTGTCAACGTTATGGGTTTGGTGATAGGGACGTCTGATGGTTGGCCATTTGCAGAGCGAACCCTAAAGATTTCGTTGCTTAATTGATGGACAGGTATGTTGTCATTACATGTGGTTCTACATGCTCCTGTATCACAAAGGAATGTCACTGGTCGTCCATTTACCAACAAAGTCACTTCTGGTTTTGGTACCGGATTTCCCAGCAAGGCACACAGATCCATATCACAATCAGACTGCCTATCTGATGTGGAATCATGGATTATGGATTCTAGTCATTGTGGATACTGTGGCTGCGGAGGATTATTCCGTTGTGGAATTCCTCCTGCTGCTCCCTCAGTAGGTGGATTCGGAAAATTTCTATACATATGTCCCTCTCTTCCACAGTTCCAACAAATCAGGGGACCACGTGGTGGCCCTCCCTGTCTGGGCTGCTGTTGTGGTTGCCATGGTCCTTGACGTTGTGGCTGTCCACCTTGTCTATTTTGCCATGGCTTTTTGGGGCGTTTGCACTGCTTCTGCTGTCTTAAGTTACCCTGCTGGTAATATATTTCATCATCTCCATGTGCTACATACACTCCTTTGTCGCTGTTTCTTGTCTTTTTCTGCTTTAAGACTTCTTCTGCATGACAGCAGTGTGTATGTGTGTCTTCCAATGTGCCTGTAGGCAATCCAATCCAATGTTTCTGTATCCAAGCTTTTATATCCTTATTGGAATGTTGGATCAGAGCGTTTTTCAATTGTTGTTCATACACAGGTGTTTCTGGCAATATGCCACTATGGACCCTAAACACATTCTCAAATCTGCACCTAAACTCTGTCCATGGCTCTCCTTCTTTCTGAGTTGTCCTGGTAATTTCAGTATAGTTTATCTTTGGTCCTAACACTCCTTTTGCACGTGTAATCATAGCTTCCACTCTTGTTTTCAAGACTAGATCATCATGTGTCAGTGGTACGCCTTGTTGATCTGCAGGATTCCAGTCTCCACGTACCTGACTCCATTTAGGGCCACATGCTTTCATCCACACCTGTTGGACTTCAGGTCCATTAAGGTGGTAAGATGTTCTAATGTTTTCTATATCCTGCATAAATCCCTCAATGTCGACACGTGGCGATGGTATCATGTCGACTGCTGCTTTGATATCATCAGCATTCCATGTCCGATAAACGAGCATGGTTGGTAGCTGTCCTGCTGTTTCTGCACGAGGATTTGGTACTTCTATCATAGGATAGGCACCTCCCTGATCACTATGTTCCACCATGGGAGGGGCTGTAGGCACTTTTGCTTGACTGCGTGTTTGTGGTTTTTCTGGTTTTTCTCTTTTTACCTTAGGTTTTACTGCCAAATCATACTGTGGTGGCGATACATCGTCATCCTCTGGTAGAGGAGATAAAGGTCTCTTTGCCACCGACGGTCCAGCCGGCGGTGGTTGTTGAGGCTGTTCTGGTTCTCTGTGCTGAATTATCACATCTTCTTCTGCCTTACCTACAGCTTTCTTTTTTCTTGCTTTCTCTAATCGTCGCTTCTCTGCTCCCTACTGTCTGTTCTCTGCTTCTTCCTCCCAAAATGCCACTAAATCTGCCCCTACTTTCTGCATCTTTTTCTCATCACCTTTATGTTCCCGTTCTAACTCCTTCTTCAGCTTCTGTATACTGATCAGGTTCAGTCGTCCGTCAAAGTCATGTTTATTTATCCAGGTCTCCAATTTCTTTGTTGCTTTTGGATTTTTTGCCTCCATAAATTTCCAGTCGTCAGTTGATAAATTTTCCTTATTTTTAGACGTCTTACCCCCCATTTTTATTATCCCTTGTTATAATTTGGACTTCAGACGGGGGTACACCTAGGGTGTTCTAAATCTGAAGTTTTCACACTTTCTTTGGACGTGACAATTAATTTGCCGTCGTGTGGTTGATTCCTTTCACCTCCCCGTAGGAAGCGGAATCACTTGCCTCTGCTTCCACACGCACGGTTGTCACTAACGTTGTCCAAAGTATTACACACACACAGTTTTCACACAGTTATTTACACTTGCGCAAAACACTATTTACACATAGAAACACTCCTAATAATCGTACGCGCATTCTTATGTCAGGGGAGCTCGCCCTCCCGTGAAATTTAACTACTGTCCTGCATTAGGGGACTCCGCCGTCCCTGCCAAATTTAACTACTTTTTACAGTGCACATATTTCTACCCGGGATTTCCTTTACGTATTAAAACAGAGGAGTCCGTATCCTCCTTCCGGAATTTAACTACTTGCGTCCCTCGCAACCGTAGAGGAGTCCGCCCTCCTTACAGAGTTTAACTGTGTTTCATTAACAGACGATTCTGTATCATCGCTTACGGAGTTTAACTGTTTAATGTGATCACTTTTATCCCCTACCGGTACGCGTATATAAACAGAGGAGTCCGCACCCTCCTTACAGAGTTTAACTGCTTTGCATTAACAGACGATTCTGTATCATCGCTTGCGGAATTTAACTGTTTATGTGATCTGATCACCACTCACTCAGTACTGTTTACAAAGAAATTTTACTCACTGACTCGACTTCCTGTCTGTCTTCTTCGGGAAAATCTCGTCAACCAGACGATGCCAACGGTGGCCGACAATTGCAGACACGATCAATCGATCGGACCTTGGCCAAGGATTTACGTCTGGACTTGACGACCTCCGCTGGACACCTCCGGTATTGTTGAGATCCCGGACTGAGCCCCCAGTCAATGTTGGGTATTTTCTCCTCCAAACATTTTTAAAACCTTTAACAAGACAAACAGAGTCAAGAAACACCAGTGAGACAGAAAGTCAAATATTACGCGCGGAGTGCGGCCAGGCTGTACACCAAGGCTACACTAAAGTCTGGCCTGCTTTTCCGCTCTTTTTATTAAGAGACGCCCTCATCACATAAACAAGAAACTTGTCCTAAGGGTGGGGGTAATGACGCAAGACAAGTTTCTTCCCATAACATAAACGCATACGTCAAGTGCAGCTGTAAGGAAGAACACTTCAGGTCAGCACATCTCGTTCGTCTGTTGCAGTTATCAGCTGTTTTGCATCTGCCTGGAACACTAAGCATCACAATCAGTCAAAATTCAACCTTCAGTTCTTTTACTCCCAGTCGTTAGCGGCTACGAAAACAAAGTTATGTTATAACAATAAGTACATCCAGTCCTTCATTCCCAGTTCAGATTGACCCCAGAGTGCTAAAACAAAATTGAATTCTCAGGATTGCATTAAGACAGGTGCAAAACAGCACATCTCCGTTCTCATGAGAAAGAAGACAAAGCTAAAACAAGGTTGAATAACACGTACGTTCTCAGGGTGAAGTGCAAAACAGCACAACACCGTTCTCATGAGAAAGAAGACAAATGTACAAACGTTTAACAGTGATAACATATATACAAAATCTTTAACACGTAGCAGACATGAATTTGTTATAATTGTTTTAGCAAGTTTTCAGGGTATCATGCGTGCAGTCTCTTATTAACATGATGAAAAGCATAAAAAATACATTTTTGTAGTATAATATTCATTTACAATTGTCATCATGTTGATTCTCTATGTTGTTTTGATTTGACTGCAGCGACTCTGGCGCGCAAGGGATTATGGGATACATGAAAACCCTGGATGTAATTAATTTATGTGCATGTTGATCATCATCTGATGTTGGTATGCTGCACCTTTTTGGAAAGCTTCATGTCTACAACATATTAAAATTTCAGCTTTCTTGGTCAGATTTTCAGGGTTTTAGAGAGAAAAACATTAGCTAAATTGGAAACTTGCACGTCATCCAGACAGCCTGAGGTCTTACTTAGGGCCCGGTCCCACTGGCGTTTAGGAGGATTTCTGTGTAGGCTCTCAGTTGTCCAGGTGGTTTCCATAGTAGAGAAGCTTGAATCTTCTACTGGACTGGGTTGCTTGACGCGAGGACGTTTCGCTTCAAATCGCAGAATCTTCCTCAGCTAAAATTCTTGCTCTGGAAGTCTGACTTCTGTCTGACTCTTGTAGAGAAGAATAAAACAGAAGCCAACAAAAGCTGGAGTTTTAAACCTAACCAGACCGGAGGATTTGCGTATGGATTGTGCACAAAATTGGCTCATATTCACTTAACATCCGCAATATGCATGAAACATGCTTGTATGAGTCGGCCGACACCCGCACATGTCCGCAATTATCCGCAGAGGCACGTTTTCCGTTGCCAGGATTTTTGAGCTGCACAAAATTTTGGCTGCGGATGACATCCACCTTACTCCAAACATACTCAATACATACACAATACACACTCAATCTATGTGCTGTATATTCGCTGTCATCTGCTGATATCCGTAACTGACAGGGATTTGTGGCTTGGCAGCGGACTGGGACAGTGTGTAAAATGGATATTTTGCGTGCCCATCATGTCCACATCACAAACTAAAATAAGTTGTAGCCACTGCCCTTCTTTGTTCTACTGGCTGCCACATGCTCTGTGCTGGATGCTGCCTATATAAAATAATTATTTTGTGGTGGATTAATCATTTTATTCTGCAAATTGGCTGATGAAAACAGCTCTAATCACCTCCTGAATCACAGAGGGAGCTGCAGCTGGGCCGTTCACGCACACGTGCACGTGCGAACGACTAACAAGCTGCAGAAAGCATTTTGAGCCATCTAAAAAGGTAAATATTTGACTTGTTTACATTGTCAGTGCTTGATAAAACAGTTGCGTGATTTTTCCTTCTTGTCTGCAGCTGTTACAGTATTTATTTCTAAGTTTATAACAGATTTAACTTCTTGTTATAATCATTTAGACGAGCTGCGCTCTGATGCGATCCACTGACGTCACCACTCGCCCTGTTCACTGCTTGTTTACTCCAATCAACTTGTCCAAGTCCCGCAAATGCTCCAGAGGCTGTATTGTTGGCTGTATTGTTTTGTTGTCATCATTTCTTACTTCAGATGAGACCGTTGAATTCTGAAAAAAAAAACATTGACATTTGAAAATTAATAAAATGAATTATATCCTATTTCTGTTTCTAGACTCCATCTACTCCAGATAACTATCCATGCTGCATTGGGGCCATAGATGGTAAACATGTGGTAATTCAGCAACCAGACAACACAGGATCCCAATTCTTTAACTATAAACATAATTTCAGTGTTCTTCTGGCTGTTGTGGACATAACCTATAGATTTGTTTATGTTGACGTTGGAGATGCTGGCCGTGCAGGTGATGCTGGGATTCTCAATTAATCCACACTGAAAAATGCCCTGGATGACAATTCTTTGAACCTTCCATCTCCTGAGACTGTCGATGGAATTACAGATCATAAAATCTCTTACCATTTCAATGAACATTAACATGATGAAACCCTATCCTCACAGGCAGTTGGACAAAGACAAGTGAATGTTTAACTACCGCATTTCACGCGCAAGACGTGTGGTAGAAAATTCATTTGGCATATTGGCCAACAGATTTCAGGTATTCTTGACAACCAACAACTTGTCTCCTGATAAAATAACCTACTTAATTCTGTGAGCTTGCTTTTTTCATAATTTCATGATTCAGAAGAATAAGCACCTGTATGATAATGTCTGTGATGTGGAGGACACTGAAACATGCATGCTGATTCCTGGAGCTTGGAGGAGTGATCCAAAACTACCAGGGATTGGCCCAAGTACTCAGCGAAACAGGCAGGGGCTAGCTCTGGGGGTGTGGAACGTCACCTTACTGTGAAGGAAGGAGCCGGAGCTTGTGCGAGAGGTGGAGTGATACCAGTTAGATCTGGTGGGCCTCGCCTCCACGCACAGCCTCGGATCTGGAACCACTTTCCTTGATAGTGGTTGGACCTTATTCTTCTCTGGAGTTGCCCAGGCTGTGACACACCAGGCGGGTGTGGAGATACTCATGAGTCTGTGGCTGAGCGCCGCTATACTGGAGTTTACACCAGTAGATGAGAGGGTCATCGCACTGTGCCTTCGGGTGGCCGGGGAGAAAACTTGACTGTTGTTTGTGTGTGTGTGCACCGAAGAGCAGTTTGGAGTATTCTGCCTTTTTGGAGTTCCTGAACGGAGTCCTGTATGGGGCACCTGTGAGGGACTCCATTCTTCTTCTGGGGGACTTCAACGCACATGTGGGCAATGACAGAGACAACTGGAGAGGCGTGATTAGGAGCAACGGCCTCCCTGATCTAAACCCAAACGTTCATTTGTTATTGGACTTCTGTGCTAGTCATGGAGTGTCCATAATGAACACCATGTTCGAACTAGCCCAGTCTCACATTTTTTTTGTTTTTTTGGGTTTTTTTCATGCTTCCGTGACGAAATGAGTGAAATTTTCGTGATGGGGTTTTGTTTAACTCACTGTTACTAACCCTACTCTTACCCCCAACCCTAACCTTAACCATAACCTAATCTTACTCCTTTGCCCCACACTAACCATAGCCACCCTGACACCCCCCCCCCCCGCTTCACTTTTAATTTTGTGCAGCCATCATGGAATGAATTTGAATGAATTTGTGCTGCCGTGATGAAAATGAGGCGCTTTTCGTCACAATATCACAAACCAATAGATTAATGTATATTTTGTGCTGCTGAATCATGACTTGCCGTGAGACTGGGTTGGTTCGAACATAAAGATGTTCATAAGTGTACATGGTACCAGAGCACCCTAGGCCGAAGATCAATGATCAATTTTGTGATCGTATCATCTGATCTGAGGCCGTATGTTCTGGACACTCTGGTGAAGAGAGGGGCAAAGCTGTCAACTGACCACCATCTGGTGGTGAGTTGGATCAGAGGGTAGGGGAGGACTTTGGACAGACCTGCTAAGCCAAACCAGATAGTCTGGGTGAACTGGGAACGTCTGGAGGAGCCCACTGTCCAACAGATCTTCAACTCACACCTCCGGTGGAGCTTTACTAGCATCCCTGTGGAGGTTGGAGGCATTGAACCAGAATGGGCAATGTTCAAAGCTTCCGTTGCTGCAGCTGCAGCGGGGAGCTGTAGCCTGAAGTTCTTAGGTGCCTCAAAGGGCAGCAACCCTTGAACACCATGGTGGACATCGGTGGTCAGGGAAGCCGTCTGACTGAAGGAGCCCTTCAGGGATATGTCATCTCGGAGGATTCCAGAGGCAGTTTTAAGGTACCAATAGGCTTGAAGGGTGGCAGCCTCTGCTGTGGGGGAGGCAAAGCAGCAGGTGTGGAATGAGTTTGGAGCAACCATGGAGAAGGACTTTCTGTCGGCACCAAGGTGCTTCTGGCGGGCAGTAAGGCACTTCAGGAGGGGAAAATGGGGAACCATCCAATTGTCTACAGTAAGGATGGGACTCTGCTGACCTCAACTGAGGTTGTAATCTGCCGATGAAAGGAACACTTTGAGGAACTCTATCAGACCAGAGCGTCCTCTGTAGTAGGGGCAAATCTGGAAGCTGATGGAGGATTATCATCAGTTTCCCTGGTGGAAGTCACAGAGGTAGTCAAACAACTCCACAGTGTCAAGGCCCCAGGGTTTCATGAGATCTGTCCAGAAATGCTGAAGGCTCCGGTTGTGGAGGGATTGTCTTGGATGAGTCGTCTCTTCAACACTGCACTGAGGTGTGGGACAGTGCCTAAGGATTGTTGGACAGTGCCTAAGGATTGGCAAACTGGCGTGGTGGACCCCATATTTAAAGTAAGTCTGAACTGTTTCTGATGGGGGTTGGCCTCCTCCAAGGCTGTGCCTTGTCACCAATCCTGTTTGTGATATTCATGAAAATTCAGCAAGATATATCTTCTATTATACATTCCAAATCCAAGGTGGAACTCTACTAGTGTATACTAAGGTACCAAATATTACCAAATATTAAAAAAAGTGAGAGAAAAAAAGAAAAAAGTGGAAAGAAAGAAGAAGGGACAGAGCTACCAAGGTGCCTGGTCTTGAGAACTAGGGATGGTAGGTTTAAAAGCTTTTTTATCCCATGGGAACTCTCCCTACTCACCCAAGCAGCTTAAGAATGATAGCACATACTGTACATAAGTGACATTTACATAAACAGGGCAGTAAACAACATATGCAAAAAATATCATAACTACATCATATTATAGGAGTTAGTACCTGAAACCTAAATGTTCCTACAGAAAAAGATTGAAATAAACATCTACCTAGTCTGTAGACATGTTGTAAAACAAAGTTATGGCTAATAGGCTAAGATATAATGTTGTGAAAGTGTAGTGACACGGACCCACAACAGGGGGCGCAAATGAACGGTCAATAGATGAGCCAAAAAGTAACAATTTAATGTTGTGAAATGTGCACAACGAATATACAGACAATCTCAGAATATAATTACAGTCAAATTACAAAGGTGACGTGTGGGCAGGCTCGAGGATAGAAGACGTCTGTCCTGAGAAGAGCCGGAACCACACGATTTCCGCCACCACCGAACCTGGTGAATACTGGAGCCGCCAAGTCCCGAATTCCCAGGTGATCACCGTCCCCGACTGTCGGATCTGGTACTGCTGGCGAGAACAAAGACAGTCAAGTGTGGGTGTGTGTACACCCAGTAACAACAACGGTGGGAATGCCACCTCCACCTCTCACTCAATATGTGATGAGTACCGCAGTGATTCCTCAGGGGAAAAGAGTGCCGTCCTGCACTCACTCAGCTTCCACAGAAAGAGGAACCGGTACTCCTGCAAACACTCACAATATACAGATATATTGTAACACAAAACGGCTGAAGATATTACCTTCAATGAAGTACGATATCTCGGCGATGAGGTTGAGATGACGTCTGGGTTTTATGGAGTGAGATGATGAAGAATGAGTGACAGCTGTCAGGCAGTAATGAGTAACAGCTGTGTCCGTGGCGGCAGCGCCCTCTTGTGCCTGAAGCCCGCACTTCAGGCAGGGCGCCCTCTGGTGGTGGGCCAGCAGTACCTCCTCTTCTGGCGGCCCACACAACAATATAAATCTGGTTATGTTATAGAAACAAAAAGTATAATATAATATGTATTAGGTTCCTATCTAAAGTTCACCCTGCTTGCTAAATTATGGATAGTTACAATAGAACAACAAATTCCGAACTCTACATGCTTTCTAACGGAAACCCCAAACTTAGATACTATCTACTGATATCTATTAAAGAACTGTTTAAACTGAAGAACCATTAAAAAATCTACATCATGTAAAAGAGTAGAAATCCCGAAAGTTGGCTAACTATAGCCAGAAAAGCAACTAAAATTTAGCCTATAACTAGCCTAGCACACCTTGCTAACCAAAAAAGCTAAATAAAGCCGATAACTAGAGTATAAAGCACAATAGTGTCGCTACATCCTATAATAATGATCATAATAACCAATACATAAAACAGCAAACGTGAACAAGTGTCTATAACCTTGAGTGATGAGGGAGTGTTGAAAAATGTCAGCTACCTATTTTATAAACACTACCCAATCTGGGGCCCGTGGATCGCCACGGCAACACGCTAGTATTTGTATAAACTGTTATTTTTGTAATCGATTAATCTCGCTAAGTTCTCTGGGGAAATCAGAGGCATTCCCACGCAATCTGGGAGATGTATAAAGAAAAAATCCATGGATTGGAACAATGGACTATTGTCTATTACTTTGCCTAAAAAAGAGAGGGGAAAAGAAAAGAAATTCTCATACGTCTGTATTGTAGTTGATTTTCCTGCCAGTAATTTTTGAACTGTGTATTTATTCAGGTGCTTAATTTCCCAATTTACAAGAACATTTCAGCAAGAACTGACTTGCATTCTTCACTAATGAGCATTGAACTAAATGTTTTCAGCACACATATATCACCAGCACCTCTTAGACTAAAACTATAATAAAGTAAAATAAAACAACAAACATGGTACTTATTTATTCAGACTTGTTTTATGTTTAACACTGGTAAGAGGGGAAGGAAACCAATGAATAAATTATACCAATTATACAGTGTTGTCTCTGTTGGGAACAAACAGAAAATCATCTTGAAGAGTATAAATGTTGTCATTATTATTATCATCAATGGAAAAATGGGGATGGAATTAACAGGACAAGACATTAAGTCAAACACTTAAAGAAATCAATGCAAATGATTGAAACTGTTGAGTGGGATAACTCATGTGAGCCACAACTACACTTAAATTATAAGCAGCAATAAGAATGTTACAATGGTTTGAACAGTAAGCATACAAAAACAACTGCCTCGTTCATTTTGCCTCTACTGGTGGTTGGCTCTCACTGCGGTATTGTATCACTTCCTGTTCCGGAGCACAGCGGTGTTTTTCTGTATCTGTTAGCTGTTTAATCTGCGCAGTTAGATTGATCTAGTTATCTAGATTACGATTTGTTTCCCAGTGTAATCTTTACGTGCCTTAACTAAAGCACTCCTTCTGCTGAATCACCTCTAAATTATTTACACATTATTCACTTTGCGTGTTTTTAGGAATCCGCTAGCTTAGCGTAGCTACTAGCTCTTAGCCGATTTAGCATGGCGGCTTCTCCTGTCTCTCCCGCACTTTTCTGCTCTGGGTGTGAAATGTTTAGTTATTCCTTGGCCTCCTTTAGCAGTAACGGTACTTGTAATAAGTGTAGCTTATTCGTAGCTTTGGAGGCCAGGCTGGGCGAATTGGAGACTCAGCTCCGCACCGTGGAAAATTCTACAGCTAGCCAGGCCCCTGTAGTCGGTGCGGACCAAGGTAGCTTAGCCGCTGTTAGTTACCCCCTGGCAGATCCCGAGCAGCCGGGAAAGCAGGCTGACTGGGTGACTGTGAGGAGGAAGCGTAGCCCTAAACAGAAGCCCTGTGTACACCGCCAACCCGTTCACATCTCTAACCGTTTTTCCCCACTCGACGACACACCCGCCGAGGATCAAACTCTGGTTATTGGCGACTCTGTTTTGCGAAATGTGAAGTTAGCGACACCAGCAACCATAGTCAATTGTCTTCCGGGGGCCAGAGCAGGCGACATTGAAGGAAATTTGAAACTGCTGGCTAAGGCTAAGCATAAATTTGGTAAGATTGTAATTCACGTCGGCAGTAATGACACCCGGTTACGCCAATCGGAGGTCACTAAAATTAACATTAAATCGGTGTGTAACTTTGCAAAAACAATGTCGGACTCTGTAGTTTTCTCTGGGCCCCTCCCCAGTCAGACCGGGAGTGACATGTTTAGCCGCATGTTCTCCTTGAATTGCTGGCTGTCTGAGTGGTGTCCAAAAAATGAGGTGGGCTTCATAGATAATTGGCAAGGCTTCTGGGGAAAACCTGGTCTTGTTAGGAGAGACGGCATCCATCCCACTTTGGATGGACCAGCTCTCATTTCTAGAAATCTGGCCAATTTTCTTAAATCCTCCAAACCGTGACTATCCAGGGTTGGGACCAGGAAGCAGAGTTGTAGTCTTACACACCTCTCTGCAGCTTCTCTCCCCCTGCCATCCCCTCATTACCCCATCCCCGTAGAGACGGTGCCTGCTCCCAGACTACCAATAACCAGCAAAAATCTATTTAAGCATAAAAATTCAATCAATCAATCAATCAATTTTTTTTATATAGCGCCAAATCACAACAAACAGCTGCCCCAAGGCGCTCCATATTGCAAGGCAAGGCCATACAATAATTATGTAAAACCCCAACGGTCAAAACGACCCCCTGTGAGCAAGCACTTGGCTACAGTGGGAAGGAAAAACTCCCTTTTAACAGGAAGAAACCTCCAGCAGAACCAGGCTCAGGGAGGGGCAGTCTTCTGCTGGGACTGGTTGGGGCTGAGGGAGAGAACCAGGAAAAAGACATGCTGTGGAGGGGAGCAGAGATCGATCACTAATGATTAAATGCAGAGTGGTGCATACAGAGCAAAAAGAGAAAGAAACAGTGTATCATGGGAACCCCCCAGCAGTCTACGTCTATAGCAGCATAACTAAGGGATGGTTCAGGGTCACCTGATCCAGCCCTAACTATAAGCTTTAGCAAAAAGGAAAGTTTTAAGCCTAATCTTAAAAGTAGAGAGGGTGTCTGTCTCCCTGATCTGAATTGGGAGCTGGTTCCACAGGAGAGGAGCCTGAAAGCTGAAGGCTCTGCCTCCCATTCTACTCTTACAAACCCTAGGAACTACAAGTAAGCCTGCAGTCTGAGAGCGAAGCGCTCTATTGGGGTGATATGGTACTACGAGGTCCCTAAGATAAGATGGGACCTGATTATTCAAAACCTTATAAGTAAGAAGAAGAATTTTAAATTCTATTCTAGAATTAACAGGAAGCCAATGAAGAGAGGCCAATATGGGTGAGATATGCTCTCTCCTTCTCGTCCCCGTCAGTACTCTAGCTGCAGCATTTTGAATTAACTGAAGGCTTTTTAGGGAACTTTTAGGACAACCTGATAATAATGAATTACAATAGTCCAGCCTAGAGGAAATAAATGCATGAATTAGTTTTTCAGCATCACTCTGAGACAAGACCTTTCTGATTTTAGAGATATTGCGTAAATGCAAAAAAGCAGTCCTACATATTTGTTTAATATGCACTTTGAATGACATATCCTGATTAAAAATGACTCCAAGATTTCTCACAGTATTACTAGAGGTCAGGGTAATGCCATCCAGAGTAAGGATCTGGTTAGACACCATGTTTCTAAGATTTGTGGGGCCAAGTACAATAACTTCAGTTTTATCTGAGTTTAAATGTCAGGGCCTCCCGGACGGTCTTCTCCACGTCCCAGGTAAGGGCGGCCACGACAGTGGACTCGGGGATGATGGTGTCAGGGGGGTCTGACAGCTCAGTCTTGACCTCCTCTTCGTGCACCCGGGACAGGGCATCAGATCGTTGGTTCTTTGTCCCGGGGCGGTAGGTGATCCAGAAGTCAAAATGCCCGAAGAACAGCGACCAGCGGGCTTGCCTGGGGTTCAGACGCTTCGCGGTCCGGATGTACTCCAGGTTCCGATGGTCCGTGAAAACTGTAAATGGTACCGACGCTCCCTCCAACAGGTGTCTCCACTCTTCAAGAGCCTCCTTCACCGCAAGAAGTTCCCGATTGCCGACGTCATAGTTCCGTTCAGCTGGGGTCAACCTGCGGGAAAAGTAGGCACATGGATGGAGAACCTTGTCGGACTCCCCGTTCTGGGATAGCA
Source organism: Thalassophryne amazonica (assembly GCF_902500255.1). Lineage (NCBI taxonomy): Eukaryota > Metazoa > Chordata > Actinopteri > Batrachoidiformes > Batrachoididae > Thalassophryne > Thalassophryne amazonica. The sequence goes on from NC_047117.1 coordinate 37,014,870, forward strand.
CGGCTCCTATCCCTGAGTCAGAGGCATCCACTTCAACAACAAACTGGCGCTTGGGATCGGGCTGCACCAGAACTGGTGCAGTTGAGAACCGGCGTTTCAACTCCCTAAACGCGGCTTCGCACCGATCCGACCAGGTGAAGGGGACCTTTGTGGAGGTCATGGCTGTCAGGGGGCTAACTACCTGACTGTAGCCCTTGATGAACCTCCGGTAGAAATTTGTAAAACCGAGGAACTGTTGTAGTTTCCTACGGTTCGTTGGTTGGGGCCAATCTCTCACCGCCGCAACCTTGGCCGGATCAGGGGCGACGGAGTTGGAGGAGATGATGAACCCCAAGAAGGACAAAGAAGAGCGGTGGAACTCACACTTCTCGCCCTTCACAAACAGCCGGTTCTCCAACAACCGCTGTAGGACCTGACGTACATGCTTAACATGGGTCTCAGGATCCGGAGAAAAGATGAGTATATCGTCTAGATATACGAAGACAAACCGATGCAGGAAGTCCCGCAAGACGTCATTAACCAATGCTTGGAACGTCGCGGGCGCATTGGTGAGGCCGAACGGCATGACCAGGTACTCAAAGTGACCTAACGGGGTGTTAAATGCCGTCTTCCACTCGTCTCCCTCCCGGATCCGAACCAGGTGATAAGCATTCCTAAGATCCAATTTCGTGAAAATTTGGGCTCCATGCAGGGGCGTGAACACTGAATCCAACAGAAGTAACGGGTATCGGTTACGAACCGTGATCTCGTTCAGCCCTCTGTAATCAATGCATGGACGGAGTCCGCCGTCCTTCTTGCCCACAAAAAAGAAACCAGCACCCATCGGGGAGGTGGAGTTCCGGATCAACCCGGCAGCTAACGAGTCCCGGATGTAGGTCTCCATTGATTCGCGTTCCGGATGTGAGAGGTTGTACAGCCTGCTGGACGGGTACTCAGCGCCCGGTATCAAATCAATGGCACAATCGTACGGACGGTGCGGGGGCAGCGTGAGTGCCAGATCCTTGCTGAAGACGTCAGCAAGGTCGTGGTACTCGGCTGGCACCGCCGCCAGATTGGGGGGGACTAAAACCTCCTCCTTAGCTGTCACACCGGGTGGAACCGAGGATCCTAAACACTCCCGGTGGCAGGTTTCGCTCCACTGAACCACAACCCCAGACGGCCAATCAATCCGGGGATTGTGTTTTAACACCCATGGAAAACCCAATATCACTCGGGAGGTAGAAGGTGTTACATAAAACACAATCTCCTCCCTGTGATTCCCAGACACCACCAATGTCACTGGCTGAGTCTGGTGTGTGATTAGTGGAAGAAGGGTGCCATCTAGTGCCCGCACCGACAATGGTGACGGTAAGGCCACTAGAGGGAGCCCAACCTCCTTTGCCCATCTGCTATCCAGCAGATTTCCCTCCGACCCCGTGTCCACCAGTGCTGGGGCGTGAAGGGTTAAATCCTCACTCAGGATCGTGACTGGGATTCGTGCAGATTTACGGGGTCTCCCCGCATGGGTATTGTGACCCACCCTTAGCCCAGTCTCTAAGGACGAGTGCTGCTGTTTTGATCGTTTGGGGCATTCTCTCTGTGTGTGCTCAGTAGAGCTACAGAGAAAACACTCTCCACAGATCAGCCTCCTTTGTCTCTGATCTGATCGTTTTTTGGCCCTGCTCGTTTCCATAGCAACGTCAGCAGGGGGAGCTGTTGTCACGTGGAGAGCCCTGGCAGTGGAGCGTGGGGAAGTCAGCTCCCTTTCAGACCCGGGAGGAAGAGGGACGGCTTGTGCCTGACCACGCCCTTCGTCTCGCTCGTGTTCTGTTAATCGGTTGTCTAACCGTATAACCAGGTCGATAAGCCCATCTAAATCCCGTGGCTCGTCCTTCGCCACCAGGTGCTCCTTGAGGACCAGAGACAGTCCGTTTACAAAGGCGGCGCGGAGCGCAACAGCATTCCAGCCGGCTCGCGCTGCCGCGATGCGGAAGTCGACTGCATTCTTTGCTGCGCTCCGACACCCCTGTCTTATTGACAGCAGCACAATTGAAGCGGTCTCGCCTCTATGAGGGTGGTCGAACACCTGTCGGAACACCCTCACAAACTCAGTATAAACCGTTAGGAGCCGCGAATTCTGCTCCCAAAGGGCCGTAGCCCAGGCACGTGCATCTCCTCGAAGCAAGTTTATAACGTAAGCCACCCGGCTGGCGTCTGACGCGTACATGATGGGACGCTGTGAAAAGACGAGCGAGCACTGCATCAAGAAGTCCGCGCACGTCTCCACACAGCCTCCGTACGGCTCTGGAAGGCTTATGTATGCTTCAGGGGAAGGTGGGGGGGGTCGTTGAACGACCAGCGGAATGTCTGTTTCTGGCACATGATCAGCAGGTGGAGGTGCTGCAGCAGCGCCCTGATCATGCGCTTCCACCTGGGCGGTGAGAGCCTCTATCCTGCGATTGAGAACACTGCTCTGCTCGGTAACTAAGTCCAACCAAGTGGCAAAGGCGGTTAAGATGTGCTGCAGCTCACCCACCACGCCTCCTGCCTGTGCACCTCGCTCTCCCATTGGCTGTTCAAGCGATGGTTGACGCCCCTCGGGATCCATGACGCTGGCCGAGAAATCCTGTTGTGAAAGTGTCGTGACACGTACCCACAACAGGGGGCGTTAATGAACGGACAATGGATAAGCCAAAAAGTAACAATTTAATGTTGTGAATCGCACAACAACGTACAGACAATAACAATATGGTGGACTGTCAATCATACATCAGGTGACGTGTAGGCAGGCTCGACGATAGAAGACGCCTGGAGAGAGAAGAGGATCCCCACACAGCTTCCAACACCAACGGAGCTGAAGAACACCGGAGCCGCCAAGCCCTGCGCCCCAGGTGGCCGCTGTCTTCAGCAGTCAGACCCGGTACTGCTGGCAGAGAACAGAGACAGTCCAGATGAGTGTGAGTTCGCACACTCAGTAATCCCACAGTCTGTATTAAGTAAAGGAGGGAAAACCTTCACCTCCAATCATACACACTCATGCAGCTCCTGGTCTACCACTTATCTGGGTTGGGGTGTGAGGCTAAGCCGTCGCTGTCACACCAAACGCCAATCCCTCAGATAAGGACACACTCCAGGAAAACGGCTGCAACAGAAGTTCAGGTTATTACACACAAAGTGTCAGTCAGCAGAGAAATTACCTGAATGGTAGTTGATTTCTCGGCGAGGAGGTGGAGTTGCAGTCCGGTCTTTGTAGTGGTGGTGATGGGTGACAGCTTGTGTTGATTGATGACAGCTGTCACCTCCAGCAAAGCCGACACCCTCTCATGCTTGAAGCCCGCACTTCAAGCAGAGCGCCATCTTGTGGTGGTGGGCCAGCAGTACCTCCTCTTCAGCGGCCCACACAACAGGCCGAGGAATAACTAAACATTTCACACCCAGAGCAGAAAAGTGCGGGAGAGACAGGAGAAGCCGCCATGCTAAACCGGCTAAGAGCTAGTAGCTACGTTAAGCTAGCGGATTCCTAAAAACACGCAAAGTGAATAATGTGTAAACAATTTAGAGGTGATTCAGCAGAAGGAGTGCTTTAGTTAAGGCACGTAAAGATTACACTGGGAAACAAATCGTAATCTAGATAACTAGATCAATCTAACTGCGCAGATTAAACAGCTAACAGATACAGCAAAACACCGCTGTGCTCCGGAACAGGAAGTGATACAATACCGCAGTGAGAGCCAACCACCAGTAGAGGCAAGCAAGAGCAAATAGAGAGTTGATCAACTGAAGTTGTACATCAAGCAAGAATGGGAAAGAATTTCACCTACAACCCCTGGCAAAAATTATAGAATCACCAGGCTCAGGGGATGTTCATTCAGTTGTTTAATTTTGTAGAAAAAAAGACATGACACAAAACTAAAGTAATTTCAAATGGCAACTTTTTGGCTTTAAGAAACACTGTAAGAAATCAGGAAAAAAAATTGTGGCAGTCAGTAACGGTTACTTTTTTAGACCAAGCAGAGGGAAAAAAATATGGAATCACTCAATTCTGAGGAAAACAATTATGGAATCATGAAAAACAAAAGAACGCTCCAACACATCACTAGTATTTTGTTGCACCACCTCTGGCTTTTATAACAGCTTGCAGTCTCTTAGGCATGGACGTAATGAGTGACAAACAGTACTCTTCATCAATCTGGCTCCAGCTTTCTCTGATTGCTGTTGCCAGATCAGCTTTGCAGGTTGGAACCTTGTCATGGACCATTTTCTTCAACTTCCACCAAAGATTTTCAATTGGTTCAAGATCCGGACTATTTGCAGGCCATGACATTGACCCTATGTGTCTTTTTGCAAGGAATGTTTTCACAGTTTTTGCTCTATGGCAAGATGCATTATCATCTTGAAAAATGATTTCATCATCTCCAAACATCCTTTCAATTGATGGGATAAGAAAAGTGTCCAAAATATCAACGTAAACTTGTGCATTTATTGATGATGTAATGACAGCCATCTCTCCAGTGCCTTTACCTGACATGCAGCCCCATATCATCAATGACTGTGGAAATTTACATGTTCTCTTCAGGCAGTCATCTTTATAAATCTCACTGGAATGGCACCAAACAAAAGTTCCAGCATCATCACCTTGCCCAATGCAGATTCGAGATTCATCACTGAATATGACTTTCATCCAGTCATCCACAGTCCATGATTGCTTTTCCTTAGGCCATTGTAACCTTGTTTTCTTCTGTTTAGGTGTTAATGATGGCTTTTGTTTAGCTTTTCTGTATGTAAATCCCATTTTCTTTAGCAGGTTTCTTACAGTTCGGTCACAGATGTTGACTCCAGTTTCCTCCCATTCATTCCTCATTTGTTTTGTTGTGCATTTTCGATTTTTGAGACATATTGCTTTAAGTTTTCTGTCTTAACGCTTTGATGTCTTCCTTGGTCTACCAGTATGTTTGCCTTTAACCTTTAACAACCTTCCCATGTTGTTTGTATTTGGTCCAGAGTTTAGACACAGCTGACTGTGAACAACCAACATCTTTGCAACATTGCGTGATGATTTACCCTCTTTTAAGAGTTTGATAATCCTCTCCTTTGTTTCAATTGACATCTCTCGTGTTGGAGCCATGATTCATGTCAGTCCACTTGGTGCAACAGCTCTCCAAGGTGTGATCACTCCTTTTTAGATGCAGACTAACAAGCAGATCTGATTTGATGCAGGTTTTAGTTTTGGGGATGAAAATTTACAGGTTGATTCCATTCCTCAGAATTGAGTGATTCCATATTTTTTTCCTCTGCTTGGTCTAAAAAAGTAACTGTTACTGACTGCCACAATCTTATTTTCTTGATTTCTTATAGTGTTTCTTAAAGCCAGAAAGTTGCCATTTGAAATTACTTTAGTTTTGTGTCATGTCTGTGATCTGCTTTTTTTTTACAAAATTAAACAACTGAATGAACATCCTCCGAGGCCGGTGATTCCAAAATTATTGCCAGGGGTTGTACAAAGCTTCAACAATTAGTGTCCTCAGTTCCCAAATGCTTATTGAGTGCTGTACAACAGTACCCCACCCTCAACGGGAAGCCTCCCGGCGACCACACGGACCTGGGCCAGAAAAAACAAAGCCCCCCTCCAGGGACCATGGCTGGAATGTTGGCTGGGAACAAAAAACACCTCCTGCAGCTTCAGTTTCGGCTCCTTGTGCTGACGATCCAGCTGGGAAAGGCCCGTCTCCAGGAGCTGTGCGTTACTGTGCTCTGACGACAGCTCCATCATCAGCTGCTCCACCTGCAATGTTAATTTCTTCATGCAGTCATTGATCATCTCAATGTTGAGCCTCTCCAGCTCTTCCCTCAGCTGGATAACACACGCTTCCAGCCGCCTCTTCTCTGTCAACAGGGAACTCCGTGCCGAGACCATCACTCTCATCCTGGAGCTCATCCTTTCCCACCCTGAGCCTGTCTGCAGCAGACTGCTCTGCAGCTGACACTCCAGTGCAGAGACATCCTTTGTTGACTTTAATGGTCTTGCCCTCTGTTTCATTTAGCAAACCTGTTAGATTCTCCACCTTTGCGTTCATTCCTGTCAACTCTTGCTTTAGTTGTTCACTTTGCATAATTTTGGCCAGGAGTTCTTGAACCTGTGCACTCAGCCTTCTTCCGACTATGTGTTAAAGTCTGCTTAGTCATAAAACAAAAAAAAGACAAACACAAACAACCATACCAACCCCCCCTCCCCAGAGGACCGTCCCATCAAACCCCGGGAAGAGGAGAAAAGAAAAAACACAACCCAAACTTAAGCTTGCAAACAAAAAAAAAACTCGTACACCCCCCCCGGACGACATGTAGGGACCAACACCCCAGAGGACATCCCGCCAGCTCCAGGAGTAATAACCACAGCCAAGGTCCCTCTGGGATCCAAAGTCACCCACGGGGGCTCCCAGCGCCTCCCAGAGGACCGTTCAATCAAACCCCAGGAGACGCCCCCCCCATGACTAACAGACCCAGCCCCGGCCGTCTACAGCTAGATGGACCCACAGCCCTTTCCCCCCCAGAGGACACCACAGTCACACCCTGAGGGCGGAAACTGGGGGAAAAAAAACAAAAAAACATACAAACAAAACAACAACCCCAACCCCACCCCCTCAGCGCAGTGGAAACTGGATGTACGTCCAGTGTCACCAACCACGACTATACCCCAAAAGTCAACCGGGAGGAGTGGAACAGCGGTAATGGCGTACGGCACAAGATGGCGCCACCCCTCCGACTTTTAAACCAGCCACCAGCTGCGGGTATATTCCACTGCCCCAAACCTCAGCTACGCCGATGGCGTACGGCTCAAAGGCGCGCTGAAGCCGGAGGTGGAACAGGGAATCAACAAAAAAACAACACCCCGAACCCCCCCCCCTCCCGGATGCAGAGGTCACCTGGGAAACGCCCAGCACAACCAAACTGAACCACCCCAGCAACGCCGATAACCTACGGCTCACACGGCTGGAGCCAGAGGAGAAGAGAGGGCACAACAAAAACAAAAAAAAAAAGAAAAAAGAAAAAACAACCCAATTACCCCCCCATCACCCCCCAGAGGACCATCCCATCAAACCCTGGGAGGTGAAACCAAAAGAAATAAAAAAGAAAGACTAACAGACTAACATAAAGTCACCTGGGTCAAACTATGCTCCAGACAGCCTGCATTTTCAACTCCACCAGACCACAGACAGTGCTTTAAAACCCACAAAAACAACAAATTAACCCCTGATAAAAACACCTCATACTAAAACAAGAAACAGATAATAGACCAATAAAAAAACTAACATTGGCCTACGTCGTCAAGTGCAAAGAATGGAAAAACATTGTGTTTTCCATCCTTTGAACCTGAATGGTAATGTGACTCTGTCACCAACAGAGGGAGCCAAAGTGCCAAATAAGAAAATCCCCGTGGTAACAGAGTAACCTATTCACACTGCTGTAAATAACAGCAGGTTATAACAAACAGCTTAAAGTGCAAACTAAATACCACCGGGGCTGCTACAACGCACCCCGCTGTTACGGCTGTAGCCCCGTCTCCTCCCGTGCAGCTGGCTCCGACGCGACCCAAGCTGTGAACTCCGCCATGCGCGCACCAACACGCACAACCTGGGTGGAGAGCACCCGCAACTGATCCCGGATCAACTCCAACATCTGCTGCAGCCTTCCCGGCAAAAATACCGTCTCTGCTTCCGCTGGTCCATTGTTAAATGGCCAGAGACTACTGTTATGTTTCGGACGCGGTCGGAGCACCGACCCAGCGTTTGAAAGGACCCAGCATAAAATAAGCAGAGCACGGTTCAAAAGGTAACAGAATTTAATAAACATAACAGTGGGTGACGTGCTAAACAACTAAAAAGTCCGTGGTCTGGTGAGGTGGAAACACGGCGCGCTCTCAACTGCGCAAACGGTCCGGAGCCACAGCAGTTCGGACCCAGGGACCCCGCCGACACCCCCCAGGTGGCCGCGACAAACCAAGTCTGTGAAGAAAGAAAACATGGAGGTGAGTCCAACTCCACACAGAGAGACACAACTCAAAGGTGCACGCAATCAGCAAACACTTCCTGGCTTAAATCTATACATCAGCTTCTCACCCTGCAGGCACAGAACAACTCAGTTCATATCTCCACTGCAGCAGAAGCTGATTAGACAATTAGCATAACGTGACAGCTCACTAACACAAGGTGTGAGGGACACCAAATCCACTGTCATTATTTCATAAAAGTCACCAAAACCAAATTACCTCAGGAAGTGTGCTGAAGAGCGTGAGACCTCACCCAATCCTCCTTCACAGACTGTGGCGTCAAACCTGGAGCGGTCTCTGCATCCGTGATGGTGAGATTGTTCTCCTGACGTCGATCTCACACGTCTGCTCACAAGGTCGAGTCTCTGGCAATCACACATTGTGCATTCAAGGTTTAAATGCAGCAATCTCTGATTAAGACAAAATACACCACAGCTGTGAGTCCTGATGACCTGCATGTGAAAACAAGCCTCAGGTGTTCAGGGTGAGGTCCTAATGCTCAGCCACTCAGTCCTGAATGCATACCACCTGGTGGGAGAAACAGAAAACAAAAACCAAGCCAGCCAAACACCCCAGCCCACGTCAGTTTTATTGCGTTTTCACATCATGTGGTCCTCAGAAAGAGAGTTTAGGTGCATTTGAGTGGAAAATAGTGTTAGTTGTTGACGCGTCACGAAGGATCAGCTATTTTTAGCAGCAGATACGGAGCGGCTCGGAGAAAAAAAAAAAGCATAAAAATGTCTTTGTAAAGCTCAGTGCAGGTGTGCTGTAAGAGGTGAGGACGAGTCGTAGCTGTTACAGAAAAACGCGGATGAGAAGATCACAGCTCGCTTAAAGTGTGTAGTTCAGTCGAACCCCAACCTCCTGCCCACGGACCAAGTTTAATGCTGCTATCGACCCATAATGCAAAAATAATAGTAACGCACAGTGACTTGGAGAAGTAACTTTAATCTGATTACTGATTTGGAAAGATTAACGCGTTAGATTACTCGTTACTAAAAAAAGTGGTCAGATTAGAGTAACGCGTTACTGAGAAATGCGTTACCGGCATCACTGACAAAGGATTATGGTATATCTCAATCGATGGCAGTAGAGATCCTGAAAACTTGCTAAAAGGATGTTGCCCAAGGGCCATGAGTGATTTACTGCACTGAACGGATTTGAACCAAATGATCCTCTGGTCACAAGCCCACTGCAGTAACCACTTTAACTTTAACCACAATAAAAGTATGCAAATTAAAAAGGTTATTTTCTGTAAAACTAAGTCTAGTATCAGTCCATCTGATGTTCCGTTTTTGTTTTTGCAAAATGGTGCGTCAGTGTCAGTGGAGTTTGTCATTTCAGAATTACATCATCAGGAAGAAAGGACGTGATTTGAAAAATTGGTGCTCAGAGTAAACGCGTGCCTCTTAGGAAAAGGTCATTCATTAATCATGATACCAGAGCGGAACAGCATCCAATCAGTTTGTCCAAGTTTGGATCAGCTTCCCTGCTTCACTCAGCCATTCAGTGCGATGTTTCAAGAAACCCCACAAAGTTCAATCAAATGTGTACAAAATCAGTCAGTATCGTGCACAAATCCTCTTCAACCTATATTCAATTGAATACACCACAAAGACAAGACATTTAATGTTCAAACTGAGCTTTACTGCTTTTGTGCAAATATTTACTTATTTGAAATGGATGCCTGCAAACACATTTCAAAAATGCTGGGACAGTGGTATGTTTATTAAATTCTGTTACCTTTTGAACCGTGATCTGCTTATTTTATGCTGGGTCCTTTCAAACGCTGGGTCGGTGCTCCGACCGAGTTCGAAACATAACAAAAACTTTCTTACCTGTAAATCTGGTCATGTTTTCTGCATAAATAAATGTTATCCATTCTTTGTGCTCAAATGCCAAAGCAGGGGCGAATCCAGATGGGATGGGGGAGTGGGGCTAGGATGTGCCCAAAACAACACCCCTAGGTTAAAGGTCCAGTTTTGAAGCCTTTTTTTACTACAACTACTAATACTACTTAAAATAATAATAATTTCGACAAGTAAAATGTTTAGAGAGAATTTAAATGTTAGAAAAATGTTAGAATGAATTTAATAGTTACATTTATAAACAGTGTAGGTTAGAAATTTTTTAGAAATTTAGAAGTTTTACTGTTACAGTGCTGTCAACAGTTAAATATGAGGTCAAGAAAGAGGTCTTTATTTTACTTTTTATAAAACAAGTATTTATTTTCATTGAAGCCAAGAAAGGGTGACTATAAAATGAGTTTTGGCAAAACAAGTATCATTGTCATGTTGAGGTGGCAGAGGGTTGTTGTCGGCAGCTGGGGAAAGTAACTAAAAAAGTAACTAGTAATCTAACTTAGTTACTTTTCCAACTGAGTAATCAGTAAAGTAACTAAGTTATTTTTTCAAGGAGTAATCAGTAATCAGTAATTGGATTACTTTATCAAAGTAACTGTGGCAACACTGTCCTTTATATACCACACCATGCTTTTCATCATGTTAATAAGAGGCTGCAGCAAGCAACAATATGGTTTTTGTTTTTTTATTAAACTTAAGGGCGTGATATGCCAGCGAGTCTGTATGGTGTAAAGAAAAATTGTCTTTATTACTCCTCCTCTTTTCCTTGGTTACCAGGTCTCTTTTGCTAACAGAAAGCTAATCTGACACAGAAGTGCTGGCTTGTTGTTGTGTCAGTAGCTGCTAGTGTACTGAAATCAACACTGAAAGTTATCGGTTTAGCTTTTATCTGTAACTTCCGCTAATTTTTTTTTAGGGTTTATCGTTCAGCTTTATAAACGATACCTTTTCAGTTAATGGATTAACTGTTATCAAAGCTAACTTTTTGGTTAGCTGTGCCCACCACTGGTGTGATGTTGTGTTATGATGACTTGTTTTTAAGTGAAATTGTTCATTTTGATGCAGTCAAGGTAAAAGCTGTAGCTCTGAGAAGGTTTAGTGCACCTGCAGCCATGAGTCATAAACGCAGCCTGTCAATGATAATCTCTGCTGGAGGATCAGCTTTGTGCATGATTAATTATGAGTGTTGCTATCAATAAAATCTAAAAAAAAATACATCCGCTGCCACGGGAAGAATGTCGTACGGACGTTCACAGTGGCAGGAGCTGAGAGAAACAATGAGAAGCGCGCACACACACACACACATACACACACACACACCTACACACACACACAGAGCTTCACAACACGCATACACATTCCAGCTCCAAATTCACACTCTCCCAAAGTTAAAAAACAAGCTTGCCATAAAACACAAAAGAGGTTAAATCCTGAACATGCCAGACTCACATGTAAATGTAAACTCCTCACGAGATCGGCAGCTACAACTTCACCTTTAGTTCGCTGATGATTGTGGCATGTAAAATAACGTTCATTGACTCCTGGAACTAATGCATTCTGACTTTTTCCAATGTAACAAATCCATCTCTGTGTCCAGGCAGTCTGTTAAAAACAGTGTCAGATGTCTCCATGCAGAGTTGCCAACTTTGGGACCTTGGCCGGAGGTAGATTGCATGCATATAGCATGCACTGAAAATTTTGGGTAACCCTAACCCTAATTTTTTTTACAAAAAAAGCAGTCCTCATTTACTAATAAAAATAATAATACGAGCGAATGGTACAGGGCGTCCTAAACAGGAAGTGCCAAATTTCAGATCCACAGTAAAACAGGAAATGTTCAAATGTCAATCACTTCCAGGATTGACAGACAAGATTCCATGGAATCTTGTGGGAACTCAGTGGCAAGCTTACACTCAAACAGGAAGTGGCAAATTTTCAGTCACAGTGAAACAGGAAATGTCAAATATTGAACAATTCCTGGCATGGGTGGAGCTAGAGTGGAGGCCACAGTTTCACTGGACTCCCCTGAAATCTGATTGGACACAGATGATTGACATGTCACAGCACCACACGTCTGGTTGAAAGACCTGCATTTTGAAATTAGTGAGTCACAATGACTGCTAGGTTCCTCCTGTCCAGCAGTTAGTGCTGTGTACCACAAAAAGTTTGAATCCACCTTAGTAGAAGAAGAAAAATGTTTGCTTCAGATTTGAACTGAACACGTCAGTTGACCTATGGACTTCTAATCACACCAAACTTATATTGGTGAGTAAACGACCGTATTATATGCCAGAAATAAGGTCCATGTTGTTAAAAGCAGCATTTCTCCTTTAATTCGGGTTGCCTTATATACACATGTTTAAGCTAACAGACTGCAGCTGGTCCATGCTCTGTTGGCTTATTAGTGCAGAAGATAACTAAAACAATCCTTCAGATGGTGATACAAGCATCAAATTCAGCAGAAATTCAGCTGGAGCAAAATTAATGGAGCAACTTTAACTTTTGACCCCTGTACATACTGAAACTGACCATTGTCACCATTCTTGCTGCTTTACCTCATAACTCCGTAACATTCAGTCACAGATTGTCCAAACTATACCTTGTTGGAATCTTTATGATCATTCAAATAATGTGGTATAGTTTTCTATATGATTGGAGCATCTTTTAATTTTGACCCCAGTGTAATTCTTCAATTGACCCCTACCTGGCTGCCTATTGAAAATTCAAGTGGCCAATCAGTTTTTTTCAAAAGAGTTCATGTCTATAGATTATTTGTGCCAAATTTGATGCTTGTATGACCATTTGCAGGATTTCACTCTAAATATTCCAGTGGTGTCCAAACTATTCCAGAAAGGGCCGAGAGGGTGCAGGTTTTCTTTGCCACCACTGATTCCAGCAGGTGATTTCACTGATCACTTTGAGCAGGTGGGATGAGTTCATCAATGAAATCACCTGCTAGAGTCAGTGGCTGCAAAGAAAACCTGCATCCTCTCAGCCCTTTCTGGAATAGTTTGGACACCACTGAAATATTCTCTTATCTGCTGCACTATATATGAGATGTAAGATGCTGCTCCTCAATTGCCCTCAAAAGTATTGGAACATTTGGTATTTCACACATTTTAATTTCTTTATGAAATACATTTTTTTCTAAAATTATCTTCCTTAACTCAAACTGAAAGCAAATCTCTACAACTTGATATAAATTAACCCTCTGGGGCCGAAGCCGTTGTATATGACGGCTGAGACCAAGCTTTACGAAATTATAAATAACTTTTTAATGATATGAGATAGAAACATACTTTTTTTTTTGCTGAAAAATTAACCCTGCGGACCTTCGAGCCAGCCATCAGCCATCTTTGTACTCCTCATAGAAGCTGCGTGATCAATCAATCAATCAATCAATCAACTTTTTTCTTATATAGCGCCAAATCACAACAAACAGTTGCCCCAAGGTGCTCTATATTGTAAGGCAAGGCCATACAATAATTATGAAAAACCCCAACGGTCAAAACGACCCCCTATGAGCAAGCACTTGGCTACAGTGGGAAGGAAAAACTCCCTTTTAACAGGAAGAAACCTCCAGCAGAACCAGGCTCAGGGAGGGGCAGTCTTCTGCTGAGACTGGTTGGGGCTGAGGGAAAGAACCAGGAAAAAGACATGCTGTGAAGGGGGGCAGAGATCGATCACTAATGATTAAATGCAGAGTGATGCATACGGAGCAAAAAGAGAAAGAAACAGTGCATCATGGGAACCCCCCCACAGTCTACGTCTAAAGCAGCATAACCAAGGGATGGTCCAGGGTCACCTGATCCAGCCCTAACTATAAGCCTTAGCGAAAAGGAAAGTTTTAAGCCTAATCTTAAAAGTAGAGAGGGTATCTGTCTCCCTGATCTGAATTGGGAGCTGGTTCCACAGGAGAGGAGCCTGAAAGCTGAAGGCTCTGCCTCCCATTCTACTCTTACAAACCCTAGGAACTACAAGTAAGCCTGCAGTCTGAGAGCGAAGCGCTCTAATGGGGTAATATGGTACTACGAGGTCCCTAAGATAAGATGGGACCTGATTATTCAAAACCTTATAAGTAAGAAGAAGAATTTTAAATTCTATTCTAGAATTAACAGGAAGCCAATGAAGAGAGGCCAACACGGGTGAGATATGCTCTCTCCTGCTAGTCCCCGTCAGTACTCTAGCTGCAGCATTCGGAACCAACTGAAGGCTTTTTAGGGAACTTTTAGGACAACCTGATAATAATGAATTACAATAGTCCAGCCTAGAGGAAATAAATGCATGAATTAATTTTTCAGCATCACTCTGAGACAAGACCTTTCTGATTTTAGAGATATTGCATAAATGCAAAAAGGCAGTCCTACATATTTGTTTAATATGCGCTTTGAATGACATATCCTGATCAAAAATGACTCCAAGATTTCTCACAGTATTACTAGAGATCAGGGGAATGCCATCCAGAGTAACGATCTGGTTAGACACCATGCTTCTAAGATTTGTGGGGCCAAGTACAATAACTTCAGTTTTATCTGAGTTTAAAAGCAGGAAATTAGAGGTCATCCATGTCTTTATGTCTGTAAGACAATCCTGCAGTTTAGCTAATTGGTGTGTATCCTCTGGCTTCATGGATAGATAAAGCTGGGTATCATCTGCGTAACAATGAAAATTTAAGCAATACCGTCTAATAATACTGCCTAAGGGAAGCATGTATAAAGTGAATAAAATTGGTCCTAGCACAGAACCTTGTGGAACTCCATAATTAACTTTAGTCTGTGAAGAAGATTCCCCATTTACATGAACAAACTGTAATCTATTAGACAAATATGATTCAAACCACCGCAGCGCAGTGCCTTTAATACCTATGACATGCTCTAATCTCTGTAATAAAATTTTATGGTCAACAGTATCAAAAGCAGCACTGAGGTCCAACAAAACAAGCACAGAGATAAGTCCACTGTCCGAAGCCATAAGAAGATCATTTGTAACCTTCACTAATGCTGTTTCTGTACTATGATGAATTCTAAAACCTGACTGAAACTCTTCAAATAGACCATTCCTCTGCAGGTGATCAGTTAGCTGTTTTACAACTACCCTCTCAAGAATCTTTGAGAGAAAAGGAAGGTTGGAGATTGGCCTATAATTAGCTAAGATAGCTGGGTCAAGTGATGGCTTTTTAAGTAATGGTTTAATTACTGCCACCTTAAAGGCCTGTGGTACATAACCAACTAACAAAGACAGATTGATCATATTTAAGATTGAAGCATTGAATAATGGTAGGACTTCCTTGAGCAGCCTGGCAGGAATGGGGTCTAATAAACATGTTGATGGTTTGGATGAAGTAACTAATGAAAATAACTCAGACAGAACAATCGGAGAGAAAGAGTCTAACCAAATACCGGCATCACTGAAAGCAGCCAAAGATAACGATACATCTTTGGAATGGTTATGAGTAATTTTTTCTCTAATAGTCAAAATTTTGTTAGCAAAGAAAGTCATGAAGTCATTACTAGTTAAAGTTAATGGAATACTCAGCTCAATAGAGCTCTGACTCTTTGTCAGCCTGGCTACAGTGCTGAAAAGAAACCTGGGGTTGACTTGACTTGCACAATGTGAGTGTCCAATCGGAATTGGTTCACCGTCACATGGTTTTCCAAAATCCAATTGTAGGGCAGATTTACTTTATGTGATAAACCAAAGATTGTTTTTAGGAGTGATGTGTTACTAGTTGGCCCATTTGAATAGCCATCTGGCTGTTTGCTCCAATGTGCCCTGTGCCATTACGCACAGCGATCAGTGAAAGTGAGCAGAGGGAGCAGATGGAGGGCCTCTGATGACAATCTCATGTGCTCAAACACAGAGTGTGTGAGTTGTAGAGATGTTCCTCTCCTCATTACCTGTGACTGTTATTGAATAAGCCTGTGGCAAGCTCTCTCATGCCGGCATAAAGCACTGTTTACCTCCCCCCTCGCTCAATGGAGCAAGGGGGGAGGGGGTGCTCCTCAGAGTGTAAGTGGGCCAAAGTGTCAAAGCTGCTTTCAGAGCAGGACAGAACACTCCAAACACAGTAGAAGTAGAAGTCTGTGATGTGACCTTTGTGTAAGAGCAGACAGAAATTGCTTTGAGATGAAGACAAACAAAATGCATAGACCATTTTGTATATATTGTTCAAGATGTGCATTTGTGTTTATTGTTTGAACCTTTTTGTTGTACAGTCTTTCACACAAGAGCCCAAATTACCTTTATAAAGTGTCAAAACAGTTGTTTATTATAGCTTACTGTGTGTTTTGAATAAATGTGTGTGGAAAATTATCTCCGCTTTACTTTTTCCTTTCTTATTCCTGATTGTAAACCTTTATTACACTTATAAAACACAACTATAGCATATATATTCTGAAAGTACAAGTTGTCCTGAAAAAAAGAGATCTAAAACTTCATTGTGGGATGCAGGGAGAGCTGTTAACAGCAACAATAAAACATTTATGTCAGGTGAGTGAACTGTCCAAAAAATGCCCTTAGATCCCAGTGGGTTAAATAAAATATATAAAATCCAGCTTCCTGACAGAGGAGGAGGTGTAGAGGAGGGTTTCTTAAAAAGAAGACCCGATAGTTCAGCTACAATTTGCCAGAAAGTAGATTTGAGATGAAAGCCTAGATTTGATGTTTTGGTGAAAGAAACTTTTGTATTTCATTATAATTGATGTAAATAAAGTCCAAGACGTATTCCGTGACTTGGCAATGTTCATGTTTCCATCCCCTGACTTGTCTAAAGAAAACTGGCAGTAAAACTGATTATTATTTCCAGGTTTTATCAAGTTTTAGAGATTTGCTTTCAGTTTGAGTTTGAGGAAGATAATTTTAGAAATTTTTATTCTTTGTTTTTTTTTTTTTGTATTTCTTGTATTTTAAATGGCATAAATAAATTAAAATGTGTGAAATTCCAAGTGTTCCAATATGTTTGGAGGGCACAGTGTCCTAACCTTATGATGAGTGCAAAATGAGTGTGATATTATTACTGTTTTGTTTAAGAATGTTTCATTTTCACTGTTGCTGCACTTTGTGTCAAATCATAGTCATATCATATATCCCACTGATATGAAAATTCAGTAAGATATATCTTCTATTATACATTCCATATCTAAGGTGGAACTCTACTAGTGTTTACTAAGGTACACCTAAATATCTTTAAAAAAAAGAAGAGAGTAGAGCCACTTAAGCCTAGTTTACACATAGACGGTTTTGTCGGCGGGCAATACGTAGACCGAAGTTCGCGGTAGTTCTGGCTGTTTTCGCGGTGGAAAGGGGTGGAGCATTTCGCCCGCGATTTGGCCGCCTTACTATCCGCAAATACACGGATAAAATGCCGCTAAATCCGCCGAATAAAGCGGCATTTTGACAGCGGAGCATCCGGCACACTTGAGGCAACGGGGGTTAATACCCAGTTCTATCCTTTACAATCGCAGGTTAAGACGCGCGTGAGAACAGCGGTGTTCTGCTGCCGCCGATAATGCCCTGTGTACAGGGATGAAACGGCGATTAAAAAATTAAAAAGTATCAAACACCATTGTTCACGTTGTCTCCGTCGTCACGCGAATTCTCCGGAAGCACTCCCGGAATTATTCGACATGTTGAATAATTTTTTAGATGATTCCCGGTAAAGCCGGAACTAAGCCACGCCCCCTAGTGCCGGCGTTACTAACGGCGTTTGATCCTTAAGACGGCCAAAAACTCTTCCGGGACGCTTCCGGGAGCTCTTACCGTCTATGTGTAAATGGGGCTTTAGGTTTCTGGTCTTGAGAACCAGGGATGGTAAGATGAAAAGCTTTTTTATCCCATGGGAACTCTCCCTACCCACCTAAGCGACTCAAGAATATAGACAGCATGTATTTAAGTGACATTTACATGACAATTTATATGATAATATTGAGATACAATAATTTGGCCATGTTGTACAGCCCTACTGTCAACAAGCTGAAAACTTTGAATATTAATTTACATCTACATTAAAAAATGCTTAAAGTGGCAGGGGGTTAAGAGGGCTGTAATTATGGGAGTCATCTGAGAGACAGAATAAAGAAAATGCTTAAAAAGGCAGGAGGTCTGCTGAAAGTTTTTTTTTTACATGCTCATGCTCCCAAGAACCATTTTACTGAAAAAAGTCTGAAGGACTTAAGGACATGGTTAGATGGCGAGGAGATTTTCCAGGCATGTGAGGCAGCTGTCTTCATTTGACACCAACTTCTGTGCTTTGTGACTCTTATCTCCAGAACTGGAAAGGAGGATTTAAGCCTCAAGCCATTAGGAAGACTCAAGCCTAACACCACTGAAATTATCTTGTTTTTAAATATAAACCTTTGAAGCCCCGAAATCCCCTGCATTTTGTATTTCACAATATATATATATATATATTAAATACAGTATTTTATGCTTTCACACATTATAACACAAGTATATTATTAATGTCTTTAAATGAAAATATACTCAAAATTTCAAGTTGCACATCGAAACTTTTTTACTTATTTAACATACATGCACTGAACAATTAAACAGTGCCTGTTTAATTGTTCAATGCAAGTGCTATGTTAAAGATTGGCCAGCAGATGTCACCATATCAAATAATTAAAATACTGAATCATTTCAACACAACTGCTTTATATTGATTCAGTGGTTCAAAACACTGTAGTTTCTCCGTCACGAATAATTATCAATAAAATATTTCAGTAACCATATGTTTTCAGGGCATGCACACAGATAGACTTACAATCATGAATACTTGCTAACCAGGACATTAAATAAAGTATGACATGTCCTTTAAATGCCCTTTTTTTTTTCTTAAATCCTCCAAACCGTGACTATCCAGGGTTGGGACCAGGAAGCAAAGTTGTAGTCTTACACACCTCTCTGCAGCTTCTCTCCCCCTGTCATCCCCTCATTACCCCATCCCCGTAGAGACGGTACCTGCTCCCAGACCACCAATAACCAGTAAAAATCTATTTAAGCATAAAAATTCAAAAAGAAAAAATAATATAGCACCTTCAACTGCACCACAGACTAAAACAGTTAAATGTGGTCTAATAAACATTAGGTCTCTCTCTTCTAAGTCCCTGTTAGTAAATGATATAATAATTGATCAAAATATTGATTTATTCTGCCTTACAGAAACCTGGTTACAGCAGGATGAATATGTTAGTTTAAATGAGTCAACACCCCCGAGTCACACTAACTGCCAGAATGCTCGTAGCACGGGCCGAGGCGGAGGATTAGCAGCAATCTTCCATTCCAGCTTATTAATTAATCAAAACCCAGACAGAGCTTTAATTCATTTGAAAGCTTGACTCTTAGTCTTGTCCATCCAAATTGGAAGTCCCAAAAACCAGTTTTATTTGTTATTATCTATCGTCCACCTGGTCGTTACTGTGAGTTTCTCTGTGAATTTTCAGACCTTTTGTCTGACTTAGTGCTTAGCTCAGATAAGATAATTATAGTGGGTGATTTTAACATCCACACAGATGCTCAGAATGACAGCCTTAACACTGCATTTAATCTATTATTAGACTCAATTGGCTTTGCTCAAAATGTAAATGAGTCCACCCACCACTTTAATCATATCTTAGATCTTGTTCTGACTTATGGTATGGAAATTGAAGACGTAACAGTATTCCCTGAAAACTCCCTTCTGTCTGATCATTTCTTAATAACATTTACATTTATTACATTTACTCTGATGGACTACCCAGCAGTGGGGAATAAGTTTCATTACACTAGAAGTCTTTCAGAAAGCGCTGTAACTAGGTTTAAGGATATGATTCCTTCTTTATGTTCTCCAATGCCATATACCAACACAGTGCAGAGTAGCTACCTAAACTCTGTAAGTGAGATAGAGTATCTCGTCAATAGTTTTACATCCTCATTGAAGACAACTTTGGATGCTGTAGCTCCTCTGAAAAAGAGAGCTTTAAATCAGAAGTGCCTGACTCCGTGGTATAACTCACAAACTCGCAGCTTAAAGCAGATAACCCGTAAGTTGGAGAGGAAATGGCATCTCACTAATTTAGAAGATCTTCACTTAGCCTGGAAAAAGAGTCTGTTGCTCTATAAAAAAGCCCTCCGTAAAGCTAGGACATCTTACTACTCATCACTAATTGAAGAAAATAAGAACAACCCCAGGTTTCTTTTCAGCACTGTAGCCAGGCTGACAAAGAGTCAGAGCTCTATTGAGCCGAGTATTCCTTTAACTTTAACTAGTAATGACTTCATGACTTTCTTTGCTAATAAAATTTTAACTATTAGAGAAAAAATTACTCATAACCATCCCAAAGACGTATCGTTATCTTTGGCTGCTTTCAGTGATGCCGGTATTTGGTTAGACTCTTTCTCTCCGATTGTTCTGTCTGAGTTATTTTCATTAGTTACTTCCTCCAAACCATCAACATGTCTATTAGACCCCATTCCTACCAGGCTGCTCAAGGAAGCCCTACCATTAATTAATGCTTCGATCTTAAATATGATCAATCTATCTTTATTAGTTGGCTATGTACCACAGGCTTTTAAGGTGGCAGTAATTAAACCATTACTTAAAAAGCCATCACTTGACCCAGCTATCTTAGCTAATTATAGGCCAATCTCCAACCTTCCTTTTCTCTCAAAAATTCTTGAAAGGGTAGTTGTAAAACAGCTAACTGATCATCTGCAGAGGAATGGTCTATTTGAAGAGTTTCAGTCAGGTTTTAGAATTCATCATAGTACAGAAACAGCATTAGTGAAGGTTACAAATGATCTTCTTATGGCCTCAGACAGTGGACTCATCTCTGTGCTTGGTCTGGTAGACCTCAGTGCTGCTTTTGATACTGTTGACCATAAAATTTTATTACAGAGATTAGAGCATGCCATAGGTATTAAAAGCACTGCGCTGCGGTGGCTTAAATCATATTTATCTAATAGATTACAATTTGTTCATGTAAATGGGGAATCTTCTTCACAGACTAAGGTTAATTATGGAGTTCCACAAGGTTCTGTGCTAGGACCAATTTTGTTCACTTTATACATGTTTCCCTTAGGCAGTATTATTAGACGGCATTGCTTAAATTTTCATTGTTACGCAGATGACACCCAGCTTTATTTATCCATGAAGCCAGAGGACACACACCAATTAGCTAAACTGCAGGATTGTCTTACAGACATAAAGACATGGATGACCTCTAATTTCCTGCTTTTAAACTCAGATAAAACTGAAGTTATTGTACTTGGCCCCACAAATCTTAGAAACATGGTGTCTAACCAGATCCTTACTCTGGATGGCATTACCCTGACCTCTAGTAATACTGTGAGAAATCTTGGAGTCATTTTTGATCAGGATATGTCATTCAATGCGCATATTAAACAAATATGTAGGACTGCTTTTTTGCATTTGCGCAATATCTCTAAAATTAGAAAGGTCTTGTCTCAGAGTGATGCTGAAAAACTAATTCATGCATTTATTTCCTCTAGGCTGGACTATTGTAATTCATTATTATCAGGTTGTCCTAAAAGTTTCCTGAAAAGCCTTCAGTTAATTCAAAATGCTGCAGCTAGAGTGCTAACAGGGACTAGAAGAAGAGAGCATATCTCACCCATATTGGCCTCTCTTCATTGGCTTCCTGTTAATTCTAGAATAGAATTTAAAATTATTTTTCTTACATATAAGGTTTTGAATAATCAGGTCCCATCTTATCTTAGGGACCTCATAGTACCATATCACCCCAATAGAGCGCTTCGCTCTCAGACTGCAGGCTTACTTGTAGTTCCTAGGGTTTGTAAGAGTAGAATGGGAGGCAGAGCCTTCAGCTTTCAGGCTCCTCTCCTGTGGAACCAGCTCTGGGGGGGGTTCCCATGATGCACTGTTTCCTTCTCTTTTTACTCCCTGAGCCTGGTTCTGCTGGAGGTTTCTTCATGTTAAAAGGGAGTTTTTCCTTCCCGCTGTTGCCAAGTGCTTGCTCACAGGGGGTCGTTTTGACCGTTGGGGTTTTTCCGTAATTATTGTATGGCCTTGCCTTACAACATAAGGCGCCTTGGGGCAACTGTTTGTTGTGATTTGGTGCTATATAAATAAAATTGATTTGATTTGATTTTTTAAATTACCTAATTTGCAAGTAGTTGAATCTGTAGCCTACTGTATCAACACACTGATTAGGATTTTGATTTTGTTTCTGCTCATGTCAGAGTGAAGCGGCCATTAAAGTTTTAGGTCCCATCACACCCTAGCTTCAAATCAGGCCTGCAATCTTTTGATTACGGAGTAACAATTGATTGTGTCTGTGGGCCCACAGATGATTTTGAGTTATTGAGTTTTTTTTAATGCATATATATATATATATATATATATAGTTTTTTTAGGGATCAAACCAAAGCTCAAGAGTACTTATTTTTTTATTTAAACACAGTTGCAAGATATTTATTTTTTAGTAAAAGGACAGGTCATTTTATTTTGGTGTAGCTCAAGAACATAAAGAACGTAATTTTTATTTCATACAAGTGTAAAAGATTTTTTGTTGTTTACTAAAAGAGAAAAGCTTGAATGCAGAAGAAACCTCAGTTCATCTTGCACATTTTTACTTATAACATTTTTAGTTTTGTTTATATTCTTTTTATTTTACCAAAATTTAATTTTTCTTCAATTGTGTAAATAAATACCTGTACAAGGATTATTGTATTTACAGTACAGTTGTGTGGTGTCCTTATTAATGTTATTAGGGAAACTCAGAAATCAAGATTTGGTAAAACTCAAAAGAGGTAAATTAAAGGGTAATAAAACATAAAACAGTTCATCAACGAACTCAGTCCTGGTCCCATTGTACTATCCACTCTAGATAACTATAGCTACATGGGATTTGGGTTACATTTATAAGTGTAATAAAGGTTTACAATCAAAAATAAGCAAGGAAAAAATAAAGCGAGAAATAATTTTCCACACACATTTATTCAAAACACACAGCAAACTATAATAAACAACTGTTTTGACACTTTATAAAGGTAATTTGAGGTCTTGTGTGAAAGACTGCACAACAAAAAGGTTCAACAAATGCACATTTTGAACAATATATACAAAATGGTCTATGCATTTTGTTATTTTGATATGGTAAACAGTGCTTTACGCAGAGAAAGCAACAGAGTTATCCAGTAACATTCACATGCAAACTTGTGGAGCAATCCTGATAGTTACACACTCTTTGTTTGAGCACGTGAGATTGTCATCAGAGGCTCTCCATCTGCTCCGTCTGCTTTCACTGATCACTGTACATAATAGCGCAGGGCGCACTGAGTATGTACTAATATAGTATGTACTCATTGGAGCACCGATGGGGCTATTCAAATGGGCCAACTTGTAACATATCACTCCTGAAAACAATCTTTGGCTTTTCACGTGAGGTAAATCGACCCTACGATTAGATTTTGGAAAACCATGTGACAGTGAACCAATTCCGATTGGACACCCACATTGCACACGTCATCACACAGGTTCTATGAGGAGTACAAATATGGCTGATGGCTGGCTCAAAAGTCCGCGGAGTTAACTTTCAGCAAAAAAAGTAAGTTTCTATCTCATATCATTAAAAAGTTATTTATAAATTTAGCAAATTTAAAAAAATTAATACATTTAGTAAATTTAGTGAAGCTTGGTCTTAGCCTTCGTATATGACGGCGTGTGCCCCAGAGGGTTAAGTGTATGAATGAATAACAGAACAGCCTCGGAATTTACATTCAGTGTAGCAGGAAATTAGATGAACTACTAAGTATGCATGAACAAAAGTTGTCATACTCAACACAACTTTCTTTTTTTTATTTTATGATCAAACTGTGATTTTTTTAAATTATTTATTTATTTTTACTGCCTAACGTTCTTGCCATTTTTTTTCCACACAAAGTTGCAATAAACAATATTGATTAAGGTGTGTGTGTGTCTGTGTCTGTGTGTGAATGTGTGTCTGTGTGTGCATGAATGTGTGTGTGTGTGCGTGTGTGTGTGACTGAGACTGGGCCGGATTGAGTGACTGTGAAAGGAAGTGAGAGGTTGTTCTACTGACCAATTTATTTTTATGAACTGCAATGAGAAAGTGTCAGATACTGCATGCAGCCATATTCAATAAAAAAAAAATAAAAAAATAAAAAAATATATATATATATATATATATATATGAGCTATAAGTGTGTATGTGTGTAAGTGGTCTGTAAGACTGTTTATTTTCTTTGTGAACTTGGTAATTCATCCAAACATCCAGTGATGGCAAACAGGGAAACAATATGTCTGCCTTGTTCACTGTATTCTTCTCAAAAGCACCACGTTCAGTTGGAGCAAAGTTTTCCAACTGACTTTATATCACCAACAAAACAAAGAGCAAACAAACGGTTAAAAATAAATAAATAATAAACCCGACTGGAGTGGAGGCGCGACACGACGCAAGCAGTTTTCAGCTCTGTCTTGTCAAAAGCACCGCGTACAATATGAAACAAATTCACCAAGTAATTCAAAAGAGGCAAGCTGAAGAAAACTTAAGGAATACTGAGAGAGAAATGTGAGGCAGTCAAGCCAAGCACAGAGAGAGAGAGACCAGATCCTGTCTGTGTGTGTGAGAAGCTGCAGTGAGACATGTCTGTGTAGGGAGGGGCGGGCGCTGTATGTGACTGGCCAATCACAGAGCGGGAAGACGGTCAGTTAGCC
The DNA here is from genome assembly GCF_902500255.1 of Thalassophryne amazonica. Lineage (NCBI taxonomy): Eukaryota > Metazoa > Chordata > Actinopteri > Batrachoidiformes > Batrachoididae > Thalassophryne > Thalassophryne amazonica. The sequence goes on from NC_047117.1 coordinate 37,039,450, forward strand.
AATGAGAATTTTCCTTCAGTGCGAGCACAGATATTGATGAGTTTTATGTGGATCATGCTTGTGCTCGTCAAAAATGCTTTATCTGTACCGGATACTCGTCCCGGTATCCGGCTCAACCCTAGTCAGAACATTGTCAGCAGATGTTAACAGCTGTTTTGGGTGTGCACCTTAAACTCCTCTCCTGTCATTAAGAAAAAATGCGCTATGGTCTGGTCTAATCTCGTCATCAACAGAAAATTAACGGGAGAATTTTTTATTTTGGCATGGTATTTCTTGCTTGTGCATGACAGTGTGAGATTGATGCTGAAGCATGAGTGCCATGCACGATGCGTGAGAGTTGGTAATCCTGCCCACGTCCATGTCCACAGCTTCAGTAAACCAGAATCCTTTCACACAAACAGCACACTTTAGGTTCCAAAATCCAACATGCTGGAAAGGTTAAGAGTTTCAGAGTGAAGTGTGTCATCTCCTGTCTGTAAATCCTCTGTAAATCCGAGCCATCACTTTCGAATGGCAGCTCAGAAGCTTCTTTTTCGGGCGGAGCAGGTTTGCTTCCCTCTGTCTGTCAGTCATCGGGATGTTTCTGCTCATTCTAAAATGTATGTCACACACCAAAATTGCAGAGAAAAGCCGAGTGAGACGTTTTTCGGAAATGCACCTGCTAACGCTCACAGTGAGAGGAATAAAATACATCAGCAACCATTAATTATTAGCACATGTGTGCGGAGAGACTTACAATCATGAGTACTGTTATGTTGTCTTGCTAACTGGGATGTTAAAAAATGTGAGACATATCCTTTAAAAACAGGAAGGAAAAAAAATCCAAGTTGCTCCCAATGTGTAGTGAGTGCCTTGCCTGGCAGCGCTCTGACATCAGGGTGTGTGCATGTGTGACCCTGCATGAATATGAGGCATCACTGTGAAGTGCTTTGACCATAAAAGTGCAATATAAATGCTGTCCATTTAGCATTATTTCACCTTATGTGTTTAGTTTTAACCTGAATCTTATTTACACAATTCGAGCTTGTTCATCTGCTGAACCACTCAAAAAATATTATTTTTGAAAGAACCACAAAAAACAAGCAAATACCTATTGCAGTACTTAAATCTACTTAAATCTATTCCTATTAATGTTCCCACAATGTAGTGCATTCAGGTGTAGATGTTTTTGAGTTTACCCAATCTATAAACATATGTAACATCTACAGTGCATCCAGAAAATATTCACAGAGAGAAACACCCACCACCAAGAACCCAGGGACAGACAAGAGCGATAGAGACAGACAGACCCAAGCAGAAAAACCCAGCAAGAGAATAGACACACAGAAAACCAATGAATCAATGAAATAATAAAATAGACCAGATGAAAATAAAACAGACAAGCAAACAAAAACTCAAACCCTGACAAAAGGGCATCAACAAAGTATTGAGCAAAGGGTGTGAACATGTGATTTCTCAGTTTTGTTTTGTTTTTTTCAATAAATTTGCAAAAATTTCAAAAAACTTTATTCATGTTGTCATTATGGGGTGTTGTGAGTAGAATTTTGAGGGAAAAATGATTCCATTTTTTTAATACGGCTGTAATACAACAAAATGTGGAAAAAGTGAATCGCTGTGAATGCTTTCTGGGTGTACTATAAGTATGTGTTTGTGCTTGTGCTAATTACTCCGACATAAAGCCTTTCTCTGATAAGACAGACTATTTTCTCTTGTGAATAATGATGTACACATGACAAATATCTTAATTTGTTGCTGTTTGTTTCCTGTGTGTGTGCATGTGTTTTTTACTCTCTGGCTCTGACTGTTATTTAAAGAATCAACAACAAAATAACTGACTCATGACATTAACGATTATGATGAATAGATGTGATGGAAGAGATGTTGGCCTTTGACTCCTCATACTGAAATCACAGACCTTCAAAACAGACACGAATCCTGCCTACGCCACAGCAACCCTCTCTAGATCCTGTTGAACTGCCTTTCAGACAACAATGTTTTTTGAGATGGATGTCTACAGGATAACTGCTATTTTTAAGTACTTTCAAATTCATATGCACTGAAGTCAGTTGTAGAATTCAGAGCTGTCTCATATTTCATATAATATTTAGTTCCAACTCTTCGTGGGAGTAGACAGAGTGCCTCAATACAAAGTTTAGGGAATCAGCTTACTGGAATTTATCATTTCATGTGATGGCCAGAATGTGATGCCTGGCTTTTTTAAAACCCAGCCTCAACATTTGTCCAACATTTAGTAAACATGGACTCAAGCATACAGTCAATTGTTTAGATGGTGCAGGCATAAGCTCATATACAGTACATATGTCAGTACATACGAGGTCTGTTAGAGAAGTATCGTACCTTTTTATTTTTTTCAAAAACTATATGGATTTGATTCATATGTTTTTACGTCAGCCAAGCTTGAACCTTCGTGCGCATGCGTGAGTTTTTCCACGCCTGTCGGTTGCGTCATTCGCCTGTGGGCAGGCTTTGATTGAGCACTGCTCCACCCCTCTCATCGTTGTTTCATTGCGAGGAAATGGCGGAATGATTTGGGCTTTTTTTCCATCAGAATTTTTTCAGAAACTGTTAGAGACAGGCAGCTGGAAACCATTCGAAAAATTTAACTGGCTTTCGGTGAAAATTTTACGGGCTTCACAGAGAATAAGGAGTGTTACTACAGCTTTAAGGACGGCCCACAATGGCACACGGCGCGCCGCACTCCGAGCCACCATCGAGAGGCAGAAACCACCACATCATTTCTAAACGGATCGCTGTGTGGAGCCGGGACCATCGTGTGCAATTTCTCTGGTTATCACAAGAGCTGGACATCAGCCATTTTCTGGCAGATTTCACTTTTAACAAGAGATTTTGTCATGGAAAGCCGCACGGAGGCTTCGTGCATCACGACCGATTCGCTGATGAAGCGAGACAAATTAACACCTCCGTTTCGGAGTGTTAGAGGACAAGTTGGGACATGCCCAGCTCTCCACAATTTCTCTTATACTCACTCGACTGGTAAGCACTGAAAGCCGAGATAGGCATGTCCCAACTTGTCCTCTAACACTCGGAGGTGTTCCTTTATCTCACTTCATCAGCGAATCGGTCGTGACGCACGAAGCCTCCGCGTGGCTTTCCATGACAAAATCTCTTGTTAAAAGTGAAATCTGCCGGAAAATGGCTGATGTCCAGCTCTTGTGATAACCAGAGAAATTGCACACGATGGTCCCGGCTCCACACAGCGATCCGTTTAGAAATGATGTGGTGGTTTCTGCCTCTCGATGGCGGCTTGGAGCGCGCCGCGCCGCGCCGTGCGACATTGTGGGCCGTCCTTAAAGCTGTAGTAACACTCCTTATTCTCTGTGAAGCCTGTAAAATTTTCACCGAAAGCCAGATAAATTTTTTGAATGGTTTCCAGCTGCCTGTCTCTAACAGTTTCTGAAAAAAGTCTGATGGAAAAAAGCCCAAATCATTCCACCATTTCCTCGCAATGAAACAACGACGAGAGGGGTGGAGCAGTGCTCACTCAAAGCCTGCCCACAGGCGAATGATGCAACCGACAGGCGTGGAAAAACTCACGCATGCGCACGAAGGTTCAAGCTTGGCTGACGTTAAAACATATGAATCAAATCCATATAGTTTTTGAAAAAAATAAAAAGGTACGATACTTTTCTAACAGACCTCGTACATCAGTTCAAATACACTTTCCCACCTACAATGAATGGAGAGGTCTGTAATTTTTTTTTTATTTTTTTTATCATAGGCACACTTCATGTGAGAGACAGAAGCTAAAAACAAATTCAGAAAATCACATTGTATGATTTTTAAATAATTAATTAGCATTTAATTGGATGAAATAAGTATATGATACAAAAAACAGACCTTAATATTGGTACTTTCTGTACCAGAAGGTTTTCTGTAGGTGAGGTTTCCTGTAGTTCTTGACCAAGTTTGCACACTGCAGCAGGGATTTTGGTCCACTCCTCCATACAGATCTTCTCCAGATATTTTAGTTTTCGAATTTTAAGCTCCTGCTAAAGATTTTCTGTTGAGTTCAGGTCTTGATGTTAAAGTTTGGCAGCTATGACTTAAACAGTTCAAAACCCCGGAATGCAGGTCAGTCAAACACAAAAGTTTGAAAAATATAATAATTTATTTACAGCAATTCTCAGTTCACAATTCACTAAGTCCAAGTGAGGGACGTCATGAACAAAAATAAAACACTCACTCTGGATGAGGGAATCCAAAAAATGCAAACCAGGTGTGAGAGGAAGATACAACAAAATCACAGTTTCAGTCTTTGATGCAAAGTGAGGGGATTCTGTGGGAGGAAGTTCAGCAAAAATTCACTGCAACCCAAACCCAAAACTCAGAAGTGAGGGAAAGATACAACAAAAGTACTGTTTTAACATTTATCTCAAGTGAGGGAGAATTCAGGACATGGGCAGCAAGGTAAACTCAGCGACTCAGCGAAAACAGCGACTGAGACGGCCAACCTCACCCCCCACCCCCGATCATAGCGAAATGCAGGATTCAGTCTCTGATCCAGGGGCTGTCTGACAGAAGTGGTGCAGAATGGCACCCAGCCACTAGACTGACTTAAAAACGCTGGAACTACCGGGACACAACCCCTTTGTGGGCAGGAGTTCATCACAGAAAATGGATGGCGACTCACAGGCTGACTGTGGGGCAAGGAGGAGGCAGACGTGCACACGTGTGACCGTGCGGGTCTCTGGAATTCAAAACAGAGACTGCAGAGCCACCACACGTCCCACCAGAGTTCTCCAATGTGAGTGCAACGAGGACGTCCAGCCCTGCTCCACGTACAGCCCCACTCCACATCTGACTACGGAAACGGGGGCTGACGGCTCCCCATTGACATCGTCCGTAGCAGACGCCGAAAATGTTTCGTGACATCCCCTGCTGTGCTGACATCGTCCAATGGAGGAACTGCCAGCCCCGCACTGACAGGCAATACTGTGGTGGCTGACGGCTCTCCACTGACATCATCCGAGGTGGGAGTGACCACAACCATTGTGGAAGGGAACAGTGTCATGGCATCACTCTCGGCTGCAGAGATGTCAGTCTTGGCTGTGGAGGCGTCCCTGTCTGTGGCTGCAGCATCACTCTCAGCTGTGGAGGCATCACTTTCGGTTGCGGGGGCATCCGTGTCTGTGGACCCGCCTTGCCACGTATTGGGGAACAGCTTCTCAGTGGTGCCATCAGCGACTGGAATACGAAACCCCTCAGTGATGTCATGGGGAAGAAGGCTAAATAACTTTGCTGGCTCTGGGACGCTACAGGACCCACATTCCAGCCTGTAAGAGACGGTACAGCAGTTAGCAAGTCCCCCCTCCCCGGTGCCAAGAGTACTGGCCCAGTACCAGAGCCCAGAGATTCTACCAGGACTGCTCCCGTCACAGACACTGATGGGTAGATGGTGGTCCTGATGCCATCCTCCAGGTCAGGCGACACCTCAGCACTGGAGCCGGCTGGTCCATGGAGGTGCCTGCAGGAATGCCACAGACTGCCTCTGCTGCTGGTACGAGGCAGGATCTGCTCTCTGAACTGCAAGAAAAGATAGAAATATTAATGTGACCCACATCCACCCCAGAGTCCACAGCTGGTTCGGTAGAGGAACAGGGTTTCCCTTCCTGGACTGGTCCTGCAGCAGGCATGGGCGATTGGACCGCAGCTCCTGAAGTCCACCTAGGATCCTCCTGGACCTGGCATTTCTTCCTCCTTTTCACGGCCCTGCTTACGCCTCGAGTCATTGAGGGCGGTGACCATGGAGGACTGGCTAGTTCAGGTGGAGTGGGAGACCTGGTTGGTGGTGACGGGGCTAAACTTCCGGAGCTCAGATCAGAGGCCGGAATGCTGGAGGAGTGCTTGAGAGCAGAGGAAACTATCTGTCTGGAAACTGGATCATTAAAAATGGCTGGAGACTGCAACTGTGTTAACCATTTGTCACTTGTGGCGATGAGGGAATGCAGTGGAATACTGGTTTCAGACTGAGATTGCATGGAGGACAGGAGACACTGAGTGGATTCAATAAGAGTGTGCAGACCTGCAGTATCCAGACTGGAGGGTGTGTCAACAGACAGATTTGAGGTGGCTGAGGTGGAAGGCCATTTCGCTATGATGTCAAAGTCTGAACTGCACTGATGAGCCAGGGGGCATGTCTAAATTTTGGCGGTCAAGTTCCTGAGCGTAAAAAAAAAAATCAACTGGGTCCTGTGCCCAGTCTGGAGGATTATCTTCGTTAAACAGATTTTCTAGAGAGAAAGTTCAGGAAAAGTGCCCATGAATGTGCATCTACCACCTCCCTGGCCTGATTAAAAAAATCTCCTCCTCTTCTTGGGGTTGGAACAACAGCAGACAGAACTGAAACACAGTCTGAATTGTTCCCCCAATCTCAGAAAGGAAACGAGATTGGGGAGACTACTTGTCTTTTTGCTAAAGCTTATAGTTAGGGTTGGATCAGGTGACCCTGAACCATCCCTTAGTTATGCTGCTATAGACGTAGACTGCTGGGGGGTTCCCATGATGCACTGTTTCTTTCTCTTTTTGCTCTGTATGCACCACTCTGCATTTAATCATTAGTGATCGATCTCTGCTCCCCTCCACAGCATGTCTTTTTCCTGGTTCTCTCCCTCAGCCCCAACCAGTCCCAGCAGAAGACTGCCCCTCCCTGAGCCTGGTTCTGCTGGAGGTTTCTTCCTGTTAAAAGGGAGTTTTTCCTTCCCACTGTAGCCAAGTGCTTGCTCACAGGGGGTCGTTTTGACCGTTGGGGTTTTACATAATTATTGTATGACCTTGCCTTACAATATAAAGCGCCTTGGGGCAACTGTTTGTTGTGATTTGGCGCTATATAAAAAAATTGATTGATTGATTGATTGACTTGCTGGGTGTTTTTCCTGGTGGGTTCAAGTTCAAGTTTTTTCAGCACTTTGCAATAAAATAAAACTGTTAAGGTTTGGCAGCTGTGACTTGAACAATTCAAAACCCTGGAATGCAGGTCAGTAAAACACAAATACATTAAGACAGTACATTAACATTCACATTCAAAAATTACGTAATTAACAGGAAATAAAAGGATTGAGTTCTAAAAACCGTTGAGGTGTAAGGTTCTAAAACCATCCTGGACTCACATGCCATTCCAACTCTTTATGGAAACTTAATTTATTAAATGTCAGCTACCAATTTTATAAACATTACCCAATCTAGAGCCCATGGATCCCCACAGACAACGTACTAGTATATTTATATGCAATATTTTATCCAACTCCTTTATGAGTAATTGAATAATAAAAATAGAAAAATAATGAAATGTTGAATTGCTTATATGTTTACATGCATTTAAATGTCACACTAATGTATATTTCTGGCACCTGGTTGCATGGTATATGAATGTTTAGTTGTCCTATAGTACAAGTAGTACTATAGTATAAATAGTATAGTAACGTCTCTGTGTCTTTGTAGGATCCTTCTTCCCAGCACTGAAACCATCTGAAAGTGTGTTCAAGGTGATCTTTTGGCTTGGCTACTTCAACAGCTGCATCAATCCCATAATATATCCCTGTTCCAGCAAAGAGTTCCAGCGGGCTTTCACTCAGCTCATCAGGTGCCAGTGTCACCAAAGACGGAGGGTCTTGCGACGATTCTATGACCGTAGGTGGCGGACGGCTGTGAAGGAAATATCAAAGGAACACACGGGAGACTTTAGGCCCGACTGTGCCATGCATGAATCCTGCAGTAACTCCTGGAAAGGGAACTCACTCGTATTCAACAGATGGAGTCTGTTTCCACCACTGCAGAGGTCTTCCTTCCAGCTCAAAGAGAAAGTGACCAATCTGTCAAAAAAAATCAAGAGTGGAACACATAAAGTTCCCACACCTACAGCAGGCCAGACTGATGCGGTTGATACAGTGTCGATGGGTATTTATGAGCAGAGCGGGTATCAGTTCTGTGATTTGGCAGAGTGTTATGGACTAAAGGAAAGTGAGATTTAGACATGATAACACAAGGCATAATTTATTCAAAGAACTATGTTGGGCCATGTCTACAAAAGAGTGTGATTGGACAATTAGCATTCATATACCGATCAGAGCAACGGATAGAGAGTGACACATAACTACAACATTTCTTTGGGCTTTCATGAGCATTTTTGTGCACCGATGAAGTGGATACAAAAGTAGCTGCACCATGGATGCTATCTGATTATTTCAAAACACTGCAACTCCACAACCCACCAGCCACAGTTTACATTTACTGTATGTGCAGTTGTGAAGACATTGTGTAGTTATAGCTCATTGCTTTCTAATCTGTAAACATTTTTTCAGTTCATAATTACCCAACAGGTATTGTCTGATAACTGTTATCCCAATGGATAGCAGTTTTGAAGGAAACTCAAATACATTGTTATACAATGTGATAATAGTTGTAAAGCTGTAATGGGTTAACAATAGAAGAAGTGCAAATTGTTTTGTTCCTAGAATGATGTATTTGGAGGAATAATTTGAATAATACTTCATCTCCAGTTTGGGTGTCATGTTCTGGTAAATATGTGAAGTGTTTATCAACTGGCCAGTTTCTAAGCTCAACATTTCATGAAAAGAAAATCATTTTGGACCTGTCTGTAATTTGTAAAGCGAGTGCTAATGTGAAATGATCATGCTTTTCTGGTTAGTATCGAACAAACTTTTTTTTAAAGGGAAAGAAAACAAACTAAATTTGATTCATGCTGATTTTTTTTTTAATCAGAAATCTACACCATCCAGCAGATGTCACTGTTGCTTTTTCTGTCTGTCAAAATTTGTATCAAAATAAAGGTCAAAAATAGTTGTTTTTTTTATCTCTTTCACTTGATTGAACATATTTAAATAAATCAACATCTTAATCTATAAATCAATGTAATTGGAGCTGTCTGAATATTTCCAGTGATAAGATACAAATACACAAACCTACAGATCCTGACTGATTGTCATTTTGAAAATTTAAAGAAAGACAGTAAATCAGTACTTCAGTAAATCAGTAATACTTGTGTTACTTATAAAGTGGAAGTGGAAGAAACACAAATTAATCTGAACTGCTTCTTATTAACCTCACTTCAACAGAAGTTCATGCTTGATTAACAAGAATTCTACCAGCAGAAGCTCCATTACCTTGTGTGCTGATGACCAGTCAGGGTATTGTCATCTGTCCTGTGTGTGTGTGTGTGTGTGTGTGTGTGTGTGTGTGTGTGTGTGTGTGTGTGTGTGTGTGTGTGTGTGGTGTGTGTGTGTGTGTGTGTGTGTGTGTGTGTGTGTGTGTGTGTGTGTGTGTGTGTGTGTGTGCATGTGTGTGCGTGTATGCGTGTGTGTATACTTAATAACTAAAACAGCAGCTGGACTGATTTTCATGGAATTTGGAGGAATGATTACTTAGGTTCAGGTCTCCGGAAGATTAACCTTTGGAACAGATTGTTCAAAGGTCAAGATCAAGGTTAAGAAAAATAAAAGCTCATTTTGAACAATTAAAAAAACGGTATGGGGGGATGATTGGTGATTTCCTGATGAAGTAACAAAGTAGCCTTAATATATATATATATATGTACTATATATTCATTGTTATGCATTGTTACGCAGATGATACCCAGCTTTATCTATCCATGAAGCCAGAGGACACACACCAATTAGTTAAACTGCAGGAATGTCTTTCAGACATAAAGACTTGGATGACCTCTAATTTCCGGCTTTTAAATTCAAATAAAACTGAAGTTATTGTACTTGGCCCCACAAATCTTCCTTACTCTGGATGGCATTACCCTGACCTCCAGTAATACCGTGAGAAATCTTGGAGTCATTTTTGATCAGGATATGTCCTTCAATGTGCATATTAAGCAAATATGTAGGACTGCTTTTTTGCATTTGCGCAATATCTCTAAAATTAGAAAGGTCTTGTCTCAGAGTGATGCTGAAAAACTAATTCATGCATTTATTTCTTCTAGGCTGGACTATTGTAATTCATTATTATCAGGTTGTCCTAAAAGTTCCATGAAAACCCTTCAGTTAATTCAAAATGTTGCAGCTAGAGTACTGACAGGGACTAGAAGGAGAGAGCATATTTCACCCATATTGGCCTCTCTTCATTGGCTCCCTGTTAATTCCAGAATAGAATTTAAAATTATTCTTCTTACTTATAAGGTTTTGAATAATCAGGTCCCATCTTATCTTAGGGACCTCATAGTACCATATCACCCCAATAGAGTGCTTCGCTCTCAGACTGCAGGCTTACTTGTAGTTCCTAGGGTTTGTAAGAGTAGAATGGGAGGCAGAGCCTTCAGCTTTCAGGCTCCTCTCCTGTGGAACCAGCTCCCAATTCGGATTAGGGAGACAGACACCCTCTCTAATTTTAAGATTAAGCTTAAAACTTTCCTTTTTGAAAAAGCTTATAGTTAGGGCTGGATCAGGTGACCCTGAACCATCCCTTAGTTATGCTGCTATAGACTTAGACTGCTGGGGGGTTTCCCATGATGCATCCAGTGTTTCTTTTTATTCACCTCTTTTTGCTCTGTATGCACCACTCTGCTTTTAATCATTGGTGACTGATCTTTGCTCTCTTCCACAGCATGTCTTTTTCCTGATTCTCTCCCCTCAGCCCCAACCAGTCCAAGCAGAAGACTGCCCCTCCCTGAGCCTGGTTCTGCTGGAGGTTTCTTCCTGTTAAAAGGGAGTTTTTCCTTCCCACTGTCGCCAAGTGCTTGCTCATAGGGGGTCGTTTTGACCATTTGGGTTTTTCTGTAATTATTGTATGGCTTTTGCCTTACAATATAAAGCACCTTGGGGCTTTATATTGATTTGATTGATATATATATATATATATATATATATATATATATATATATATATATACTACTGAAAAAACACCTTAGAATATTTGCAATGCTAATTTGAAACAAATTATGAAGCTTCTAATTGTGGTAAATTGTAAATTGTGGTGCACACCACCACACAAGCACAGTGTTGTAAATAGTCCTGTATTGTCAGTGGTCCTGTGTGTAAAAAAAAAAAACATAAAAGAATGAAATATTTCATCCAAATGTTGTAGAAGTATTTCTTGGGTTAGTGTCTCCACTTGACTGAGTTTTGGAACAAGTTGGTCAAGGGTACATTTAATATGCAGGGGCACGCCTCTGCAGAATTTTGCTAATTTGCTGTAACTATGGTGTAACTGTCCTGAAACCAGCACATATCCTTTTGGCATAGCATGGAGTCCACAACCAAGGTTGCCAGGTATGCAGCAAAATCAGTCCAATACTAGAACTCAAAATACACTCATGGCAAACCATATGCTATCATGGGCCATATTTGGTGTTTAACTTCAATCTCAATATTGTTCTGTTTTCTGGTGTTTTTCTCTATTATTCTGCTCCTAATATAAATCTTGTGTTAGTTATTATTTCTCTATGTACTCTCACTAATGACACCCTGTCATAAATATTCTTTTTCTTTGATGTTTGGTCCATGTTTGTTTCATGCATCTCAACTTCTCATTTGTGTCCTGCCAGTATCACATGCTTCCATACTTCTGCGTTTGATTATTTACAAACATTTAGTCGTATATAAAGTGGTCATAATCCGGCACTGGAAGGAACACTTTGAGGAACTCCTGTGTCTGACCGGAGCGTCCTCTATAATAGGGGCAGAGCTGGAAGCTGATGGTGCATTTTCATCAGTTTCCCTGGTGGAAGTCACTGAGGTAGTCAAACAAATCCACAGTGGCAAGGCCCCGGGGGTTGATGAGATCCGTCCAGAAATGCTGAAGGGTCTGGGTGTAGAGGGATTGTCTTGGATGAGATTGCGTTGGGGTTTGCGACCGTGCCTAGAGAGTGGCAAACTGGGGTGGTGGGTCCCATATTTAAAAAGGGGGACCAGAGAGTGTGTGCCAACTACAGGGGCATCACACTACTCAGCCTCCCTGGTAAAGTCTAGCTGAGGTGTTTTGGGCATCTGATAAGGATGCCTCCTGGGCACCTTCCTTGAGAGGTGTGCCAGGCACGCCCACCTGGAAGAGGCCCCAGGGAAGACCCAGGACTAGGTGGAGAGATTATATCTCCACATTGGCCTGGGAACGCCTCGGGATCCCCCAGTAAGAGGTGGTCAATGTGGCACAAGAAAGGGAAGTCTAGTTCCCTGCTAGAGATGTTGCCCCGCAACCCGATCTCGGATAAGTGGTTGAAGACGAGTGAGTGATGAGTAGAGTGGTCCTTCCTTGCCAGATTGTGTTGGGTTCACCCTGCTATCTAGCATCCATGTCACAGTGATTATTTCCAGTGTTTTGACTTCCTGTTAACTGACCTTTGCCACCTTCCTGGATTTGTGAATTTTTATTTTTGCCTGCTGTTTTGAATTGCCTGCTTGGTATGAAAACTTCACATTACTGTATTGTGCCCATTTTTTGATAATCCTCTGCTATCTCCCTCACAAAGGCTGTTGCCAATTGGGCTAATCACCCATGTGCCTGACCTGCTGTCTGTTTTATACCATGCCTGGATTTGTCTGCTGCTAAGTCAGATAACTGCCTTTTTGAGTTACACTTTAAACCTGTTTTTGCTTGCCAATCATTGTGGTTCTCTGCGTCGGGGTCAGTAACCAATCCCACACTGAAGTCCAACACCATTACTATCAAACTAAACAAGCAGACACAAAAATTCAACCAAGTGCCCATACATACAAATGGAAACCAATTCTCTGAGCAAAATGCTCACTGCCCCAGGCACGAACAAAGATAAAATTATTGAAATTAAGCATTTTGTTAGTGCTATAAGCATTGCAACTGGGGCAGTGTGAGATCAGATGAGATCAATATTTGATTGAAGGGATCCTGTCATCTGGACTAGCCAATCCAGTCAATGGTTATGTAGAGAACAACGGGCCATCTCACTAAGTCATACATATAGTAAGACAAAATACATTTTTCACAACATCTCCACAACCCATCTAGCTATAGAAATGATCAAAAGTTCATTAGGAAGTTATAAAATGACCTCACAGCCCAGAAAACACAGTCTGGATATACAAGGAGTATTCAAAAGGTATCTAGCCTTATTTTATCCCACAGAAATAAATGAAGCATGTGAGTTGTCATTTGGTGGCGAGGTGTGGGGAACCTTCTTGCATAAGTGTGAATTTTTTTCCTGCCCACAGACCCTATCAGTCACTAGCAGTCAGCCTGAGAATGAACACTTGTACTGAGCACCCATCAGATTCTTGTTTGCTACAGCATGACAGTACAACTTGAGCAAAGGTATTGGTAAAGGTATCAAATTTTGCCAAAAACTTGGTGACACCAAAGTGGAAAGCATTCACAAGATTCAGCAGGCTTTTGTCAATGATGCCATGAGCATACTCAATTAAAAGAGTGGTATAACTGATTAAAAATGGGCACAAATCAGGGAAGAGCAAAGCACATTCATGTAGGCCATCCACGGTGATTGACAGAATACAAACCTAGCTTCTAACAAAGTTAGAAGCTCCATCTTGACAATGTAACTGTCCATGCTGCTCAGCTGATTCGGGTTTCCCTGGCCAAATACAAAACTCCTGTGATTCAGGCTCCCTACTCTCCTGACATGGCTCCTTCTGATTTTTGGCTGTTCTCCAAGATCAAAATGACACTAAAAGGGACTCAATTTGAGTCACGAGAAGACATCATGCGAAACGCAATGGCCCACCATTCCGACGCAATGGCCCACCATTCCAAAAGAGGCCTTCCAGAAATGCTTCCAACAATGGCAGAACCACTTGGAGAAGTGTGTGCAGTTCCAACAAGACTACTTTGAAGAGGTTTAGCATTTAGAATGACAGCAATGACAATGACAATGACAATGATTTATTCTCTAGAAGGGCACCCCTGGTGGGGTATGAGAGAACTACATAAGGTACACAATACATACATATAAAATAACAAATAGAAGCATGCAATCACAGACAATACAGGCGATTCAGACATACACAATAATAAAGTAAAATAGAAAAGAAAAAAAATAAAAGGAATGAGAAAAAAGAAATAATAAAAGAAATAATAGTAATAATAATGATAATAATATAATAATAATAATATTCAGTTTACACATTTCTATATGGAGAACCAAATTTGTTGAAGTAGATGTTAATTGCATGAGGTACAGCTTCATAATATACAATAATAATAAAATATAAGTAGATTATGCCACAGTGCGAAGAACTTTATACAAGGGGGAAAAAAGAAAGGAAAAAGAAAAAAAAAAAAGAAATAGGTCAGAGAGTTAGTGTTTTTATGGGCTTTAGCCACATAATCAGGTTCAGGAGATGGCACGACTAGAAATAACTAGCAACACTCTAGCCAAAGTATTTACAGAGAGCTAAGCATATATAGTAACAAAAACAAAAAATATGTACAGAAAAAAAGGAGCCATTTGCTTGACTAGTGTTGTATTTGGCTGTGAGATTAGACAAAACCAACAGCTGAGATTACTACCTCTAGAGAGGTGATAGGACTAGTTTAGGGCGACATTAAATTTGTTAATATTAATATTAATACAGAACTTAGCAAGGCGTGAAAGCTCTGAGGTGCAATTTGAATTAAATAGTTCTTCCATTTTCAGGGTATTGGGTCTCTTAAGGAAATATTTATTAAGAAATTTATTACGTTCAACTTCAAAGAAAAGACATTCAAAAATATAATGGAATTCATCACCAATGTGATGCCCGACACAAAGTGTTCACAACCTTTCATGTCTAGGAATATTGGTGTAACGGCCTGTTGTTACTGTAATCAGACCGGGAGTGACATGTTTATCCGCATGTTCTCCTTGAATTGCTGGCTGTCTGAGTGGTGTCCAAAAAATGAGGTGGGCTTCATAGATAATTGGCAAAGCTTCTGGGGAAAACCTGGTCTTGTTAGGAGAGACGGCATCCATCCCACTTTGGATGGAGCAGCTCTCATTTCTAGAAATCTGGCCAATTTTCTTAAATCCTCCAAACCGTGACTATCCAGGGTTGGGACCAGGAAGCAGAGTTGTAGTCTTAGACACCTCTCTGCAGCTTCTCTCCCCCTGCCATCCCCTCATTACCCCATCCTCGTAGAGACGGTGCCTGCTCCCAGACTACCAATAACCAGCAAAAATCTATTTAAGCATAAAAATTCAAAAAGAAAAAATAATATAGCACCTTCAACTGCACCACAGACTAAAACAGTTAAATGTGGTCTATTAAACATTAGGTCTCTCTCTTCTAAGTCCCTGTTGGTAAATGATATAATAATTGATCAACATATTGATTTATTCTGCCTTACAGAAACCTGGTTACAGCAGGATGAATATGTTAGTTTAAATGAGTCAACACCCCCGAGTCACACTAACTGTCAGAATGCTCGTAGCATGGGCCGGGGCGGAGGATTAGCAGCAATCTTCCATTCCAGCTTATTAATGAATCAAAAACCCAGACAGAGCTTTAATTAATTTGAAAGCTTGACTCTTAGTCTTGTCCATCCAAATTGGAAGTCCCAAAAACCAGTTTTATTTGTTATTATCTATCGTCCACCTGTCGTTACTGTGAGATTCTCTGTGAATTTTCAGACCTTTTGTCTGACTTAGTGCTTAGCTCAGATAAGATAATTATAGTGGGCGATTTTAACATCCACACAGATGCTGAGAATGACAGCCTCAACACTGCATTTAATCTATTATTAGACTCTATGGCTTTGCTCAAAAAGTAAATGAGTCCACCCACCACTTTAATCATATCTTAGATCTTGTTCTGACTTATGGTATGGAAATAGAAGACTTAACAGTATTCCCTGAAAACTCCCTTCCTGTCTGATCATTTCTTAATAACATTACATTTACTCTGATGGACTACCCAGCAGTGGGGAATAAGTTTCATTACACTAGAAGTCTTTCAGAAAGCGCTGTAACTAGGTTTAAGGATATGATTCCTTCTTTATGTTCTCTAATGCCATATACCAACACAGTGCAGAGTAGCTACCTAAACTCTGTAAGTGAGATAGAGTATCTCGTCAATAGTTTTACATCCTCATTGAAGACAACTCTGGATGCTGTAGCTCCTCTAAAAAAGAGAGCTTTAAATCAGAAGTGCCTGACTCCGTGGTATAACTCACAAACTCGTAGCTTAAAGCAGATAACCCGTAAGTTTGAGAGGAAATGGTGTCTCACTAATTTAGAAGATCTTCACTTAGCCTGGAAAAAGAGTCTGTTGCTCTATAAAAAAAAGCCCTCCGTAAAGCTAGGACATCTTTCTTCTCATCACTAATTGAAGAAAATAAGAACAACCCCAGGTTTCTTTTCAGCACTGTAGCCAGGCTGACAAAGAGTCAGAGCTCTATTGAGCTGAGTATTCCATTAGCTTTAACTAGTAATGACTTCATGACTTTCTTTGCTAACAAAATTTTAACTATTAGAGAAAAAATTACTCATAACCATCCCAAAGACGTATCGTTATCTTTGGCTGCTTTCAGTGATGCCGGTATTTGGTTAGACTCTTTCTCTCCGATTGTTCTGTCTGAGTTATTTTCATTAGTTACTTCATCCAAACCATCAACATGTTTATTAGACCCATTCCTACCAGGCTGCTCAAGGAAGCCCTACCATTATTTAATGCTTCGATCTTAAATATGATCAATCTATCTTTGTTAGTTGGCTATGTACCACAGGCTTTTAAGGTGGCAGTAATTAAACCATTACTTAAAAAGCCGTCACTTGACCCAGCTATCTTAGCTAATTATAGGCCACTCTCCAACCTTCCTTTTCTCTCAAAAATTCTTGAAAGGGTAGTTGTAAAACAGCTAACTGATCATCTGCAGAGGAATGGTCTATTTGAAGAGTTTCAGTCAGGTTTTAGAATTCATCATAGTACAGAAACAGCATTAGTGAAGGTTACAAATGATCTTCTTATGGCCTCGGACAGTGGACTCATCTCTGTGCTTGTTCTGTTAGACCTCAGTGCTGCTTTTGATACTGTTGACCATAAATTTTATTACAGAGATTAGAGCATGCCATAGGTATTAAAGGCCCTGCGCTGCGGTGGTTTGAATCATATTTGTCTAATAGATTACAATTTGTTCATGTAAATGGGGAATCTTCTTCACAGACTAAAGTTAATTATGGAGTTCCACAAGGTTCTGTGCTAGGACCAATTTTATTCACTTTATACATGCTTCCCTTAGGCAGTATTATTAGATGGTATTGCTTAAATTTTCATTGGTACGCAGATGATACCCAGCTTTATCTATCCATGAAGCCAGAGGACACACACCAATTAGCTAAACTGCAGGATTGTCTTACAGACATAAAGACATGGATGACCTCTAATTTCCTGCTTTTAACTCAGATAAAACTGAAGTTATTGTACTTGGCCCCACAAATCTTAGAAACATGGTGTCTAACCAGATCCTTACTCTGGATGGCATTACCCTGACCTCTAGTAATACTGTGAGAAATCTTGGAGTCATTTTTGATCAGGATATGTCATTCAAAGCGCATATTAAACAAATATGTAGGACTGCTTTTTTGCATTTACGCAATATCTCTAAAATCAGAAGGTCTTGTCTCAGAGTGATGCTGAAAAACTAATTCATGCATTTATTTCCTCTAGGCTGGACTATTGTAATCATTATTATCAGGTTGTCCTAAAGTTCCCTAAAAAGCCTTCAGTTAATTCAAAATGCTGCAGCTAGAGTACTGACGGGGACTAGAAGGAGAGAGCATATCTCACCCATATTGGCCTCTCTTCATTGGCTTCCTGTTAATTCTAGAATAGAATTTAAAATTATTCTTCTTACTTATAAGGTTTTGAATAATCAGGTCCCATCTTATCTTAGGGACCTCATAGTACCATATCACCCCAATAGAGCGCTTCGCTCTCAGACTGCAGGCTTACTTGTAGTTCCTAGGGTTTGTAAGAGTAGAATGGGAGGCAGAGCCTTCAGCTTTCAGGCTCCTCTCCTGTGGAACCAGCTCCCAATTCAGATCAGGGAGACAGACACCCTCTCTACTTTTAAGATTAGGCTTAAAACTTTCCTTTTTGCTAAAGCTTATAGTTAGGGCTGGATCAGGTGACCCTGAACCATCCCTTAGTTATGCTGCTATAGACGTAGACTGCTGGGGGGTTCCCATGATGCACTGTTTCTTTCTCTTTTTGCTCTGTATGCACCACTCTGCATTTAATCATTAGTGATCGATCTCTGCTCCCCTCCACAGCATGTCTTTTTCCTGGTTCTCTCCCTCAGCCCCAACCAGTCCCAGCAGAAGACTGCCCCTCCCTGAGCCTGGTTCTGCTGGAGGTTTCTTCTTGTTAAAAGGGAGTTTTTCCTTCCCACTGTAGCCAAGTGCTTGCTCACAGGGGGTCGTTTTGACCGTTGGGGTTTTACATAATTATTGTATGGCCTTGCCTTACAATATAAAGCGCCTTGGGGCAACTGTTTGTTGTGATTTGGCGCTATATAAAAAAATTGATTGATTGATTGATTGATTGAATTTGGTCAAATTTATCCTTTCCTTAAAATCTAGTAAATGCAGATATTGCTCTAACCCTGGGGTATGCTTAAATATTCTGTATGATAAGTAGGCAGTTGAATTGTTAATTTCAGACAACAAGGTTTGTTCAAAAAAATTTTTGAACCAAGAGGGATTAATATCTTCTTCATGCCATAAAAAGGTCATACCAAGATTATCTAGCAGCAATTTG
Source organism: Thalassophryne amazonica (assembly GCF_902500255.1). Classification (NCBI taxonomy): domain Eukaryota; kingdom Metazoa; phylum Chordata; class Actinopteri; order Batrachoidiformes; family Batrachoididae; genus Thalassophryne; species Thalassophryne amazonica. Next base: position 37,058,172 of record NC_047117.1, read on the forward strand.
ATCTTCTGTATCCATGGGGCGGTATAAACATCACTGTTTGACATATTAAATAAAAGGCGATAAACAGTACAGGAAAGTTTCGAAATCTTGCCTGACTTTAGCCTTAGCCAGAAGTTTAACATTTGGTTTTCAATTACTTGTTGGACTTTTGTTCTACCCAATTCACCGAGTACCATGCAATTGAGTATGCTTGCAAAATTTGAGGTGAAAAGTTTCAATGGCTTGGAAATTTTCGTGGCCCCATATCTCACTGCTATATGTTAATATAGGTAGAACAAGTTGATTAAAGAGTTCAGAAAGGATATCAATAGGTAATTCTAATGCCTGGGCTTTGCTCAACAAACTGAACATTGCTCGCCTAGCTTGAGAAGTTTGTTTGGCCATGGTTTTTTGAAAATGGTTGTTGTAATTAAACTTGCATCCCAGATATGTATAATCATCCACTATTTCTAGTTTATCCTGACCAAAATTGAACTCTGGTTTGTTTCTTACTTTGCCCCACGAGAAAATTACAATTTTGGTTTTACTTGTATTCACAGAAAGATGCCACTCATTACAGTACGAAAACACTGCATCTAGGGCCTTTTGCAGTTCATTGGCACTTTCTGCCATGACGATGGTGTCATCAGCATATAATAATTAAAATATTTTAAATAAACTTCAATATCATCATCACTAAGGGCCCTGTCCCACTGGCGTTTAGGAGGATTTGTGCATGAAATGAGACAAAAGCTGAGCGTCCGCAACAAAGGTGGGCGGAAATGACAAATGTCCCGGGGTGGATCAGCGAATACATGAGGAAGAAAAGCAGATATAACAGGGAACAGAAGCGAAGGCGACCGTGGAGGCGCCCCCATGACGGGCACAGCGGCCGTGATGCACTCGCTTCATCCGTGCCCACTCTGTCCGCATGCGCAACATACCATTTGCAACCGTGATGTGGCTGTGCTGGGCATGCGTCATATCTGTTTTGCACGCTGTCCCAGTCTGCTCCCAAGCCGCGCCAACCCGTCAGTTGCGGATATCAGCGGATGACAGGGGATATGCGGCGCGTTGGTTGTGTATGTCCTGCATAAGTCTTCAGTATTTGTTCAGGCAGTGATGCGGATCTCATCCGCAGCAGGATTTTTGAGCCGCTCAAAAATCTTGGCTGCGTACATGCGTGCCTCTGCGGATGATCACGGACGTGTTCGGACGGCGGCCGACTCATACAGGAATGTTACATGGTTATTGCAGTTGTTTGGCGGATGTGGGCCACTTTTGTGCACATTCCATCTGCAAATCCTCCTAAATGCCAGTGGGACAGGGCCCTAAGATGCGTCCTAAAGTCGCCTGCGAGGTCCTTTAGACCGCTATATCTCCTGCTGATAAAATAGTCAAAATCGTTCAGATAAATAGCAAACAATAATGGTGATAAGTTCTCACCCTGTCTTACTCCAATGTTACATGAAAAGAACTCAGACTTGACATGGTTATTTAGTACACATGACTTTGCATTTTCATAAAGATTATATATCACCGAGATAAGCTTCCCGTTTATATTATGTGCAATTAACTTAGACCATAGAGATGATCTGTTGACTAAATCAAACACTTTTTTATAATCAATAAAAGCGCAATACACCTTCTGATTTTTTCATTTTCCTTTCCGAACCAAGGTTTGTGGTTGGTCCTAACCTTTTTTCTTTTCATGTTACTTATGGTCGTCTCTCTGGTTATATTCTCAGATCTGGCAGGGAGCAGGTACAAATCACACAGGGTTTGGGAAAATTCATCCATTTTGGATTGTGACATATTGGTTACATCAAAGTTAGCAATAGTTTCAGTTATGTCATGCACATGGTTAATATTAAAAGAATCTAGATATCTCTGTTTACAACCATCAAACCATTTAGTTTTAATAATAGTCGGATTCATGGTCATTTCATTACTGATACAAATTTCTGTTGTGCCATTCGTGTCAATAAAGGTATGTTTCTTGATTTTGATTATCGGCCTGTGTTTGTCCGATAGGAAACTATCGAACAAGTCTACTTCAAAGTCTAGAACATATGGCATTAGCTCTGGGCTTGCTACAGCGTAATCAATTGTACTTTTGTTATCACATGTTGTCCGGCCAATCCCTTGGTCTGCACCAAAGCGGCCGTTAAGAATATTTATTCCTACACTTTGACAAAAATCTATCATTTTATAACCATTGTTGTTAACATGTTTATCCTCATTATATCTGCCAGTGCATATATCTAGTGCATTAAGGTCGGTTTTAACATTGCAAATCTCATTCGACATTTCTGTTAAGCCACACATGTTTGTAAGATGTTCATCCACAGTTGGAAAGTCAGGTAGTAAACCTGTGCGAGAGTTCCAGTCACCTAATAAAAGAAACTGTAACCCATATTTAACGTGTAAATCAAGACAGTCATTAGCAAGTAAGTCAAAGGCATCAGGGTTGAAATATTTAGAGCCTTCATGGGGGATATACACAACACCAATAATGAATTCTAAACCAAGGACTTCCTTTTCAAACTTTAGCCATAATACACTTTCACTATTATTGTTCTCGATTTGCTTTATATACTTAGAAAATTGCTGTTGATATAAAAAGGCGATTCCATGAATACTGCCATAGGGATGGTCCTTGACTTTTTTCTCGAGTTGAATGCATTTGTAACCTTCGATAACGTGTAAAATTGTCCATCTTTGTTTCGGTTAGACCGATAAAGTCATATTTATCTATATACTTTTCAAAAACTCCGTCATTCTACTTTGACTGTAATCCACAAACATTTAATCCAATAAAACTAACTAATTCAGTTATCCTTGTCATATTTTGCACAGTAGTCGTGATCGAGTATCGCATAGTCCGGGGATATACCCGTGTTGTTCGATAAGTCTGTGGCTAAAGCCTCGAGTTCCTAAAACTTGAAGTATATTCCAAGGCTATCCACTTTGTCCTCACTCCATCCGAGCTTGTGGAGATCCTCGGGAGAGTCAATCACCTTCCACACCTCTCTATCACCCTCCTTCACCACACTGAATATCTTTCCATCGATAGACCAACTCCTGATCACCCGCTCATCCTCCTTCAGTGCCTTCATGAGCTGGGTGCGAAGCTGCGTCAAGTCGTTGTTGATGAAGACGTCTTAGCAGCCTTCCTTCCTCTTCAGCTTCTTCTTCACCTTCATCACCGCCGCCTTCGTCTCGCGTCTGACGAACCTGGCGATGATGAGTCACGGTTTGCCAGCTGGACCGGGGAGGCGGTGGCTGATGCTGATGTCCCACTTGTCAATGTCGACAGCGATCTTCTGCGCCAGTTCCACGACCTTCTCTGTGGTGTCCTCTCTCTCTGACTCCAGCAGCCCGTAGATCTTCACGTTCTCCTTCCTGGAGTACTGCTCCTGCCGGTCGAGTTTGAAGCGCTAGAGCTGTACGTCCCGGTGCATCTTGTCGACCTTCTCAGTGAGCCGCGCCAATTTGATGCCCTCGATGCCCTCAAGTATCTGCTTGGTGGAAGCAGATACTGCAGCGCAGATGGTCCTAGTAATCATGGGCAGCATCTGGCTCATCAGGTCTGCGATCAGGTCAGCATGGTTCGATGGTGGATGCTGCTGCTGCCCATTCCTTTGTTGTTGCTGGCTTTGTTGTTGGCGTCGGGTGCCATGCTCATGGCCTGGGTGATGCGTCTGTGGGGTTTGTAATGCCTTCTCTAATGCTTTCCGCGATCTGGTCTTCTAGACCGTCTCTGCCGCTACTCTCAGTCTCGATCGTAGCCAGAGGTCGCCTGTGGCCCACCTGTCGCCATCTTGCTTCGGTATGCAGTAGCAAAATCTGGCCATATTTTAGCTTATTTTTAGCAATTTGCTTTGATTGTAATTCAATTTCAGTACACAATCAGGATGATGGGAGTGGTGACACATAAGGGGACCTTTTTGCCTGAAGAGGAACTTTGTAAATCAGAGACCCTGCCATCAGAGAAGTGACAGCAAATTGCGGTGGGGAGAATAATGAGTGCTTTTAATGCTATTTCACCCAAGTGTTGTTGTTGTTGTTCATTCAGCTGCTTCCGGTTTTTGTTTGGGGTCACCACAGCAGATACAGCCAGATCCACATTGGTAATTGACACGTTTCACACCGGATGCCCTTCCTGACGCAACTCCAGTTTTACCTGGAGAAACACACACAGCCGCTGGTGTTCCAAAGAGGTCTCCCATCCAAGTACTAACCAGATCCTGCTCTGCTTAGCTTCTGAGATCTGACGGGTTCAGGCTGACACAGAGCAGACCGGCTGCTATTTCACCCAAGTGTCAGACTCCTAAACTCCTGATCTACACACACAGACACACCCCCGTGATCTTTTGATGACCGCCTGGGTGTCTCAGACCCCAGGTTTGGAACCAGTGATCTAAAGTGTGAATTGACACACTCTCTTGCTCGCTTGAACACACAATTTATGATGTTGTATTCCTGTTATTGTCTTCATATGCCTGGACTGCATGGGGCCACTCCTTCATCCATTCTGTCCTGTCTTGACAGCCTTTTTCTAAGCACACTCAAGTATGACCTCATTTCAAAGTTCTATATTTACTGAAAGACTTCACCCATCAAGCATGTTTAGAGAAACAAAGCTCCACTTTATGATTGCATGCTGACCACTTTATTACATTCAGCTGAATAAAACCAAGAATCTTATTTGGACATGTTTGAATATTGATAACTTTAACAACAGCATTAATCCCTGCGTTGGTAACATCATGGGGCTTGTATAACTGCAGCCAACTGTTTAACTCACAGTGAATCCATAATATTTGTCCTCCCACTTAGGTTTATGAAGGGCTCCACTAAATGTTGGAAGTGCCCTGGAATGAGAAACTAAAGTGTTCTTTGTTCATTTCTTTTGATTGTAGTGTTTGTTTGTTTGTTTGTTTGTTTTTTAGGGGTTACATATTGGGTTCTTGTGAGTTGCCAGCACTCCATCTGATATTTCATTTGGTAGCCAGAAGCTGGCAGTGTTGTGTTGCAGGATGATAGTGATCTCCCAGACTTCGCCAGGTGCATCTTGGTCACCAGGTGTATCTTGGTCTAGCATTCATTTCACATGTGGACAGAGCTGGAGACGCGTGGAGGACGGTAATGCTCGGTTCTTGTGATAAAGCAGTAGCGGCTAATGTTAATGGCCTATCCTCATAGTGTGTGCTGGAACTTGCCCTGTGCTAATATGTGTAGCAAGGTCAATGTGCAAAACATGCAATCTTCAGAGTGTCCAACGTGGAGTTGGAGAAACTACTGGAAAATAGCCACCTGCCATATTTTATTGTACTTTATTTTGTCTCATTCTATTTTATTCTCTCATTCTATTTCCCTATTTGACTGCCAAATTTTAGGGCCCCTTCACACATAGTGCTAATAAAGTACAACTCAGGAGGACTCACGGTGAAACAGCGAGGATGATCGAACCACAAAACATCGCGCCGACGAGCAGGCGTGCACAATGCCGGTGCGACGGTTCGTGCACGTGGGAACACACTGCCAGCAGCTGCATGATGTGGTTACACACATTGTTACACATTGTGCAGCTGCTGTGAAAAAAATAATTAAAAAATACATGCTGCTGCGGTTCTGTGCATCCAGGAACACAGCAGCTTTTCACAGCAGCTGCTGAAATAATAATAAAAAAAAATTTAATTAAATGCCACCCATGGTACTCAAACCCACCCCTTCCAAAAGCTCTAATTGTCAGCCAGAAACTTTACCACTGAGCTACAGTTGCAGTCCTATAAAAGCTGCGGGAACCTGACTGATATGAAGAAGGAGATAGACATATTTAAAATGAACTAAATCCACACACCATATAAAAACACTGCATTTATCAAGTGAGCAATACAAATATGATCCGTCTGTTCCTCTGTAGATGACCCACAGTCACAGAAATACAGTCATGAAGGGGCCATGAAATAACCCTGGTTAAATAAAAAAAAAAAATGCCACGGGATTCGAACCCACACATTCTGATTACCAGACAAAAGCTTTACCACTGCACTACAATCACTGTCTTAAAACAGGAGCATGAAAATGGGTAAAATCAACAAGCAGATAAACATATTTTCTAAAAAAAAAAAAAAGTGCTGTGATAACTGACCAAACATCATTTGGTACGGCATATTTCTGCTGATACATGACTGAAAGTGGCGTATTTGTCATACTGTTGTGTTGTCCTGGTTATGCAGCATGCCACTCACTGCCCTCATGGCCCGACACGCATGTCCTGTCAGGCGTGACATTCAGATCATGTGCTGCATGTCCAAATGGACTGACAGCCCGTTTCTCTTCCCATCACTTTTGCGATGGAAGGAGATATAAGTTTTTATGTGTAAGTTTTTATGTACAAGGACACACGTGCATGTCCGTCAAAACATGGGACGTGTGCTGCAGCTGTGATGTCCAGACCCACATTGTCTCAACAGCTGTGGGCAGCCAGCCACGCCCCCTGTCCGTTCAGCACACAGACCAAGATGTCACTCTGTGATTACAGGAGAGATGCCTCCCACCCACCGGGGGGAGCGAACCACACACGCAGATGTGTTGTGGGGGGGGGGGGGGACACACAAAACACATGCACACATGTTGTGGGAGGAGCCGACACTCTGGCATGCCATATGTGCACTTGGCAACTTCACAGTTGTGGGGCACATACACAAATTTCAGCTCAACAATGATTGTCTGCTGGCTGTTTTGGTGATGATAGTGCGAATGGCCACACATTTTCTAAGTGCCATGTGAGCAGTGTTAGATGTTCGTGTGTGTCAGCTGGAATTTAGCCAACACCTGCCGCAAGAGGGTACGATGGGCTCGCACAGCGCACACTCTGTCCTTCAGCCACTGGTGTGCACAAATAGTTGTAGCAACAGGTGTGCGAGGGGTTGGAGGCAGCTACGAAATTACACATTTTGCACATGATTCCCGCTTCATGTGTACTTTCTGCGCAAATCGACCAAATTCGCACTATGAGTGAAGGGGCCCTTACAGCCATGTTCCTGTAAGAATCCTATTAGAATCTTCATATGACATCTGCCCATTCCAAATAGGGGTTACGTTTTTTTGTTTTTTAAAACTGTATTTTTTATATTTATTTATTTATTTGTTTGTGACATGAAATTGTAAAGGTTTGCCAAACTGCTCACACTAGTCATTGAAAGGCTAAAATTAAAGTGCTCTGTGGACCCCGGGCTACATAACAAATGGCAGATGAGTGAGTTGGTTCATCCCTGCCAACTTCTGTTAGCAATAACTTAAAAACAATAAATTTAACTCACCTGATTAATAGAGTACATAAGTGATTACATGGTGGTTAACTTTGATGAACTAGAGCAATCAAAGAACAACAACTTTGTTTTGCCTACACAAGATCCCATCAATGTGTCTGCCACCTGCTGGATGAGTAGTGGAGTTCCCGTCTTCAAGTGAGCATCAGTGAACAAGACTGTGGCCCCATTGCACGAAATGCAGGATTCAGACATCCAGGATAAATGATTGAACTGGGTTCATCTTATCAAAAACAGGCTCAACAGGAGCATTCAGGCTCAATCGGGTGCACAGAGACCAAACCAATATATATATATATATATGCGGCAGATGACCTGGCCTCCACAGTCACCTGAACCCAATCGAGACGGTTTGGGGTGAGTTGGACCGCAGAGTGAAGGCAAAGGGGCCAACAAGTGCTAAACACCTCTGGGAACTCCTTCAAGACAGTTGGAAAACCATTTCAGGTGACTACCTCTTCAAGCTCATCGAGAGAATGCCAAAAGTGTGCAAAGCAGTAATCAGAGCAAAGGGTGGCTATTTTGAAGAAACTAGAATATAAAACATGTTTTCAGTTATTTCACCTTTTTTTAAGTACATAACTCTAGGTGTTCATTCATAGTCATGAAACTAAAGAAATCGCATTGAATGAGAAGGTGTGTCCAAACTTTTGGCCTGTACTGGAGGTTTCTTCCTGTTAAAAGGGAGTTTTTCCTTCCCACTGTTGCCAAGTGCTTGCTCACAGGGGGTCGTTTTGACCGTTGGGGTTTTTCCGTAATTATTGTATGGCCTTGCCTTACAATATAAAGCGCCTTGGGGGAACTGTTTGTTGTGATTTGGCGCTATATAAATAAAATTGATTTGATTTGATTTACTGTATATATATATATATATATATATACACTGTATTTTTATTTATATGGTATGTAGTCCATGGGAACCTGTAAATTATCTAATGATTGTAACATCATCTAAAATCATTATCTAAAATGATTGGAATTAATGATGACAGGTGTTTAAATAATGACAGTTGGTCTAGTTGAATGTGATAACAATGTGTAGTGGGGAGTGGAATAACTATGGGTTTCCGTTTCTGTGTCACAACTCCGGGGACAGTGGCAGGTGGGGAGTTTGACTGGGGTGGTACACCTGTCAAACAGTAACGTGCAGGAGTCGGGCGGGGAGTGCGAAGCCCCGTGGTACAATGAAGGTGAGAAGCCCACAGTCATAATCCCACAGATGGTAGCTTCACACTATTGCCTCCTGAGACACGCACATATGGTACACCAAACGTGAAGAAATTCATGTTTGGCAGATATTTTTGGGAGATTTTTATCTGCAATTCATGGTTTGCAGATAATTAATAATTTGAAGTGATTCATGTTTTAGGGGTTAGATCCGGGCACTTAGCCTGGAGGCTACATCTCCATGGTGTCTTATGCCATTGCATATCCCACTTTCCACTTTCCTGCTTTTTTGCAAGCGGATAGATTGAGCCAGGATAAACACCATATCCTGGCTTAATCCCTTATCCTACGTTGGTGCAATGGAGCCCTGTTAGCAAATGCAGGGAGAAACATGATGTATAATATACACAAAATAGGAAAGTAATTGGATATTCTGCCAGATGAGTGACAGAAAATGAAAAGAATTATGAAAATGAACATGAAAGTACAATACCGAAAAAAAAAGAAAAGTTTTCATTAATATTGCAAATTAATGATAGCAAACTTCAAACAATACTCAGCACATCTGAAAACCTCTGCAACACTTGTGTTTAGGAACATTGTTCTGGAGTTTGTATGAAAAGGAAGACATCACATGCTGGTTCAATGGCACCTCATTATAACACAAAGGGAACAATTTACTGAGGTTTGTGTGTGCAAAAACATGTGCAAATGTCATTGCACTCAAAAATACACCTGCATGTTAATTGTGGGCTGGACCATTAATATCTCTTACTTCTCCAGTTCATCAACTTAAGTTATGCTCCCTCGTGTAAAGGAAAAAAATAATAATAATAATAATAATATCTTCATATGCTGTTTTAGGACTTGACTGATTAAACATCATTCCTCCAAATGCCGCTGTTACCACTTCACCAGTAAGTTGAAGCTACGGTCCCTCATGTAAAGGACAAACAATAATAAATATCCTGCATGTGTTGTTTTTATGGGACTTGACTGAATAAACACTTTTCCTTCAAATGCTGTCGATCTCTGCCACTGTGTGTTACTGGCTGTGTGCCTCCACTCCTGCCGGGACAACGACCTCCTTCACTCTGCCTGCAGGCACTTCCTCTCGCTCTCCACTGCTATTCCAGCCAGGTTCGGAATGTCTAGGTGTTTCCTTGCTTCAGGCTGTCTGCTGGAGCATATTTGAAGCTCTGTTGCTGTGGAAAATCACTAACAAACATAAACTCTTTTACTATAAGAAAACGACAGTAATGTAATGGTTGTGACACACTGTTTGCTAACTACTCACCAATGAAATTATCCTGGTACTGGCAGCTCATTTTAAAAGTGTAAACTTGCTAAATCCCCCACCATGTCAAAGCATGTGTGAAATGCACACATTCGCCAACAGGGAAATGATGCTGTTGCTGCCATGGCAATCACACAACAATTACATCTTCCTCCATCAAGGGGAAGCACTTTTATTAGAGAGGGAGCATTTATTAGACTAAATACTATATATATCTGTGTGTGTGTGTGTGTGTGTGTGTGTGTGTGTGTGTGTGTGTGTGTGTGTGTGTGTGTGTGTGTGTGTGTGTGTGTGTGTGTGTGTGTGTGTGTGTGTGTGTGTGTGTGTATGTATGTATACACAACCCCAATTCCAATGAAGTTGGGACGTCACAACCCCAATTCCAATGAAGTTGGGACGTTGTGTAAAATGTAAATAAAAACAGAATACAATGATTTGCAAATCCTCTTCAACTTATATTCAATTGAATCCACCACAAAGACAAGATATTAAATGTTCAAACTGATAAACTTTATTGTTTTTGTGCAAATATTTGCTCATTTTGAAATGGATGCCTGCAACACGTTTCAAAAAAGCTGGGACAGTGGTATGTTTACCACTGTGTTACATCACCTTTCCTTCTAACAACACTCAATAAGCGTTTGGGAACTGCGGACAGTAACTGTTGAAGGTTTGTAGGTGGAATTCTTTCTCATTCTTGCATGATGTATGACTTCAGTTGTTCAACAATCCGGGGTCTCCTTTGTCATATTTTGTGGGTCATAATGTGCCACACATTTTCAATGAGCGACAAGTCTGGACTGCAGGCAGGCCAGTCTAGTACCTGCAGTCTTTTACTACAAAGCCACACTGTTGTAACACGTGCAGAATCTGGCTGGGCATTGTCTTGTTGAAATAAGAAGGGCCGTCCTTGAAAAAGACGTTGCTTGGATGGCAGCATGTATTGCTCCAAAACCTGGATTTACCTTTCAGCATTGATGGTGCCATCACAGATGTGTAAGTTCCCCATGCCATGGGCACTAACACACCCCCATACCATCACAGATGCTGGCTTTTGAACTTTGCGCTGGTAATAATTTCGATAATCTTTTTCCTCTTTTGCCCAGAGGACATGACATCCATGATTTCCAAAAACACTCTTCGAACCACAACACACTTTTCTTTCCATTTTAAATGAGCTTGGGGCCAGAGAAGGCAGTGGCGTTTCTGGATGTTGTTGATGTATGGCTTTCGCTTTGCATGGTAGTGTTTTAACTTGCACTTACAGTATAGATGTTGCGATGAACTGTGTTAACTGACAATGGTTTCCTGAAGTGTTCCTGAGCCCATGTGGTACGATCCTTTACACAATGATGTTGGTTTTTAATGTAGTGCCACCTGAGGGATCGAAGGTCACGAGAATTCAGTGTTGGTTTTCAGCTTTGCCACTTACGTGTGGAAAGTTCTCCAGATTCTCTGAATCATCTGATTATATTATGGACTGTAGATGATGGAATCCCTAAATTCCTTGCAGTTGAACATTGAGAAACATTGTTCTTAAACTGTTGGACTACTTTTTCATGCAGTTGTTCACAAAGTGGTGATCCTCACCCCATCTTTGCTTGTGAACAGCTGAGCCTTTTGGGGTTGCTCCTTTTATACCCAGTCATGATACTCACAATTAGTGTAGTCAGTGCCCAAACACTTAATGAGTGTTGTTAGAAGGAAAGGTGATGTAACACAGTGGTAAACATACTGCTGTCCCAGCTTTTATTTTTCTTCACACAATGTCTCAACTTCATTGGAATTGGGGTTGTACCTATATACTGAGTGAGTATGCACTCCCGCACCAGGGGATACAGATTCTGACGGGGATAACTACTTTGGCACGACACCTGTCACACATGGCTAACACCGTGGCTAACAGGCCTGCCACAACGAAACAAAGAATAAACTTCTTCATCAGTAGAATGACATTCCGTTTGGTTACCTCTGTTATTTTGGGCAGGATATGCACTTGCTAAGGTGTTAATTATTTCCTCATTATTTAAAATTGTTGCAACAAAGTTTGACTCACTCATTTTGCTGCATGCCGTTCACCTGAGCAGACTGAGCATTACCGACTGCAAACAAAAATGGCAGGAGTGGGTTGAAAGTCGGTTCCAAATTCTCAAGCTTAATTCAGTATTCTTGTTTCATTCAAAATTCTCAAGTTTCATTCAATATATTCAAGTTTCCATTCAATATTCTCAAGTTTCATTCAATATATTCAAGTTTCATTCAACATATTCAAGTTCCATCCAATATATTCAAGTTTCATTCAATATATTCAAGTTTTCATTCAATATATATTTAGTTTCATTCAATATATTCAAGTTTCATTCAATAAATTCAGGTTTTCATTCAATATTCTCATATTTTCCTGTTTGGCATGCCATATATATATATATATATATATATAAAACAAACATTCTTTGAAAAAATGCTGGCCTTCCTACCTCATATGACAAGAAAAAATTAACTCACAGTATGATTATTCATTCATTTATTTATTTTGTGATTAACAAATTGTATTACAGGTTTTTTTAAATTGCTAAAACACATTTCACAAAACTCTCCCCCATTTTCTCAAAATGCTAAACACAACACACTTTTCTAAAGCTACATACACAAAACCACACCTTCTCTTTTCAGAACACAAAATATCACACCAAAACAGCTGCTCAAAGCCTGCAAGAATGTGAACACTATATGCATCATTACACACTACAACAAAACAACTGAAAATACAATGTTCAGTGTGTGAGAATGTCCATTTTATGTTTGTTTGCAACTGCCAAAGCATAGTATCTGTATGTGAACAGTATCTGTTGTCAAAATATATTACTGTGTAGAGTACGTATGTAGCATTCATAGATTTGTGTGTTTCATATGAACAGTATGTAAATCTACAGAGAATACAGTATGTACACTACTGTACTGTATCACAACTCAGTGCAAACACTACAGTGGATCCATTACACACAATACTCATTGAAGACACAATGTTCAGGGTGTGATGGTTTTTTTCATTTATTGAACTATACCACACACACATCATTGTGCGGCATCACGTCATCGAGCTGGGTCAGGCCACAGGACCTCATCTACGTCGCAGGCATGATGGTGCGAGTTTGACTTGCTCTCCCTCCTTGGCCTGCTCCTCTCCCTCCTTGGCCTGCTCCTCTCCCTCCTTGGCATGCTCCTCTCCCTCCTTGGCCTGCTGCTGTCCCTCCTTGGCCTGCTCCTCTCCTTCCTTGGCCTGCTGCTGTCCCTCCTTGGCCTGCTACCAGGGGTGGTCCTAGAGTGATTTACTCCCCAGGCGAAACCCCCTGCGTGCGCCCCCCCCACGCACACTAACATGGCCACCACCTCTGCCCCACCACCCATGAAAACACTAACTTCGTCCAGAACACCCACAATCCCACAAATTAACTCACAGCAGCTATTTTCAAGAACAAATTTCCGGTTTTAATGACTACTGCAATAACAAACACAAAGAAATTGGCACAGTCTAATGTGTCATCATCCATGGACTTATCTGCAATGATCATCTCAAAAGTTTGCAGGAGGGCATCATAATTGTTTGCCCCAGTGCTCACTATCCGTGATGTGAAATTCCATTGAGTAGGAGCATTTCTGGGCAACCTTGAGCAGCCTGCAGACTCAAGAAAAGACATCCTCTTTGTGGATTTTGAGAAAAATGTGGCAAACAGAGAGTGATGCAAAAAACATTCTGCACTCAGATAAGCATTTAGACCTCTGAGACAGAACCACATTCAGTCTGTGTGCATAGCAATGCACAAACATTGCACTGGGGGCTATTGCTTTAACTTTGGCCTGCAAACCATTGAGAGCTGAAGCCATGACAGCAGCCATGGCTTCTTTGTAAGGAAGACTATCAAATGGCTTCGCCAAAATCCGATCCACAACATTCAAATTGTCTGCCATTATGTGCAGCTTGCTACCTAGCTAGCTTGCTAGCTGGGACTGGCGCGAGGCTAGTGTGAAGTTTGTCCGCCTGTGAGTGCTTTGTGACGGTGGAGGACCTCAGCAGCACCCGCTGCTCAGTAGGGACAGAAACTGCGATAGAAGTCAGAAAGAGTGATAGAAGTCAGTCTCCAAACACAAGCAGCTACAAAAAAACCCACCAGAAATAGAAGTTCGATTTGTCGCTAGTCGTTTTTAACAAAGAAAATGCCGCTGAGGATTAGGAAAGTCTCCGGTTCAACTCAGAACAGAATGAAAATGTTCCCACGATGTTTACATCAAAAGATCGCTGATTCGCTCATTTCGCTGTCAATCAAAAAGGGATTCAGTCTCAGACAGATCATCCAATCATCATGCAGAAGCTGAGTGTCCGGGCCAGCCGAGGCCAGCCCACTACCCCATAGACCCCAGACACGCTGAGCGTCTGATGGGCGGGACAAAGCCCAGCATTTATCCAATGACTCGTCTCGTTTCGCTGCATGCTTTGTGTCACTATTGAACTCTGTAGACCGTTTAAAGCACTGTGAAGCTGCGGGAATGAGTGAGGGGAAAGCCGCGTTGTTACCAGTGATAAGAAGCTGATTCTGAACAAAAGTTGAGCGCGTTGTAACCACAAACCCCTCTGTCACTCATGTTGGAAAACATTCAAACGTTGGTCAAGTTGCATTTTTAATGTCATAATATCCATATGCCAGTTCATGCAAGCTGAAGCATTTGGACTGTGTTCGAGGGGCTAGATGTGAATTCCTGGTCGAAACCTCTAATTTCCTGCTTTTAAACTCAGATAAAACTGAAGTTATTGTACTTGGCCCCACAAATCTTAGAAACATGGTGTCTAACCAGATCCTTACTCTGGATGGCATTACCCTGACCTCTAGTAATACTGTGAGAAATCTTGGAGTCATTTTTGATCAGGATATGTCATTCAAAGCGCATATTAAACAAATATGTAGGACTGCTTTTTTGCATTTACGCAAAATCTCTAAAATCAGAAAGGTCTTGTCTCAGAGTGATGCTGAAAAACTAATTCATGCATTTATTTCCTCTAGGCTGGACTATTGTAATTCATTATTATCAGGTTGTCCTAAAAGTTCCCTAAAAAGCCTTCAGTTAATTCAAAATGCTGCAGCTAGAGTACTGACGGGGACTAGAAGGAGAGAGCATATCTCACCCATATTGGCCTCTCTTCATTGGCTTCCTGTTAATTCTAGAATAGAATTTAAAATTCTTCTTCTTACTTATAAGGTTTTGAATAATCAGGTCCCATCTTATCTTAGGGACCTCGTAGTACCATATCACCCCAATAGAGCGCTTCGCTCTCAGACTGCAGGCTTACTTGTAGTTCCTAGGGTTTGTAAGAGTAGAATGGGAGGCAGAGCCTTCAGCTTTCAGGCTCCTCTCCTGTGGAACCAGCTCCCAATTCAGATCAGGGAGACAGACACCCTCTCTACTTTTAAGATTAGGCTTAAAACTTTCCTTTTTGCTAAAGCTTATAGTTAGGGCTGGATCAGGTGACCCTGAACCATCCCTTAGTTATGCTGCTATAGACGTAGACTGCTGGGGGGTTCCCATGATGCACTGTTTCTTTCTCTTTTTGCTCTGTATGCACCACTCTGCATTTAATCATTAGCGATCGATCTCTGCTCCCCTCCACAGCATGTCTTTTTCCTGGTTCTCTCCCTCAGCCCCAACCAGTCCCAGCAGAAGACTGCCCCTCCCTGAGCCTGGTTCTGCTGGAGGTTTCTTCCTGTTAAAAGGGAGTTTTTCCTTCCCACTGTAGCCAAGTGCTTGCTCACAGGGGGTCGTTTTGACCGTTGGGGTTTTACATAATTATTGTATGGCCTTGCCTTACAATATAAAGCGCCTTGGGGCAACTGTTTGTTGTGATTTGGCGCTATATAAAAAAATTGATTGATTGATTGAATGTCTTGACCGTCCTCCCCGTCACACTAGAGCACAAATGAGCCCGAATGCCACATGAATGGATACTCGAACTGCAATCGGGCGAATTTGAGCTGCATTCAAAAACCTTGTACAGTATTCGTGAGTGCATGCCACACAGTCAGGCACAATCACACAGCCAGCTCAAATGTAATGACATGCGCACTACTGTCGAGCTGCAATTGAACTGGGGAAACGACAGTCGATGTGCAGTCGTAGCACTGTCTGAATGCAATCGCAGCATTCTGACCATGTCTGAGGGAACCTCAAAGTGGATCAGGCATGCCAAATCCTGCCGGCATGTCCAGATTGTTCCCCCAATGAGCTGTAACCCCTCTGGTGCATCCTGTTCGGCGCATGTAAAGGAAACATTGAAATGTGAAAAGTCTGTGGCACGCAATCATTATGTGCACTAGATGTGAACACTGCGCAGTCACACTAAATACACCGTGCGCCACAGTGAGTCAGTGCATCTCAGAGCCATGCTGCACCACACATGGCTGATCCATAACAGGCTCAATACAACCCCACTTATGGGATAGATAATTTACTTGTATCATTGCGTCTGACATGCGATACATCCTCTGACACATGAGCAGTGGTGCCCCCATGTGGTGGCTAGGGGTAGCTACAGCCACCACCAGATTACTCTGAGCCACCCCTCAGCCACCACATGAGGGCGCATTGGATTTGTGTGGATTTAGGGAATATATTTTAAATCACAACAGATAACAATGTGAAAACAGTGTTAAAACAAGAGCAACAGCAACATCATCATCAACAACAACAACAATAATAATATATAATATAATAAGAATAAGAAACAGTGGGACAATAACAGTACAGTCTTGTCAAATTTGTCTCATTCATTGTATTCTGTCATGAATAGTTGAATAACTCAAATATATTAAGTTAATGTAATTAAAGTGTGATTGCAATAATAAAAAAATCAGTGTTTAAATATATGAATATACTATAAATTCAGTATATCAAATAGTTTTTTTTTTGGGGGGGGGTTGGGTATGCCACCCTAAGATTTTGCCTAGCTCCCACTAGCCACCCTTAGAATTTTTTCTTTGCTGGCGCCACTGCACATGAGGCGGACTGACAATGGCTCTGTGTTATCATGCTCATTCTGGACGATACACTATGATCACAGGCTTTGTGCATCAGCACTTCTCCATGATGCACTGATGTGCAGTGCAGTCGTCTAGATGGGGTCTAACAGCCATGATAACATGATAATCCAGATACATCCACTGACACATAAGGTAGACTGACAATGGATCTGTAATATCATGCACATTATGGGCATAGGTGGGGCTTGGCGTAGAGGCTTTGAATCACCGTTGGACATGGCGCAACACAGCTGCACATGATGGTACAGCTATGATGATGGTCATAATTCACATACTTTATGTAACCCATGAGAGCACATGACCATGTATCTATAACAGTCCAGTCAGGTCAGCTGCATAGTGAGTTACCGTGCACGGCTGAACGGGCTGTCACAGCTGTAATACACATCATATATCACAATAACACAAATGAAGGACTGACATCACAACTGCATTACCAAGCCATCACAGTATGAATAAAATGAATAGTCACCCTTGGAATGGCTCCAGATGGACCTGCTCAGCACACGCCAGCCAGCCTGCACCCGGACTGGACTGAAAGGCACAAGAGGGGCACAGGTGGGCAAACACTCAATCATCTTTATACTTTTTTTATTCCCCTTTTGACAGATATGTGTCAGTAATCATTACATATGGATCAGTAATATAATACAGTGACATAGTTGGCACCATGGCCACATCCATGTGAAACTGGAGGCGTCCTGCACTTTTTTACAGGCCTCCGGCGATCTCACGACCTCTTGTGCCCCTCCTGGACCTTTCAGTTTGGTTGGTGTGTGTGTGTGTTTGTGTGTGTGTGGGGTCAGGACAGCTGACCAAACCGCCGCGTGTGCGTGAGGGCAGAACACATGTGCACTCAGCTGGGTGTGTGCACTCATGATGAGAGATGATATTTATTGTCATTGTCATTACACGAGTGCAACAACGAAATTACGTTTACACTCCAATTACCTCAGACAAAATACAGCAATTAATCCACAATTATTACTAGTTGATCACAATAATGGCACACATGGAGGGAGGGAGACATGCGTCGTGTGCAGATGAGTTAAGTTTATATCAGTTTCTGTCTGTGTGTGCATAAAGTCTGATGTTGCTAGGCAACAGCAGGCTGGCGGTAGATAGATAAGAAGGGGGAGCTGAATTCCTTCACCAAGGCCATAGATCCTTCTGGGGGAAGAGCAGGGCTTTTGACCTTCAGGAGCCAATAAGGCTGCCATGTTGATGTTAGGCAGAGAGATCCAGAATTCCATTTACTGCACCTCTGACCATCTAGAGTCCAAATTTATGAAGAATATTCTTCGGTCCTCAGCAGCACATTCCTTTGCAATGCAGTGATATGCTCCAAGGTGGTATCCATTTTGCATTTGAGTTCAAGAGTTAAAGCAGTCTGAGATTACACAGCATTGCCCAACTCAGTAATCATGACAGACAGATGAGGGGACAAGATTCTGGTAGCAGCTGTCTTGCTAATATTCCTGTCAGTCAGGGCAACGCACAAACCAATCAGTGGCAACCTCCCACCATAACAGCGAATAGAAATAAATCTTCAACGTCTTCCACAGACAGTGGAGCCAAGCATGCTATGCCCCATTTCTCTCAGGCGTCGAGAACATAGCCCGCTGGGTAGGTTCCCTCAGGGCATGCAGGGTCTCCCAGCCATGATTTCCTTGTCGAAAAAATTGTGTCAATAGCATTGAGAGCCCAGCTGATCAATTCCATGGTTAATCACAGTCTGGTGAAGCTGGGACTTTGAAGGTCAGCGCAGCGATAGCGAACAGAAAGGAGGAGAGGAGAGGGGAGGAATGCAACCGTCCTTGCCCGAGTGCCAGGCTGAACATCTGATTGCATTCCTGCATGTGCACCAGCACCAAACACCTGATTCTCTGGTGGATATGAAAGAGAGGGAGAGGGTGTCCGTATTCGACATTCGACCTGCACTCTGAGTAGTCGACCTGGATTCAGGAGCTACTGCACTCCGAATGTGCACAAATCATTCGAGGAGGCTTCAAAACACATTCTAGGTATTTGTATGTTCGTACACAGTAGTACTATGATACCATGATGCACTGTTTCTTTCTCTTTTTGCTCTGTATGCACCACTCTGCATTTAATCATTAGTGATCGATCTCTGCTCCCCTCCACAGCATGTCTTTTTCCTGGTTCTCTCCCTCAGCCCCAACCAGTCCCAGCAGAAGACTGCCCCTCCCTGAGCCTGGTTCTGCTGGAGGTTTCTTCCTGTTAAAAGAGAGTTTTTCCTTCCCACTGTAGCCAAGTGCTTGCTCACAGGGGACCGTTGTGACCGTTGGGGTTTTACATAATTATTGTATGGCCTTGCCTTACAATATAAAGCGCCTTGGGGCAACTGTTTGTTGTGATTTGGCGCTATATAAAAAAAAAAATTGATTGATTGATTGATACTAATGTCTGTCCCATATGACCGTGGCTCAAATTTTGGCTGTTTTACCCATTCGGGCTGATTCAGCCTCATTTGCACTCATTCATACTAAGAGAAGGATTGTATCAGGAAGGGCATCTGGTATAAAACAACCCAACCCAACCATACACAATATAAATTGAATTTCCATCCTGAGTCGGTCGAGGCCCGGGTTAACAATGACCGCTACCTGTGCCGTTGCCCAACAGGGTGCCAGAGGAAATTGGGCTACCACTGGGGGAAGAACAAAAATCTAACCAGAATGTTTAATAAAATCTTGGAAAGTGAAAGGATGCCTGAGGAGTGGAGACAAAGTGTGCTGGTTCCTATTTTTAAGAACAAGACAAGAGAGAGAACAAGAACAGAGCTGCCATAACTAGAGAGGCATAAAGTTGATCAGCATGAAGTTGAAGTTGATCAGCATGAAGTTATGGGAAAGAGTAATAGCAGCTAAATAGAAAACAGGTGAAACTCAAGCTCAAACTGAAGCTCAACTTATCTTTAACTGAAATGGTGTTGTATGGCTGGGGGGCCTGGCTGCCTTTTTGTTTCTGTCTTTTGTTTTTCCTTCCAGGTGGCTTGCATTTGGGACTGAGTGGCTGTGTTGCTGAGGTTATCAGGACCTCACCCTGATCACCTGTGGCTTGTCAGGACTCACAGCTGAGGTGCATCTATATGGATTGGAACATGGTGGCATTTAAGACTGGAGTATACAGTGTGTATTTGCCAGAGACTCGACCTTGTGACCAGACGGGTGAGATCGTCGTCTCGGGAGCCATCTCATCATCAGTGGATGCAGAGAACGTCCAGGGTTTGATGTACGGTCTGTGAAAGAGGAGGGGGTGAGGTCTCACGCTCGTCAGCACACTTCCTGAGGTACGTTAGATTTTGTGACTAACATTTATACAGTCAGTAAATGTGGTGTCCCTCACACCTTTATTATATTGAGCTGTATGTTAGTCATGTATCGGCTTCCACTGCAGTGGAGTTTTGTGAACTGGATGTTCCATGCCTGCAGGTTGGGAAGCTGATTAGTAATTAAGCCAGGAAGTGTTTGCTGTTTGTACACCTTTAAGTGTTCTCTCTCTGTGTGGAGTGTGGACTCACATAATGGTTCCTTCTTTCACAGACTCGGTTTGTTGCGGCCACCTGGGGGGTGTCGGCGGGGTCCTTGGGTCCAAACAGCTTCTGGCTCCAGACCGTTAGCGCTGCTGGGAGCGCACCACGCCAGACCGCACTTTCTGTTATTTTTTGTATCACTGTTATGTATTAAATTCAGTTAGCCTTTGTACCGTGCTCTGCTTATTTCATACTGGGTCCTTCAAACGCTGGTCGGTTCTCCGAGCTGCGTCCGACACATAACAAATGGTTTGGCACTCATATGGATTTAAACATGGCATAGAGGTTGCGTGGTCATCAAGGATAAAGTAGTTCAATTTTAGACGGAAGTGATTAAATGTCAATGCCACACAGAATCATGTGGGTGGTGATGCTCTAGTGGTTAAGGCATTGGGCTTGAGACCAGGAGATCCTCTGTTCAAATCCCAGCCTGACTGGAAAATCACGAAGGGCCCTTGGGCAAGGTCTTTAATCCCCTATTGCTCCCGGTGTGTAGTGAGGACCTTGTATGGCAGCACCCTCACATCGGGGTGAATGTGAGGCATTATTTGTAAAGTGCTTTGAATGTCTGATGCAGATGGAAAAGTGTTATATAAATACAGTCCATTTATCATTATGATATTGTTTAATATATATATATATATATATATATATATATATATATATATATATATATATATATATATATATATTTTTTTTTTTACAATAAAATGTCTGATCTGCACTTGTACAGTGTGCCAAATAAGTATTTGATCCAGTGTTGATTTTGCAAATTTTGCCACCTACAAAGAATTGAGAGGTCTATATTTTTTATTGTAGGTACACTTGAACTGTGAGAGACAGTATCTAAAAAAAAAAAAAAAGAAAATTCAGAAAATCACATTGTATGATTTTTAATGATTAATTTGCATTTTATTGTATGAAATAAGGATTTGATCACCTACCAACCAGCAGGAATTCTGGATCACACAGACCTGTTTGTCTTTAAGAAGCCCTCCTATTCTGCACTCTTTACCTGTATGAATTACACCTGTTTGAACTTGTTACCTGTATAACAGACACCTGTTACACTCCAGCCTATCCACCATGACCAAGACCAAAGAGCTATATGAGGACATCAGGGACAAATTTGTAGACCCGCACAAGGATGGGATGGGCAACAGGACAATAGATGTTGTTGATGTATGGCTTCACTTTGCATGGTAGAGTTTTAACTTGCATTTGTAGATGTAGCAACAAACTGTGTTAACTGACAATGGTTTTCTGAAGTGTTCCTGAGCCCACACGGTAAGATCTTTTACACATTGATGTCGGTTTTTAATGCAGTGCCGCCTGAGGGATCGAAGGTCATGGGCATTTGTAGAAGAATTTTTAGGTCCTTATTTGAACTATGATGAACTATCAAGTGTCCTGATCCAAACTGTATGTTCTCTGGTTGAACTAGCAGGTGTTCAACCCAAAAAAAGTGCTCTATTAGTCATTCAGTCTGTCAGGGGCTTTCCAAGGCCTTTTAGGTGCTTTCCCGCAGGCCACGTGCAGGGGCCTCAGGCCAGCTGCACCTGTGGCTGAGGCCACGTGCGGGGGGGGGGGGCCTCAGGCCAGCTGCACCTGTGGCTGAAGGTCTTTTAAAAAAATCAGTTGTAAATCCTTCACATTTTAATGGGAGCGTTTGTCACATTGAAATAATGGCCTAACACCTGCTTAGGGTTCACTAGAGGACGCTTCCAATAGAAAACCATGTCTTGGGAATGAAATAAATAAAAAAGTCGAAGGAGGAGCGATGCCCGCGGGTCTCCAATAAATAGATGAGCGCGGTTGTCATATTCAGTCTCTCTAGAGGACTCAGTTTGTCTAAGCTCTGTGTCAAAGGCTTAAATAAACTTAAAAACTCTGTGCATTTTATCTTGCTTAAGGCTGAATTATTCTAAAGTATTGTGTCCTTTTCTAGCATATCACTTGCAATTAGTTTGTGTTATCTAAAAGACGACATCCTGAGAAGACTAAAGACGAGCCACGACAGAACTTGGCGAGCCAGCCAGGAGGGTCCAGGGGCATTCCGGCAGCCTGGAGCAGTCCAGCTCATCCCTCCAGACCATAAATAACAGTGATCACGACTAAAAGGTAAGCAGAAACCTTTTATAACTTCTGCACGATCTGGAGGAGTGAGTCGGGATTTCCGCCCAAGTTGACAGGTGATATTTTTTAATTGCCTCTTACCCAAAAGAACCTGGACTAAGAAAATTGATAAGAGACCAAAAAAAGATAAGATTGAAAATTATCAGGCCTTGTAGATAAAATGCTCAGAAGGTGTGTGTGTTCCCGGGAAAAAGAATGTCTGTGTGAGTGAAAGGTCGGGAATGTTCATGAACTCTGGTGCGGAAAAGAGTGCGTGGAGAATTAACCTGGATGCTTGGGGAATAATTGGTGTTGAAATTCGTTACTAACGTGCCGGCTGATAGCATGCGCTGTAGGGGTTAATTTAGGGGAGTATACTGACAAATAGATACAAGGTAATACAAGGTTATTTAAAGAGTTTAACAGAGACTGAAGTGAAATAAGTGAGAAAAAGAGTTTAACAGAGAATACGTGCAGAGGAAGCACAAGATAAGCGCCTGAGGGGGCGCAGTAGAAATACTGTACGTGATAAAAAGAGAAAAGTGCAAAGTAGCACAGCTGACAGTAAGTAAAAGAGCTCAATAAAGGACGTCATTTTTTAAGAAAAGAGAAAAACTATAAAAAAAATAAAATAAATAGAGAGTTAGTGCAGAATACATGAGAATTAATGAAGCAGAAAATAGTGCAGTAAGGCACCAAATACACACTTGTGGGGCGTGGGAGAAGAATAAGTAATTAAGTACACAGTAATATGAGTTTTTTATAAGAAAAGAAAAAGAGAGTATTTTCAGTGCAAAGGCACATTAAGCTCACGAGGAGCTCAGTAAGTGAAGAAAAAAAGTAGAAGAAAGTGCAGAAAGGCACAGGATACGCACGCGAGGCGCGGTAAGGCGTAGAAATAAATAAAATATTGTATGCTCAGAGAGGAGCTGGTGAAAAATAATATATTAAGCACAGGATACGCACGCGAGGCGCGGTAAGGCGTAGAAGTAAATGAAATATTGTACTGCTCAAAGAGGGCTTGTAAAAAAAATAATATATGAAGTTGCTGGCAGCGCTGGAGAAGCTGTCTAACGTGAAGAAGAGATACATGCTTAAACAGAACACATTGGTGTTAAGTGAATAAAAAGGTTGTTTAAAGCCGCGGAGTGAAAAGTGGCAGAAGTCTAGATAGAGATATATAGAAAGTTGTTTTTAATCTGTGTATAATTTGTGTATAAAGCTTTTGAAGATTGGTGTGTGGGAGAGCGGGGAGTTACAGGCAAAGCTGTGAGGGCTTGCAGGCTGGCTGACATACAAGATTAATGTGAAAGAGTACGAGGAGGAGGTGTTTAGACCCAACAGAAGGACTTGGGAGGTGCATGACAGGCAGAGAGGAAAGTGTGAAACAGAGACAGTGAAGAAAAAGACAGGATAAGAGACTGCTATGTAAATACAGAGAAGGTAGATATTATTTCAAAGAAAGAAAACTAATAAACAAACATAGCAGAAAAAGACGAGAAGCAGAAAGTTAAAAAATTAGAAGGAAAATAGAAAGTCGGGAGCAAAGACATTAGGAAGTGTTAGGGTTGTAAGAGGATTAAATAAATAAAGTTGGTTATAAATCAAAAGAGTTAAAGCTTAGATTATAGTGAAAAAGCTGACAGACTGATCAATGCTTGGGACAGTCTTTGATGGGAGACTTAAGTGATGATGAAATAATACTCCCAGAACATTACTTGACTGACGGAGACATCGAAACCCAGGGAATCAGGACACATTTTTGGCTGCAAAGGACCTATTTTGACAGTGTAGGAGCAGAACATTGGCAGGACGAACAAGAGATCAATCAGAAATTATGGCAGATTACTAAGGTAATCAATCTGAAGCAAAAGAAAAAACAATTCCCTCTAATTAATTGGGAGCTGCTGATAAGACGTCTGTGGCATCAGGGTTTAACCCCGTGGCTGGAGCTGCTTTGTGCTGATCCTAATAAAGAAATTAGCATACCATTAAATCATTTAGTAACACTACCAACCGATCCAGGTGAAGAACTGTTTCCTAGGTTGACTCTGACTGTGGTCCCAAGGAAGGTTCGGTGGGAAACAGGTAAATTTTCATATTTAGTTAAAGAAAAAGAAGACGGGCATAACAGTTGGAAATTTAATCCTTTTAAGGGTTTAAAATACAAAACAGGTGTTACAGCCGGCAAGTTATTGGTCTGGATCAGGACAGCCCCTGAGGGACTACCAGAACACCATAGAAACACCTCACATAGCGTTTGTCAGGGTTACATGGGTAACTCTCAAGGTCAAGGTCGGGAAAGTACCCCGCTAGACTTAGTACTAAGAAAATATCCAGGAAAACGCACTAAGGCCAACCAATGTATGAGAAAGTGGCACAAAAGGTCACATGGGGGCAGGCAATGGCCTTTGGAGGGATCATTTGATCCGGTGATGTGTGAAGCAGTTGCGGTAGAAATACAGAAAAAAGAAATTAAAGATCAGCAGAAGAACGTAAATAACAACAAAAAACGCACTGAAGAAAAAGAAGTTTTGGCCTTGTTCAAGCAGGAAGCACAGAGGCTACAGCAGAAAAGAGAAAAAATGACAGAGGAAAGATCCAAAGAAACTAAAGCCAGTGCACCGAGCTGGGAAGCAGAGCCACCCCCATATAAACGTCATGATATGGGAAGGACAGCTGGACAATTTGTATTAGGAACTCGTGAAGAGGACCAAGGCATGGATGTGGAGGGCAAATTCACACTGACACTAAAAGCTCGAGAGCCACAAGGAGACAGGTCCTCAGTTTGTCAAATGGATCGTACAAGGTCTCCAAGTCCGAAAGTAGGTGGTCGCTCACCACGACCAGCAGGGGGGGCCACAAATAACAGTGACACGGAGGCAGACGAGGATAAAGAGAGAGACCTGAAGGCTCCGCCTGCACATCGAGGTCCACTGAAAACCGTCCCCTCCCACCATAAGTCAGCCGACTGGACCTTCACAGGCTATAGAGGCTCCGAAGAGTGGTACAAGAGCTTCTGTGACACACTGGATCTGGCCAGAAGAGATAATGAAGAACTAGCTGAGCAACTTCGGCTAGCGAAGGAAAGAATACAAAGACATAGGGACGCCGAGGAAACAAGAATATTACAACAATCGACGCCCAATCAAGGGAATCACATTATAGAGCCACCCACCCGAAAAATTTCTGGTGAGATCATCATTGAGAGTGCAAAAGAGGCCCGACTCAGGCAAAGACAACAATGTGTAGCCAAAGACATAGCGGCTTTAGAACAGAATATAACCAACTGGATGGACTGCCTGGAACCAGTCAGTCGCACTCAATCTGGAAGACAGTATGGAGCCCCCACAGAAGAAGAGGAGGACGAAGACCTCATATGCCCATTGGTGGTTAGAAATGGTCATCATGTGTATACCCCATGGAGCTGGACAGACATGGTGGGGCTGGCCAACAGGCTGCCAGACATCACCCAAGGAGCTGGGAGATGGATAACTGCCTTAGAAGAAGGCACTGCAGGGGTAACCTTGTCTTTAGGTGACATAAAAGCCTTGCTAATGCATGTAATGGGCAAACATGACACTGAAGAATTAGCAGGAAAGGTTGGACTAACACAGATGATGGGCACTAATCAACATGATGAAGTCCCCTTTAATCGCTATAGAAACTCCATGTGGGAAGGACTGAGAAGAAAGTACCCTGAGGTCTTGGATCCCTCTAAATTGGATGATGAGGAGTGGACACCTGAAGAGTGCCCAAAGAAGTTCCTGCACCGATTCCAGAAGAGATGGGCGGAGGAAACAGGAAATGCATGGAACCATTCTCCAGCAACTGAAATCCTGTTTAAAATAACTGTAAAAAAGGCTCTACCAGATGAGGTTCAGAAAGCCCTAGATGGAGTCGTGGGACTATCGAAAATGAATTGGGCTTTATACTCTGAGCATATTTGTCACCATCTTGAAATCTATAAGAAAGAAAAACAAAAAGAAGAAGATGCAGCAAAATCCCTGACGAAAAAATTGGTGCAGATGCAGTTGGGAGAACTAACCAAAGGCAAGAAAGAAAAAACAAAGACCCAGGCACCAATGATGACCCCTGTTCCTTCTGAGTCGGCAAGCACAGGCCCTACGGCAAACACTGCTGCCACCATACAGGCACCTGTGGTAACAGCCACACAGAGCCCCCAGGTAGCAGCAGGGAGCACTGCTGCAGGAGAAGTCTCGGCACCAGTGGAGCATCACTATCACTACCATAGCACTGGCACACCCGGAAATGGACCCAGCTACAGTCATGGGTGGAGAGGAGAGTCACGGAACTTTCCAGGTCAAAGAGGAGGGTGGCGAAGAGGATCTCGCCAACCTTCATTTGGAAGCAGATTCCAGAACTCAGCTCCCAGGAACAGTCAAGCGGGACCGCCTATGGGATCAACACCCCCAATAGGGGATCAACCCTCTAATGAGTGTTGGAGCTGTGGACAACCTGGACATCGAATGAGAAATTGTCCGGCCCGACCTTGGGTTGGACCCTCTGCCTATTGGCAACAGGGGGGCCTAGAGAAGACAGAGGGGGAAACGGTGGCATTGGCTATTTCGATGATACCTAAGGAAGAGCCAACCGTCACCGTTAATATACAAAACAGAGATTTCCCTTTCATGGTGAATACAGGGGCAACATACTCTTGCATAGGGAAAATGGGCGCTCATCTCCCCCTCTCTGGGTCTGTAATTAAGACCATCGGCTTCTCTGGGAAAACTCAAATAATACCTTTTACACGCCCACTTCCTGTAACGATTGCAGGAAAAACAATTGAAGCACCCCTGTTATACTCACAAAATACACCTGTGAATTTGCTGGGAAGAGACATTTTATGTAAGCTACAAACCCAGATAGTGTGTACCCATCAAGGACTGCAAATACACTTTCCTGACGAAGCACTTGCCAACATTATGGTGCTTATGGACATGGAAAACAAGGTCCGACCTGTGCAACCCATGGTATACTGGCTGAAGTTACAACCAGAAAATTCAAATCTTCAACTGGAATGGGAAAAATGGAAGCCCTGGGCAGAACAACACTATGCAGCAGTATATACACCTAGTTTACCTTTACATGTCACCCTGATGTTCAATGCCAAACAAGAACAGGCTGACTATGCATGCTGCTGGGATGCATTGATGAATCAACGGCTGTTTCACATAACCACCACAGAAATTTATTTAGGCCCCCAAGGGGCCGCAGCTTCTGTCAAGCTAACTTCAGCTGAACAACAATGGTATCAAGTGCCGAATGCCACGCCTCATGTGACCCTTTTAGTCTCAGAAAAGTATGAATCCCATGACCTAGGTCCAATGGTAAAGACAGCCTCAGAAGTTGAAGAATGGCAAAACATGGAAAGTCCACAAGTACATCTGTCAAAAGACCAGCAGTTTATACGAATTAATTTAAAAGTAAATGATGAGGCTATAGCTCAAAAAGTGGAGCACAATCCTAGACCAGAGGGACAGATGGTGTTATCGGCCCAACAAGAGAAATTGTTAGAGCAAATACCACCAGTGGTGTGGTCCAAAAGCAAAACAGATGTAGGACTAGTAAAAACAGCCTTACCAGTAAAAATAAAAGTAAAACCGGGAGCAAAACTGCCTCACCAAAGGCAGTATCCATTAAAACCTCAGGCTATTGAAGGCATAAAACCAGTAATTAAGGGACTGATGGCAGCTGGAGTTTTAATAAAAACTGCAAGCCCATGCAATACTCCTATCTACCCTATCCCTAAAAACAATACCAAAGAGTATCGGCTGGTACATGATCTGCGTCCTATCAATGCAATAATAGAAATGGATGCACCTATAGTACTTGATCCGCATACTATACTATCAAGCATCCCTGCTGGAGCAAAATGTTACACAGTAATCGATCTGTGTTCAGCCTATTTCAGTGTGCCTGTGCACCCAGACTCACAACATTTGTTTGCATTCACATTTCTGGGACAACAGCTAACGTATACACGGCTACCTCAGGGACTGAACCTGTCCCCAGCCATCTTTAACAAAGTCAATCAATCAATCAATCAACTTTTTTCTTATATAGCGCCAAATCACAACAAACAGTTGCCCCAAGGCGCTCTATATTGTAAGGCAAGGTCATACAATAATTATGAAAAACCCCAACGGTCAAAACGACCCCCTATGAGCAAGCACTTGGCTACAGTGGGAAGGAAAAACTCCCTTTTAACAGGAAGAAACCTCCAGCAGAACCAGGCTCAGGGAGGGGCGGTCTTCTGCTGAGACTGGTTGGGGCTGAGGGAAAGAACCAGGAAAAAGACATGCTGTGAAGGGGGGCAGAGATCGATCACTAATGATTAAATGCAGAGTGATGCATACGGAGCAAAAAGAGAAAGAAACAGTGCATCATGGGAACCCCCCCACAGTCTACGTCTAAAGCAGCATAACCAAGGGATGGTCCAGGGTCACCTGATCCAGCCCTAACTATAAGCCTTAGCGAAAAGGAAAGTTTTAAGCCTAATCTTAAAAGTAGAGAGGGTATCTGTCTCCCTGATCTGAATTGGGAGCTGGTTCCACAGGAGAGGAGCCTGAAAGCTGAAGGCTCTGCCTCCCATTCTACTCTTACAAACCCTAGGAACTACAAGTAAGCCTGCAGTCTGAGAGCGAAGCGCTCTAATGGGGTAATATGGTACTACGAGGTCCCTAAGATAAGATGGGACCTGATTATTCAAAACCTTATAAGTAAGAAGAAGAATTTTAAATTCTATTCTAGAATTAACAGGAAGCCAATGAAGAGAGGCCAACACGGGTGAGATATGCTCTCTCCTGCTAGTCCCCGTCAGTACTCTAGCTGCAGCATTCTGAACCAACTGAAGGCTTTTTAGTGAACTTTTAGGACAACCTGATAATAATGAATTACAATAGTCCAGCCTAGAGGAAATAAATGCATGAATTAATTTTTCAGCATCACTCTGAGACAAGACCTTTCTGATTTTAGAGATATTGCGTAAATGCAAAAAGGCAGTCCTACATATTTGATTAATATGCGCTTTGAATGACATATCCTGATCAAAAATGACTCCAAGATTTCTCACAGTATTACTAGAGATCAGGGAAATGCCATCCAGAGTAACGATCTGGTTAGACACCATGCTTCTAAGATTTGTGGGGCCAAGTACAATAACTTCAGTTTTATCTGAGTTTAAAAGCAGGAAATTAGAGGTCATCCATGTCTTTATGTCTGTAAGACAATCCTGCAGTTTAGCTAATTGGTGTGTATCCTCTGGCTTCATGGATAGATAAAGCTGGGTATCATCTGCGTAACAATGAAAATTTAAGCAATACCGTCTAATAATACTGCCTAAGGGAAGCATGTATAAAGTGAATAAAATTGGTCCTAGCACAGAACCTTGTGGAACTCCATAATTAACTTTAGTCTGTGAAGAAGATTCCCCATTTACATGAACAAACTGTAATCTATTAGACAAATATGATTCAAACCACCGCAGCACAGTGCCTTTAATACCTATGACATGCTCTAATCTCTGTAATAAAATTTTATGGTCAACAGTATCAAAAGCAGCACTGAGGTCCAACAAAACAAGCACAGAGATAAGTCCACTGTCCGAAGCCATAAGAAGATCATTTGTAACCTTCACTAATGCTGTTTCTGTACTATGATGAATTCTAAAACCTGACTGAAACTCTTCAAATAGACCATTCCTCTGCAGGTGATCAGTTAGCTGTTTTACAACTACCCTCTCAAGAATCTTTGAGAGAAAAGGAAGGTTGGAGATTGGCCTATAATTAGCTAAGATAGCTGGGTCAAGTGATGGCTTTTTAAGTAATGGTTTAATTACTGCCACCTTAAAGACCTGTGGTACATAACCAACTAACAAAGATAGATTGATCATATTTAAGATTGAAGCATTGAATAATGGTAGGACTTCCTTGAGCAGCCTGGCAGGAATGGGGTCTAATAAACATGTTGATGGTTTGGATGAAGTAACTAATGAAAATAACTCAGACAGAACAATCGGAGAGAAAGAGTCTAACCAAATACCGGCATCACTGAAAGCAGCCAAAGATAACGATACATCTTTGGGATGGTTATGAGTAATTTTTTCTCTAATAGTCAAAATTTTGTTAGCAAAGAAAGTCATGAAGTCATTACTAGTTAAAGTTAATGGAATACTCAGCTCAATAGAGCTCTGACTCTTTGTCAGCCTGGCTACAGTGCTGAAAAGAAACCTGGGGTTGTTCTTATTTTCTTCAATTAGTGATGAGTAGAAAGATGTCCTAGCTTTACGGAGGGCTTTTTTATAGAGCAACAAACTCTTTTTCCAGGCTAAGTGAAGATCTTCTAAATTAGTGAGACGCCATTTCCTCTCCAACTTACGGGTTATCTGCTTTAAGCTACGAGTTTGTGAGTTATACCACGGAGTCAGACACTTCTGATTTAAAGCTCACTTTTTCAGAGGAGCTACAGCATCCAAGGTCGTCTTCAATGAGGATGTAAAACTATTGACGAGATACTCTAACTCCCTTACAGAGTTTAGGTAGCTACTCTGCTCTGTGTTGGTATATGACATTAGAGAACATAAAGAAGGAATCATATCCTTAAACCTAGTTACAGCGCTTTCTGAAAGACTTCTAGTGTAATGAAACTTATTCCCCACTGCAGGGTAGTCCATCAGGGTAAATGTAAATGTTATTAAAAAATGATCAGACAGAAGGGAGTTTTCAGGGAATACTGTTAAGTCTTCTATTTCCATACCATAAGTCAGAACAAGATCTAAGATATGATTAAAGTGGTGGGTGGACTCATTTACTTTTTGAGCAAAGCCAATAGAGTCTAATAATAGATTAAATGCAGTGTTGAGGCTGTCATTCTCAGCATCTGTGTGGATGTTAAAATCGCCCACTATAATTATCTTATCTGAGCTAAGCACTAAGTCAGACAAAAGGTCTGAAAATTCACAGAGAAACTCACAGTAACGACCAGGTGGACGATAGATAATAACAAATAAAACTGGTTTTTGAGACTTCCAATTTAGATGGACAAGACTAAGAGACAAGCTTTCAAATGAATTAAAGCTCTGTCTAGGTTTTTGATTAATTAATAAGCTGGAATGGAAGATTGCTGCTAATCCTCCGCCCCGGCCCGTGCTACGAGCATTCTGACAGTTAGTGTGACTCGGGGGTGTTGACTCATTTAAACTAACATATTCATCCTGCTGTAACCAGGTTTCTGTTAGGCAGAATAAATCAATACGTTGATCAATTATTATATCATTTACCAACAGGGACTTAGAAGAGAGAGACCTAATGTTTAATAGACCACATTTAACTGTTTTAGTCTGTGGTGCAATTGAAGGTGCTATATTATTTTTTCTTTTTGAATTTTTATGCTTAAATAGATTTTTGCTGATTATTGGTGGCCTGGTAGCAGGCACCGTCTCCACGGGGACGGGGCAACGAGGGGACGGCAGGGGGAGAGAAGCTGCAGAGAGGTGTATAAGACCACAGCTCTGCCTCCTGGTCCCAACGCTGGACAGTCACAGTTTGGAGGATCCAAGAAAATTGGCCAGATTTCTAGAAATGAGAGCTGCTCCATCCAAAGTGGGATGGATGCTGTCTCTCCTAACAAGACCAGGTTTTCCCCAGAAGCTTTGCCAATTATCAATGAAGCCCACCTCATTTTTTGGACACCACTCAGACAGCCAGCAATTCAAGGAGAACATGCGGCTAAACATGTCACTCCCGGTCTGATTGGGGAGGGGCCCAGAGAAAACAACAGAGTCCGACATTGTTTTTGCAAAGTTACACACCGATTTAATGTTAATTTTAGTGACCTCCGATTGGCGTAACCGAGTGTCATTACTGCCCACGTGAATTACAATCTTACCAAATTTACGCTTAGCCTTAGCCAGCAATTTCAAATAGTCCTGGCTGAAAATTTACAACACCTTGACATACCCAGTACATTGGTGCAATATATGGATGATCTCCTTATTGCATCAGAGACTCAAGAACAGTGTGAAAAAGATTCATTAACTGTATTGCATGCATTGGCAGATGGAGGTCATAAAGTAAGTAAGGACAAATTGCAGTTCTGCAAACAACAAGTAGAATACTTGGGAAGACAGTTGTGTGGGACCACGCGATGTATAGCCCCAAGCCAAGTGGAGGCTATAATCAAGGCTCCCAAACCCCAAACAGTGGGACAGATGCTTTCATTCCTTGGGATGGCAGGGTACAGTCGGCCGTGGATTTGTGATTATGCTATAAAAACTGCACCTTTGCGTGCCATGATTAGAGCAGTGGGGCAAACAAGCAATGCAGCTCTCCTCGTCTGGACAGATGAGGCAACGGGAGCTTTTGAGGCCCTGAAAACAGACATGCAATCTGCTCCCGCGTTAGGTAACCCAGATTATGGGAAACCTTTCCATTTGTATGTTACTGAAAAAGCTGGATATGCTTGTGCTGTACTAATGCAGGAAACAAATGAAGGAAAACATCCATTGGCCTATTATAGTACAAAGCTTGACAACATTGAAACAGGATTGCCACCATGCTATCAGGGTCTATCAGCAGCTGCCTTTGCATTTCAAAAAGCATCATCCATAATCATGGGACATGCAGTAACGTTGTACACGTCGCATCAGTTACATGCCCTGCTAACCAGTCAACGTTTTGTCTTAACACAAGCTAGACGCACTGGATATGAAGTTGTGTTGTCCGCTCCAGAAATAACAATACAACGTTGTCACACGGTGAATCCCGCCACCAAATTGACCACACCGTTAGATGGTACTCCACATAACTGTGTGACAGAGACAGAGAAATTTTTGAGAGCCAGAGAACATTTGTATAATCACGCCATAGATGCAGATCTAACCCTGTTTGTGGATGGCTCATGCTTTCGGGATGCCGCGGGATTGCATGCAGGTATGGGGATTGTTAAACTAAACATGGATGGCGAGACCTTTGAATTACTGGAGTCCCAAGGAATTGATCAGCCTTGTTCAGCCCAACTGGCAGAAATCAAAGCCTTAACTATGGCTTGCCAGATAGCTAAAGATCAACGTGTTAATATCTACACAGACTCAGCCTACGCTTATGGCGTATGTCATGTACATGCAAACATTTGGAAACAAAGGGGATTCCTGAGAGCAGATGGCACCCCTGTCACTCATGGAGAAGCAATTTCCCAACTGTTACAAGCTCTCCAATTACCGTCTGAGGTAGCCATCATTATATGTGCAGGTCATCAAAAGAATAATAACATCATAGCTCAAGGTAACAACCTAGCAGATGACGCAGCTCGCAAAGGAGCACAAGGAGAAAATATGTTTCCCCTGCTAACCATCCAAGATTGTGCCCCACTGGTTTCACTTGACGCACTGATAGTGGCTCAAAGTAGGGCCAGTGGAGAAGAAAAACGAATGTGGGTTAAACGAGGCGCTATTGAGACACGCAGTCAGGGGCCAGCGGAAAAGCTGTGGCGCAGTAGTCATGGACATTTTGTGTTACCCACCAATTCATTACGACATGCAATCATTTGGGCCCACGGACCCGATCATTGTTCGCGAGTCCAAATTATGAACAAACTAAAAGCTGTCTGGTGGTCACCATATATGGCAGCTACAGTGGACCGTTTGTTGAATGAGTGTGAGGTATGTGCACAGTACAATGTCCGGAAATCATTCACAGCCCCTTTAGCCCACATTCCGGTCCCTGATGGGCCATTCAGACATCTTATGATGGATTTCATAGACATGGGAGCTGAAAATCGAGTTAAACGAATGAGATATGTTTTGGTAGTGATATGCAGATTCAGCCGATGGATTGAGGCAGTAGCCTCTGCAAATCAAGACCATAAAACGGTAGCCAAATTTCTGTGCCGAGACGTCTTTCCAAGATTTGGCATTCCAGATACTATCTCATCTGACAACGGTAGGGCTTTTGTAGCCAAGGTTACACAACAAACATTCAAACAATTGGGTATCAAACAGAAGTTTGGGTGTGTTTATCACCCCCAATCAAATGGGGCGGTGGAACGGGCTAATGGCATTTTAAAGAACAAACTAGCAAAAATCATAGCAGACAGCAATGGCAAACTAACCTGGCTGGATGCGTTGCCGCTTGCTTTATTGTCAATGCGCTCACAAACTAACCGACTAACCCATTTGACACCATTTGAAGCTCTTACAGGTCGGCCGATGCCTATTCCATACCTGAGAGGACCCTACGAAGGACCATCGCTGGAGCAGCTACAAGACGAATGGCATAATTATCTGAGACAGTTAACCCAAATACACAAAACTATCTTTTTGCAGGTCAAAGGTGCTACAGAAGACAGAGAAGCAGAGATTCCACTCGAAAATCAGAGCATCCAGCCTGGTGATCTGGTTTACATCAAAGTGTTCAAAAAGAAGTGGGACAGGCCCCACCGAGAAGGTCCTTTTAAAGTTATTCTTGCCTCACGTACAGCAGTCAAAGTAGACGGTAAGGACACTTGGTTTCATTTAAACCACTGCTGTAGGGTTGGTGGCCCAGCGCCCCTGCGGCCTCGGCAAGCTCGTCTTGGCAGAGCCGCCGGGCCAAGGGGGGAAGCAAGAGAAGCCAGAGACCCTACAGCAGTACCGAGGGACGGCCACGCCTCCCTGCAGCCAGGCGAACACCGGCCAAGGCGCTCACAGAGACTGATTGAACAAAGACGACGCACAGCTTCAGAGAGTAGTGGATCCCTGCCAGATAGAGCAGTGACAGACTCAGATGCAGACTCAGAAACAACTGGAGACGCAGGCCAACAGACAGACAGAAATACAGACCGACAGATAGACAGGCCACAGGAGACATCAGACTCGGACAGCAACTTAGTAGATTTACCGACAGAAGAACCACAGGAAGTACAACCCAGACAAAGCACAGATACACCACACATCCCTAGTGACAGCTCATCTAGTGACGGCTCACTCAGTAGCACATCTAGTAGCACATCTCAACAGTCACCAGAACAATGATTAAGGAATTATTCAAGGGATTGACAATACTACTGGTGGTCAGTATGGGAGAAAATAGACATCCAAAACATACAACGGACTGTGCCGTGGCCATGGCCGCAATAGCAGCTAAACAAGGCATTCTAAACACAGGAAAAACATATAATTTGGTATACATTAAATCAAAAGCCTACAAGAACATAGGAATACAGGGAAAGCTGGGGGATTACATATTAGGCGAAGCCATTAGCATCAAATGTGAAGAGGAGGGAACACTCAACATAGAGGTAATTTGTGATAAAGGAGGATGCAGGGAAACCAAGCAAGACGTAACTGTTACAGTACATGAAGCCACAAAATGGGTAAAAATCAAACCAAGGAAAAAGAGGACAATTAGAAGCCTAGAAACAAGCAGTCACTTAGGGAGATGGGATCCCAGTACAGACCTAGCCCGTACACAAGGGTTGAAGACAAATCTATTTTACCAATGGTTGAAATTTTCGGCTAGGCAGATCAGTGAAAAGCCTTGCATAGCCTGTCACCGGAAAGGTGTGATACCTCAGGCTAAACCCCTACCTGATATCAACAACTGTTATAGGAGTCCCCAACATAACTCAGACCAAGCAGAATGCTATACACAATGTGTTATGAAAATGGCAGTAGGTGATGAAAAATATGCTGCCGACAGTAAACTTTGTCCAGTGCCTCTAAGTACAGAAGGAACCGTTCCACCTATGATTAAAATAGAGAAAGGGATGATACACCCATTCTGTATAGCTAAAGGATTAGTAGCACAATACATAAGCGATTGGCAGGTAGGGACGACCCAGCCAAAACACCACATACAGTGTATGCAAAAGCAGCAAGAATACAAACCGGCCAAAACAGCATGGAACATTACCGTCTGTCACACCCTGCCAGCAGCAGGCATACAGTGTGAACAAATAGTACCGGCCACAGGGGGGTCTGTAATTGGACTGAATCTCACCCATGCTTCATGGGTATCTACTCCAAATTTAGCTAAGGGAACGGTACCCTTAGCTGACATCTTTTGGATATGCAGACAAAGAAGGAAACTCCTGTCATCGCTGTCCCCTAATTGGAAAGGCCTTTGTGCTCCTGTGATGCTCACAGGAGCTATAACAGTAATTGAAATGCCAAATTCAATACAACCCATGCCACAGAAACTTCATAGAAAAGAGGAATAATGACACTTAGAAAAGACTACAACATCACAGTAAGAAACGGGATACCAGAAGGGATACCCCGACAGTTAGAAGCCATAGACAGTAGCAGAGTTAAAGCAGATGAAGACGCGGATAAATGGGGATGGGCATTGGCGCTGTTCGGGGTTACTCCAAAAATCTGTTCTAGGTTCCAGGAGGTGCAGTGGATTAATTACTTGTGGTATAATCAGCAAAGATACTTGAACTGGACATTGGCAGCAGTAGGAGCCTTAACCGAACAGCTGCACACCACCTCTGCCTGCAGCAAGAGTTGGCCCAAGGACTCCACCATCACCTGAAGGACCCTTTGGACTCAGGAACACACCCCTTCCGCAGATGCCATGGAGACAGTCACATGTGCCAGTGGCAACGATACCCTCCAGGGGAGGCAGCCAAAGTCGGCCATATGCAGCAACTGCCCGAGTGCATCCTAGACCCAATTCACTGCTAGGACCTGTCCCCAGCTTTCCACCCCCAAGGCAGGAGAGATATTCCGATCAGCCCAGTACCTCTGGAGGAGGATCAGCAGGGGTGGACCTTAGTCGAACTCACCCACCAGGACAGAGGGGAGCTTTGTACAGGCTGCTAAATGCCCAGAGTGTCCCAACCACTTGCCTGTGCGACATCAACAATACTCCCCCCACACACGAAATGCCTTCCCCCTTGTACTTCCTGTCCCCTGGACTGCACAACCTTAATCTGGTCATGGTCACCCCACTGGACATGGCAATCTTGGTTCGAGAGCTTCGTCTTCCACAAGAGTCTGTTCCAAAAACCTTGGAGCAGCTCCTGCCCCTCACAAATCACATTCCCCATGGGCTATTTGAGGAAATCATGCCACAACTGAGTCAGACAGCTGCATACCTGTTAAGGATACACCGTGACAATGCCAACATCTCTTGTGCTCAGGAGGGCCTTCATACTCAACTGTGTGGTCTTCAGTCTAGTATGGACATGCTAGCCAGCATGATGGAGCATATGGAGAGGGAACAGCTAGGGCTGGCCACCACCACCCTGAATGTGGGCAAGAATTCTCTGGGGGCCCTGTACAACCTGGCCAAGCAGCACAAGGAGCTGGAAAGATCCATCAGAGAACTGCACGACTGTCTGAAAGCCAGAATTCCTGATCCTTCCCCCACTACCCCTGAAAGGCCAACCTCCCCATATTCCCCAACTTCTCCCAAAACTTCAGACGCTGAGTAAATGCTGAGGAGCGCGGACTGACGTAATGGCACTGAACACGGACTATGATCTTGGTTCTTGAGTTTGAATTGTGGACTGGTTTCAGAAATCTGAGTGTAAATAAAAACAAAGAAGGATATATGTTAGTAACGAAGGTTGGGTAAATGTCTGTCCTTACCATCATCTGCGTAACACAGATAAAGCTAAATGCGTACACATAGATATCACATTGCAAAGTTATAAAAAGGGGACCCTTACACGGCGTGTTTGTAGATTTAGTAGTAAAGATGCACCATAGGGACCCCTTTTTCTTAAATTATAGCATGCCTCAAGAGACATGCATCGCCTAAATTTGGCATCTGGCCAAAAAGGGCATTAGAAAACAAGCTGAAAAAGAAGAAAAACAAAGTGGAGAATGTTGAGAAATGGCCTATAATGAAAACCATTATATGATTGACTAAGGCAAATGACTTAAGGACGGACATGAAGGGAAACCATTTATTGTGTTTATCATTTAACTAGATATAGCTGCGCAACCTTAGAATAGTTTCTTGATTGGTTGACTAAATAGTGGTAACGTAGGGGTTATTTGATGCATTTAAAAAAATAAATGTGTGACGCTTTAACAAAATAATATGTAGAACCACGTATAATGGGTTGGAGCCTCTGGTTGAGTGAGACAATAGATGCCAGAAGATGATTGGTTGCACTGATGTCAATGTAAAGCCTTTACTTTGCCATGATTAAGAGGTTGCTGTAACTTGTTTTATGTGGCCATTTTAAGTGCCTTGAATTACACCAATACTCAATGTTTGAATGTCACCTTGTGTTGATATAATCCAGCTAATTGATCACCTTGTGCCTTAGTATGTAGGTTCACCTGCACTTCAATATATTTACCGCGTGAAGTATCACTGATATTCATATCCGCACCAGAGTTATCAGTAAGTCGAGTGATGTGTTTTTCTTTCTTTTTTATTGCAATGCACAAATGAGGATGTCTTGTCAGTAAACAACCCAAGAGTATAGTTGATGTAATGGGACTCTTTCGAGTCCCAGAGGAGGGACTGTAGAAGAATTTTTAGGTCCTTATTTGAACTATGATGAACTATCAAGTGTCCTGATCCGAACTGTATGTTCTCTGGTTGAACTAGCAGGTGTTCAACCCAAAAAAAGGGCTCTATTAGTCATTCAGTCTGTCAGGGGCTTTCCAAGGCCTTTTAGGTGCTTTCCCGCAGGCCACGTGCAGGGGCCTCAGGCCAGCTGCACCTGTGGCTGAGGCCATGTGCGGGGGGGGCCTCAGGCCAGCTGCACCTGTGGCTGAAGGTCTTTTAAAAAAATCAGTTGTAAATCCTTCACGTTTTAATGGGAGCGTTTGTCACATTGAAATAATGGCCTAACACCTGCTTAGGGTTCACTAGAGGACGCTTCCAATAGAAAACCATGTCTTGGGAATGAAATAAATAAAAAAGTCGAAGGAGGAGCGATGCCCGCGGGTCTCCAATAAATAGATGAGCGCGGTTGTCATATTCAGTCTCTCTAGAGGACTCAGTTTGTCTAAGCTCTGTGTCAAAGGCTTAAATAAACTTAAAAACTCTGTGCATTTTATCTTGCTTAAGGCTGAATTATTCTAAAGTACTGTGTCCTTTTCTAGCATATCACTTGCAATTAGTTTGTGTTATCTAAAAGACGACATCCTGAGAAGACTAAAGACGAGCCACGACACATTCAATGTTCGTTTTCGGTTTTGCTGCTTACGTGTAGAAAGTTCTCCAGATTCTCTGAATCTTCTGATTATATTATGGCCTTTCAGCAGTGATGGTGCCATCACAGATGTGTAAGTTGTCCATGCCATGGGCATTAACACACCCCCATTAAATCACATATGCTGACTTTTGAACTTTGGGCTGGTAACAATCTGGATGGTCTTTTTCCTCTTTTGTCCGGAGGACACGGCATCCACGATTCCAAAAACAATTTGAAATGTGGACTCATCAGACCACAGCACGCTTTTCTACTTTGCGTCTGTCCATTTCAAATGAGCTTGGGCTCAGAGAAGGCGGTGGCATTTCTGGATGTTGTTGATGTATGGCTTTCGCTTTGCATGGTAGAGTTTTAACTTGCATTTGTAGATGTAGCAACGAACTGTGTTAACTGACAATGGTTTTCTGAAGTGTTCCTTAGCCCACATGGTAAGATCTTTTACACAATGATGTCGGTTTTTAATGCAGTGCCACCTGAGGGATCGAAGGTCATGGGCATTCAGTGTTGGTTTTCGGTTTTACCACTTACGTGTAGAAAGTTCTCCAGATTCTCTGAATCCTCTGATTACATTATGGACTGTAGATGATGGAATCCTTAAATTCCTTGCAATTGAACGTTGAGAAACATTGCTCTTAAACTGCTGGACTATTTTTTCATGCAGTTGTTCACAAAGTGGTGATCCTCGCCCCATCTTTGCTTGTGAACCTTTTGGGGATGCTCCTTTTATACCCAATCATGACACTCACCTGTTTCCAAACAGGTGTTCTTTGAGCATTCATCATTCATCAACTTTCCCAGTCTTTCGTTGCCCTGTCCCAATTTTTTTGAAATGTGTTGGGGGCATCCAGTTCAAAATGAGCAAATATTTGCACAAAAACAATAAAGTTCATCAGTTTGAATATTAAATATCTTATCTTTGTGGTGTATTCAATTGAATATAGGTTGAAGAGGATTTACAAATCATTGTATTCTGTTTTTAATTACATTTTACACAACATCCCAACTTCATTGGAATTGGGTTGTACTACGAATCAGGGTAACAGCTCATATGAGCAAACCACAAAAACACCGAGCCAACAGGCAGATGTGAACAAACCCGCTGCAATGGATTTGTCCACGCAACGGTGCATGAAACTGTCGCAAGGGGAACACAGTGTGAGGGTTGGTAAGGTTAGACGTTAAGTCTTTTTCCTTGCAATGAAAATCCGCCGAGCGTACTACACATGTCCTCACAAGGAGGCTGCTTGCCAGAAAATGATGCAATTGACAGGCGTGAAAAAGTTCACTCATGCGCACAAAGGTTCAAGGTTTGCTCATGCAAGCACATGTGATTCAAATCCATCAGGTTTTTGCAAAAAATAAAAAGGTCCGATACTTTTCTAACAGACCTCGTAGTCTTCACAGATTATTCTATTTTACTGTGTCATTGCACTGACAACTTTAAACAGTTGTAAAAATGCTCATATTCCTGCCAGAAGGTGGGCCATTTTCAAGTGCTAGATTTGTGATGGCCCATCTGCCAGTTGGCTGAAAACCACCAAATGTTGCTGAAATTACAAAGGCACACAAACTGCTGAGAGTGGATAAAAAGCAGGGGCCTCATTTATCAACCATTTGTTTCCTCAGATTTGCACTTAAACTGTGCGTGCAAACATTTCTATGCAAAGTTTGAAATTTATCAACTTGGACTTAGAAAAGTGTCTAAATATAAACACAGCTCCATGTGTACACACACACACACACCATCTAGTTGTAGAACACGTAAACTGCAAGAGCATACAACCTCATCCACAAACATTATTTATTTTCTTAAATTAGTAAGTACACCTTTAATAATTATGTCTAGTTAGAAAGAGACATGTAACCTCAATGCTGACAAAACCTACAAAAGGCACATGTGTGAACTAAACAGCAGCTCCATCCGCTAATGCAAGACATAAAGCAAATAGCTTCCCTCCAGCAATATTATTTTTTAAAAAGAAGATTGCAAGATTTGTTTTGTTTTGTTTGTTTGTTTGTTTGTTTGTTGTTTTTGGGGGGGCTACATACATACTACATCAAGGCTGAACTCATTTAAGAGAAGGGAGATGCTGCTCTCTTATTGATACAAAAAAACTCTGCTTCCATTTTGATGAAAGGTATCATCCCATGAAACTGGAAGAAAGGATTTATTATCCCTCTATGGAATGGGACTTAACAAGGTTGTGATCACCTGGATTGTGACATCAGGGGTATTACCCAACTCTTTCTGCCAGACAAGGCTCTTGTAAGTGTCTATGTCAACTGGATTCAGCCAGTTGTGACTCAATGACTGGAGTAATGTGGCTTCACTGACAACTGACTATTTTAGCTCTGTGAATAGTAACAGAAGTGTTGCATTCACTGAAATGGGCTGCTCTGTGGGACGTCCTAAAAACGAACTGTGTGTAGTTTCTCAGTCATCCATAAAAAGATTGGAAGCTTTCTAAAATGTAGTTGAGGCATTTGGACTTCTTGTTTTGCTGCAAAACATTATGCCTCTTGATCCCTATACATTTCCCAGCTAAAGAAGTCCAGTTTCCTAGATTGGACCGAGGTGTCAAGCATGTAAGACGTGTCTGCAGGAGCTCCGCAGGAATGTGACTGCTTAAACCTTTTTAGCACGATTTATTGAGATTTTTTTTCAAACATTTACAGCTTATTGTAGTACCTACATGACGTTTATGCTCAACCCGTTTGGTAACTTTATTAAACCATGGCAAACCGGGGTTAATCCGACATCTCAAAGGTAGGCCGCAGCAAGCCGCGCCTGTCGCCTGAGCCCGAGGTTGCTCCAGCACTCGATGCTAACGAACGTCTGCTAAAGCGCATGGAGGAGATGTTGGAGGGTGTGCGCTCAGATCTTGTGAGTAAATTTGACGAAATTGTGTCCGGGGAAGTGAAAAGGGAGATTACAGCTGCTCTTGCTCCGCTGGAAGCTAAAGTTACCACACACGAACGAACTATTGCGGACCTTGAGCGCTCGGCTAATGACCACGATCACAAGCTAACTACCCTGGGAGCTACTGTTGCTTCGTTAAAAGATTTGGTGGAGTCCTTATCAAAGAAATACGAGGATTTAGAAGGATGGTCGAGGCTAAATAATGTACGGGTGTGCCTGAAGGATCTGAGGGAAACCGCCCGACGGATTTTGTGGCTACTTTGCTCCAGGATTTACTCGGTTTGGCCTACAAACCCGTGCTGGACAGGGCCCACCGGACCCTCCGTGCTAAACCTGCGGACAGGGAACCCCCCCGTCCCTTTGTTGCCAGAGTGAACATGTTTCAACAACGTAACGAAATCCTGCGTAAGGCTGGTGAATCATCTCCTCTGTTTTATAATGGGAAGAGGATTTCTGTTTTTCCGGATTTCACTGATGCAGTGGCCAAAAAACGGATTGCCTTTGCCAAAGTTAAAAAGGAGCTTCACTCGTGCTCAGGTGTTAAATTTGGCCTTTTCTATCCGGCTATATTGCGGATTACTCTTCTAAGTGGACAAGTCCAGAGGTTTGAAGAGCCATCACTTGCCATGGATTTTGTTGAAAAAAATCTCAAAAATGTGG
Organism: Thalassophryne amazonica; assembly: GCF_902500255.1. Classification (NCBI taxonomy): domain Eukaryota; kingdom Metazoa; phylum Chordata; class Actinopteri; order Batrachoidiformes; family Batrachoididae; genus Thalassophryne; species Thalassophryne amazonica. Next base: position 37,101,475 of record NC_047117.1, read on the forward strand.
TGATCCCTGACTCTGTTTGAATGTCTGCTCTATGGCAGACATGTCCAGGACAAATTTTTGCATTTATGCATGGGGATTGCTATGACTTTATTGACACTTTTATTTACTTTTTTCTGAAGGGTAACACTTGTTTTAGTATTTTGTTATGGTTATTTTATTTTTTTTTTTTTTGCCCCAAGGATTATTAGTGTAACTTTATTGCACTAATGCTGCATATTTTGTTGCTGAGGTTGGTTTCCTTGCACTTTATGTATGGTGTTTGCACTTTGGTTTGCTTATTTTTACCATTTTGCTTTTTGTGATTATTATTACTAGCGTTCTGTATTTTTCTTGGTGTTTGTTACTTTTATAAATTATAAGTAGTTGTTTTTCTATCTTTGTTGAAATACAATATTGTGCACCTAGATTTATTATAATTGTTACATTCCATATGGAGGGTTTTCTTTTTTCTCTAGGATCTCTCCAAGGACCTTTGTAGGTCAGGCTATAGGCATTTCGTGGGGGGAGTGGGCTTCGCACATCCCATTTGGGGGGATGCTTCTGTGAGATGTTGGGTTTGTTGGTTTGCTATGTTTTGTTTTTTTTCTTTTCTTTTTGTGTTGTGGCGAGCTGTTCGGTTTGTTTGTTCGCTATGTTTTTGTGTTGTGTACCTCCAACTCTTCCTTGGCTTTTTTTCTGTTAACCCCTTTGTTTGTGCCCAGATTGTTTCTGCTACCTATATGTCTAATACTTTGCTATGCCTCTATTATTAGGACAGGACCTCCAGTTTGCCAGTTTTAACTGCAAGGGGCTGAATAATCCTGTCAAACGCAGTAAGGTATTACATCATCTTATCCAGTTGGGAGCAAGAGTCATCTTTCTACAGCAGACTTATCTTAGGAACCAAGAGCATCAGAAATTGAAGACGAGTTGGGTAGGCCAGATCTATCATTCATCTTTTTCTGGTAAGGCCAGGGGTGCAGCTATTCTTTTACACAAGTCAGTCCCTTTTGTTTGTGATCAGATAATTTCTGATCGCAATGGTAGATATGTTATTGCCATGGGTTCAATTAGGGATTTATGTGTTACATAATGGGATTTATGTGTCACATATGCTCCCAATTGTGATGATGAGGCTTTCTATAGACGCTTTTTCTCTGTTCTTCCGAATATGTCAACACATCATTTAATATTAGGCGGAGATTTTAATTGCTGGCTCGACTCGGCACTCGACCATTCTTCATCCAGGCCGGCCATACTCTCTCAAAAAACAATTCATTCTTTTATGCAGGAGTTTGCAGTATCTGATGAGTGGCGTTTTCTTAATCCTTTGAAAAGGGAGTACTCCTTCTTCTCAACTGTGCATCATACATTCACTCGCATTGACCTCTTTCTTATCGATAACAGGCTGTTACCATCCTTGTTCTTGTGTAGATATGATGCCATTGTTTTTTCCGACCATGCCCCGCTTTTGATGAATGTTAAGTTAGGTACATTATCATCCGAACGTCCATTATGGCGACTGAACAGACGTCTTCTCTCAAACACTAGCTTTACTGACTATATTTCAAAACAGATAGATTTTTTCCTGACTACAAATAGAGCACCAGGGATCTCTGCTTCCCTTCTTTGGGAATCATTGAAGGCTTTTATTAGGGGAGAGATAATTTCTTATATTCATTTCAAGAATAAATTAAGGAATGAGAAGTTGTTTAACCTAAGACAACAAATGGCGCAGCTTGATAATATGTATGCAGCCTGTGCTTCCCCAAATGTGTATAAAGAGCGTCTTTTACTACAATCCGAATTTGATATACTTATGACCCACCGCACTACAGAACTTATGTTGCAGTCTGGGGCACAATTTTTTGAACACGGTGATAAGGCTAGTAAACTGTTGGCACATCAAATCCGTCAGATGTCTGCTTCACGTCAGATTACCCAGATTCAAACAGACACAGGTGTGACGACAGATCCCTGTCAGATTAACCTTGCCTTTGAGAAATTCTATAGGTTATTGTACTCGTCTGAATCTACACCCACGGATGCTGACCTGGATAATTTTTTCGCTAAATTGGATGTGCCTACTGTTGATCAAGAAACGGCTGTTAACCTGGGTGGACCTATCACTTTGTTAGAACTTAATGCGGCTGTGCCGTCTCTTCAAGGAAGAAAATGCCCAGGCCCTGATGGGTACCCCTCTGAATTTTATAAAGCGTTTTGGGATAAACTTGCACCGTTATTATTAGAAATGTATAATGAGGCTTTTGTTCTTGAAGTCTTGCCCCAGACTCTTAATCAGGCCACCAACTCTCTTCTTCTGAAAAAAGGTAAAGACCCTCTTTGTTGTTCATCCTGTCGTCCTATAAGCCTTTTAAATGTTGACTTTAAACTGTTATCGAAAGTTTTAGCTCTGCATCTTGAGTGTGTTCTGCCCACAGTAGTTCATTCAGACCAGACCGGGTTTGTTCAAAATAGACATTCTTTTTTTAATATTAGGAGGCTTTTTAATGTTATTTAAAATGACTCATCTCATAATACTCCGGAAGCCTTAATCTCTCTCGATGCCGAAAAGGCTTTTGATCGAGTTGAGTGGTCTTACCTCTTTTATATGGTCAAAAAGGTTGGTTTTGGTGAAGCTTTTTTGTCTTGGATTAAGTTGCTTTATTCTAACCCACAGGTCTCAGTTAGGTCTAATAACACTTGGTCGGGGTACTTTCTCCTTCATCGCTCTACAAGACAGGGATGTCCATTGAGTCCCCTTTTATTCGCCTTGGCTATTGAGCCACTCACCATCATACTCCGTTCGAGTCCAACTATTGTGGGCATACGACGACATAGTTTGGAGGCTAAGGTCTCACTTTACACCGATGACTTGCTTCTATACGTTTCAGATCTGCATAATTCTATTCCTGCTGCTTTGCAGCTGCTTTCGGACTTTGGCCGGTTGTCAGGGTATAAGCTGAACCTGGGTAAAAGCGAATTGTTTCCTATCAGTTCAGTTGCTAGGGCTTTTCCCTTGCATGGCTTTCCTTTTAAGGTAGCCACACATCTTGGAGTTCAAGTTACGCATAGACATGAGGACTTATTTAATACTAACTTTTCTCCTTTATTGTTGAAAGTTAAAGAAGATTTTGAGCGCTGGTCCTTACTTAAGTTGTCTCTTGTAGCTCGAATTAATTGTGTTAAAATGAATGTTCTCCCCCGCTTTTTGTATCTTTTTCAATGTGTCCCGATTTTTTTAACCAGTTCCTTTTTTAGTCAGGTAGATTCTCTTGTTTCAGATTTTCTCTGGGAGGGGAAGGTTCCTAGATTGTCTAGGCAATATCTACAGAGACCTAAGCCACTCGGGGGGGTGGCCCTGCAGAACTTCAGGTATTACTATTGGGCTTCCAATATTAGGGTCTTAACAGCCTGGCTTTGGTGTGGTCCTTCCTCTCCTGATTGGCTTGTTATGGAGATGAATTCGGCAAAACCTGTGTCTCTAAAAGCTTTACTGTATTCGCCAATTAAATCTTCGACTGTTGCTTATACAAAGAATAGAGTAGTTAAAACCTCTCTTAAGATTTCTCACAGACAAAACCTTTGTGATTTGGTCAAACCTGGGCATTCAGACTTTTAGGGATTTATTTATTGATGGTGTTTTTGTTACCTTTCAACAACTCTCAGCCAAATTTACTCTTCCATCACATCACTTTTTTAAATTTTTACAGGTTCGCAGCTTTGTTCGTAGTAATTTTCCCATTTTTCCTAGGCTGCCTGAGGACTCTGACTTTGACTCCTTGCTTTTGCCCATTCCTAGGCTGAAAGGATCTATTTCAATTTTTTATAATTGCATAGCTTCGATCCGCTTGACGTCTTTGAGTTCAATCAAGGCCCTCTGGGAGGAGGATATAGGAGAGGCTATTTCTGATGAGCTCTGGTCATGTATTTTAATACGAGTGCATAAGTCTTCTATATGTGCTAGGCACTATCTTATTCAATGCAAGCTTGTGCACCATGTTTACTATACCAAGGCTCATCTGTCTAAATTCTATAACACTGTCTCCCCAGTCTGTGATAGGTGCCAACAGTCTCCTGCGAACCTCATACATATGTTTTGGCTGTGCCCTCAGCTCAGGAGTTTTTGGACAGAGGTATTTGTTGTTATATCAGATGTGGTTGGCAGAAAAATTGATCCAAATCCTCAGAGTGCTGTGTTTGGGGTTTTTTCAGGGCCGTCTCCTTTGTACTCCTCCCAAGAAAACTCTTTATCCTTTATGACCATTATTGCAAGGAGGATAATCCTTCTTAAGTGGAAATCACCACAACCTCCTTCTTTTATACACTGGTTGAGGGACATTGTTTATTTTCTTAAACTTGAGAAAATTAGGATGTAACTATAGGGTTCCTCTGACAAATTTGCAGAAATTTGGCAACCATTGCTATGATTGGTTGGTCAAGTTGATTTTCATTCTATCCCAGGCTAGTCCTTGGTACAAACTGTACTTTCTTCTGGGTATTGCAGTTTGTATTTTAATTTTACTTTATTTCTTTTCTTTTTCTTTTCTTTTTTTTTATTATTATTATTTTCTCTTATTGCCTGGAAGCAATTGGAGGTTGTTTGTTTGTGTGTTTGTTTATTACCTAAGGGAATTGTATGGTTTGTTTTATATGTATCACATTGGGCCTCATGTATCAACGTGCGTACGGCGATATTTGAGTGTATATGGGGTGTACGCCAAAATGGCTGCACTACTTGGCATTTATCAATGTGGTCGTTGGCGTACGCTGCGCTGAAAATATACACCAGGTCAAGAGGTGGTGTAAATTATACACCAAAATGAACCAGTGCTGGAATCTGTTATGTGGGCCGCCCGAAGAGGAGGTACTGCTGGCCAACGCCAGAGGGCGCCCTGTCTGTAGTCGGGTTTCAGGCACCAGAGGGCGCAGTCACCACCCAGGAGCCAGGACTACCAGCTGTCAGAAATCATCTCATCATCATCCCATCCCATATAAGACTGGAGGAGACACCACATCTCTGCCGAGATATCAGTTTACCACTCAGGTAAAACTCTCAGCCGTGTCTGTGCTGAATGCACGTATCATTGTCTTTTGAAAACCTTTGCAGGAGTACCAGTTATCTTCAGTCAGCTGGGAGCTGGGTTTTGGACGTAGAAGAGTGACAGACTTCACTCCTCTTTCCAAACCAGAGAAGTAACAGTTGGTCTCTGCACGTTTCTGTGTTTTTGTGTCGGAGGTGGAGATTCTCCCACAAAAGGAACTGAACTGAATTGCTGATTGTTCTGCTGGGTGTGCACACACCCACCATTAACCTGTCTTCTGTTCCTGCCAGCAGTACCGGATCTGACAGCTGAAGTAGAGGCCACCTGGGGACTCGGGACTTGGCAGCTTCGGTTTGCTGCAGGTCTTCATTGGTGGCAGAACCTTGTGGGCCCCGGCTCTTCTCTGGATAGGCGTCTCCTACCCTCGGACCTGCCCACACGTCACCTGTTGACTTTTGTAATTGACTGTCTAAAAATAGTATTCAACCTGTTGTACACATTTGCCACAATAAATTGTATTTATTTGACTACCCATTGACCGTTTATTTGCGCCCCCTGTTGTGGGTCCGTGTCATTACACTTCCCCAACAGAATCCACATAAAAATGAAACTGATCAACATCATAAACAGTGCCATTATACAAATCAATGCATATGTTACATAAATAACACTTTCCTGATTATACTACATAATAATCAATACAAATCCCGCTTTTGCGGGATTGCTGGTCTATCGAGCACAATCCGTGGACACAGCGCTGACCGCAAAGAAAGCGCTGCGCGCCTTTGTCTCCAGACTTTGAGCCTGGAGCCAGAGCAGCGCTGAGCTTAACTTTATGTGGTGTGATCGTTTAAGACAATGAAATTGATAATTACAACTGTAGTTTTGTCATTCCCTTCGCCCGTGCTGCAATCAGGTTGTGTTGTCTCCATTCGTTTGTCACAATAAAATAAATAAAGAAATACATCTTAAGAATAAAGATATCTGAAAAATTAGGCGTGTCTTATTAATTGAGCGAGCAAATATCCACATGTCAAGAATTATTGACATGTGAAAAGAAAATACAGTGGTCCCTCGCTATAACACGGTTCACCTTTCGCGGCCTCGCAGTTTCACTGAGTTTTTAGTCCAATTTTGCATGCCTTTTTTTTTTTTACAGTACATTGTGTTCTGTGTGTCTGTTTATAAGAATCTTCTCGCCCAGAAGAAAAAAGAGCGCCAACAACTACTCATAACTGTGTTTGTCACTCGGAAACAGACACCTGCAGCCAGGTGTGAGTGGAAAAAGGCGCGGCGTCAGGACGCAGAGGCGCGATCTGTGAAATACTGGTCAGTCACTATTAATAATTTCTTATGTGTCCAACCTCGTACATTGATCGTTAAAATTAAATTTGTTAGTTCTAAAAGCCATCATAATTATTTATAGGAAAATGTTCTATTTTTATTTCTCAAACAAATGTTTGGGCCTGAAAACAGTTTGGTCTTATTTCTCTACAAAGGTTTGAACTTTGAGAGTGTTTACACACGAGAGAAAAGTGAGAAAATGTTAATGCCTGATTGAGAAAAGTGTATAAAGTGGTTTTACAGGGTTTTTACAGCATTAAAACGTCTATAATAATTGTAAAAAAAAAATAACGCTGACTACGTCGCGGACTTCGCTTTTTACGGACTATTTTTAGATTGTAACTCCCACGATAAACGAGGGACCACTGTAACACTTTTTTGATTATACTACAAAACAAATGATACGACGGCCACTTTTGACACTCTATTGGCAACCGTCGTGATTGGTGGAGTTCTTTTTCTTTGCCGTCTTCCTGGCTTCCATGTCGTAAAATGAGGGTGTGTCTGAAGCGGAGTCTGAATATTTATGGGCGTGTTTATTATAATTACGATTGTTTTCACCCGCCGCATTTATCAAGGTCACGTCAGGCGTACGCCGGAAATGGGCAGGTGCACACTGCTTGATACATGTCACGGCAACTTTCGTGTACTTCAATTTACACCATAAATTTACACCACAAGTGCGCAACTTTGATACATGAGGCCCATTGTGAGTGGTTGTATGGCTGTGCAATTCCTGTTAAAAACCAAATAAAGTTTGTAAAAAAAAAAAAAGAAGTCCAGTTTCCTCAACTATTCTTTAGTAAGCTTCCAACATCCTGAAAATTTGCATGACTCCACTAATTTGCTAGACAACCTTTCCACAGACACTGTCAGTGGAGTGTGGAGTGGAGAAGGCAGAGTTCTCTGTGAATTCTGCTATTCATCAGGGATGTGTTCAAGGAAAACCCAAGTCCAAGGACAGGCAGCAACAACATGAAGTGGCAGCGACTTATGTTACCGGCAAGTCACAGGAGGACCAGAATCAGGAGGAATATCGCATAGTTCAGGACCCCATAGCCAATCCTGTTTCCAGCCGGTTGAGAGGAAACCAAGATTCATCCTTACTCCAATCACTGACTCAGTATGGACATCTCTGGAAAGCAGAATCACAGAGGAAGAAACAGATAATTCAATTGTCCCAATTCTTTTTAATTATATTTCATTTAATGACCGCACCTCAAAAAGAGAAAGAGAGTGCAGAATCAATCAACCAGAACTAACAACTCACTCACTCACTCATCCTCAACTGCTTTGTCCAATTAAGGGTTGCGGGGGCTGGAGCCTATCCCAGCAGTCATAGAGTGTGAGGTGGAGTACACGCTGGACACAGAGGTAGTCTGTCGCATGGCCACATATAGACAAACAAACACATTCACACCTGCACACACATCTATGGACAATTTAAACTATCCAATCCACCTAACCTGTGTGTCTTTGTATGTGGGAGGAAGCCGGAGCACCAGAAGAGAACCCACGCAAACATGGCGAGAACATACAAACTCCACACAGAAAGGCCACATGTGGTAATTGAACCCATGACCTTCTTGCCGTGAGGCAACAGTGCTAACCACTAAAATAATATGAGCGAAGTGATGTACAGCGGCGTGAAGCTCACTCATGGTACTGGGAGTCCCAAACAGGAAGTGCCAAATTTTGAGTCCACAGTGAAACAGAAAATGTCAAATGTCAAACATTTCCTGGATCGACACTTCCTGGATTGACAGTCAAGATCTCATGGAATCCTGCAGGAATACAGTGGCAAGTTCACACTGAAACAGGATCTGCCAAATTTTGAGTCCACACTGAAACAGGAAATGTCAAATGTTGAACACTTCCTGGATCCCACGAGATGAGATCTCATGGGATATTTCAGGAATTGAGTGGCAAGTTGAGACTGAAACAGGAATTGCCAAATTTTCAGTCAACAGTGAAACAGGAAATGTCAAATGTTGAACACTTCCTTGCATGGGTGGAGCTAGAGCAGAGGTCAGGGTTGCACTGGACCTGAAATCTGATTGGACACAGATGATTGACATGTCACGGCACCGCAAGTCTGGTTGAAAAGAGCTGCATTTTTAAATCAATGACACATATTGACTGCTAGGCCCCTCCAGTAGTGAACGCTGTGTGCCACAAAAAGTTCAAATCCACCTGAGTGGAAGAAGAAAAATATTTGCCTCAGATTAGAACTGAACACATCATTTGAACCACGGACTAATAATGAAACCAAAGTTATGTTGGTAAGTAAGCCAGAAATGAGGCCCAGGTTGTTAAAAGTAGCATTTCTCCTTTAATTCAGGTTGACTTATATACGTATGTGTGTGTCTCCAGTGATTTTTAATTGAGCAAGCAGCTGTTGATTAAATAACCTCTTAATTTTGCTGTCTGAAGGACTTAAATAACCTCTTTTCAACCAGACGCCCGGTGCCATGACATGTCAATCATCTTTATCCAATCTGATTTCAGGGGAATCCAGCGCAACCTCTGCCTCTGCTGTAGCTCCGCCCATGCCAGGAAGCATTCAACACTTGCCATTTCCTGTTTCACTGTGGACTCAAAATTTGGCACTTCCTGTTTCAGTCTCAACTTGCCACCAAATTCTCGCGAGATCCCACATCTGGGATCTGGGAAGTGTTTGACATTTGCGGTTTCACTGTGGACTCAAATTTTGCCCTTCCTGTTTAGGACTCCCTGTACCAAGAGTGAGCTTGGCACTGCTCCATGTCACTTCTTTCATGTCATCTCCTGATGATGCTTGTTGAATGATGCTGTGCTTTTTGAGCAGCACTTGAGAAGCTGAGGTAGAAGTTGGAATGTCTAGGTTTGCAGTGGTCCTGCAAACCTAGACATTCCAAAAAAGCTGCATCCAAATAAGTCAAGGATGCAACTTTTCATTGATTTCCTGGTCTCAGCCATCAGAAGTGTATCTGTTTACAGTTAAAGTCAAACTTTTCTTGGCAGTAACATTCATGTCTCTGCAGCCTCAACTTTTGAGCTTAAGAGATGCTTGTGGAGAGTTTTTGAATTATACGGTCAGTGGACAGAGGTGCTTGATGATGAAGGTCCATATCTTTATGGCCTTGGTACTTCCAGTCATATGGTTGTGAGACCTGGATGGTAACCAGTGACCAAACACAATGACTTAGTTCTCTCTGCAGGATCACGGATGCGACTAAAGCAATGTGCCAAATGAATAGTTAAGTTGAGAGAGGAGACTGCTACAGATATAATATTTGTATTATGTGAAAATATCAACTATAACACTTGGGCCATGTAGCAGATTTTCCTGAGCATCATTCCACTCAACCAGGTCTCATGGCAAGTCGTGATTCAGCAGCACGAAATATATATTAATCTATTCGGTTGTGATACTGTGACGAAAAGCGCCTCATTTTCGTGCTGACATGCAAGGCGCTCACTACACACCGGGAGCAACTAGAGGATTAAGGACCTCGCCCAAGGGCCCTCAGTGATTTTTCCAATCTGGCTGGGTTTTTGAACCAAGGATCCTCTGGTCTGAAGCCCAACACTTAACACATCACCTCTCCATTTATGTAGCCTTTGATTGATGAGGCAACATAAATGACCTGTCATGTCATTACGTGTACAGCATGTGTACGGCTTCCTTTGATATTCTAACAAGAATGAACCACATAATTATGAGTAGCATCTCTAAATTCACCGCAGAATGTTACAGTTTACAGTAGCATATTACATAGTCAGGTCCATAAGTATTTGGATAGTGACACAATTTATTATTTTTTCCACTGTAATACCTATTTTGTATGAAATGAATCACATTTTATCTTACACCTGGACTCAAACTTGCAGAACATTTATGAAACTGATTCTAATCATCTAAAATAACTTGTGTTTGGTTCATCTTTCACATCTAAACTAACTTCTTCAGTGAACAGCTGTGTTTTGCTTCCTGTGCCAAAATGGTGTTTTCTTACAATACCTAGTAATTCCTTTAACAGATCCTAATCATGTAGACTGCATTTACATTGTGACCCTGCCAGCAGAATTTTAGATCCAATATTGTTCTTTTCACTGTTACTGCATTTCTATCTCAGTGAAAGATATATTGCGTTACACTTGGGCTTGTTTTTACAAAACCCACATAATCTTTATAAAATGGATGAAATCAATTAAAATAGCATGGTTTTGATCAATCTTTCACTTCTGAATGAACTGCTCTAGGTAATAGGGGGAGTGCTTGGCCCTTGCTTTGCCAAAATGGTGTTTTCTCAATGAGACCCAGTTATTGTTTTAAAGTCATTCAGGATGTGTGCTGTACAATTATTCTACCTTTCCAAAAGAACAGTTCAAAGAAATCAATGAAAACCCAAAATTATCATGTCATGCCCATGATGAGTGTATGTAAACTTTCCCCCACAAGTGTTATTCCTTTAACAGTGCCTAATCTTTAAAAGAATGGACACTTTTAGAGCTGATATTGTTATTTTTGCTGTAATATCACATTTGGTCTTACACCTGGTCTAACACACATAGGACTTTAGTTATTCCTTCAACAAAGCCTAATCATTAACTTTTGGCCATGACTTGGATTAATTATCATAAAAGTCTGTAGAACATTTATAAGACTGATTCTGTGACAGAACACATCTATTTTCACACATAAGACCAGAAATGATTTGTCAGGCCTGACTTGGCAAGGCACGATTGATGGAACATCGTTGTTGGTAATCATAAATTTGTTTTAATTATCTCAGCATTAAACTATTATGACAGAAGCAGTTTTTTTAAAACTTTGTGGATGGTGCATTGATGAAGAAACATACAATCGTTATGATGTACCTTTTTCATGACACCTACACAAAATATGTCAACATTAATGTTGATCTGCATGATCATTCCTGTCTTTTCTAGTGTGTGATAGCTCCATCCCAGGAGAGGATCCAGGCAGACAAACCCTGCAGCCTATGATCATAAAGAATGCCCTGCGGAAGGACCGGTTAAAAAAAATATACAGGAACGGGTTGAGAGAAGAGTTGATATACCCCAGCCATAAAGATATATCCCACAGTACCACCTCCATGTTGTATTCAATGAAAGGGTCCACAATATTAACTGTAAAGAATGGCATCCAGAATAATAGGAAAACACCCATGATGACACCCAAAGTTTTTGCCGCCTTTCTCTCTCTCCTTATTCTCTCTTTATTCCGATGTCTTTGTTTCTTGCTCGAGTCTTTGCCCACTCCAGCAGCCATCTGACTTTCCATGGCACTGATCTGACAGGCTTGCCTCTTGGCTGCTTTGAAGATCCTCCAGTAGGCTACCAGCATGGCAGCCATGGGCAAGTAGAAGGCTACCAAAGAAGCCATAACAGCATAAAAGCGATTGACCAAGAACAAACAAACATCTTTAGGTAGAATGGTGTTAACACCGGCTATATGAAGCCCAAGCATTATAGGACCAAAAGAAATGAGGAAGGGAACAGCCCAGCAAACAAGAATGAGGAGAGCTACTCGACCATGTGACATCTTTAAAGAATACAATAATGGGTTGCATACAGCATAGTAGCGGTCAAAAGCAATACAGCTGAGGTGGAATATAGAGGCAGTACAGAGCATGACATCTAGGCTGGAATGAACCTGGCAGAACATGGTTCCAAAGTACCAGCACCCCTCCACAGTCCTTATCATACTGTAAGGCATCACAACCAGACCTACGAGGCAGTCAGCCACTGCCAAGGACATGACGAGGGAGTTTGTGGGTGATTGTAAATGATTGAAGTAGGCAATGGACAAGACCACCAGGAAGTTACCCACTACTGTGCAGAACATGCTGACAGTGAACATGTAAATAAAAGCACGAGAGGCTGGGTTCCTCAATGTAGCACAGGAGTGAAATTCAATCTGGAAAGAGTTGTTTACATCTCCATGTGAATCCAAGCTGCTGTTATCCATTGTCTTTTTAAATCTGTCAAAAAACAGAGAAAAACATTTATAATTAAAACACATGGATTACAAAACGTTATGAAATTCACCTTACGCCTAGCTCCCATGAGGCCTTATGTTAATTATGGGTGAGACTTTCGGTATGAACCAGAACCAACAATTGTTTACATGCAAACTGTTTGCGCTAATCCACTTTCTACAAGGCTTAGAGATGTAACCATGTGGGAACATCAGCTGTCACAGCTCAAACAAGACAGCATTACAATTCTGTTGTCTACAAATATAGAGCGGTGGGAGGATGACATGAAGAAGTGGCCTAAGACCAGTGGTGAGCACACTTCTGATAACAGATAATTATCGAAAAATGTTTTCATTATCGGATTATCTTTTTAGATAACTTTAGAAACCATTATCGGACCAATTATCTTCCAATTAATTTTTGTCCGATAACTTTTAGACTGACAAAGCTGAACAGCGATAAGCACTTTTAAAATTAGTTCAGCACCTATTAAAACTTGTGTAACAAATGGAGAGTTATACGCTCTGTTAACAAAAGAGAGCTGCTTCTGTGAAAAGCATCTCTATCCTCTATAAATAAAAGAAAAATGTCCAAAAAAAAAATCATTTTCTTTAACACCATACTGATATGCTGGCAATATCACCTAAGTCATCCAGAGGCATACATTTTTAACTTATGGTTCAAATTTTAAGCAAACTAATTTTGGACAAGTTATTTAAAATTACTGTCATGTCTGAAGTTTTATAAAGTGAAAATATCAGATATATGTTTTAGTTTTAAAGTAATGTGCTAATTTTTAAGGTTTTGTGAGCACATGCTGTGCCCAGCAGTGCATTATGGGTAGGATGATGTAATCTCAGTATGTTCACGGCAGGACAATTGCATTTCAGACACTCTGTTCAGGCTCTACGGACAACAGCATTAAACTCTAGTGCCTAAAACTCTCGTGAATATATTCTCTGGGTTTATAGACGTTGTTATTGTATTTGCATTTGTTAAATTCCACGCATTTTAAATGTAGCAGACAGGGATTATCTGGAATTTTGTTTTCAAGGCCTCTACTGCCATCTACTGGCCAGTAGTGTTCATGGCAGTATTCGCCCTAAGTACTAAGGGTCTGGGCACCAAATCAACTTTTTGGCTTTGCAATTGGCTTTTTTTTTTTTTTTTTTTTTTACAAATGAAGTTTAAAAACAAAACAAAACAACAGCAAAAAATAAATAAATAAATAACATTACAAGACAGCTCTGTGGTGTTTGCACAGGCACAGTGCGAGCGTGTACACTACACGATGCAGGATGCGTGATTAACCTGAAACTCAGTCCAAAAATTCCTGCATGAAAAATCATCTTGCACAATGTAAAGCACGTTTTACAACATCATAAACATGCACACATTCTCTCCACATGCAAAACATTTTGCGATGACACTTCCAGGGCTCCGTAAAAATGCCTGTTTTTACAATTAAAAAAAAGGAATATTTTACAAAAGCACATTTATCTGTAAACACCAACACACGACAGACATCACATTAACGTGTTGGTTTACATAATGAATGACTGAACCAATCAGTGTTTAGCAGAGGCCTTTTACCCAGAATCCTTTGCAATCTGTCTGTGTTTGTTACAAAACCTCAGAATTAGTGCATTATTCAACATTAAAAGATATATGCTATATTTTAACTTTGTACAAATGACAGAATTGACATTAATGGAGTTATTCTATCGGTATTAATGTTATTTATAAATCAAATCATAAGTCAGCATGACTTTATTTTTCAAGACCTCCGCCTGACTGGTGCATTATGATTGATAGAGAGTTGGCTTTATGGCTGCTCTAAGAGTGTCTCTTTGCTGCGAGCGCTGTAGTAAACAAGCGCTTCCAGCAGGGGAAGAATGTTCATAGACAAAAGTGTGGTCTCATTGTGCTAGGACCAATTTTATTTACTTTATACATGCTTCCCTTAGGCAGTATTATTAGACGGTATTGCTTAAATTTTCATTGTTACGCAGATGATACCCAGCTTTATCTATCCATGAAGCCAGAGGACACACACCAATTAGCTAAACTGCAGGATTGTCTTACAGACATAAAGACATGGATGACCTCTAATTTCCTGCTTTTAAACTCAGATAAAACTGAAGTTATTGTACTTGGCCCCACAAATCTTAGAAACATGGTGTCTAACCAGATCCTTACTCTGGATGGCATTACCCTGATCTCTAGTAATACTGTGAGAAATCTTGGAGTCATTTTTGATCAGGATATGTCATTCAAAGCGCATATTAAACAAATATGTAGGACTGCTTTTTTGCATTTACGCAATATCTCTAAAATCAGAAAGGTCTTGTCTCAGAGTGATGCTGAAAAACTAATTCATGCATTTATTTCCTCTAGGCTGGACTATTGTAATTCATTATTATCAGGTTGTCCTAAAAGTTCCCTAAAAAGCCTTCAGTTAATTCAAAATGCTGCAGCTAGAGTACTGACGGGGACTAGAAGGAGAGAGCATATCTCACCCATATTGGCCTCTCTTCATTGGCTTCCTGTTAATTCTAGAATAGAATTTAAAATTCTTCTTCTTACTTATAAGGTTTTGAATAATCAGGTCCCATCTTATCTTAGGGACCTCGTAGTACCATATCACCCCAATAGAGCGCTTCGCTCTCAGACTGCAGGCTTACTTGTAGTTCCTAGGGTTTGTAAGAGTAGAATGGGAGGCAGAGCCTTCAGCTTTCAGGCTCCTCTCCTGTGGAACCAGCTCCCAATTCAGATCAGGGAGACAGGACACCCTCTCTACTTTTAAGATTAGGCTTAAAACTTTCCTTTTTGCTAAAGCTTATAGTTAGGGCTGGATCAGGTGACCCTGAACCATCCCTTAGTTATGCTGCTATAGACGTAGACTGCTGGGGGGTTCCCATGATGCACTGTTTCTTTCTCTTTTTGCTCTGTATGCACCACTCTGCATTTAATCATTAGTGATTGATCTCTGCTCCCCTCCACAGCATGTCTTTTTCTTGGTTCTCTCCCTCAGCCCCAACCAGTCCCAGCAGAAGACTGCCCCTCCCTGAGCCTGGTTCTGCTGGAGGTTTCTTCCTGTTAAAAGGGAGT
Organism: Thalassophryne amazonica; assembly: GCF_902500255.1. Classification (NCBI taxonomy): domain Eukaryota; kingdom Metazoa; phylum Chordata; class Actinopteri; order Batrachoidiformes; family Batrachoididae; genus Thalassophryne; species Thalassophryne amazonica. The sequence goes on from NC_047117.1 coordinate 37,116,941, forward strand.
TTTTCCTTCCCACTGTAGCCAAGTGCTTGCTCACAGGGGGTCGTTTTGACCGTTGGGGTTTTACATAATTATTGTATGGCCTTGCCTTACAATATAAAGCGCCTTGGGGCAACTGTTTGTTGTGATTTGGCGCTATATAAAAAAATTGATTGATTGATTGATTGATTGTTTGGGTCTGTTGTTACTTTTAATATTACTAGACGCTATTGTGGCATTAAAACTTAAATTCCTTTTATTAGTAGTTGTAAATGTACCAGAGACAATATTGAAATTTATCGGTTATCTGCAACTTCCAATACATTTTTGGGTGGTTTATTGTTTTATCTTTATTGAAGATAACTTTTCAGTTACCTGATTATCTGTTATCGAAGTTAATTTTTTGGTTATCTGTGCTCACCACTGTCTAAGACATGGTTGTAACATCGGTTTCATTTTTAGTGACTTTCTTAGCTTTCACTTCGGATGGGGAGGCAGTGAACAATCTTTAAAGCTCTAAGGCATAGCAGGACCTGCATAGTAATAAGGTTGGCCCCATTCTGTTAAAGGAAGTCTTGGGACACAAGTTATTTACCTTAAGGCAGAGGTAGAGGCCAGCAAAAGCCTTAAAGTCTCTCATCACTGAGCCTGGGATTGAGTTTCAGCATCAGGTGAAATACACAAACAGCAAGGTGTTCATGCATCGCACGCCAAAGCAGATCTTCAGGTGGGTAAATTTTATTAATTATAATGTATGAACTAATGTGACAGAATACATGTTCGCCTTAATTAAAATAGCCATGTTTTTACATTTTATTTTACATCCGTCCAAGCTCCAGCTGACAGTGATGTGCCTGCAGCTGCAGACCTGCAAGCTGGTTATCTGGACACCAACTGAGCACCTGGAGTGGGATATTTCACTTGACAAAGTCTTTACAGACATGCACACGAAACACATCCAGAACTACTTTTCACATGTGCTTCCAACATTAGTGGATGGATTTGTTGCAAAGAAGGTGTCAGGATTTCCCTCAGAGCCTGGTTTTAACTCTTTGTTTTACCGGTGTCATGTGTTAGTTTCTCTACTAGATGGCACCCTCAGTTCTGTTTCACACCCGGATCAACTGCTTATTGATAGACTATTTAAACTCTGACTTTCTGTTCATGTATTGCCAGATACTTGTGTGCCTTGTTTGTCTGTTGCCTTACTTGCCTAGTTTTGCCTTGCCAGCTTCCAGAGCCATGTTTGATGATCCAGGCAGTCTCCAAGAGGATCAAAGCTGAATGCTGCCTTGTGACCTTGACTGCATCTTCCAGCTATGCGCTTAAGACGCCGTAGCGTCCCGCAGCAAAAGCTCAAGTAACTTGGTCTCCCCTCTAATTCCCATATTACAGTGAACTGTCTTTTCCTGATGTTCCAGACGATTTCAGTACGCCTTCTAAGCGGACCTGGATCCTGGCTCTGACTACCTGCACAGCAACATCACTTTGGAACTCCTCGGCTCTTGGCGCAGAGCGCGTCTTGACTACACACCAGTTAAATGGTAAATGGACTGCATTTATATAGCACTTTTCTATCTGCATCAGACGCTCAAACGCTCAAAGCGCTTTACAAATAATGCCTCACATTCACCCCGATGTGAGGGTGCTGCCATACAATGAACAATTCTTGAACAGTGAACTTTATTTCTTAAGAAGAGAACTTTATTTCCTGACCTCTGAAACAACCCGTGTTAAACCTTTTATGAACTGTGACTGTTTTGAGGCTCCAGCATTACGAGCGCATTCACTCACCCTGTGTGTCTTTATTCCCCATAGTTCCTGGTCTCAGAGGCAAGCATTCCACCTGGTCCTGATCCCTGAAACTTTAGATGATATTATCCTTCAAGACTGGCTTGGGATCTTGCAGCTCCCTCATTTCACCACCAGGAGGTGTGCCATCTCTCCACACTGCAGGCACCCCACCAGCACTTTTATTTTATTTATTATAAATAAATATATTTTCCTTTGTACTCTTCTCCATGTCCAGCTCCCTGCATTTGGGTCCATTGCCTGCAATGGTTCGGTCCCACCCGAACCTCTAACCATAACAGGTTCTGCTCTGCCCCAAATATCTGAATCTCTTGAAAATGCAGTCATCACTTAGCAAGTGTAATGTGTGTTACAAACAACAAAAGAGCACTCACTGTATGGAGAAAAATAAAGAATGATGGAAATAAGACATTGTCAGTTGTTTATTTATTTTTATTGTTACAAGGAAAACTGTGTTTTCAATACAGTTTTGATATATGTTCCAAATTAAAATAAATTTAAAAAACATCTCTGTTCTATACCTGTCACTGCATTTTCCACCATACGCATCAGAAATAAACATGATTATTTAAGAGGGAGAAACACTAAATACTGAACTGTGTTATTTGCATAATAGTGACTGAATAACTCACTTCTTGAATCCAGGTTTTTTGGTTTTAGTAAAAACGTCTCTGTTCAGTCAATTACACAGGTTGTATTAGCAATGTGCTCTTTAAAAGCTTTTGACAATGTTGCTTTGATTGTTTCAGGAGGCACCCGCACAGTGAGCTCCTTCACACATAATGTCTACCCACATCCCCACTGTTCTGCTGACCTGAGCTTGTGATATTTTAAATCAGTGTGCTAAATAAGCCATGACAAAGTTTAGTTTTACTTTCATAAAGTCATTAGAATTTGGTCCACAACTGGCACTAATGGTGAAGCTGGGCCAAATGGTTGTAGGCAGGCTACGAGTGTTGAAATTCTGTGTGTGGAATCTCTGAATACAGATGGGAGCCTGCATCACTCTCCAAGGTGCAGTCAGCTTCAGGGTGTGGCGGTCCTGGTGAGGGTGGATGCATTCATACATGATGGTGGGCCTTTTGAACAGATGTGATCCTCCATCCCTGGGTCTGACAGGATGACTTTGTTGCTGCACCAAGCTCCTCACCCTGATCCATCTCATCTTGTTCATCTGAGGGCAGCAATACAGTACATGAATGTAAAGAAGTGATGCATTAGGGTTTTCATTACAGCACTTTAATTACACCATTAACCTTCCAGCAGCCCCACTACTTACCACTGGTAACAGCCTCACCCCTGTGCTCCAGAAACCAAGAGAAAACCTGGTACATAATAACAGCTACAATATTAAATTCAGATTAAGATTAAAATAGTGTATCATTGAACGTTTTGTTATGTCTGTACTGAAATTATGGCATTTTTACGTTCATACTGACCAGAAGTCCAAACGCTCATTACATTCTAACTGTTCGGAAAAGGGCAATACATGTTGCTGCTAATGATTAATACCACAGTGATTATCTTCCAGACACATGAAGTCATACCTGTTATTCTTGTGACACTGCTGTCAATCATCTTATCTCCCTGGCGTCTCTGCTCCGGTGGTCTGTCATATCCCAACCATAAAGTAGGGGGTTCCTCCATGGGCTTTTTGTCAACAAAGTGAAAAGCACATGTATAACATTTTAGGTGGTGTTTTCAAGTTGAGCTTTTTCAGCCACATCCTTCTGGGTTCCTCATCCCTCTGACAGCGGTGGAAACTATATCGATTCTTACATTCTCTCTTAGTCCAGGTGCATGTTCAAAATGTTGCCGTTTAGCCACAGATTCAACTTCTGGTTGCCAGTACAACCGCAAACAGTGCAACATGTTCCCGAGCTGCACAAGGACATTATTAAATGCAAAGGGGGCTGATCATCATTTAGAAAAGAAAACAATAAACTTTCAAATAAACCATTACGGGAAATTAAAACCGCTAGCAAACAATGGCTCACTGCTACTTCCGGTGTCTAACAGAAAGTTGCACCCATAATCGTTTCTACAGCAGCGCCCTCAGGAATAAGGTGGATATAAACAGAGAAAAAGTACAGAGAGTTCAGTTTGTTCCAAAAATCATTTCAACCCTATAAATCCTATGTCAACCTACAAACAGCAAAACAGCTGCTAAGGTCAGGTCAGGGATCATGTGCTGGTGATGTATGTCACATCCTCCACATTCCAGAATTGGACTGGACATAGGGTTGCCAACTCTCTGAAAAATAAATAAGGGACACCTCACTGGCAGGGCTGACCGGCCCATGGAAATATAGAGTGTAATGGATGTGCGCGCCTCTATCTATTAGCGTCACTCAGGACAGGAAGGCGTCATTACTAAGGGTGGAAATGTGCAGTTCATCAATAATAAACTGGCCGCTTTTTTTGCACTAGCGTCACTATTTCTTAATGGATTTTAATAAATGTAGGCTTGTTTCAAAGCCCTTTGAAAGCTCTTTCCAATGCACCTATGCATGTGTGCGTGAAAAAAAAAAAACTTTTATGAAAAATGCAGAAATTTGGGGAAATTACGACAAACTGTGCTGCTTTTCTCGCTTTATTGTCGCTATTTGTTAACAGATTTTAATAAAAGTAGACTTGTTTTAAAGCCCTTTAATTGCTCTTTCTAATGAACCCATACATGTCTAGGTAGAAAAAAATGTTTTATCTAAAGTGTGGAAATTTGTGGAAAATATTCCATTCTGTTCATTTACTGTGATTTTTTTTTTCCTGTCATCATAATTCTCGATGGATTTTTATAAATCAATCAATCAATCGATCAATTTTTTTTATATAGCGCCAAATCACAACAAACAGTTGCCCCAAGGCGCTTTATATTGTAAGGCAAGGCCATACAATAATTATGTAAAACCCCAACGGTCAAAACGACCCCCTGTGAGCAAGCACTTGGCTACAGTGGGAAGGAAAAACTCCCTTTTAAACAGGAAGAAATCTCCAGCAGAACCAGGCTCAGGGAGGGGCAGTCTTCTGCTGGGACTGGTTGGGGCTGAGGGAGAGAACTAGGAAAAAGACATGCTGTGGAGGGGAGCAGAGATCGATCACTAATGATTAAATGCAGAGTGGTGCATACAGAGCAAAAAGAGAAAGAAACAGTGCATCATGGGAACCCCCCAGCAGTCTATGTCTATAGCAGCATAACTAAGGGATGGTTCAGGGTCACCTGATCCGCCCTAACTATAAGCTTTAGCAAAAAGGAAAGTTTTAAGCCTAATCTTAAAAGTAGAGAGGGTGTCCTGTCTCCCTGATCTGAATTGGGAGCTGGTTCCACAGGAGAGGAGCCTGAAAGCTGAAGGCTCTGCCTCCCATTCTACTCTTACAAACCCTAGGAACTACAAGTAAGCCTGCAGTCTGAGAGTGAAGCGCTCTATTGGGGTGATATGGTACTACGAGGGTCCCTAAGATAAGATGGGACCTGATTATTCAAAACCTTATAAGTAAGAGAAGAATTTTAAATTCTATTCTAGAATTAACAGGAAGCCAATGAAGAGAGGCCAATATGGGTGAGATATGCTCTCTCCTTCTAGTCCCCGTCAGTACTCTAGCTGCAGCATTTGAATTAACTGAAGGCTTTTTAGGGAACTTTTAGGACAACCTGATAATAATGAATTACAATAGTCCAGCCTAGAGGAAATACATGCATGAATTAGTTTTTCAGCATCACTCTGAGACAAGACCTTCTGATTTTAGAGATATTGCGTAAATGCAAAAAAGCAGTCCTACATATTTGTTTAATATGCGCTTTGAATGACATATCCTGATCAAAATGACTCCAAGATTTCTCACAGTATTACTAGAGGTCAGGGTAATGCCATCCAGAGTAAGGATCTGGTTAGACACCATGTTTCTAAGATTTGTGGGGCCAAGTACAATAACTTCAGTTTTATCTGAGTTTAAAAGCAGGAATTAGAGGTCATCCATGTCTTTATGTCTGTAAGACAATCCTGCAGTTTAGCTAATTGGTGTGTGTCCTCTGGCTTCATGGATAGATAAATGCTGGGTATCATCTGCGTAACAATGAAAATTTAAGCAATACCGTCTAATAATACTGCCTAAGGGAAGCATGTATAAAGTGAATAAAATTGGTCCTAGCACAGAACCTTGAGGAACTCCATAATTAACTTTAGTCTGTGAAGAAGATTCCCCATTACATGAACAAATTGTAATCTATTAGACAAATATGATTCAAACCACCACAGCGCAGTGCCTTTAATACCTATGGCATGCTCTAACCTCTGTAATAAAATTTTAATGGTCAACAGTATCAAAAGCAGCACTGAGGTCTAACAGAACAAGCACAGAGATGAGTCCACTGTCCGAGGCCATAAGAAGATCATTTGTAACCTTCACTAATGCTGTTTCTGTACTATGATGAATTCTAAAACCTGACTGAAACTCTTCAAATAGACCATTCCTCTGCAGATGATCAGTTAGCTGTTTTACAACTACCCTTTCAAGAATTTTTGAGAGAAAAGGAAGGTTGGAGATTGGCCTATAATTAGCTAAGATAGCTGGGTCAAGTGATGGCTTTTAAGTAATGGTTTAATTACTGCCACCTTAAAAGCCTGTGGTACATAGCCAACTAACAAAGATAGATTGATCATATTTAAGATCAAAGCATTAAATAATGGTAGGGCTTCCTTGAGCAGCCTGGTAGGAAGGGGGTCTAATAACATGTTGATGGTTTGGATGAAGTAACTAATGAAAATAACTCAGACAGAACAATCGGAGAGAAAGAGTCCTAACCAAATACCGGCATCACTGAAAGCAGCCAAAGATAACGATACGTCCTTTGGGATGGTTATGAGTAATTTTTTCTCTAATAGTAAATTTTGTTAGCAAAGAAGTCATGAAAGTCATTACTAGTTAAAGTTAATGGAATACTCAGCCCAATAGAGCTCTGACTCTTTGTCAGCCTGGCTACAGTGCTGAAAAGAAACCTGGGGTTGTTCTTATTTTCTTCAATTAGTGATGAGTAGAAAGATGTCCTAGCTTTAACGGAGGGCTTTTTATAGAGCAACAGACTCTTTTTCCAGGCTAAGTGAAGATCTTCTAAATTAGTGAGACGCCATTTCCTCTCCAACTTACGGGTTATCTGCTTTAAGCTACGAGTTTGTGAGTTATAGACCACGGAGTCAGGCACTTCTGATTTAAAGCTCTCTTTTTTAGAGAGCTACAGCATCCAAAGTTGTCTTCAATGAGGATGTAAAACTACTGACGAGATACTCTATCTCACTTAAAGAGTTTAGGTAGCTACTCTGCACTGTGTTGGTATATGGCATTAGAGAACATAAAGAAGGAATCATATCCTTAAACCTAGTTACAGCGCTTTCTGAAAAGACTTCTAGTGTAATGAAACTTATTCCCCACTGCTGGGTAGTCCATCAGAGTAAATGTAAATGTTATTAAGAAACTGATCAGACAGAAGGAGTTTCAGGGAATGCTGTTAAGTCTTCTATTTCCATACCATAAGTCAGAACAAGATCTAAGATATGATTAAAGTGGGGGTGTACTCATTTACTTTTTGAGCAAAGCCAATAGAGGTCTAATAATAGATTAAATGCAGTGTTGAGGCTGTCATTCTCAGCATCTGTGTGGATGTTGACGCTTGTAAGTTGTATTCATGCTAATTAAAGGTCTAACGAACCCAACATGTCTGGATAAACAATCCTTATGTATTAAAATATAAATCTGAAGTCTTGCCATTGTGGCTCATTTATCTTGCTGCTTTTTCCACTGTAATATTACTGCTAGACTTTTAATGACAACAACATATATATGATTTTTACTAACATTTATTACAAGTAGATATAAAGCCATTCAGAATTATGACTTTTGACCCTCAGTCAGGGTAAACAGTACCTCCTCCATCCCCTCCAACCACACTGTTAAAATTGAAATGACTCCTGTGACCACCATGTACATATCATATTAAACAACAGCTGCAAGTATATATGCATAAATATATTTAAACATTTTTGCTTCCGCATGTGAACGCAGCTTAATGAAAAGAACTTATGGCGTTGAGTTATAGTCTCAGTATATTGACATTAAATTGAGGCATAACGACGTTAAAATAGACATTTGTTTTACGGAATTACATTAAGGCTCTTGTACAGTTTCATTTTAGTATTGGAGAATTTGTTTTTGTGGTTCGTGCAGTTGATAGTGGAGCACTGGCTGCCTTTTTTCTCCTCATATCGCTTCTGTTACAGGATCAAGGGTCTCTCTCCACCCTCAGTAATGGCTGCCGTGCAGCACGCCGCTACTCACGTGACGTCCATTCCAGTCTCTATTTCCATGGACCGGCCAACTGACCATTGCCTTCACCCTTCCCAGCGTGTGTGTGAAATGATTTTTAACCATTTGACTATTGACTTGACCCTGAATTTAAGTAGATGCACACATGCATTTGTTATGATATGAACATTCGAAAACAAATTATTAGTTAGAGCAATTTATTTTTAGTGCAAAATAAATTTTCACTCACAATTTCAATATGAGCATCCTGTCCTGCTTCAAAGTATATAAAAAAAGTTTCTTTAAAAATAAATCTTTCTCTGTCGTGTTATTGCTTAACTTAAAAGTGTATAAATTAACAAAAAAAAAAAATCATCCAAAACAATGTAACAGTGAAAGTCTGAAAAAGTAAACAATACTTACAATACTTATAGCTGTTGTCACGCACCTTTTCCACCCAGCCATTTTCCTTTTCCCATTTGCCCATGTACTTTGGTTTCTTTTTTGTTTGTTTTTTCGAGGAGTAATGACGTTACAGACATTGCTATTCGTAGGCGTGTCTGCGGTGCCAGTGTCGGTATCAGCCATGCTATTTGTTATGGTCGTCCGACGACCGTTGTCGACTCATGATTCTCGTCTGGGATCTTCTTGCAAGCAGATGTCCCTCAACTAATGAGATAAGAGTGATTCTGTATCGTCAACTCGTGTCTGTCAGCTCATTGGTGAAGAGCAGGGAAAAGGCTGTGGATCATATTTACCGTAAGTTTCCATATAAAGCGCCAGTCAATTCCATTGACATTTACAGACTTTTTGATTCTCACAGAAATACGTCCCATTTCAGTCATACGGAACGCACACTTTTATTTCCAAATAAGGGACGATTCCATTTTTCAAGGGACAGTTGGCAACCCTAACTGGACAGCAACCACCCAGGCAGACAACCAATCAATCCCCAGTTAGCCAAATGTAAACAGGTGACGTCCAGATTGATGTTCAAGCTAGCTTGGCCAGTGGGGAATTGTTCTTATTTGGCCTGATAGATCGTTGGTCTCCAGGGCAAGAAATCTGAGGCCTCATGAGCAAAGACTTGAGTGAATTTCTTACTGAAACATGATATACGCCAAAACACAGAAAGTTTTGTATGCACAAATTTATCCAGATGTGTCAAGGTGTGTGTACACATGGATCCAAGCATGTTGCATTTGCACATCCAAATCAACATGGAATTGAGCACACGTGCAGATGTACCAAACTTCTCCCTTTCCATGCCACTATTTAAATGTGCAAATTCATGCAAATAAGCTCTGGGAGCTGGGATTCCCTAGTCTGTCAGATCAGTTAATATGAATACAGAAAAGAAATTATAGAGACAGAGAAAACAAAATTTGGTTATCCTGACCCATAAGAAAGCAATAACAAATTATTATTATTTTGTCAAAATCTTTGCAAAGAAAAATAGGAGACTGATGTTGTAATTCAATTCAATTAAATTTATTCAATTTATAACATGCCAAATCACAACAAAGTTGCCTCAAGGCGCCTCACACAAAAAACTTAAACTGAGTGAGTAAATTAAAAGATTCAAATACACAATTAAAAGACACAAGTAAAAGAATAGAACAGATTAAAAAATAAAAGTTATTAATAAGAAAGGGAGTAAAAATATGTTTTTAGTCTTGACTTAAAATGTCCACGGACTCTGACTGCCTCATGGTGAAAGGGAGACTGTTCCACAGAGCAGGTGCACGATAAAGAAGGCTCCTTGACCTGCTGACTTCTTCACCCTTGGAACACACAATAGGCCGGCATACTTGTTGTCCATTGGCTGCTCCCGTTTTGGGTTCGGGGTCGCCACGGCAGATATAGCCAGATCTGCATTGGTAGTTCGCACAAGTTTTACGCCGGATGCCCTTCCTGACGCAATTCCAGTTTTACCTGGAGAAACACACACAGCCGCTGGTTTTCCAAAGAGGTCTCCCATCCAAGTACTAACCAGGTCCAGCACTGCTTAGCTTTTGAGATCTGACAGGATCAGGCTGATACGGAGCAGATCGACTGCACAATAGTCCCGCATACTGCGACCGCAAAACCCGGGCCGGTACGTAGGGTTTCACCAAATCGACCAGGTAAGAAGGTGTAGAAGATTTTTAGGTCCTTATTTGAACTATGCTGAACTATCAAGTGTCCTGATCTGAACTGTATGTCCTCTGGCTGAACTAGCAGGTGTTCAACCCAAAAAAAAAGGGCTCTATTAGTCATTCAGTCTGTCAGGGGCTTTCCAAGGCCTCTTAGGTGCTTTCCCGCAGGCCACGTGCAGGGGCCTCGGGCCAGCTGCACCTGTGGCTGAGGCCACGTGCGGGGGGCCTCAGGCCATGCACCTGTGGCTGAAGGTCTTTTAAAAAAATCAGTTGTAAATCCTTCAAGTTTTAATGGCGTTTGTCACATTGAAATAATGGCCTAACACCTGCTTAGGGTTCACTAGAGGACGCTTCCAATAGAAAACCATGTTTTGGGAATAAAATAATAAAAAGTCGAAGGAGGAGCGATGCCCGCGGGTCTCCTAAATAGATGAGCGCGGTCGTCACATATTCAGTCTCTCTAGAGGACTCAGTTTGTCTAAGCTCTGTGTCGAAGGCTTAAATAAACTTAAAAACTCTGTGCATTTATCTTGCTTAAGGCTGAATTATTCTAAAGTGTTGTGTCCTTTTCTAGCATATCACTTGCAATTAGTTTGTGTTATCTAAAAGACGACATCCCGAGAAGACTAAAGACGAACCACGTCAGAACTTGGCGAGCCAGCTTCAGGAGGGTCCAGGGGCATTCCGGCAGCCTGGGGCAGTCCAGCTCATCCCTCCAGACCGTAAATAACAGTGATCATGACTAAAAGGTAAGCAGAAACCTTTTATAACTTCTGCACGATCTGGAGGAGTGAGTCGGGATTTCCGCCCAAGTTGACAGGTGATATTTTTTAATTGCCTCTTACCCAAAAGAACCTGGACTAAGAAAATTGATAAGAGACTAAAAAAGATAAGATTGAAAATTATCAGGCCTTGTAGATAAAATGCTCAGAAGGTGTGTGTGTTCCCGGGAAAAAGAATGTCTGTGTGAGTGAAAGGTCAGGAATGTTCATGAACTCTGGTGCGGAAAAGAGTGCGTGGAGAACTAACCTGGATGCTTGGGGAATAATTGGTGTTGAAATTCGTTACTAACGTGCCGGCTGATAGCATGCGCTGTAGGGGTTAGTTTAGGGGAGTATACTGACAAATAGGTACAAGATAATACGAGGTTATTTAAAGAAAAAGAGATGGAAGTAAAATAAGTGAGAAAAAAGAGTTTAACAAGAGAATACGTGCAGAGAAAGCACAAGATAAGCGCCTGAGGGGGCGCAGTAGAAATACTGTACGTGATAAAGAGATTTAAAGAGAAAAGTGCAAAGTAGCACAGCTGACAGTAAGTAAAAGAGCTCAATAAAGGACGTCATTTTTTAAGAAAAGACAAAAACTATAAAAAAAATAAAATAAATAGAGAGTTAGTGCAGAATACATGAGAATTAATGAAGCAGAAAATAGTGCAGTAAGGCACCAAATACACGCTTGTGGGGCGTGGGAGAATAATAAGTAATTAATTACACAGTAATATGAGTTTTTTTATAAGAAAAGAAAAAGAGAATTTTCAGAGCAAAGGCACATTAAGCTCACGAGGAGCTCAGTAAGTGGAAAAAAGTAGAAGAAAGTGCAGAAAGGCACAGGATACGCACGCGAGGCGCGGTAAGGCGTAGAAATAAATGAAATATTGTATGCTCAAGAGGAGCTTGTGAAAAATAATATTAAGCACAGGATACGCATGCGAGGCGGTAAGGCGTAGAAGTAAATGAAATATTGTACGCTCAAAGAGTAGCTTGTTAAGAAAATAATATAAATAAATAACATATGAGTTGCTGGCAGCGCCGGAGAAGCTGTCTAACGTGAAGAAGAGATACATATTTAAACAGAACACATTGGTGTTAAGTGATTAAAAGGTTGTTTAAAGCCGCGGAGTGAAAAGTGGCAGAAGTCTAGATAGAGATATAGAAAGTTTTTTTAATAATTTTTGTGTATAAAGCTTTGAAGATTGTTGTGTGGGAGAGCGGAGAGTAAGCGGGGAGTTACAGGCAAAGCTGGGAGGGCTTGCAGGCTGGCTGACATACAAGATTAATGTGAAGAGTAGGTACGAGGAGGAGGTGTGTAGACCCAACAGGAGGACTTGGGAGGTGCATGACAGGCAAAGAGAAAAATGAGAAACAGAGTCAGTGGGGAAAAAAGACAGGAGAAGAGACTGCTATGTAAATACAGAGAAGGTAATATTATTTCAAAGAAAGAAACTAATAAACAAACATAGCAGAAAAAGACGAGAAGCAGAAAGTTAAAAAATTAGAAGGAAAATAGAAAGTCGGGAGCAAAGACATTAGGAAGTGTTAGGGTTGTAAGAGGAGTAAAGAAATAAAATTGGTTATAAATCAAAAGAGTTAAAGCTTAGATTAGTGAAAAGCTGACAGACTGATCAATGCTTGGGACAGTCTTTGATGGGAGACTTAAGTGATGATGAAACAATACTCCCAGAACATTACTTGACTGACGGAGACATCGAAACCCAGGGAATCAGGACACATTTTCGGCTGGAAAGGACCTATTTTGACAGGGTAGGAGCAGAACATTGGCAGGACGAACAAGAGATCAATCAGAAATTATGGCAGATTACTAAGGTAATCAATCTGACGCAAAAGAAAGAACAATTCCCTCTAATTAATTGAGAGCTGCTGATAAGACGTCTGTGGCATCAGGGTTTAACCCCGTGGCTGGAGCTGCTTTGTGCTGATCCTAATAAAGAAGTTAGCATACCATTAAATCATTTAATACACTGCCAACCGATCCAGGTGAAGAACTGTTTCCTAGGTTGACTGACTGTGGTCCCAAGGAAGGTTCGGTGGGAAACAGGTAAATTTTCATATTTAGTTAAAGAAAAAGAAGACGGCATAACAGTTGGAAATTTAATCCTTTTAAGGGTTTAAAATACAAAACAGGTGTTACAGCCGGCAAGTTATTGGTCTGGATCAGGACAGCCCCTGAGGGACTACCAGAACACCATAGAAACACCTCACATAACGTTTGTCAGGGCTACATGGGTAACTCTCAAGGTCAAGGTCGGGAAAGTACCCCTAGACTTAGTACTAAGAAAATATCCAGGAAAACGCACTAAGGCCAACCAATGTATGAGAAAGTGGCACAAAAGGTCACATGGGGGCAGGCAATGGCCTTTGGTGGGATCATTTGATCCGGTGATGTGTGAAGCAGTTGCGGTAGAAATACAGAAAAGAAATTAAAGATCAGCAGAAGAACGTAAATAACAACAAAAAACGCACTGAAGAAAAATAAGTTTTGGCCTTGTTCAAGCAGGAAGCACAGAGGCTACAGCAGAAAAGAGAAAAAATGACAGAGGAAAGATCCAAGAAACTAAAGCCAGTGCACCGAGCTGGGAAGCAGAGCCACCCCCATATAAACGTCATGATATGGGAAGGACAGCTGGACAATTTGTATTAGGAACTCGTGAAGAGGACCAAGGCATGGATGTGGAGGGCAAATTCACACTGACACTAAAAGCTCGAGAGCCACAAGGGGACAGGTCCTCAGTCTGTCAAATGGATCATACAAGGTCTCCAAGTCCGAAAGTAAGTGGTCGCTCACCACGACCAGCAGGGGGGCCACAAATACAGTGACACGGAGGCAGACGAGGATAAAGAGAGACCTGAAGGCTCCGCCTGCACATCGAGGTCCACTGAAAACCGTCCCCTCCCACCATAAGTCACCGACTGGACCTTCACAGGCTATAGAGGCTCCGAAGAGTGGCACAGAGCTTCTGTGACACACTGGATCTGGCCAGAAGAGATAATGAAGAACTAGCTGAGCAGCTTCGGCTAGCGAAGGAAAGAATACAAAGACATAGGGACGCCGAGGAAAGAAGATATTACAACAATCGACGCCCAATCAAGGGAATCGTACTCTTGCATAGGGAAAATGGCGCTCATCTCCCCCTCTCTGGGTCTGTAATTAAGACCATCGCTTCTCTGGGAAAACTCAAATAATACCTTTTACACGCCCACTTCCTGTAACGATTGCAGGAAAAACAATTGAAGCACCCCTGTTATACTCACAAAATACACCTGTGAATTTGCTGGGAAGACATTTTATGTACTACAAACCCAGATAGTGTGTACCCATCAAGGACTGCAAATACACTTTCCTGACGAAGCACTCGCCAACATTATGGTGCTTATGGACATGGAAAACAAGGTCCGACCTGTGCAACCCATGGTATACTGGCTGAAGTTACATACACAGAAATTCAAATCTCCAACTGGAATGGAAAAATGGAAGCCCTGGGTAGAACACACTATGCAGCAGTATACACCTAGTTTACCTTTACATGTTACCCTGATGTTCGATGCCAAACAAGAACAGACTGCTATGCATGCTGCTGGGATGCATTGATGAATCAACGTCTGTTTCACATAACCACCACAGAAATTTATTTAGGCCCCCAAGGGGCCGCAGCTTCTGTCAAGCTAACTTCAGCTGAACACAATGGTATCAAGTGCCGAATGCCACGCCTCATGTGACCCTTTTAGTCTCAGAAAAGTACGAATCCCATGACCTAGGGCCAATGGTAAAGACAGCCTCAGAAGTTGAAGAATGGCAAAACATGGAAAGTCCACAAGTCATCTGTCAAAAGACCAGCAGTTTATACTAATTAATTTAAAAGTAAATGATGAGGCTATAGCTCAAAAGTGGAGCTCAATCCTAGACCAGAGGGACAGATGGTGTTATCGGCCCAACAAGAGAAATTGTTAGAGCAAATACCACCAGTGGTGTGGTCCAAAAGCAAAACGGATGTAGGACTAGTAAAAACAGCCTTACCAGTAAAATAAAAGTAAACCGGAGCAAAACTGCCTCACCAAAGGCACTATCCATTAAAACCTCAGGCTATTGAAGGCATAAAACCAGTAATTAAGGGACTAATGGCAGCTGGAGTTTTAATAAAACTGCAAGCCCATGCAATACTCCTATCTATCCTATCCCTAAAACATACCAAAGTATCGGCTGGTACATGATCTGCGTCCTATCATGCAATAGAAAGATGCACCTATAGTACCTGATCCGCATACTATACTATCAAGCATCCCTGCTGGAGCAAATGGTACACAGTAATCGATCTGTGTTCAGCCTATTTCAGTGTGCCTGTGCACCCAGACTCACAACATTTGTTTGCATTCACATTTCTGGGACAACAGCTAACGTATACACGGCTACCTCAGGACTGAACCTGTCCCCAGCCATCTTTAACAAAGTCCTGGCTGAAGATTTACAACACCTTGATATACCCAGTACATTGGTGCAATTATGGATGATCTCCTTATTGCATCAGAGACTCAAGAACATGTGAAAAGATTCATTAATTGTATTGCATGCATTGGCAGATGGAGGTCTAAATAAGTAAGGACAAATTGCAGTTCTGCAACAAGTAGAATACTTGGGAAGACAGTTGTGGGACCACGCGATGTATAGCCCCAAGCCAAGTGAGGCTATAATCAAGGCTCCCAACCCCAAACAGTGGGACAGATGCTTTCATTCCTTGGGATGGCAGGGTACATCGGCCGTGCATTTGTGATTATGCTATAAAAACTGCACCTTTGCGTGCCATGATTAGAGCAGTGGGGCTAACAAGCAATGCAGCTCTCCTCGTCTGGACAGATGAGGCAACGGGGGCTTTTGAGGCCCTAAAAACAGACATGCAATCTGCTCCCGCGTTAGGTAACCCAGATTATGGGAAACCTTTCCATTTGTATGTTACTGAAAAGCTGGTTATGCTTGTGCTGTACAAACAACCATTGGCCTATTATAGTACAAAGCTTGACAACATTGAAACAGGATTGCCACCATGCTATCAGGGTCTAGCAGCAGCTGCCTTTGCATTTCAAAAAGCATCATCCATAATCATGGGACATGCAGTACGTTGTACACGTCGCATCATTACATGCCCTGCTAACCAGTCAACGTTTTGTCTTAACACAGCTAGACGCACTGGATATGAAGTTGTGTTGTCCGCTCCAGAAATAACAATACAACGTTGTCACACGGTAATCCCGCCACCAAATGACCACACCGTTAGATGGTACTCCACATAACTGTGTGGCAGAGACAGAGAAATTCTTGAGAGCCAGAGAACATTTGTATAATCACGCCAGATGCAGATCTAACCCTGTTCGTGGACGGCTCATGCTTTCGGGATGCCGCGGATTGCATGCAGGTATGGGGATTGTTAAACTAAACACAGATGGCGGACCTTTGAATTACTGGAGTCCCAAGGAATTGATCAGCCTTGTTCAGCCCAACTGGCAAATCAAAGCCTTAACCATGGCTTGCCAGATAGCTAAAGATCAACGTGTTAATATCTACACAGACTCAGCCTACGCTTATGGCGTATGTCATGTACATGCAAACATTTGGAAACAAGGGGATTCCTGAGAGCAGATGGCACCCCTGTCACTCATGGAGAAGCGATTTCCCACTGTTACAAGCTCTCCAATTACCGTCTGAGGTAGCCATCATTAAATGTGCAGGTCATCAAAAGAATAATAACATCATAGCTCAAGGTAACAACCTAGCAGATGACGCAGCTCGCAAAAGCACAAGGGAAAATATGTTTCCCCTGCTAACCTCCAAGATTGTGCCCCACTGGTTTCACTTGACGCACTGATAGTGGCTCAAAGTGGGCCAGTGGAGAAGAAAAACGAATGTGGGTTAAACGGCGCTATTGAGACACGTAGTCAGGGCCAGCGGACAAGCTGTGGCGCAGTAGTCTGGACATTTTGTGTTACCCACCAATTTATTACGACATGCAATCATTTGGGCCCACAGACCCGATCATTGTTCGCGAGTCGAAATTATGAACAAAGAAAGAAAGAAAAGAAAGAAAGAAAGAAAGAAAAGAAAAACAAAGAAATAAAGAAAGAAGAAAGAAAGAAGAAAAACTGTTTTTCGAACATTTGATACAACAACATTACAAGATAGATCAGTAAAGACAACAACAAAAAAGTTCCTACTGTGTACCCAACATGTCCGAAAAGGGGTAGGGTGAAGCATCAGCTTATTATCCCTACCCCTTCTTCCCCACAACCAGTAATACCCTTTGCCACATATACACATAAATTCCTACACACCTAAACCGATATCATATAATATATACATATATATACACACACATACATATACACACATATATACACATATACATATATACATATATACACAAACATAAATATACACCTACACATACCTACTTACATACAAAATACTATATATTTACAAGCCGAAGCAACAACAAAAACACCCTAACCCTCATTACCCTTCCTCCTCCCTATACCCAGAAAAAACATATTTTTGTACCGCTGTTTTGAACTGGTTCATGCTTGGACATTGCTTGAGCCCCACTCCCAATCTGTTCCACATCCTCACCCCACAGACAGAAATACGAAACCTTTTAATGTTGTTCGTGCCCACTGATGCTTTAATTAAATTTCCCCCTCAGACTGTAATCCCCTGATCTGTTAAAAAACATATTTTTAATATTTGCTGGAAGTAAATTGTTTATTGCTTTACACATTTGTACTGTTTGAAAAGAACCAAGTCTGTGAATTTTTAAGAATTGGATTGTAAAAATAGTGGATTTGTATGATCTCTATAGCCTATATGATAATTCTTATAGCTCTTTTCTGCATTACTGCTAGTGATTGTGTTGTACCTTTATAAGTATACCTATATACCCATACCTCTGCACAGTACTGTAAATATGGTAAAACCAGTGAGCAGTAAAAATGCGGAGTGAGTTGTGGTCCAGAATATGTTTCGCTTTGTTTAGAACTGAAATGCTTCTTGACAGTTTACTTTGAATATGTTTTCTATGAGTCTTCCATTTATCTTATCATCTATTATCACCCCCAGAAACTTATTTTCATGTACCCTTCATATCTACCCCCTCGACTTGTAACTGAACCTGTATATCTGTATTACAATAGCCAAATAACATGTATTTTGTTTTACTTAGTTTAATGATAATTTATTTCTGTCAAACCATATTTTCAATTTTCCCATTTACAGTGAACATGTAAATAAAAGCACGAGAGGCTGGGTTCCTCAATGTAGCACAGGAGTGAAATTCAATCTGGAAAGAGTTTTTACATCTCCATGTGAATCCAAGCTGCTGTTATCCATTGTCTTTTTAAATCTGTCAAAAAACAGAGAAAAACATTTATAATTAAAACACATGGATTACAAAACGTTATGAAATTCACCTTACGCCTAGCTCCCATGAGGCCTTATGTTAATTATGGGTGAGACTTTCGGTATGAACCAGAACCAACAATTGTTTACATGCAAACTGTTTGCGCTAATCCACTTTCTACAAGGCTTAGAGATGTAACCATGTGGGAACATCAGCTGTCACAGCTCAAACAAGACAGCATTACAATTCTGTTGTCTACAAATATAGAGCGGTGGGAGGATGACATGAAGAAGTGGCCTAAGACCAGTGGTGAGCACACTTCTGATAACAGATAATTATCGAAAAATGTTTTCATTATCGGATTATCTTTTTAGATAACTTTAGAAACCATTATCGGACCAATTATCTTCCAATTAATTTTTGTCCGATAACTTTTAGACTGACAAAGCTGAACAGCGATAAGCACTTTTAAAATTAGTTCAGCACCTATTAAAACTTGTGTAACAAATGGAGAGTTATACGCTCTGTTAACAAAAGAGCTGCTTCTGTGAAAAGCATCTCTATCCTCTATAAATAAAAGAAAATGTCCAAAAAAAAATCATTTTCTTTAACACCATACTGATATGCTGGCAATATCACCTAAGTCATCCAGAGGCATACATTTTAACTTATGGTTCAAATTTTAAGCAAACTAATTTTGGACAAGTTATTTAAAATTACTGTCATGTCTGAAGTTTTATAAAGTGAAAATATCAGATATATGTTTTAGTTTTAAAGTAATGTGCTAATTTTAAGGTTTTGTGAGCACATGCTGTGCCCAGCAGTGCATTATGGGTAGGATGATGTAATCTCAGTATGTTCACGGCAGGACAATTGCATTTCAGACACTCTGTTCAGGCTCTACGGACAACAGCATTAAACTCTAGTGCCTAAAACTCTCGTGAATATATTCTCTGGGTTTATAGACGTTGTTATTGTATTTGCATTTGTTAAATTCCACGCATTTTAAATGTAGCAGACAGGGATTATCTGGAATTTTGTTTTCAAGGCCTCTACTGCCATCTACTGGCCAGTAGTGTTCATGGCAGTATTCGCCCTAAGTACTAAGGGTCTGGGCACCAAATCAACTTTTTGGCTTTGCAATTGGCTTTTTTTTTTTTTTTTTTTTACAAATGAAGTTTAAAAACAAAACAAAACAACAGCAAAAAATAAATAAATAAATAACATTACAAGACAGCTCTGTGGTGTTTGCACAGGCACAGTGCGAGCGTGTACACTACACGATGCAGGATGCGTGATTAACCTGAAACTCAGTCCAAAAAATTCCTGCATGAAAAATCATCTTGCACAATGTAAAGCACGTTTTACAACATCATAAAACATGCACACATTCTCTCCACATGCAAAACATTTTGCGATGACACTTCCAGGGCTCCGTAAAAATGCCTGTTTTTACAAATTAAAAAAAAGGAATATTTTACAAAAGCACATTTATCTGTAAACACCAACACACGACAGACATCACATTAACGTGTTGGTTTACATAATGAATGACTGAACCAATCAGTGTTTAGCAGAGGCACTTTTACCCAGAATCCTTTGCAATCTGTCTGTGTTTGTTACAAAACCTCAGAATTAGTGCATTATTCAACATTAAAAGATATATGCTATATTTTAACTTTGTACAAATGACAGAATTGACATTAATGGAGTTATTCTATCGGTATTAATGTTATTTATAAATCAAATCATAAGTCAGCATGACTTTATTTTTCAAGACCTCCGCCTGACTGGTGCATTATGATTGATAGAGAGTTGGCTTTATGGCTGCTCTAAGAGTGTCTCTTTGCTGCGAGCGCTGTAGTAAACAAGCGCTTCCAGCAGGGGAAGAATGTTCATAGACAAAAGTGTGGTCTCATTGTGCTAGGACCAATTTTATTTACTTTATACATGCTTCCCTTAGGCAGTATTATTAGACGGTATTGCTTAAATTTTCATTGTTACGCAGATGATACCCAGCTTTATCTATCCATGAAGCCAGAGGACACACACCAATTAGCTAAACTGCAGGATTGTCTTACAGACATAAAGACATGGATGACCTCTAATTTCCTGCTTTTAAACTCAGATAAAACTGAAGTTATTGTACTTGGCCCCACAAATCTTAGAAACATGGTGTCTAACCAGATCCTTACTCTGGATGGCATTACCCTGATCTCTAGTAATACTGTGAGAAATCTTGGAGTCATTTTTGATCAGGATATGTCATTCAAAGCGCATATTAAACAAATATGTAGGACTGCTTGTTTTCATTTACGCAATATCTCTAAAATCAGAAAGGTCTTGTCTCAGAGTGATGCTGAAAAACTAATTCATGCATTTATTTCCTCTAGGCTGGACTATTGTAATTCATTATTATCAGGTTGTCCTAAAAGTTCCCTAAAAAGCCTTCAGTTAATTCAAAATGCTGCAGCTAGAGTACTGACGGGGACTAGAAGGAGAGAGCATATCTCACCCATATTGGCCTCTCTTCATTGGCTTCCTGTTAATTCTAGAATAGAATTTAAAATTCTTCTTCTTACTTATAAGGTTTTGAATAATCAGGTCCCATCTTATCTTAGGGACCTCGTAGTACCATATCACCCCAATAGAGCGCTTCGCTCTCAGACTGCAGGCTTACTTGTAGTTCCTAGGGTTTGTAAGAGTAGAATGGGAGGCAGAGCCTTCAGCTTTCAGGCTCCTCTCCTGTGGAACCAGCTCCCAATTCAGATCAGGGAGACAGACACCCTCTCTACTTTTAAGATTAGGCTTAAAACTTTCCTTTTTGCTAAAGCTTATAGTTAGGGCTGGATCAGGTGACCCTGAACCATCCCTTAGTTATGCTGCTATAGACGTAGACTGCTGGGGGTTCCCATGATGCACTGTTTCTTTCCTCTTTTTGCTCTGTATGCACCACTCTGCATTTAATCATTAGTGATTGATCTCTGCTCCCCTACACAGCAGTCTTTTCTTGGTTCTCTCCCTCAGCCCAACCAGTCCCAGCAGAAGACTGCCCCCTCCCTGAGCCTGGTTCTGCTGGAGGTTTCTTCCTGTTAAAGGGAGTTTTCCTTCCCACTGTAGCCAATGCTTGCTCACAGGGGGGTCGTTTTTGACCGTTGGGGTTTTACATAATTATTGTATGGGCCTTGCCTTACAATATAAAGCGCCTTGGGGCAACTGTTTGTTGTGATTTGGCGCTATATAAAAAAATTGATTGATTGATTGATTGATTGTTTGGGTCTGTTGTTACTTTAATATTACTAGACGCTATTGTGGCATTAAAACTTAATTCCTTTTATTAGTAGTTGTAAATGTACCAGAGACAATATTGAAATTTATCGGTTATCTGCAACTTCCAATACTTTTTGGGTGGTTTATTGTTTTAATCTTTATTGAAGATAACTTTTCAGTTACCTGATTATCTGTTATCGAGAGTTAATTTTTTGGTTATCTGTGCTCACCACTGTCTAAGACATGGTTGTAACATCGGTTTCATTTTTAGTGACTTTCTTAGCTTTCACTTCGGATGGGGAGGCAGTGAACAATCTTTAAAGCTCTAAGGCATAGCAGGACCTGCATAGTAATAAGGTTGGCCCCATTCTGTTAAAGGAAGTCTTGGGACACAAGTTATTTACCTTAAGGCAGAGGTAGAGGCCAGCAAAAGCCTTAAAGTCTCTCATCACTGAGCCTGGGATTGAGTTTCAGCATCAGGTGAAATACACAACAGCAAGGTGTTCATGCATCGCACGCCAAGCAGATCTTCAGGTGGGTAAATTTTATTAATTATAATGTATGAACTAATGTGACAGAATACATGTTCGCCTTAATTAAAATAGCCATGTTTTTACATTTTATTTTACATCCGTCCAAGCTCCAGCTGACAGTGATGTGCCTGCAGCTGCAGACCTGCAAGCTGGTTATCTGGACACCAACTGAGCACCTGGAGTGGGATATTTCACTTGACAAGTCTTTACAGACATGCACACGAAACACATCCAGAACTACTTTTCACATGTGCTTCCAACATTAGTGGATGGATTTGTTGCAAAGAAGGTGTCAGGATTTCCCTCAGAGCCTGGTTTTAACTCTTTGTTTACCGGTGTCATGTGTTAGTTTCTCTACTAGATGGCACCCTCAGTTTCTGTTTCACACCCGGATCAACTGCTTATTGATAGACTATTTAAACTCTGACTTTCTGTTCATGTATTGCCAGATACTTGTGTGCCTTGTTTGTCTGTTGCCTTACTTGCCTAGTTTTGCCTTGCCAGCTTCCAGAGCCATGTTTGATGATCCAGGCAGTCTCCAAGAGGATCAAAGCTGAATGCTGCCTTGTGACCTTGACTGCATCTTCCAGCTATGCGCTTAAGACGCCGTAGCGTCCCGCAGCAAAAGCTCAAGTAACTTGGTCTCCCCTCTAATTCCCATATTACAGTGAACTGTCTTTTCCTGATGTTCCAGACGATTTCAGTACGCCTTCTAAGCGGACCTGGATCCTGGCTCTGACTACCTGCACAGCAACATCACTTTGGAACTCCTCGGCTCTTGGCGCAGAGCGCGTCTTGACTACACACCAGTTAAATGGTAAATGGACTGCATTTATATAGCACTTTTCTATCTGCATCAGACGCTCAAACGCTCAAAGCGCTTTACAAATAATGCCTCACATTCACCCCGATGTGAGGGTGCTGCCATACAATGAACAATTCTTGAACAGTGAACTTTATTTCTTAAGAAGAGAACTTTATTTCCTGACCTCTGAAACAACCCGTGTTAAACCTTTATGAACTGTGACTGTTTTGAGGCTCCAGCATTACGAGCGCATTCACTCACCCTGTGTGTCTTTATTCCCCATAGTTCCTGGTCTCAGAGGCAAGCATTCCACCTGGTCCTGATCCCTGAAACTTTAGATGATATTATCCTTCAAGACTGGCTTGGGATCTTGCAGCTCCCTCATTTCACCACCAGGAGGTGTGCCATCTCTCCACACTGCAGGCACCCCACCAGCACTTTTATTTTATTTATTATAAATAAATATATTTTCCTTTGTACTCTTCTCCATGTCCAGCTCCCTGCATTTGGGTCCATTGCCTGCAATGGTTCGGTCCCACCCGAACCTCTAACCATAACAGGTTCTGCTCTGCCCCAAATATCTGAATCTCTTGAAAATGCAGTCATCACTTAGCAAGTGTAATGTGTGTTACAAACAACAAAAGAGCACTCACTGTATGGAGAAAAATAAAGAATGATGGAAATAAGACATTGTCAGTTGTTTATTTATTTTTATTGTTACAAGGAAAACTGTGTTTTCAATACAGTTTTGATATATGTTCCAAATTAAAATAAATTTAAAAAAACATCTCTGTTCTAATACCTGTCACTGCATTTTCCACCATACGCATCAGAAATAAACATGATTATTTAAGAGGGAGAAACACTAAATACTGAACTGTGTTATTTGCATAATAGTGACTGAATAACTCACTTCTTGAATCCAGGTTTTTTGGTTTTAGTAAAAAACGTCTCTGTTCAGTCAATTACACAGGTTGTATTAGCAATGTGCTCTTTAAAAGCTTTTGACAATGTTGCTTTGATTGTTTCAGGAGGCACCCGCACAGTGAGCTCCTTCACACATAATGTCTACCCACATCCCCACTGTTCTGCTGACCTGAGCTTGTGATATTTTAAATCATGTGCTAAAATAAGCCATGACAAAGTTTAGTTTTACTTTCATAAAAGTCATTAGAATTTGGTCCACAACTGGCACTAATGGTGAAGCTGGGCCAAATGGTTGTAGGCAGGCTACGAGTGTTTGAAATTCTGTGTGTGGAATCTCTGAATACAGATGGGAGCCTGCATCACTCTCCAAGGTGCAGTCAGCTTCAGGGTGTGGCGGTCCTGGTGAGGGTGGATGCATTTCATACATGATGGTGGGCCCTTTTGAACAGATGTGATCCTCCATCCCTGGGTCTGACAGGATGACTTTGTTGCTGCACACAAGCTCCTCACCCTGATCCATCTCATCTTGTTCATCTGAGGGCAGCAATACAGTACATGAATGTAAAGAAGTGATGCATTAGGGTTTTCATTACAGCACTTTAATTACACCATTAACCTTCCAGCAGCCCCACTACTTACCACTGGTAACAGCATCACCCCTGTGCTCCAGAAACCAAGAGAAAACCTGGTACATAATAACAGCTACAATATTAAATTCAGATTAAGATTAAAATAGTGTATCATTGAACGTTTTGTTATGTCTGTACTGAAATTATGGCATTTTTACGTTCATACTGACCAGAAGTCCAAACGCTCATTACATTCTAACTGTTCGGAAAAGGGCAATACATGTTGCTGCTAATGATTAATACCACAGTGATTTATCTTCCAGACACATGAAGTCATACCTGTTATTCTTGTGACACTGCTGTCAATCATCTTTATCTCCTGGCGTCTCTGCTCCGGTGGTCTGTCATATCCCAACCATAAAGTAGGGGGTTCCTCCATGGGCTTTTTGTCAACAAAGTGAAAAGCACATGTATAACATTTTAGGTGGTGTTTTCAAGTTGAGCTTTTTCAGCCACATCCTTCTGGGTTCCTCATCCCTCTGACAGCGGTGGAAACTATATCGATTCTTACATTCTCTCTTAGTCCAGGTGCATGTTCAAAATGTTGCCGTTTAGCCACAGATTCACTTCTGGTTGCCAGTACAACCGCAAACAGTGCAACATGTTCCCGAGCTGCACAAGGACATTATTAATGCAAAGGGGGCTGATCATCATTTAGAAAAGAAAACAATAACTTTCAAATAAACCATTACGGGAAATTAAAAACCGCTAGCAAACAATGGCTCACTGCTACTTTCCGTGTCTAACAGAAAGTTGCACCCATAATCGTTTCTACAGCAGCGCCCTCAGGAATAAGGTGGATATAACAGAGAAAAAGTACAGAGAGTTCAGTTTGTTCCAAAAATCATTTCAAACCCTATAAATCCTATGTCAACCTACAAACAGCAAAACAGCTGCTAAGGTCAGGTCAGGGATCATGTGCTGGTGATGTATGTCACATCCTCCACATTCCAGAATTGGACTGGACATAGGTTGCCAACTCTCTGAAAAATAAATAAGGGACACCTCACTGGCAGGGCTGACCGGCCCATGGAAATATAGAGTGTATGGATGTGCGCGCCTCTATCTATTAGCGTCACTCAGGACAGGAAGGCGTCATTACTAAGGGTGGAAATGTGCAGTTCATCAATAATAAACTGGGCCCGCTTTTTTGCACTAGCGTCACTATTTCTTAATGGATTTTAATAAATGTAGGCTTGTTTCAAAGCCCTTTGAAGCTCTTTCCAATGCACCTATGCATGTGTGCGTGAAAAAAAAAAAAACTTTATGAAAAATGCAGAAATTTGGGGAAATTACGACAAACTGTGCTGCTTTTCTCGCTTATTGTCGCTATTTGTTAACAGATTTTAATAAAAGTAGACTTGTTTTAAAGCCCTTTAATTGCTCTTTCTAATGAACCCATACATGTCTAGGTAGAAAAAAATGTTTTATCTAAAGTGTGGAAATTTGTGGAAAATATTCCATTCTGTTCATTTACTGTGATTTTTTTTTTCCTGTCATCATAATTCTCGATGGATTTTTATAAATCAATCAATCAATCGATCAATTTTTTTTATATAGCGCCAAATCACAACAAACAGTTGCCCCAAGGCGCTTTATATTGTAAGGCAAGGCCATACAATAATTATGTAAAACCCCAACGGTCAAAACGACCCCCTGTGAGCAAGCACTTGGCTACAGTGGGAAGGAAAAACTCCCTTTTAACAGGAAGAAATCTCCAGCAGAACCAGGCTCAGGGAGGGGCAGTCTTCTGCTGGGACTGGTTGGGGCTGAGGGAGAGAACTAGGAAAAAGACATGCTGTGGAGGGGAGCAGAGATCGATCACTAATGATTAAATGCAGAGTGGTGCATACAGAGCAAAAAGAGAAAGAAACAGTGCATCATGGGAACCCCCCAGCAGTCTATGT
Source organism: Thalassophryne amazonica (assembly GCF_902500255.1). Lineage (NCBI taxonomy): Eukaryota > Metazoa > Chordata > Actinopteri > Batrachoidiformes > Batrachoididae > Thalassophryne > Thalassophryne amazonica. Next base: position 37,143,408 of record NC_047117.1, read on the forward strand.
CTATAGCAGCATAACTAAGGGATGGTTCAGGGTCACCTGATCCAGCCCTAACTATAAGCTTTAGCAAAAAGGAAAGTTTTAAGCCTAATCTTAAAAGTAGAGAGGGTGTCTGTCTCCCTGATCTGAATTGGGAGCTGGTTCCACAGGAGAGGAGCCTGAAAGCTGAAGGCTCTGCCTCCCATTCTACTCTTACAAACCCTAGGAACTACAAGTAGCCTGCAGTCTGAGAGTGAAGCGCTCTATTGGGGTGATATGGTACTACGAGGTCCCTAAGATAAGATGGGACCTGATTATTCAAAACCTTATAAGTAAGAAGAAGAATTTTAAATTCTATTCTAGAATTAACAGGAAGCCAATGAAGAGAGGCCAATATGGGTGAGATATGCTCTCTCCTTCTAGTCCCCGTCAGTACTCTAGCTGCAGCATTTTGAATTAACTGAAGGCTTTTTAGGAACTTTTAGGACAACCTGATAATATGATTACAATAGTCCAGCCTAGAGGAATAAATGCATGAATTAGTTTTCAGCATCACTCTGAGACAAGACCTTTCTGATTTTAGAGATATTGCGTAAATGCAAAAAAGCAGTCCTACATATTTGTTTAATATGCGCTTTGAATGACATATCCTGATCAAAAATGACTCCAAGATTTCTCACAGTATTACTAGAGGTCAGGGTAATGCCATCCAGAGTAAGGATCTGGTTAGACACCATGTTTCTAAGATTGTGGGGCCAAGTACAATAACTTCAGTTTTATCTGAGTTTAAAAGCAGGAAATTAGAGGTCATCCATGTCTTTATGTCTGTAAGACAATCCTGCAGTTTAGCTAATTGGTGTGTGTCCTCTGGCTTCATGGATAGATAAAGCTGGGTATCATCTGCGTAACAATGAAAATTTAAGCAATACCGTCTAATAATACTGCCTAAGGGAAGCATGTATAAAGTGAATAAAATTGGTCCTAGCACAGAACCTTGAGGAACTCCATAATTAACTTTAGTCTGTGAAGAAGATTCCCCATTTACATGAACAAATTGTAATCTATTAGACAAATATGATTCAAACCACCACAGCGCAGTGCCTTTAATACCTATGGCATGCTCTAACCTCTGTAATAAAATTTTATGGTCAACAGTATCAAAAGCAGCACTGAGGTCTAACAGAACAAGCACAGAGATGAGTCCACTGTCCGAGGCCATAAGAAGATCATTTGTAACCTTCACTAATGCTGTTTCTGTACTATGATGAATTCTAAAACCTGACTGAAACTCTTCAAATAGACCATTCCTCTGCAGATGATCAGTTAGCTGTTTTACAACTACCCTTTCAAGAATTTTTGAGAGAAAAGGAAGGTTGGAGATTGGCCTATAATTAGCTAAGATAGCTGGGTCAAGTGATGGCTTTTTAAGTAATGGTTTAATTACTGCCACCTTAAAAGCCTGTGGTACATAGCCAACTAACAAAGATAGATTGATCATATTTAAGATCAAAGCATTAAATAATGGTAGGGCTTCCTTGAGCAGCCTGGTAGGAATGGGGTCTAATAAACATGTTGATGGTTTGGATGAAGTAACTAATGAAAATAACTCAGACAGAACAATCGGAGAGAAAGAGTCTAACCAAATACCGGCATCACTGAAAGCAGCCAAAGATAACGATACGTCTTTGGGATGGTTATGAGTAATTTTTTCTCTAATAGTTAAAATTTTGTTAGCAAAGAAAGTCATGAAGTCATTACTAGTTAAAGTTAATGGAATACTCAGCCCAATAGAGCTCTGACTCTTTGTCAGCCTGGCTACAGTGCTGAAAAGAAACCTGGGGTTGTTCTTATTTTCTTCAATTAGTGATGAGTAGAAAGATGTCCTAGCTTTACGGAGGGCTTTTTTATAGAGCAACAGACTCTTTTCCAGGCTAAGTGAAGATCTTCTAAATTAGTGAGACGCCATTTCCTCTCCAACTTACGGGTTATCTGCTTTAAGCTACGAGTTTGTGAGTTATACCACGGAGTCAGGCACTTCTGATTTAAAGCTCTCTTTTTTAGAGGAGCTACAGCATCCAAAGTTGTCTTCAATGAGGATGTAAAACTACTGACGAGATACTCTATCTCACTTAAAGAGTTTAGGTAGCTACTCTGCACTGTGTTGGTATATGGCATTAGAGAACATAAAGAAGGAATCATATCCTTAAACCTAGTTACAGCGCTTTCTGAAAGACTTCTAGTGTAATGAAACTTATTCCCCACTGCTGGGTAGTCCATCAGAGTAAATGTAAATGTTATTAAGAAATGATCAGACAGAAGGGAGTTTTCAGGGAATGCTGTTAAGTCTTCTATTTCCATACCATAAGTCAGAACAAGATCTAAGATATGATTAAAGTGGTGGGTGGACTCATTTACTTTTTGAGCAAAGCCAATAGAGTCTAATAATAGATTAAATGCAGTGTTGAGGCTGTCATTCTCAGCATCTGTGTGGATGTTGACGCTTGTAAGTTGTATTCATGCTAATTAAAAGGTCTAACGAACCCATACATGTCTGGATAAACAATCCTTATGTATTAAAATATAAATCTGAAGTCTTGCCATTGTGCTCATTTATCTTGCTGCTTTTTCCACTGTAATATTACTGCTAGACTTTTAATGACAACAACATATATATGATTTTTACTAACATTTTATTACAAGTAGATATAAAGCCATTCAGAATTTATGACTTTTGACCCTCAGTCAGGGTAAACAGTACCTCCTCCATCCCCTCCAACCACACTGTTAAAATTGAAATGACTCCTGTGACCACCATGTACATATCATATTAAACAACAGCTGCAAGTATATATGCATAAATATATTTAAACATTTTTGCTTCCGCATGTGAACGCAGCTTAATGAAAAGAACTTATGGCGTTGAGTTATAGTCTCAGTATATTGACATTAAATTGAGGCATAACGACTTTAAAATAGACATTTGTTTTACGGAATTACATTAAGGCTCTTGTACAGTTCATTTTAGTATTGGAGAATTTGTTTTTGTGGTTCGTGCAGTTGATAGTGGAGCACTGGCTGCCTTTTTTCTCCTCATATCGCTTCTGTTTAACAGGATCAAGGTCTCTCTCCACCCTCAGTAATGGCTGCCGTGCAGCACGCCGCTACTCACGTGACGTCCATTCCAGTCTCTATTTCCATGGACCGGCCAACTGACCATTGCCTTCACCCTTCCCAGCGTGTGTGTGAAATGATTTTTAACCATTTGACTATTGACTTGACCCTGAATTTAAGTAGATGCACACATGCATTTGTTATGATATGAACATTCGGAAAACAAATTATTATTTAGCAATTTATTTTTAGTGCAAAATAAATTTTCACTCACAATTTCAATATGAGCATCCTGTCCTGCTTCAAAGTATATAAAAAAAGTTTCTTTAAAAATAAATCTTTCTCTGTCGTGTTATTGCTTAACTTAAAAGTGTATAAATTAACAAAAAAAAAAATCATCCAAAACAATGTAACAGTGAAAGTCTGAAAAAGTAAACAATACTTACAATACTTATAGCTGTTGTCACGCACCTTTTCCACCCAGCCATTTTCCTTTTCCCATTTGCCCATGTACTTTTGGTTTCTTTTTTGTTTTGTTTTTTTCGAGGAGTAATGACGTTACAGACATTGCTATTCGTAGGCGTGTCTGCGGTGCCAGTGTCGGTATCAGCCATGCTATTTTGTTATGGTCGTCCGACGACCGTTGTCGACTCATGATTCTCGTCTGGGATCTTCTTGCAAGCAGATGTCCCTCAACTAATGAGATAAGAGTGATTCTGTATCGTCAACTCGTGTCTGTCAGCTCATTGGTGAAGAGCAGGAGAAAGGCTGGGATCATATTTACCGTAAGTTTCCATATAAAGCGCCAGTCAATTCCATTGACATTTTACAGACTTTTTGATTCTCACAGAAATACGTCCCATTTCAGGTCAATACGGAACGCACACTTTTATTTCCAAATAAGGGACGATTCCATTTTTCAAGGGACAGTTGGCAACCCTAACTGGACAGCAACCACCCAGGCAGACAACCAATCAATCCCCAGTTAGCCAAATGTAAACAGGTGACGTCCAGATTGATGTTCAAGCTAGCTTGGCCAGTGGGGAATTGTTCTTTATTTGGCCTGATAGATCGTTGGTCTCCAGGGCAAGAAATCTGAGGCCTCATGAGCAAAGACTTGAGTGAATTTCTTACTGAAACATGATATACGCCAAAACACAGAAAGTTTTGTATGCACAAATTTATCCAGATGTGTCAAGGTGTGTGTACACATGGATCCAAGCATGTTGCATTTGCACATCCAAATCAACATGGAATTGAGCACACGTGCAGATGTACCAAACTTCTCCCTTTCCATGCCACTATTTAAATGTGCAAATTCATGCAAATAAGCTCTGGGAGCTGGGATTCCCTAGTCTGTCAGATCAGTTAATATGAATACAGAAAAGAAATTATAGAGACAGAGAAAACAAAATTTGGTTATCCTGACCCATAAGAAAGCAATAACAAATTATTATTATTTTGTCAAAATCTTTGCAAAGAAAAATAGGAGACTGATGTTGTAATTCAATTCAATTAAATTTATTCAATTTATAACATGCCAAATCACAACAAAAGTTGCCTCAAGGCGCCTCACACAAAAAACTTAAACTGAGTGAGTAAATTAAAAGATTCAAATACACAATTAAAAGACACAAGTAAAAGAATAGAACAGATTAAAAAAATAAAAGTTATTAATAAGAAAGGGAGTAAAAATATGTTTTTAGTCTTGACTTAAAAATGTCCACGGACTCTGACTGCCTCATGGTGAAAGGGAGACTGTTCCACAGAGCAGGTGCACGATAAGAGAAGGCTCCTTGACCTGCTGACTTCTTCACCCTTGGAACACACAATAGGCCGGCATACTTGTTGTCCATTTGGCTGCTCCCGTTTTGGGTTCGGGGTCGCCACGGCAGATATAGCCAGATCTGCATTGGTAGTTCGCACAAGTTTTACGCCGGATGCCCTTCCTGACGCAATTCCAGTTTTACCTGGAGAAACACACACAGCCGCTGGTTTTCCAAAGAGGTCTCCCATCCAAGTACTAACCAGGTCCAGCACTGCTTAGCTTTTGAGATCTGACAGGATCAGGCTGATACGGAGCAGATCGACTGCACAATAGTCCCGCATACTGCGACCGCAAAACCCGGGCCGGTACGTAGGGTTTCACCAAATCGACCAGGTAAGAAGGTGTAGAAGAATTTTTAGGTCCTTATTTGAACTATGCTGAACTATCAAGTGTCCTGATCTGAACTGTATGTCCTCTGGCTGAACTAGCAGGTGTTCAACCCAAAAAAAAAAGGGCTCTATTAGTCATTCAGTCTGTCAGGGGCTTTCCAAGGCCTCTTAGGTGCTTTCCCGCAGGCCACGTGCAGGGGCCTCGGGCCAGCTGCACCTGTGGCTGAGGCCACGTGCGGGGGGCCTCAGGCCAGCTGCACCTGTGGCTGAAGGTCTTTTAAAAAAATCAGTTGTAAATCCTTCAAGTTTTAATGGGAGCGTTTGTCACATTGAAATAATGGCCTAACACCTGCTTAGGGTTCACTAGAGGACGCTTCCAATAGAAAACCATGTTTTGGGAATAAAATAAATAAAAAAGTCGAAGGAGGAGCGATGCCCGCGGGTCTCCAATAAATAGATGAGCGCGGTCGTCACATATTCAGTCTCTCTAGAGGACTCAGTTTGTCTAAGCTCTGTGTCGAAGGCTTAAATAAACTTAAAAACTCTGTGCATTTTATCTTGCTTAAGGCTGAATTATTCTAAAGTGTTGTGTCCTTTTCTAGCATATCACTTGCAATTAGTTTGTGTTATCTAAAAGACGACATCCCGAGAAGACTAAAGACGAACCACGTCAGAACTTGGCGAGCCAGCTTCAGGAGGGTCCAGGGGCATTCCGGCAGCCTGGGGCAGTCCAGCTCATCCCTCCAGACCGTAAATAACAGTGATCATGACTAAAAGGTAAGCAGAAACCTTTTATAACTTCTGCACGATCTGGAGGAGTGAGTCGGGATTTCCGCCCAAGTTGACAGGTGATATTTTTTAATTGCCTCTTACCCAAAAGAACCTGGACTAAGAAAATTGATAAGAGACTAAAAAAGATAAGATTGAAAATTATCAGGCCTTGTAGATAAAATGCTCAGAAGGTGTGTGTGTTCCCGGGAAAAAGAATGTCTGTGTGAGTGAAAGGTCAGGAATGTTCATGAACTCTGGTGCGGAAAAGAGTGCGTGGAGAACTAACCTGGATGCTTGGGGAATAATTGGTGTTGAAATTCGTTACTAACGTGCCGGCTGATAGCATGCGCTGTAGGGGTTAGTTTAGGGGAGTATACTGACAAATAGGTACAAGATAATACGAGGTTATTTAAAGAAAAAGAGATGGAAGTAAAATAAGTGAGAAAAAAGAGTTTAACAAGAGAATACGTGCAGAGAAAGCACAAGATAAGCGCCTGAGGGGGCGCAGTAGAAATACCGTACGTGATAAAGAGATTTAAAGAGAAAAGTGCAAAGTAGCACAGCTGACAGTAAGTAAAAGAGCTCAATAAAGGACGTCATTTTTTAAGAAAAGACAAAAACTATAAAAAAAAATAAAATAAATAGAGAGTTAGTGCAGAATACATGAGAATTAATGAAGCAGAAAATAGTGCAGTAAGGCACCAAATACACGCTTGTGGGGCGTGGGAGAAGAATAAGTAATTAATTACACAGTAATATGAGTTTTTTTATAAGAAAAGAAAAAGAGAATATTTTCAGAGCAAAGGCACATTAAGCTCACGAGGAGCTCAGTAAGTGGAAAAAAGTAGAAGAAAGTGCAGAAAGGCACAGGATACGCACGCGAGGCGCGGTAAGGCGTAGAAATAAATGAAATATTGTATGCTCAGAGAGGAGCTTGTGAAAAATAATATATTAAGCACAGGATACGCATGCGAGGCGCGGTAAGGCGTAGAAGTAAATGAAATATTGTACGCTCAAAGAGTAGCTTGTTAAGAAAATAAATAAATAAATAAATAACATATGAGTTGCTGGCAGCGCCGGAGAAGCTGTCTAACGTGAAGAAGAGATACATATTTAAACAGAACACATTGGTGTTAAGTGATTAAAAAGGTTGTTTAAAGCCGCGGAGTGAAAAGTGGCAGAAGTCTAGATAGAGATATATAGAAAGTTGTTTTTAATAATTTTTGTGTATAAAGCTTTGAAGATTGTTGTGTGGGAGAGCGGAGAGTAAGCGGGGAGTTACAGGCAAAGCTGGGAGGGCTTGCAGGCTGGCTGACATACAAGATTAATGTGAAGAGTAGGTACGAGGAGGAGGTGTGTAGACCCAACAGGAGGACTTGGGAGGTGCATGACAGGCAAAGAGAAAAAGTGAGAAACAGAGTCAGTGGGGAAAAAAGACAGGAGAAGAGACTGCTATGTAAATACAGAGAAGGTAGATATTATTTCAAAGAAAGAAAACTAATAAACAAACATAGCAGAAAAAGACGAGAAGCAGAAAGTTAAAAAATTAGAAGGAAAATAGAAAGTCGGGAGCAAAGACATTAGGAAGTGTTAGGGTTGTAAGAGGAGTAAAGAAATAAAATTGGTTATAAATCAAAAGAGTTAAAGCTTAGATTATAGTGAAAAAGCTGACAGACTGATCAATGCTTGGGACAGTCTTTGATGGGAGACTTAAGTGATGATGAAACAATACTCCCAGAACATTACTTGACTGACGGAGACATCGAAACCCAGGGAATCAGGACACATTTTCGGCTGGAAAGGACCTATTTTGACAGGGTAGGAGCAGAACATTGGCAGGACGAACAAGAGATCAATCAGAAATTATGGCAGATTACTAAGGTAATCAATCTGACGCAAAAGAAAGAACAATTCCCTCTAATTAATTGAGAGCTGCTGATAAGACGTCTGTGGCATCAGGGTTTAACCCCGTGGCTGGAGCTGCTTTGTGCTGATCCTAATAAAGAAGTTAGCATACCATTAAATCATTTAATAACACTGCCAACCGATCCAGGTGAAGAACTGTTTCCTAGGTTGACTGACTGTGGTCCCAAGGAAGGTTCGGTGGGAAACAGGTAAATTTTCATATTTAGTTAAAGAAAAAGAAGACGGGCATAACAGTTGGAAATTTAATCCTTTTAAGGGTTTAAAATACAAAACAGGTGTTACAGCCGGCAAGTTATTGGTCTGGATCAGGACAGCCCCTGAGGGACTACCAGAACACCATAGAAACACCTCACATAACGTTTGTCAGGGCTACATGGGTAACTCTCAAGGTCAAGGTCGGGAAAGTACCCCGCTAGACTTAGTACTAAGAAAATATCCAGGAAAACGCACTAAGGCCAACCAATGTATGAGAAAGTGGCACAAAAGGTCACATGGGGGCAGGCAATGGCCTTTGGTGGGATCATTTGATCCGGTGATGTGTGAAGCAGTTGCGGTAGAAATACAGAAAAAGAAATTAAAGATCAGCAGAAGAACGTAAATAACAACAAAAAACGCACTGAAGAAAAATAAGTTTTGGCCTTGTTCAAGCAGGAAGCACAGAGGCTACAGCAGAAAAGAGAAAAAATGACAGAGGAAAGATCCAAAGAAACTAAAGCCAGTGCACCGAGCTGGGAAGCAGAGCCACCCCCATATAAACGTCATGATATGGGAAGGACAGCTGGACAATTTGTATTAGGAACTCGTGAAGAGGACCAAGGCATGGATGTGGAGGGCAAATTCACACTGACACTAAAAGCTCGAGAGCCACAAGGGGACAGGTCCTCAGTCTGTCAAATGGATCATACAAGGTCTCCAAGTCCGAAAGTAAGTGGTCGCTCACCACGACCAGCAGGGGGGGCCACAAATAACAGTGACACGGAGGCAGACGAGGATAAAGAGAGAGACCTGAAGGCTCCGCCTGCACATCGAGGTCCACTGAAAACCGTCCCCTCCCACCATAAGTCAGCCGACTGGACCTTCACAGGCTATAGAGGCTCCGAAGAGTGGCACAAGAGCTTCTGTGACACACTGGATCTGGCCAGAAGAGATAATGAAGAACTAGCTGAGCAGCTTCGGCTAGCGAAGGAAAGAATACAAAGACATAGGGACGCCGAGGAAAGAAGAGTATTACAACAATCGACGCCCAATCAAGGGAATCGTACTCTTGCATAGGGAAAATGGGCGCTCATCTCCCCCTCTCTGGGTCTGTAATTAAGACCATCGGCTTCTCTGGGAAAACTCAAATAATACCTTTTACACGCCCACTTCCTGTAACGATTGCAGGAAAAACAATTGAAGCACCCCTGTTATACTCACAAAATACACCTGTGAATTTGCTGGGAAGAGACATTTTATGTAAGCTACAAACCCAGATAGTGTGTACCCATCAAGGACTGCAAATACACTTTCCTGACGAAGCACTCGCCAACATTATGGTGCTTATGGACATGGAAAACAAGGTCCGACCTGTGCAACCCATGGTATACTGGCTGAAGTTACAACCAGAAAATTCAAATCTCCAACTGGAATGGGAAAAATGGAAGCCCTGGGTAGAACAACACTATGCAGCAGTATATACACCTAGTTTACCTTTACATGTTACCCTGATGTTCGATGCCAAACAAGAACAGACTGACTATGCATGCTGCTGGGATGCATTGATGAATCAACGTCTGTTTCACATAACCACCACAGAAATTTATTTAGGCCCCCAAGGGGCCGCAGCTTCTGTCAAGCTAACTTCAGCTGAACAACAATGGTATCAAGTGCCGAATGCCACGCCTCATGTGACCCTTTTAGTCTCAGAAAAGTACGAATCCCATGACCTAGGTCCAATGGTAAAGACAGCCTCAGAAGTTGAAGAATGGCAAAACATGGAAAGTCCACAAGTACATCTGTCAAAAGACCAGCAGTTTATACTAATTAATTTAAAAGTAAATGATGAGGCTATAGCTCAAAAAGTGGAGCTCAATCCTAGACCAGAGGGACAGATGGTGTTATCGGCCCAACAAGAGAAATTGTTAGAGCAAATACCACCAGTGGTGTGGTCCAAAAGCAAAACGGATGTAGGACTAGTAAAAACAGCCTTACCAGTAAAAATAAAAGTAAAACCGGGAGCAAAACTGCCTCACCAAAGGCAGTATCCATTAAAACCTCAGGCTATTGAAGGCATAAAACCAGTAATTAAGGGACTAATGGCAGCTGGAGTTTTAATAAAAACTGCAAGCCCATGCAATACTCCTATCTATCCTATCCCTAAAAACAATACCAAAGAGTATCGGCTGGTACATGATCTGCGTCCTATCAATGCAATAATAGAAATGGATGCACCTATAGTACCTGATCCGCATACTATACTATCAAGCATCCCTGCTGGAGCAAAATGGTACACAGTAATCGATCTGTGTTCAGCCTATTTCAGTGTGCCTGTGCACCCAGACTCACAACATTTGTTTGCATTCACATTTCTGGGACAACAGCTAACGTATACACGGCTACCTCAGGGACTGAACCTGTCCCCAGCCATCTTTAACAAAGTCCTGGCTGAAGATTTACAACACCTTGATATACCCAGTACATTGGTGCAATATATGGATGATCTCCTTATTGCATCAGAGACTCAAGAACAGTGTGAAAAAGATTCATTAATTGTATTGCATGCATTGGCAGATGGAGGTCATAAAGTAAGTAAGGACAAATTGCAGTTCTGCAAACAAGTAGAATACTTGGGAAGACAGTTGTGTGGGACCACGCGATGTATAGCCCCAAGCCAAGTGGAGGCTATAATCAAGGCTCCCAAACCCCAAACAGTGGGACAGATGCTTTCATTCCTTGGGATGGCAGGGTACAGTCGGCCGTGCATTTGTGATTATGCTATAAAAACTGCACCTTTGCGTGCCATGATTAGAGCAGTGGGGCAAACAAGCAATGCAGCTCTCCTCGTCTGGACAGATGAGGCAACGGGAGCTTTTGAGGCCCTAAAAACAGACATGCAATCTGCTCCCGCGTTAGGTAACCCAGATTATGGGAAACCTTTCCATTTGTATGTTACTGAAAAAGCTGGTTATGCTTGTGCTGTACAAAACAACCATTGGCCTATTATAGTACAAAGCTTGACAACATTGAAACAGGATTGCCACCATGCTATCAGGGTCTAGCAGCAGCTGCCTTTGCATTTCAAAAAGCATCATCCATAATCATGGGACATGCAGTAACGTTGTACACGTCGCATCAGTTACATGCCCTGCTAACCAGTCAACGTTTTGTCTTAACACAAGCTAGACGCACTGGATATGAAGTTGTGTTGTCCGCTCCAGAAATAACAATACAACGTTGTCACACGGTGAATCCCGCCACCAAATTGACCACACCGTTAGATGGTACTCCACATAACTGTGTGGCAGAGACAGAGAAATTCTTGAGAGCCAGAGAACATTTGTATAATCACGCCATAGATGCAGATCTAACCCTGTTCGTGGACGGCTCATGCTTTCGGGATGCCGCGGGATTGCATGCAGGTATGGGGATTGTTAAACTAAACACAGATGGCGAGACCTTTGAATTACTGGAGTCCCAAGGAATTGATCAGCCTTGTTCAGCCCAACTGGCAGAAATCAAAGCCTTAACCATGGCTTGCCAGATAGCTAAAGATCAACGTGTTAATATCTACACAGACTCAGCCTACGCTTATGGCGTATGTCATGTACATGCAAACATTTGGAAACAAAGGGGATTCCTGAGAGCAGATGGCACCCCTGTCACTCATGGAGAAGCGATTTCCCAACTGTTACAAGCTCTCCAATTACCGTCTGAGGTAGCCATCATTAAATGTGCAGGTCATCAAAAGAATAATAACATCATAGCTCAAGGTAACAACCTAGCAGATGACGCAGCTCGCAAAAGAGCACAAGGGGAAAATATGTTTCCCCTGCTAACCATCCAAGATTGTGCCCCACTGGTTTCACTTGACGCACTGATAGTGGCTCAAAGTAGGGCCAGTGGAGAAGAAAAACGAATGTGGGTTAAACGAGGCGCTATTGAGACACGTAGTCAGGGGCCAGCGGACAAGCTGTGGCGCAGTAGTCATGGACATTTTGTGTTACCCACCAATTTATTACGACATGCAATCATTTGGGCCCACAGACCCGATCATTGTTCGCGAGTCGAAATTATGAACAAAGAAAGAAAGAAAGAAAGAAAGAAAGAAAGAAAGAAAGAAAGAAAGAAAGAAAGAAAGAAAGAAAGAAAGAAAGAAAGAAAGAAAACTGTTTATTTCGAACATTTGATACAACAACAATTACAAGATAGATCAGTAAAGACAACAACAAAAAAGTTCCTACTGTGTACCCAACATGTCCGAAAAGGGGTAGGGTGAAGCATCAGCTTATTTATCCCTACCCCTTCTTCCCCACAACCAGTAATACCCTTTGCCACATATACACATAAATTCCTACACACCTAAACCGATATCAATATATATATATATACATATATATACACACACATACATATACACATCAACATACACATATATACACATATACATATATACACATATATATACACAAACATAAATATACACCTACACATACCTACTTACATACAAAATACTATATATTTACAAGCCGAAGCAAACAACAAAAACACCCTAACCCTCATTACCCTTCCTCCTCCCTATACCCAGAAAAAAACATATTTTTGTACCGCTGTTTGAACTGGTTCATGCTTGGACATTGCTTGAGCCCCACTCCCAATCTGTTCCACATCCTCACCCCACAGACAGAAATACAGAAACCTTTTAATGTTGTTCGTGCCCACTGATGCTTTAAATTAAATTTCCCCCTCAGACTGTAATCCCCTGATCTGTTAAAAAACATATTTTTAATATTTGCTGGAAGTAAATTGTTTATTGCTTTATACACAATTTGTACTGTTTGAAAATGAACCAAGTCTGTGAATTTTAAGAATTTGGATTGTAAAAATAGTGGATTTGTATGATCTCTATAGCCAGTATTATGAATAATTCTTATAGCTCTTTTCTGCATTACTGATAGTGATTGTGTTGTACCTTTATAAGTATTACCCCATACCTCTGCACAGTACTGTAAATATGGTAAAACCAGTGAGCAGTAAAGAATGCGGAGTGAGTTGTGGTCCAGAATATGTTTCGCTTTGTTTAGAACTGAAATGCTTCTTGACAGTTTACTTTGAATATGTTTTATATGAGTCTTCCAGTTTATCTTATCATCTATTATCACCCCCAGAAACTTATTTTCATGTACCCTTTCAATATCTACCCCCTCGACTTGTAACTGAACCTGTATATCTGTATTACAATAGCCAAATAACATGTATTTTGTTTTACTTAAGTTTAATGATAATTTATTTCTGTCAAACCATATTTTCAATTTTCCCATTTCTATACTGATCCTCCTCAGTAACTCCTGCAAATCCCCCCCTGAACAAAAAATGCTTGTGTCATCTGCAAATAATACTAATTTTAATATTTTGGAAACATTGACAATATCATTTATATAAATTAGAAACAGTTTTGGACCCAATACTGACCCCTGTGGGACGCCACAAGCATTGTCCAAGCATGATGATGTATATTCCCCCAACTTCACAAACTGTTTTCTGTTACTTAAGTAGCTTCTCACCCAGTGCAACACCAACCCCCTAATCCCATACTGTTCAAGTTTATTGATTAATATGTCATGATTAATTGTATCAAAAGCCTTTTTAAGATCTATAAATATTCCAACTGAATGTAATTTGTGGTCTATGGCGTTTGTAATCTCCTCAACTGATTCTATTAATGCAAGTGATGTTGAACTATGTGCTCTGAATCCATATTGACTATCAGTAAGTAATTTATGTTTATTTATGAATTTGTCTAATCTATTATTGAATAACTTTTCTAATAATTTGGAAAATTGTGGAAGCAAAGAAACAGGTCTATAATTTGTGAAGTGGTGTCTATCCCCAGTCTTATACAGCGGCACAACCTTAGCTATTTTCATTTGATTGGGAAATTTACCGGTTTGAAATGATAAGTTACAGATGTATGTTAATGGTTCTACAATCCATTCAATGACCTGTTTTACCACCACCATATCAATTTCATTTAAATCGGTAGATGTTTTATATTTACAATTATTCACAATGTCTATAATTTCATTTCCATCCACTGCTGTGAGGAACATTGAACAGGGATTTCTTTCTATGAGATTATTATCCCAATCCTCAGGTTGGGAATCTGGAATTTTTTCTGCCAAGCTTGGTCCAATATTTACAAAAAAATTATTAAAACCGTTGACTACCTCATCCTTATTTTCCTTCTTGACATTATTATCAATGAAATACTGAGGGTAACTCTGTTTTTTATTACCATTTTTGATAATGCTATTTAATATATCCCATATTCCTTTAATATTGTTTTTGTTATTATATAATATGTTACTATAATATTCCTTCCTACATACCCGTATAATATTAGTTAATCTATTTTTGTATTTCTTATATCTATTTTCTGCCTCTTTAGTCTTTAGTTTTATGAATTCTCTATACAGTGTATTTTTCTTATTACATGCATTTCGTAACCCTTTCGTCATCCATGGTCGAGCTTGGATTTTTTGTTTTCTGTAGTCTTGTTTAATTGGACAATTTTTATCATATAATGATGTAAATATTTGTAAAAAAGTTTCATATGCACTATCAACATCACTTTCACTGTATACCTTTTCCCAGTTTTGCTCCTGTAAATCCTTCTTTAGTGTGTTCATGTTTTCCTCTGTCCGCACTCGCCTGTATTTTATTTTCTCCTCTGGCTGATTCCGCCGATGGTTTCTATTATAAACGATGAAAACTGGTAGATGATCACTAATGTCATTGATTAATAATCCACTCACAGTGTTATTCTCAATATCATTGCTGAATATATTATCAATTAAGGTAGCACTATGGGATGTAATTCTGCTTGGCCTGGTGATTTTTGGATATAAACTCATACTGTACATTATACTGATAAATTCATCTGTTATTTTATGCTTATTTGGATTGAGCAGATCAATATTTAAGTCACCACAAATGAACACAGTTTTTTGATTAGTTTTTGAGAACATTTTTCCCATACAGTCAGTGAATGTTTCAATACTAGATCCTGGTGCTCTATATATACAGCTGACTAATACATTTTTGCTTTTTTCTTCACATATTTCAATAGTTATACATTCTAATAAGTTATCAATCACAGTTGTCATATTGTCTACTATTTTATAATCCATGTTCTTATCCACATACACAGCCACTCCTCCTCCACTCTTATTCTTTCTGTTTACACAGTTAAATTCATATCCATCCAGTTCAAAATCCATTCCTTTATCTTCATTGATCCATGTTTCTGATATAGCAATTATGTTAAATATTTTTTTAAACTGACTTAAATATTCTTTAATGTTGTTAAAGTTTGCATATAGACTTCTGCTGTTGAAATGGATTATTGATAATTTGTTATCTGTTTTAATGATCCGATTAAACTGTTCATCTGTATAATAGCAACAACTGTCATTGATATTTGAGAAGAAATTATTGTCCGGGTCTATATCGTGCTCCAAGTCCAGTACATTGTGGTCTGTGTATTTAAATGTTCTCAGTTCTACTTTTCCATGATCAGCAATCCTTTGAGTTATATCCTTCTTGTCTCCAGATGTAGATGAATAGGTAGTAGATGAATAGGTTCCTCTGGTCTGTGTCATGGTGTTGTGATGTGTTTGTGTCCTCATACCTTATTGGTCATATCTGTCCAGATCCTCGCTTTAAGAAACACTATTGTTCATATTTGTCCAGCTCCTCGATGTTCCTTATTGCCATGACTTTTGCTTGTTCTGGTGATCCGTTCAGTTTGATGAATATTTTACAGTTTGAAGTCCATGTGTGCTGGATTTTTCCCTGTTTCTTCAAGAAGCGTGCTTTCCTGGCGATGTCGGCATTCCGTTTGGTGAGATGTTCATTGATGAATACGTTTGTCCCTTTCAGTTTTCTTCCTTGTTTTAACAGTGCTGTTTTGTGTTTTCTGTTGATGAATCTCATGATGACGGTTCGTTTATCACCGTCATTTCTCCGGGGCAGAGGGTGGCACGCTTCAATGTTATTTAAATCCATTTCTATACCTTTAGATAGGAGGAAATCAGCAACCTGTTTTTCCACAGAGCTGACCTCCTGTTCACTGGGCTCCCCTCCGCTCTCATCTGTTACCGCCCGTGCGTAGGACCGTGGTTTGATGTGAAGACCTGTGATGATGACGTCGTTGATTCTGGTGTACTGCTCCAATTCAGCCACTCTATTTTCCAGCTGCACCAGATGCCGGTCTTTCTCGGCATTCTGGAGCCGTAATGCCTTCACCTCCTCCACCAGATCCATGATTGATTTCTGTTGCTGCTTCACAACAGAAATCTCCTCTGATAAAAAGTCCAGAGATTTTTTAATATCGTCACCTTCCTCCGCTGTCAGAACCTTCTTAGGCCCCATGGTCGGTTTATGAGCAGCTTGTCGATCGCCGATGTTAACAGCCTGTGTTGTTTATCACCGGGATGGATCTGCACTGCGCTGGTGCCGCGCGGCCTCGGTGTTTCCGCGCTGATGGATCCGCGGTGGCTGCACGAGGCCTCGGGGAAGCGGCACTCGTGACGCGCGGCTCTAATGACGCAGCGCGCGGCCTCAGTGAATTCACCACCAAACTAAAAGCTGTCTGGTGGTCACCATATATGGCAGCTACAGTGGACCGTTTGTTGAATGAGTGTGAGGTATGTGCACAGTACAATGTCTGGAAATCATTCACAGCCCCTTTAGCCCACATTCCGGTCCCTGATGGGCCATTCAGACATCTTATGATGGATTTCAAAGACATGGGAGCTGAAAACAGAGTTAAACGAATGAGATATGTTTTGGTAGTGATATGCAGGTTCAGCCGATGGATTGAGGCAGTAGCCTCTGCAAATCAAGACCATAAAACAGTAGCCAAATTCCTGTGCCGAGATGTCTTTCCAAGATTTGGCATTCCAGATACTATCTCATCTGACAACGGTAGGACTTTTGTGGCCAAGGTTACACAAGAAACATTCAAACAATTGGGTATCAAACAGAAATTTGGGTGTGTTTATCACCCCCAATCAAATGGGGCGGTGGAACGGGCTAATGGCATTTTAAAGAACAAACTAGCAAAAATCATAGCAGACAGCAATGGCAAACTAACCTGGCTGGATGCGTTGCCGCTTGCTTTATTGTCAATGTGCTCACAAACTAACCGACTAACCCATTTGACACCATTTGAAGCTCTTACAGGTCGGCCGATGCCTATTCCATACCTGAGAGGACCCTACGAAGGACCATCGCTGGAGCAGCTACAAGACGAATGGCATAATTATCTGAGAAAGTTAACCCAAATACACAAAACTATCTTTTTGCAGGTCAAAGGTGCTACAGAAGACAGAGAAGCAGAGATTCCACTCGAAAATCAGAGCATCCAGCCTGGTGATCTGGTTTACGTCAAAGTGTTCAAAAAGAAGTGGGACAGGCCCCGCCGAGAAGGTCCTTTTAAAGTTATTCTTGCCTCACGTACAGCAGTCAAAGTAGACGGTAAGGACACTTGGTTTCATTTAAACCACTGCTGTAGGGTTGGTGGCCCAGCGCCCCTGCGGCCTCGGCAAGCTCGTCTTGGCAGAGCCGCCGGGCCAAGGGGGGAAGCAAGAGAAGCCAGAGACCCTACAGCAGCACCGAGGGACAGCCACGCCTCCCTGCAGCCAGAAGAAGCACAGAGGGAAGGCCACGCCTCCCTGCAGCCAGGCGAACACTGGCCAAGGCGCTCACAGAGACCGATTGAACAAAGACGACACACAGCTTCAGAGAGTAGTGGATCCCTGCCAGATAGAGCAGCGACAGACTCAGATGCAGACTCAGAAACAACTGGAGACGCAGGCCAACAGACAGACAGAAATACAGACCGACAGATAGACAGGCCACAGGAGACATCAGACTCGGACAGCAACTTAGTAGATTTACCGACAGAAGAACCACAGGAAGTACAACCCAGACAAAGCACAGATACACCACACATCCCTAGTGACAGCTCATCTAGTGACGGCTCACTCAGTAGCACATCTAGTAGCACATCTCAACAGTCATCAGAGCAATGATTAAGGAATTAGTCAAGGGATTGTCCATACTACTGGTGGTCAGTATGGGAGAAAATAGACATCCAAAACATACAACGGACTGTGCCGTGGCCATGGCCGCAATAGCAGCTAAACAAGGCATTCTAAACACAGGAAAAACATATAATTTGGTATACATTAAATCAAAAGCCTACAAGAACATAGGAATACAGGGAAAGCTGGGGGATTACATATTAGGCGAAGCCATTAGCATCAAATGTGAAGAGGAGGGAACACTCAACATAGAGGTAATTTGTGATAAAGGAGGATGCAGGGAAACCAAGCAAGACATAACTGTTACAGTACATGAAGCCACAAAATGGGTAAAAATCAAACCAAGGAAAAAGAGGACAATTAGAAGCCTAGAAACAAGCAGTCACTTAGGGAGATGGGATCCCAGTACAGACCTAGCCCGCACACAAGGGTTGAAGACCAATTTATTTTACCAATGGTTGAAATTTTCGGCTAGGCAGATTAGTGAAAAGCCATGCATAGCCTGTCATCGGAAGGGTGTGATACCTCAGGCTAAACCCCTACCTGATATCAACAACTGTTATAGGAGCCCCCAACATAACTCAGACCAAGCAGAGTGCTATACACAATGTGTTATGAAAATGGCAGTAGGTGATGAAAAATATGCTGCCGACAGTAAACTTTGTCCAGTGCCCCTAAGTACAGAAGGAACCGTTCCACCTATGATTAAAATAGAGAAAAGGATGATACACCCATTCTGTATAGCTAAAGGCTTAGTAGCACAATACATAAGCGATTGGCAGGTAGGGACGACCCAGTCAAAACACCACATACAGTGTATGCAAAAGCAGCAAGAATACAAACCGGCCAAAACAGCATGGAACATTACCGTCTGTCACACCCTGCCAGCAGCAGGCATACAGTGTGAACAAATAGTACCGGCCACAGGGGGGTCTGTAATTGGACTGAATCTCACCCATGCTTCATGGGTATCTACTCCAAATTTAGCTAAGGGAACGGTACCCTTAGCTGACATCTTTTGGATATGCGGACAAAGAAGGAAACTCCTGTCATCGCTGTCCCCTAATTGGAAAGGCCTTTGTGCTCCTGTGATGCTCACAGGAGCTATAACAGTAATTGAAATGCCAAATTCAATACAACCCATGCCACAGAAACTTCGTAAGAAAAGAGGAATAATGACACTTAAAACAGACTACAACGTCACAGTAAGAAACAGGATACCAGAAGGGATACCCCGACAGTTAGAAGCCATAGACAGTAGCAGAGTTAAAGCAGATGAAGACGCGGATAAATGGGGATGGGCATTGGCTTTGTTCGGGGTTACTCCAAAAATCTGTTCTAGGTTCCAGGAGGTGCAGTGGATTAATTACTTGTGGTATAATCAGCAAAGATACCTGAACTGGACATTGGCAGCAGTAGGAGCCTTAACCGAACAGCTGCACGCCACCTCGCTAATGACAATGCAAAATAGATTAGCTATCGAGATGATGATGGCTGATGAACAAGGAGTTTGTATTATGATCAAAGCCACCGAATGTTGCACAGCTATTCCCATGCGTACAGGGAAAGACGGAAATTTGACAGAGCTCTTAATCACACTTGAAGAGATGCAACAGGAACTGTTAAGTAACTCCATAGGAGGGAGAAATGAAACTGACGATTCTGGATACATTGTAGGGAATGGAATGAATATTGGCCCACTGTTTTCACTGTTTGGGGCTCTAAGGAGAGGGTGGATATCATGGAAAGACTGGTTATACCAGATAGGTGTAGTCTTGGCACTAACAGGGGTGGCGGTCTTGCTGGTAATATGTTGTGGTATTCCCTTGATAAAATTTCTGGTCAATAAATTGATTTCATCCACAGTAGGACAGCTCCGACTGTTAGCCATCCGAGCCCTGGAAGAAAGCACAAACGAAACAGACAGAGAACCAGAATATATGGAAATGGATGAAATACCAATTATCCTCCCCGACAGCCCCCAGCTCCCTAATATTGTGGCGTATACCCCAGATAGGGAGGACTGGGATGGACCGTGCTTGGTGATATTGTAGACGAGGAAGAAGACATGCACGCACATTTACATTCACACACATGCACCCACAAAAATGAGGGATAGGATAGACAATATCTGAAAGAATGACGTGGAGCTGTAATAATGAACGTATATGTATATTACTAGGACACAGGAGTATGGCTGAGAGACCAGACTCCCCTGATCAGGGACCTATGCCTGATCTGCCTCTATCAAGTCTGATTGGACTCTCAGAACTGTTTGGAGAAGAGGATATACAGGAGGGATGGTCGAGCCATGATTGGTCGCCACAGCCGCCATCCATCCAGCAGCTAAACCAGTTGGCAACAGAAGGATCTTCATCGTTCCAGCACCTGGCGATGACGGCTTCACGGAATCTGCCTGCAGCAAGAGTCGGCCCGAGGACTCCACCATCACCTGAAGGACCCTTTGGACTCAGGAACACACCCCTTCCGCAGATGCCATGGAGACAGTCACATGTGCCAGTGGCAACGATACCCTCCAGGGGAGGCAGCCAAGGTCAGCCATATGCAGCAACCGCCCGAGTCCATCCTAGACCCAATTCACTGCTAGGACCTGTCCCCAGCTTTTCACCCCCAAGGCAGGAGAGATATTCTGATCAGCCCAGTGCCTCTAGAGGAGGATCAGCAGGGGTGGACCTTAGCCGAACTCACCCACCAGGACAGAGGGGAGCTTTGTACAGGCTGCTAAATGCCCAGAGTGTCCCAACCACTTGCCTGTGTGACATCAACAATACTCCCCCCACACACGAAATGCCTTCCCCCTTGTACTTCCTGTCCCCTGGACTGCACAACCTTAATCTGGTCATGGTCACCCCACAGGACATGGCAATCTTGGTTCGAGAGCTTCGTCTTCCACAAGAGTCTGTTCCAAAAACCTTGGAGCAGCTCCTGCCCCTCACAAATCACATTCCCCATGGGCTATTTGAGGAAATCATGCCACAACTGAGTCAGACAGCTGCATACCTGTTAAGGATACACCGTGACAATGCCAACATCTCTTGTGCTCAGGAGGGCCTCCATACTCAACTGTGTGGTCTTCAGTCTAGTATGGACATGCTAGCCAGCATGATGGAGCATATGGAGAGGGAACAGCTAGGGCTGGCCACCACCACCCTGAATGTGGGCAAGAATTCTCTGGGGGCCCTGTACAACCTGGCCAAGCAGCACAAGGAGCTGGAAAGATCCATCAGAGAACTGCGCGACTGTCTGAAAGCCAGAATTCCTGATCCTTCCCCACTACCCCTAAAAGGCCAACCTCCCCATATTCCCCAACTTCTCCCAAAACTTCAGACGCTGAGTAAATGCTGAGGAGCGCGGACTGACGTAATGGCACTGAACACGGACTATGATCTTGGTTCTTGAGTTTGAATTGCGGACTGGTTTCAGAAATCTGAGTGTAAATAAAAACATAGAAGGATATATGTTAGTAACGAAGGTCGGGTAAATGTCTGTCCTTACCATCATCTGCGTAACACAGATAAAGCTAAATGCGTACACATAGATATCACATTGCAAAGTTATAAAAAGGGGACCCTTACACGGCGTGTTTGTAGATTTAGCAGTAAAGATGCACCATAGGGACCCCTTTTTCTTAAATTATAGCATGCCTCAAGAGACATGCATCGCCTAAATTTGGCGTCTGGCCAAAAAGGGCATTAGAAAACAAGCTGAAAAAGAAGAAAAACAAAGTGGAAAATGTTGAGAAATGGCCTATAATGAAAACCATTATATGATTGACTAAGGCAAATTACTTAAGGACGGACATGAAGGGAAACCATTTATTGTGTTTATCATTTAACTAGACATAGCTGCGCTAACCTTAGAATAGTTTCTTGATTGGTTGACTAAATAGTGGTAACGTAGGGGTTATTTGATGCATTTAAGTAATAAATGTGTGACTCTTTAACAAAATAATATGTAGAACCAAGTATAATGGGTTGGAGCCTCTGGTTGAGTGAGACAATAGATGCCAGAAGATGATTGGTTGCACTGATGTCAATGTAAAGCCTTTACTTTGCCATGATTAAGAGGTTGCTGTAACTTGTTTTATGTGGCCATTTTAAGTGCCTTGAATTACACCAAAACTCAATGTTTGAATGTCACCTTGCGTTGATATAATCCAGCTAATTGATCACCTTGTGCCTTAGTATGTAGGTTCACCTGCACTTCAATATATTTACCGTGTGAAGTATCACTGATATTCATATCCGCACCAGAGTTATCAGTAATTCGAGTGATGTGTTTTTCTTTTTTATTGCAATGCATAAATGAGGATGTCTTGTCAGTAAACAACCCAAGAGTATAGTTGATGTAATGGGACTCTTTCGAGTCCCAGAGGAGGGACTGTAGAAGAATTTTTAGGTCCTTATTTGAACTATGATGAACTATCAAGTGTCCTGATCTGAACTGTATGTCCTCTGGCTGAACTAGCAGGTGTTCAACCCAAAAAAAAAAGGGCTCTATTAGTCATTCAGTCTGTCAGGGGCTTTCCAAGGCCTCTTAGGTGCTTTCCCGCAGGCCACGTGCAGGGGCCTCGGGCCAGCTGCACCTGTGGCTGAGGCCACATGCGGGGGGCCTCAGGCCAGCTGCACCTGTGGCTGAAGGTCTTTTAAAAAAATCAGTTGTAAATCCTTCAAGTTTTAATGGGAGCGTTTGTCACATTGAAATAATGGCCTAACACCTGCTTAGGGTTCACTAGAGGACGCTTCCAATAGAAAACCATGTTTTGGGAATAAAATAAATAAAAAAGTCGAAGGAGGAGCGATGCCCGCGGGTCTCCAATAAATAGATGAGCGCGGTCGTCACATATTCAGTCTCTCTAGAGGACTCAGTTTGTCTAAGCTCTGTGTCGAAGGCTTAAATAAACTTAAAAACTCTGTGCATTTTATCTTGCTTAAGGCTGAATTATTCTAAAGTGTTGTGTCCTTTTCTAGCATATCACTTGCAATTAGTTTGTGTTATCTAAAAGACGACATCCCGAGAAGACTAAAGACGAACCACGTCAAAGGCGCCAGTCCAAGAACAATTCTATAGGTTAGCAGCAAGACCTTAAAATCTGCTCTTACAGAGACAGGAAGCCAGTGAAAAGATGCCAGAATGGGTGTAATATGTTCAAACCTTCTGCTTCGTGTCAAAAGTCTGGCAGCAGTGTTCTGAACAGCTGGAGACCCCTAATGCTGGACTGCGATGTTGTAGAGTTATAGTTCAGCTCACTTCTGGTCCCTGGCCCGAAACTGGTAACACACACACACACACACTCACACACACACACACAAAGACTTTAGCCTGCACAGTTTAAAATGAGTGTTTTCTTCCAGCCCAGATCTGTAAAGTTAGTTCTTTTTATTTCGGTCTATACAACATGCAAGGAAAAATTTACATTCTTTTGGCCCGGACACAGTATACCAGGGCTTGATTGAAACATAAACTCTTATTTAACCTGCTCTTTATATTTACATTGTGATCCATGAGAAACTGTTTGTTTATCACAGAGATGCCCGGCTTTTCCGAACTGCAGAGTGTCATCACAATTTTTTAGAGCACCAGACTGAATTTACGGGCCCATGTTGCACACCTATTATTTCTACTGGCCCACCTCAACACAGCAGGCTAGAACTAGCCCTGTTCCATCCTCAAAAAAGATAAAAAAACCATGAAAAAAAAACACCTCCGTGTTGATAACCATTTGTAAAATCCAGGCGGCTTTTGATGGCTTTCAGTGGAGTGAGTATATGAGAAATTGTTTAACAGCTGGACATGTTCCAACTTGTCCTTAAGGCTTCCAACAGAGGTGTTTTTCCTGTGGCGGAGCGTCGCGGCGGCTGCGAGCCGACGCTGCAATCCACCCTGCACGTCTTTCATTAAAAAAATCTCCTTTAACAGTGGAATATCCGGATAAAGTGCTGAAACCGACTTCTTCTGAAACTTCTCTGTTCTCTCACGACGTCCTGGATCAATAGAGCCTGAAATGTGGAGGTTTTCAGCTTGAAACAGGCTGACGACGGCGCCTGAGAGCGCTGCACGATGTCTCGCTCCGTGGGAAGTCCTTAAACCGACAGTATCACCTCAAAATCTCTCATCAGCCGTTAAAATTTTCACCGAAAACCAGCTTAATTTTTCGAACCGTGTCCACTTCAATGTGTCTCACAGGTTTAGAAAAAAGTTTGATCAAACAAAGCGCCAGTCTCTCAGCAACTTCTCAGACAAAGGAATTCCGACGAGGGGCTGGACGACTCCTCCCACAAGGAGTGCTCACAGGCGAATGACGTCACCGACAGGCGTGGAAAAACTCACGCATGCGCACGAGGGTTCAAGCATGTCTGACGTAAAAACATATGAATGAAATCCATATAGTTTTTGAAAAAATAAAAAGGACCTATACTTTATTGCCAGACCTCGTATATATATATGTGTGTGTGTGTGTGTGTGTGTGTGTGTGTGTGTGTGTGTGTGTGTGTGTGTGTGTGTGTGTGTGTGTGTGTGTGTGTGTGTGTTTGTTTTTTAAGGCACTTACCTGTTAGAAGATAGTCTTCACTCTGTATTTTGCATAGTTGTGTGCCAGTCTTCTGACTCGCCTGTCTTTACGTAACCCTGAGAGGTGGGGAGTGTTCATGAATGCATGCACCAACAATCACAGCAACACAACAGTCATCTCATTTTGTACAGCGTGACAACATGCACTGCAACCAGGGAGCCTGTATTTTTATTTATTTTGAGAAAACAGTCATTTCTGGATGATGTATCTTGAAAAATGACAGACCTGCTTCTGTTAAAATCTGTATCTTACATACAGATTAGATCTGCTGTTGTTGAAACACGAGAGAAGCATTTTTCAGACAGTTCAAACCCAACAAGATCAACGAACAAGATCAGTCTGGGTGACGAAAGCGCAAGAGCAGCTTTTGTGCCACCACACAGTAGTCAAAACATCAAACTGTTACTCATCCGCATGACAGAATCCCTTGAATGGAATATCAATTTCAGTTCAATTCAGTTCAACTCAATTCAATTCAAAATACTTTATTTCTCCTCAAGGGGCAATTCAGATGCCTCGAGCAGCAATATTATAAATACAACCAAAAAAAAAAAAACACAATAAATGAATACCAGTTTGAATTATAAGTACTTCAGAAGCAAAATAGTTATACAAGTGAACTGCCGCGACGCGCAGCAAACCTTGCTCTATGGTAGACGAAGGTCAACCTGGTCTCACAGTAAGTCGTGATTCAGCAGCATGAAATATACATTAATCTATTCATCCATCCATCCATTTTCTTCCACTTATCCGGAGTCGGGTCGCGGGGGCAGCAGCTCAAGCAAAGCCGCCCAGACCTCCCGATCCACACACACCTCCCCCAGCTCCTCCGGGGTAACCTCAAGGCATTCCCAAGCCAGCCGAGAGACGTAGTCCCTCCAGCGTGTCTTCCCAGGGGCCTCCTCCCGATGGGATGTGACCGGAACACCTCTCCAGCGAGGCTTCCAGGGGGCATCTGGAAAAGATGCCCGAGTCACCTCAACTGGCTCCTTTTGACGTGGAGGAGCAGCAGCTCGACTCCTCACCCTATCTCTAAGGGAACGCCCAGCCACCCTGCGGAGGAAACTCATCTCGGGCGCTTGTACTCACGATCTCGGTCTTTCGGTCATGAGCCAAATCTCATGACCATAGGTGAGGATCGGAATGTAGATCAATCGGTAAATTGAGAGCTTTGCCCCCCTACTCAGCTCTCTCTTCACCACGATGGTCCGATACACCGTCCGCATCACTGTAGATGCTGCAGCGATCCGTCTGTCAATCTCACGCTCCATCCATCCCTCACTTGTGAACAAGACCCCGAGATACTTAAACTCCTCCACTTGAGGCAAGGACACTCCACCAAACTGAAGAGGGCAGAGCACCTTTTTCCAGTTGAGAACCATGGCCTCAGATTTGGAGGTGCTGATTTTCATCCCGGACGCTTCACACTCGGCTGCAAACCGCCCCAGTGCACGCTGAAGGTCCTGAATTGACGAAGCCACAGAACCACATCATCTGCAAACAGCAGAGACGAGATAATGTGGTTCCCAAACCAGACCCCCTCTACAACCTGGCTGAGCCTAGAAATTCTGTCCATAAAGATAATGAACAGAACCGGTGACAAATGGCAGCCCTGGTGGAGGCCAGGTTTGACTTACTACCAGCAATGCGAACCAAGCTCCTGCCGCGGTCATACAGGGACCGGATAGCCCTTAGCAAAGGACCCCAGACCCATACTCCCGGAGTACTCACAGGGTGCCCCGAGGGACATGGTCGAACACCTTCTCCAGATCCACAAAGCACATGTGGACTGGTTGTGCGAACTCCCATGAACCCTCGAGCACCCGATGGAGCGTGTAGAGCTGTGTGCCACGACCAGGACAAAAACCACACTGCTCCTCCTGAATCCAAGGTTCAACCATTGGTCGAATTCTCCTCTCCAGTACTCTGGAATAGACCTTACCAGTGATGCTGAGGAGTGTGATCCCCCTGTAGTTGGAACATACCCTCCGGCCCCCCTTCTTAAACAGAGGGACCACCACCCCGGTCTGCCAATCCAGAGGCAATGTCCCCGACCGCCACGCGATGTTGCAGAGGCGTGTCAGCCAAGACAGTCCCAGAACATCCAGAGACTTAACATACTCAGGACGGATTTCATCCACCCCAGGAGCTTTGCCACCGAGGAGCTTTCTAACCACCTCGGTGACTTCGGCCTGGGTAATGGATGAGTCTGCCTCTGAGTCCCCAGTTTCTGCTTCCTCTTCGGAAGACGTGACGATGGGATTGAGGAGATCCTCGAAGTATTCCTTCCACCGCCCGACAACATCCTCAGTCAGGGTCAACAGCTCCCTATCTGCACCATAGACAGTGCTGGTGGAGAGCTGCTTCCGCCTCCTGAGGCGTCGGACTTTTTGCCAGAATTTCTTCGAAGCCGACCAATAGTCTTCCTCCATGGCCTCCCCGAACTCCTGTCAGACCCAAGTTTTTGCCTCTGCGACCGCATGGGCTGCGGCATGCTTGGCCTGCTGGTACCTGTCAGCTGCCTCCGGGGTCCCACCTACCAACAAAGACATGTAGGACTCCTTCAGCTTGATGGCATCCCTCACTTCCGGTGTCCACCACCAGGTTCAGGGATTGCCACCGCGACATGCATCAGAGACCTTGTGACCACAGCTACGAGCGGCTGCATTGACAATGGAGGTGGAGAACATGGTCCACTCGGACTCCATGTCTCCAACCTCCCCTGGGATCTGGGAGAAGCTCTCCCGGAGGTGGGAGTTGAAGACCTCGCTGACAGAGGGTTCTGCCAGTTGTTCCCAGCAGACCCTCACGATACATTTGGGCCTGCCAGGTCTGACCGGCTTCCTCCCCTCACAGCGGATCCAACTCAACACCAGGTGGTGATCGGCCGACAGCTCGGCTCCTCTCTTCACTCGAGTGTCCAAGACACATGGCCGAAGGTCAGATGATACGACTACAAAGTCGATCATTGACCTCCAGCTCAGGGTGTCCTGGTGCTACGTGCACTCATGGACCCCCTTGTGCTTGAACATGGTGTTCGTGATGGACAAACTGTGACTAGCACAGAAGTCCAACAACTGAACACCACTTGAGTTCAGATCGGGGAGGCTGTGCTTCCCGATCACCCCCCCCCCCCCCCCCAGGTCTCACTGACACCACCCACATGGGTGTTGAAATCCCCCAGGAGAACAATGGAGTCCCCAGTCAGAGCGCTATCTAGTACCCCTCCCAGGGACTCCAAGAAGGTCAGGTACTCTGCACTGCCGCTTGGCCCGTAGGCCGAGACAACAGTGAGAGACCTGTCCCCGACCCAAAGGCATAGGGACGCGACCCTCTCGTTCACCGGAGTGAACTCCAACACATGGCAACTGAGCTGTGAAGCAATAAGCAATGCGACCCCAGCTCTCCGCCTCTCCCCATGGGCAACGCCAGAAAAGTGGAGTGTCCAGCCCCTCTCCAGGAGTTGCGTACCAGAGCCCAAACTGTGCGTGGAGGTGAGGCCGACTATCTCTAGTCGGTATCTCTCAACCTCCCGCACAAGCTCAGGCTCCTTCCCCCCCAGTGAGGTGACATTCCATGTCCCAACAGCCAGGGGCCGTGAGCGCGGACCAGGCCGCTGGGCCACCCACCCTCAACCGCCACACAATCCTCTTTGCACCCGACCCCCATGGCCCCCTCTGCAGGTGGTGAACCCACAGGAGGGTGAGCCCACGTCGCTCTTTCAGGCTGAACCCGGCCGGGCCCCATGGGCTAAGGATCGACCACCAGGCACTCGTGCGCAAGCCCCAGTCCCAGGCCTGGTTCCAGGGTGGGGCCCCAGCTCCGCCATACCGGGCGACATCTCGGTCCTTGATTTTTTACTGGTCATGGGAGCTTCTGAACTGCCCTTAATCTGACCCGTCACCTAGGACCTGTTTGCCTTGGGAAAGCCCCCGACAACATAGCTCCTAGGATCATCCAGGTATGCAAACTCCCCCACCACGATAAGGTGGCAGCTAGATAGATTAATCTATTGGTTTCTGATATTGTGATTGTGATGAAAAGTGCCTCCTTTTCGTCAAGGCAACAAATTCATTCTAATTCATTCCGTGATGGCTGCACAAAATTAAAAGTGAAGCAATGGGGGGTCGGGTGGTTATGGTTAGGGTGGGAGGAAAGAGTAAGATTAGGTTATGGTTAAGGTTAGGGTCGTGGGTAGGAGTAGGGTTAAAAATAGTGAGTTAAAAAAACCTGTCACGAAAATTTTACTCATTTCATCAAGGGAGCACAAAAAAAACAAACAAAAAACATGAGACTGGGCTGACGAAGGCACAAACCGGAAAAAACACAAAAAATCTGCCCATAGGGGAAAAAGCCACAAACTGCAGAACATTGCCGTGAAAAGCCATAAAAAGCCACAAACCGATGGTAGATGAAGCCACAAACCACAAATGGCACAAAAAATATCTGTCCATGGTACACAACCGGACAACATTGTCGTAAAAAGCCACAAACGGATGGTAGGTTCTGCAACAATTATTCAATTTTAAATTATTGTTTATATACACAGATAGTGAAGAACTTTGCTCATTAATGTCAGCGACATCAAACATATAATGTGTGAAATACTAAGTTTTCCAATACTTTTGGAGGGCACAGTATCCTAACCTTATGATGAGTACAAAATGAGGGTGGTATTATTACTGTTTTAAGAATGTTTCATTTTCACTGTTGCTGCACTTTGTGTGAAATCATAGTCATGTCATACATCATATTGATATGACACTATTGAGGTACAATAATTTGGCCATATTGTACAGCCCTACTGTCAACTTGCTGAAAACTTTGAATATTAACTTACATCTACATAAAAAAAAAATGCTTAAAGTGGCAGGGGGTTAAGAGGGCTGTAATTAGGGAGGGGCTTTGGGGGTGGAGCCCCCACAGGAGCTGATAGGCAAAAAAAGAAAAATGCTCCCTCCTTAACCCCCCACCCCCAAGAATTTGATAGGCAAAAATAGATATATTTAAAAGAGGTTAAGCTGAAAGGCAAAAACAAAAATGATGGGAAAAAAGGTGGGGGTCTGGGGGAGCGGAGCTCACCCAGAAGCCGAAAGGTTTTAGCCATGCTCATTGCTCCAAAGAAGCATTTACTCAAAATAAGTCTGAAGGACTTAAATGACATGATGAGATGCTGAAGAGCTTTGCTCGTAAAGTCCACAATATATACATATTATCATAAGTAAATTATTAGGGGATTACAACAAAATTTACACCTGTCAGGGGAAAAGGGGAAGGATGAAGAGGAGTTGAAGGGGTGAACAGCTATGGGGACAAAAGTCAGTGCCCTGAGGGGAGCCACTCAGATGCAGTGTGAAGAACTGATGTCACAACGCTCCTGTTGCTATGTCTTAAACTTCCATGGGTGGGGGCAGGGGGGCTATAAATTTATTATATAAATCCTCTGTCAGCTGACTTTCAGTGTAGTTCACGTTCAGAGTGGGTGCAGACTCCCTGATACACTTCAAAGATGTATTACTTTAATTTATTCCCCTTCACGCACACCTCAGAGTCACAAAAATGTCCCGTGTGTCATTGGTCACGTTTTGGTGTGACCTCCACATTATTCTACCTCTAACAATTTTCTCTGTGTTGTCTGGTTAAGTCTCCCTTGTTGTTAAGGTCGTGGGTCACATTTTGGTGTTTTGAGTTTAATCTCCACATTATTCTGTCTCCACTGTTGTTCACTGTGTGCTGTTATTATTATATTATGTGCGGCAAGAATGTAATAAAATCATCGGCATTTATTTATTCATTTATTTGTCTGTCTGTTAGCAGGATTACATCAAAACGACTGCACGGATTTTGACTAAATTTTCACCACAGATAGATATTAGGCCATGGAAAAGTCCATTAAATTTGGGAGGTGATCCATATCTGGAGTCAGGTTCAAGATTTCCCTTTATCTTCTTCTTTTCTTCTTTTTCTTTTGGCTGTTCCCATTAGGGGTCACCACAGCAGATCAATCGTTTCCTTTATATAGGCTTTAAAGGATTACGTCAAAACTACTTCATGGATTCTCACCGAATTAGCACCACAGATAGATATTAGGGCATGAAAGACTCCACTGAATTTTGGAGGTGATCCAGATCCAGATTGTTGGACAGCAGAAATCTCTGATTGTTCTTGTTCTCCATGTTATCTGGTTAATTATCCATTATTGTTAAGAGTCTCTGGCATATTATCATTCTTGTGTTTCATTATTCTCTTGCTCCTGGATTCATGATACCCCCCCCCTCTCTGTCTGGTTCTCCCGGGTGATCTGTTTTTGCATGCACAATCCCATGTGTACAGTTCTCCACAGCTGGTTTCACTTGTCATTGTGTCTCACGGTATCTTAGGTTCTCTCTCTGTCTGACATGTTTCTGGATTGTTAAACATTTTTTCCCTCTGCTCCCCGTTACTGTTCCAACACCTTTTCCCTGTATTTTCTGTCCCTGTTATTGACATTTTGCTGTCGTCTTGAGTTGCTGAAGTTTTTGTCATCTTGGATTCATTCACCTGTTTTGAATAACCCTCAGCTGCCTCCCCTTTGAAAGACTCTCTCCTCTTTGGACTGCTGAAATGTGTTCCTGACCTTTGATTTTGTCCTGTGTTACTGCTCTACCCTACCCTGTCACAACATGGACACTTGTTGGTCTTTATTACGTCCACCAAGGATGTAATAAAATCATTGGTGTTTATTCATTTATTTCTTTGTCTGACTTTTAGCAGGATTATGTCAAAACTACTGCATAGATTTTGACGAAATTTGCACCACAGATAGATATTAGTGCATGGAAGACGCCTCTGAATTTTGCAGGTGATTCAGATCCGGATTCGGATTCTGGATCAAGATTTCACGTTATGTAGGCTTTGAAGTAAAAACTACACAAATTTTCACCACACACGTGTTAGGTCTTGGAAGGCTCCATTAAATTTTGGAGGTGATCTAGATCCAGATTCTGGATCATGATTTCACTTTGTACACTTTTAAAGATTACATCAAAATTACTGCATGGATTTTTACAAAATTTTCACCACAGATATATATTAGACTATGCAAGACTCCATTATATTTTGGTGATTCTTGCAGAGGGATATATCAAAAGGGAGTTTTTCCTTCCCACTGTCGCCAAGTGCTTGCTCACAGGGGGTCGTTTTGACCGTTGGAGGTTTTACGTAATTATTGTATGGCCTTGCCTTACAATATAAAGCACCTTGGGGCAACTGTTTGTTGTGATTTGGCGCTATATAAATAAAATTGATTGATTGATTGATTGTATATACGTAATTAAAGCAGCCACTTCCTTCTGGTGGCTTTTTTTTTTTTTTTTTTTGGTCACAGAAAAACCTTTGGCTCATGTTTTTCCTCCATCATTTTTTCAGCCTTGCACTGGGTGCACATGCGAAACTGCTGCATTTAATGACTGTCAACACAGGTGAACTGCAGCCTGACGCACGGATGCGCACGCCGTCTGGACTGTGCAGGAGTGTCTTTTTTGAACTGTGTTTAAAAAGTCACTCAACTTCAAAGCATGTCCTGCTGCTGCACTTCACTCAGCCCACGAAGACGGGACCAGACAGCAGAAAGACCAACATCTGCAGCAACAGGCTGATTTTCCTTCATGTGACCAATGATAAAATAATAAATGGAGATTCAACTTGAAAATACTTGTATACAAACTGTACATAAGACAACAGGATCTTAAGAATTGATTTGTCAGGATTTGAGTTTGCTTGTGTTTGATTTTTGTTATTTTATGTGATTGTTTTCTGTATGTGTTTATTCTGTTGTTGGTCTCTTTCTTGCTTGGGCTTTCTCTGTCCCCATCTCTCTTGTCTGTTTCTTATTGCTTGGTGGTGGGCGTTTCACTCTGTCTGGCCACATCCAGTTCTGGTGCTTTCCACACACCTGTTCTTAATCTGTGTATCGGTGTATATAAACTCCACCGGTTGCACTTATCCCTCGCCAGATTAATGTGCCTTGTGCCTTCTCTCCAGCTCTGTTTTTGTTTTCTTGTCCTGCCAGTCTCATGGTGTTTTCGGATCACCTGCCTGTTTGTTTGACCACGCCCTGGTCCTTACAATTTTGTATTGTTGCTTCTTTTGGACTGCCTTACCGTAAGTGGTGGGCACAGCTAACCAAAAAGTTAGCTTCAATAACCGTTAATCCGCAAACTGAAAAGTTAACTATATAATGCTAAATGGAAAAAAACACTAAAAAATTTAGTGGAAGCTACAGCTAACCACTATTCACACTGCCATCCAGCAGATGGATCAACACTACCGCCCGCCCAAATATCACATGGACAATGAGCTGAATCACAATTTAACAAACAAAATTTTCAGCTTTGAAAATTCCTTTTTTACAAATGAAAAAAATGACATATTTTACAGATTTGTAAAAAACAACACACACATTACAGTAACTTGTGTGTTTGTTTTTACATATAATAAATCAACCAATCAGTGATGAGCAGAGGCTCATTTTTCCCATAATGCCTTTTGGCATGTGTGTGTGTTAATGTTCAAACCTTCAGAGTCAGTGCAAAATCATGCAATTTGATTTACGAATTTCTTTTCTTTTCTTTTCTTTGCGATTTTGCAAGTTCTCCCACTTAGAAATCATGGAGGGGTTTGAAATTTTCATCTTAGGTGCATGTCCACTGTGAGAGACATAATCTAAAAAAAAAAATCCAGAAATCACAATGTATGATTTTTTTAATAATTTATTTGTATGTTACTGCTGCAAATAAGTATTTGAACACCTACCAACCAGCAAGAATTCTGGCTCACACAGACCTGTTAATTTTTCTTTAAGAAGCCCTCTTATTCTGCACTATTTACCTGTATTAATTGCACCTGTTTGAACTTATTACCTGTATAAAAGACACTTGTTCACACACTCAATCAATCACACTCCAACCTGTCCACCATAGCCAAGACCAAAGAGCTGTCTAGGGACACCAGGGACAAAACTGTAGACCTGCACAAGGCAGGGATGGGCTACAGAACAACATGCAAGCAGCTTGGTAGAACAACTGTTATGATTATTTATTAGAAAGTGGAAGAAACACAAGATGACTGTCAATCTCCCTCGGTCTGGGATTCCATGCAAGATGTTAGCTCTAAGCAGAGTTGTAGTCTTACACACCTCTCTGCAGCTTCTCTCCCCCTGCCATCCCCCCAATACCGCATCCCCGTCAAGACGGTGCCTGCTCCCAGACCACTAATAACCAGCAAAAATCTATTTAAGCATGAAAATTCAAAAAGAAAAAAATAATATAGGACCTTCAATTGCACCCCAGACTAAAACAGTTAAATGTGGTCTATTAAACATTAGGTCTCTCTCTTCTAAGTCCCTGTTAGTAAATGATATAATAATTGATCAATATATTGATTTATTCTGCCTTACAGAAACCTGGTTACAGCAGGATGAATATGTTAGTTTAAATGAGTCAACACCCCGGAGTCACACTAACTGCCAGAACGCTCATAGCACAGGCCGAGGTGAAGGATTAGCAGGAATCTTCCACTCCAGCTTATTAATTAATCAAAAACCCAGACAGAGCTTTAATTCATTTGAAAGCTTGACTCTTAGTCTTGTCCATCCAAAGTGGAAGTCTCAAAAACCAGTTTTATTTGTTGTTAACTATCATCCACCTGGTCGTTACTGTGAGTTTCTTTGTGATTTTTCTGACCTTTTGTCTGACTTAGTGCTTAGCACAGATAAGATAATTATAGTGGGTGATTTTAACATCCACATAGATGCTGAGAATGACAGCCTCAACACTGCATTTAATCTATTATTAGACTCAGTTGGCTTCGCTCAAAATGTAAATGAGCCCACCCACCACCTTAGCCACACTTTAGATCTTGTTCTGACATAAAGCATAGAAATTGAAGACTTAACAGTATTCCCTGAAAACCCCTTTTTGTCTGATCATTTCTTAATAACATTTACATTTACTTTAATGGACTACCCAGAAATGGGGAATAAGATTCATTACAGTAGAAGTCTTTCTGAAAGCACTGTAACTAGGTTTAAGGATATAATTCCTTCTCTGTTATGTTCTTCAATGCCATATACCAACTCAGTGCAGAGTAGCTACCTAAACTCTGTGAGTGAGATAGATTATCTCGTCAATAGCTTTACATCCTCATTGAGCACAACTTTGGATGCTGTAGCTCCTCTGAAAAAGAGAGCCTTAAATCAGAAGTGCCTGACTCCGTGGTATAACCCACAAACTCGCAAACTCTTAAAGCAGATAACCCGTAAGATGGAAAGGAAATGGCGTCTCACTAATCTAGAAGATCTTCATTTAGCCTGGAAAAAGAGTCTGTTGCTCTATAAAAAAGCCCTCCGTAAAGCTAGGACATCTTACTATTCATCACTAATTGAAGAAAATAAGAACAACCCCAGGTTTCTTTTCAGCACTGTAGCCAGGCTGACAAAGTCAGAGCTCTATTGAGCTGAGTATTCCTTTAACTTTAACTAGTAATGACTTCATGACTTTCTTTGGAAATAAAATTTTAACTATTAGAGAAAAAATTATTCATAACCATCCCAAATACATATCTTTATTTTCGACTGCTTTCAATAATGCTGGTATTTGGTTAGACTCTTTCTCTCCGATTGTTCTGTCTGAGTTACTTTCATTAGTCACTTCCTCCAAACCATCAACGTGTCTATTAGACCCGATTCCTACCAGGCTGCTCAAGGAAGCCCTACCATTAATTAATGCTTCGATCTTAAATATGATCAATCTATCTTTATTAGTTGGCTATGTACCACAGGCTTTTAAGGTGGCAGTAATTAAACCATTACTTAAAAAGCCATCACTTGACCCAGCTATCTTAGCTAATTATAGGCCAATCTCCAACCTTCCTTTTCTCTCAAAAATTCTTGAAAGGGTAGTTGTAAAACAGCTAACTGATCATCTGCAGAGGAATGGTCTATTTGAAGAGTTTCAGTCAGGTTTCACAATTCATCATAGTACAGAAACAGCATTAGTGAAGGTTACAAATGATCTTCTTATGGCCTCAGACAGTGGACTCATCTCTGTGCTCGTCCTGTTAGACCTCAGTGCAGCTTTTAATACTGTTGACCATAAAATTTTATTACAGAGATTAGAGCATGCCATAGGTATTAAAGGCACTGCGCTGCAGTGGTTTGAATCATATTTATCTAATTTATTCATGTAAATGGGGAGTCTTCTTCACGGACTAAGGTTAATTATGGAGTTCCACAAGGTTCTGTGCTAGGACCGATTTTATTCACTTTATACATGCTTCCCTTAGGCAGTATTATTAGACGGCCCTGCTTAAATTTTCATTGTTACGCAGATGATACCCAGCTTTATCTATCCATGAAGCCAGAGGACACACACCAATTAGCTAAACTGCAGGATTGTCTTACAGACATAAAGACATGGATGACCTCTAATTTCCTGCTTTTAAACTTCAGATAAAACTGAAGTTATTGTACTTGGCCCCACAAATCTTAGAAACATGGTGTCTAATCAGATCCTTACTCTGGATGGCATTACTCTGACCTCTAGTAATACTGTGAGAAATCTTGGAGTCATTTTTGATCAGGATATGTCATTCAATGCACATATTAAACAAATATGTAGGACTGCTTTTTTGCATTTGCGCAATATCTCTAAAATTAGAAAGGTCTTGTCTCAGAGTGATGCTGAAAAACTAATTCATGCATTTATTTCCTCTAGGCTGGACTATTGTAATTCATTATTACCAGGTTGTCCTAAAAGTTCCGTGAAAAGCCTTCAGTTAATTCAAAATGCTGCAGCTAGAGTGCTGACAGGGACTAGAAGGAGAGAGCATATTTCACCCTATTGGCTTCTCTTCATTGGCTCCCTGTTAATTCCAGAATACAATTTAAAATTCTTCTTCTTACTTATAAGGTTTTGAATAATCAGGTCCCATCTTATCTTAGGGACCTCTTAGTACCATATCACCCCAATAGAGCGCTTCGCTCTCAGACTGCAGGCTTACTTGTAGTTCCTAGGGTTTGTAAGAGTAGAATGGGAGGCAGAGCCTTCAGCTTTCAGGCTCCTTTCCTGTGGAACCAGCTCCCAATTCGGATTAAGGAGACAGACACCCTCTCTACTTTTAAGATTAAGCTTAAAACCTTCCTTTTTGAAAAAGCTTATAGTTAGGGCTGGATCAGGTGACCCTGAACCATCCCTTAGTTATGGTGCTATAGACTTAGACTGCTGGGTGGTTTCCCATGATGCACCCAGTGTTTCTTTTTATTTACCTCTTTTTGCTCTGTATGCACCACTCTGCTTTTAATCATTGGTGATTGATCTCTGCTCTCTTCCACAGCATGTCTTTTTCCTGATTCTCTCCCCTCAGCCCCAACCAGTCCCAGCAGAAGACTGCCCCTCCCTGAGCCTGGTTCTGCTGGAGGTTTCTTCCTGTTAAAAGGGAGTTTTCCTTCCCACTGTCGCCAAGTGCTTGCTGATAGGGGGTCGTTTTGACTGTTGGGGTTTTTCTGTAATTATTGTATGGCTTTTGCCTTACAATATAAAGTGCCTTGGGGAGACTGTTTGTTGTGATTTGGCGCTATATAAATGAAATTGATTTGATTTGATTTGATCTCACTTTGTGGAGTAAGGATGATTCTGAGAAAGCTCAGAACTACACAGGAAGACCTGGTCAATGACCTGAAGAGAGCTGGGACCACAGTCACAAAGATTACATTAGTAACACATGATGCTGTTACGGTTTAAAATCCTGCAGAGCAGCAAGGTCCCCCTGCTCAAGCCAGCACATGTCCAGGCCCGTTTGAAGTTCACCAGTGACCATCTGGATGATCCAGAGGAGGCATGGGAGAAGGTCATGTGGTCAGATGAGACCAGAATACAGCTTTCTGGAATCAACTCCACTTACCATGTTTAGAGGATGAGAACAACCCCAAGAAAACCATCCCAACCGTGAAACATGGGGGTGGAAACATCATACTTGGGGGGTGCTCTTCTGCAAAGGGGACAGGACGACTGCACTGTATTGAAGGAAGGATGGATGGGGTTATGTATTGCGAGATTTTGGCAAACAACCTCCTTCCATCAGTAAAAGCATTGAAGATGGGTCATGGCTGGGTCTTCCAGCATGACAATGACCCCAAACACACAGCCAGGGCAACTAAGCAGGGGCTCCGTAAGAAGCATTTCAAGGTCCTGCAGTGGCCTGGCCAGTCTCCAGACCTGAACTCAATAGAAAATCTTTGGAGTGAGCTGAAACTCCAAACCTGAAAGATTTGGAGATCTGTATGGAGGAGTGGACCAAAATCCCTGCTGCAGTGTGTGCAAACCTGGTGAAAACCTACAGGAAACGGCTGACCTCTGTAACTGCAAACAAAGGCTACTGTACCAAATATTAACATTGATTTTCACAGGTGTTCAAATACTTATTTGCAGCACTAACATACAAATAAATTATTACAAAATCATACATTGTGATTTCCAGATTTATTTATTTATTTATTTATATTTTTTTTATTATGTCTCTCACAGTGGACATGCACCTAAGATGAAAATTTCAAACCCCTCCATGATTTCTAAAGTGGGAGAACTTGCAAAATCACAGGGTGTTCAAATACTTATTTTCCTCACTGTATATGCATGTATGTGTGTATGTATATATATAAATATATATACACACATACATATTCTATTTCTCCCTCATTTTCTTATTTTATTGTTCTGTTACAAGTATTATTATTGCTTATCCTTGCACACGCTGTTTGATGAACATTTTCTTCTACTTGCACCCATCTTGTGTGTTTTTTAAGAGCTGACGTAACGTGAATTTTTCCTCTGTGAGATCAATAAAGTTTTATCTTATCTTATCTTATCTTTATTGTAGTTTGCTGTGTGTTTTGTATAAATGTGTGTGAAAATTATTTCCGCTTTATTTTTTCCTTTCTGATTTCTGATTGTAAACCTTTATTACACTTATAAAACTATCACTATAGCATATATATTCTGAAAGTACAGGTTGTCCTGAAAAGACACATAAAACTTGATTGTGGGATGCAGGGAGAGCTGTTAACAGCAATAATAAAACATTTATCCCAGGCGAGTGAACTGTCCAAAAAATGCCCTCAGACCCCAGAGGGTTAATACAGGTAACAGGTGGAGGACAGAAGAGCTTCTTAAAGAAGAAGTTACAGGTCTGTGAGAGCCAGAAATCTTGCTTGTTTGTGGGTGACCAAATACTTATTTTTCACCATAATTTACAAATAAATTCTTTAAAAA
Source organism: Thalassophryne amazonica (assembly GCF_902500255.1). Lineage (NCBI taxonomy): Eukaryota > Metazoa > Chordata > Actinopteri > Batrachoidiformes > Batrachoididae > Thalassophryne > Thalassophryne amazonica. The sequence goes on from NC_047117.1 coordinate 37,182,551, forward strand.
TCGTACAAGGTGATTTTCTGGATTTTTTTCTCAGTTTGTCTCTCATAATTGAAGTGTACCTATGTTGAAAATTACAGACCTTTATCATCTTTCTATGTAGGAGAACTTGCACAATCAGGGACTGACTAAATACTTTTTCGCCCCACTGTAATTAAACAACTGCAAATTATAGAGAACACAATACTCATACGGCCGAGGGTATTTTAGCATGGCATTATTTTTATGTTTTCAATCATGAACAGAACCTTTCCCTGCTTTGACAGAGATTTATCTTGGTCTTATAACTCCATAAACCTCTGTACTCATTCCCTCTATGTGTCAGTCAAAAAAACTAACAAAAAACACTCACAACTCTGCAATCTACTTCAACCATTTAATAACAGTAAATGACAATACAACATTTCATGTCATCATTAGCGCTTCATCATCAGCTTAAACATTTGGCAGCATTTAAATACAGTGCAAGATCTACACTGCCAGGCGCAGGCGTCAGTTTTACAAATCAATGAATATCTTCGTCAAAACCATTAATATTAGAGAAACGGCTGTAAGATCGCAAGATGGGCTGGTGGCAGTTGACGATGATGTGGAATCTGAAAAATCAAAGAAAATTTCAAGTGAAACTCTGCTCACTGTAACTCCATTACTGCACACACACACACACACACACACACACACACACACACACACACACACACACACACACACACACACATACAGTGACTTGCAAAAGTATTCAGCCCCTTGGTACTTCACACATTTTAAATTGTTTATGCCATTTCAAATACAAAAAGTAAATCAGGCTTCTCAATATAAAATTTCTAAGTTATCTTCCTTAGACTCAAACTGAAACTCAATCTCGACAACTTGATATAAATTAATTAAAAATATAAAAGCCAGGATGATGGGTTGAATAAGTAATCAGCCCCTTTGGTATAATACCTGTAAATAATCAGTTAAATTGCCAGTGTTCTTCAGACAAGTCAGGGGATGGATACATGAACATTTCCAAGTCACTGAATATGTCTTGAACTTTATTTACATCAGTTATGAAGAAATACAATCAGTATGGCACTCTATGGTAAATCTGTGTGGAGTAGAGAGTTCTCAAAAACTGAGTGACTGTGCAAGAAGGAGAAGAGTGAGGAAAGCCACCAAGATCCCCAGACAACCCAGAAGAAGTTACATGTTTCCGTGGCTGTGATTGGAGAAATTGTGCATAGTGCATGTTTTGCATTTTGTATCTCCAGTTATACAGCTTCATGGTGAAGTGGTACAGAGGAGGATTTTCTTTCACCAAAACATTAAAGCACGGCTTGCATCTCAGATGTACTTTCTGTCAAATTGTAGCTGAACTTTCAGGTGTTCCTTTTAATAAAACCCTCCTCTATGGATGTAGACCCATACATATGTATAAGGCCACATCCCAAAATTTGAGTCCTCAAATGACTTTTACATATTTCAGATATAAGTGCTGGTAAACTTCAGATACATCTGATTATTTCAATAACAAGCAAGACACTCACATAACACCTTAAAGCTTGGAGTGTTCTCCATCAGGTGGTGTCATTACTTTCCATGTAGTCACCTTCCCTTTCCATATATTTATTTCAGTGCTGGACAGGTTTCTGCATCCCGTCTGTGTCTTCTCTCAGCACCAGCAATGCACAACTGCATCATAAGTGTAACGTTGGCCTTTCTGGTGTTCTTGTAGCTTGAGAAACAGGAAAAAGTCAGAGGACACAAGATCCGGACTGTACAGTGGGTGTGGTACACTCTCATATAATTTGAGCAACTAACATGCATCCTGTGTTTGTCAACTCACGTGTGAACAAGCATTTTTCTGTTGAAGAACTGTGTCTTTTCCAGGACTAACCTACTTCAAGCATCCGCAGCTTTTGAAAAATGTCCACATAGTGGTCAGAGCTGACAGTGCTGCCATGTTCCAAAATGTCTGTGAGGACTCTGCCATCACAGTCCTACAAAATCCTCATCAAGATTTTTCCCACGGAATTTTTTCAAGCAAGGTGAGTCCTGATGCCTGTACTCATGTGACTGCTGTTTGTATTCTGGATCATAGTGATGAACCCCAGACTTGTCATGAGTGACAATCCAGTGGAGGAAAGCATCAACATCCTGTGCATGTCAAGCCAGATGTTCCTGCCATTTTTTACAGACTATTGTGCACATTTATGTGGAAGGTGATTCTGCACATGCCTGAAATTACAGGAAAAAAAGCCATTTGGTGTAATAATAGTCAATAACTACCTAAGTATTCTCATAACAGTTTTATGACCACGACAGAGTGCAACCAGCAACCGAGAGGAATTTTGCAAAATGTTACACAACCTTTGTGGAGGTTCGCCATCCCCTTGAGTGAGTCACAGGGTGTCGCTCATGTGTCACTTGATTTTTGAAAAGTAAAAAAAAATTGTGCAACAAAGTTCCTCACCAAATAGTTACACAACCATCACAAACCCTTCTGAACATAGTCTCCTTGACTCAGAAGGTGTGCAGCATATGAGATAACTTGTGAGAGGGTGACAACACACTTTTCCTTTTATATGATCAGAGAGGAACAGCACTTCTGGAAGTGGTAAGCGAGTCCAGCAGCTTCTGCCGCTGGCCTGGCAATACACACATGGGCAGCGTGCTAGACATCACCTGTGCAGGGGATGAGGACTACGCTGACTATGTCAGCAGGCTGGAGAAGTCCTTTCAAGTGCCAGAGGAGCTGCACCATCCAGTGGAAGTAAGTTTTATGCTTTGACCTGGCCATGCACACATGCCAGTGGACTGGACGAGTCCTGTCAGGTGCCAGAGAAGCGCACCTGCCAATGGAAGTAAGTTGCATGCTTCAGCCTGGCTGTACACGTACGTCAGGAGCCTGGACGAGTCCTGACCCACAGTTGCCACATCTGATGGATGTAAGTTTTACTCATCAGCCCGGCCATGCAAGCACAGCAGTGGGCTGCACAAGTCTTGTCTGGCGCTGGAGGAACTGAATGTATTATTGTGTTATCCTCTGCAATTTACAGAGCGGTGGCCACTCCAGTGCACCGCGGAGGCTTCCAGAGGATCCAGGTGCTGGTTCTTGCATAGAGGAGTGTTTTTTTTAAATATTACTTATTATTATTTTATTTTTTTATTTTATTTTATTATTATTTGCAGTGTTTTTTCTTCTGTGCCTACAGTCAGGGGAATTTTCACCGCCTCTTTTCACACAATGGCAATACAATAGTCCACAGCCATCCTGAGCACTTTTTGCACAAATGTGTCATTATTTCGGTCGTGCAAGTTCGTGACAATGCCACGCGATGTTCACATGCAAATCCTTGCACTTGCAAAGTGCACGCGAGTGGCACTCGACATTTCAAGAGAGTTCCGTGCGGCATTCGAGCAGAACTCGAGCACTATGTATGTGGACTACGCATGATTTTTGGCCATATTTTCAAGTCCAGTCCGTGCTGCATTCGACATCCGGGCAGCATGCACTAACATGTCGGGAGTACCGATTCAGTGAGATTCCAACAGATAAATCATAGCTAATGTGTTTTGTTGTGATCTTGTGTCACCAGCTACTCTGCAACAGTTGTGGCCCAGTGAGATACGACCCTTTGATGTCTTGCTTGTTACTGAAATAATCACACTGGAGGCAGAACTTTCAGAACTTTCAGAACTCATATATTGCAGTTCATATATTACCTGTTTTTTTAAAAAGAATTTACAGTTTCATCAAATCTGATGAGCATATCGGAAACACTGAGTAAATCCTGTGTTCTGCAAAACTGCAATTTTATAGACAGACACTACAAATTTTAATTTACCTTCATTTAATTTGCTATTCTAATCATTGAAATATGCAGATTCTTGCTGAAATTATGTAGAAGACAGTTCCAAATTATAATTTGTAAACAAAAAAAATAGAGATTTATACAAATGTCTTTTTGTTCTTGTTGCTGTTTTTTTATTTTATTTTTTTATTATTCTTTAAGTCATTAATAACTTACATGCAGAAAGGCTGCCTGGTATAATGTTCAAAGAGGTAGAGTTGCTGGTGAGTGCATTCCTGAGAAGTGCAGTCACTTCACTCGCTGTAGGAGATGAGTCCTTGTCTTTGAAGACAATAATCATGTCAACGATCACTGAACCATACCTACAATGATACACAGCAAGACTTTGTTACACTCAACAAGTCCTTTTTCTGCCATATCACAGTCAGAAGCAGTTTGATTCTTACCCAAATTTGATGAGCAGTGCACGACGGAAAACTGATCCAAAGACAATCCGACACACTCTGTTAACCTGTGAAAGAATATTCTGTTTTTATCACTCACACTCATGAATCACACTTGAAGCTACAACTGCAATGAAGATCAAGGGCCTCATGTACAAAGCATACATATGCACAAAATGAATCTTCGCTATGAGAATTTCAAGTCCAGACTTAAGGACTTAAGGCATCGCTCTCATTGCCTCCGATGCACTTACTGAGTCTGCGGGCTCGGTAAGTGCCGCAGCGGGCCACTCACACCGCCCCCCTGTCTGAGACTACACTCACTGTTTTGATGCGGAGCGCTCCGGCAGCCTGCAAGGATAGAATTCTTGTGGAAAAATCTGCAGCGCCGCAGGGTTTTGGTAACCACAGCCACAGAGCTCAGTGGCCACTGAGAGAGGTTTGTGTCTTTTTAATGACTTGGATTCTCTACGGGTCCTGAATCCGTACCCCACAATGGTAACACCGTAGGCAGTGTGAGCGAGGGGTAAGATGCACTTACTTTCCCTTTCGTATGGCTAACATACTGGCATAGTATGTTACTGTGTTTTTTTACCCTTTTAAATTAATTTATTAGTAAAGAGAGCGGGCCGCGGCCTCAACTTTATCTAAAGTCTGGACCCATATCGCGGAAGCAGCCTAAAGCTAAAAATAGCTCCTAGTGATGATATTCTAAGAAAAATCTTAGAATTCCTCGAATTCTTAGACCTTTCTTAGAATTTACCCTTGGTAAGATGAAAGTTGTTCGCAAAGCACCATAGGCCTTAAGAGAGCTCCTAAGGTGCCAAACTGGTAAGAGTAGTGAGGAGGACTTTTAAGAAGCCTAAAAATGTCTTATGCCGCGTTCACACCAGATGCTACGCGACGCCACAAATTCACATTCCTCGCCTGGCAATGGACGCACCACCATTCGCCCGGTGTGTCGTTCTGCTTGAGCTGCGTTCACACCGGACACCACGCGAAGCCACAAATTCATCATTTGCTGCAGGAGCTGCATCTGGATGATGGCCACTTTCAGTGGTACTTCTGCCTCTCCAGGACCCAGTTTGAGGTCCTCCTGTCCCGTTCGCATGCCCATAACAACAACAAAAAAAAACTGGCTGCTGCTGCAGTTCCTCGCTCTCCTCTCCAACTCTGCCACAACTGTGTTGTAAACCAGTCACCATTTGTTATACATCTGTGTAGTTAATGAAATTATCTTCACAGACGATTTGTTCGCACAGGAGTGAACAAAAAAAAAATGGCTGCTGCTGCAGTTCATCGCTCTCCTCTCCAACTCCGTCATAATTGTGTTAAATAAATAAAGGACAAAAGGGACATAAGTCCTGCTCACAGGCTGATAGCCAGAGACAAGACATATCCACATCAAGTATAAACTCCAAACATCTCTTACTACGTGTAATAAGTGTAGCTTATTCGTAGCCTTGGAGGCCAGGCTGGGCGAATTGGAGACTCGGCTCCGCACCTTGGAAAATCCTACAGCTAGCCAGGCCCCTGTAGTCGGTGCGGAGCAAGGTAGCTTAGCCGCCGTTAGTTCTCCTCCAGCGGATCCCGAGCAGCCGGGAAAGCAGGCCGACTGGGTGACTGTGAGGAGGAAGCGTAGTCCTAAACAGAAGCCCCGTGTACACCACCAACCCGTTCACATTTCTAACCGTTTTTCCCGATTCGGCGACACACCCACCGAGGATCAAACTCTGGTTATTGGCAACTCTGTTTTGAGAAATGTGAAGTTAGCGACACCAGCAACCATAGTCAATTGTCTTCCGGGGGCCACAGCAGGCGACATTGAAGGAAATTTGAAACTGCTGGCTAAGGCTAAGTGTAAATTTGGTAAGATTGTAATTCACGTCGGCAGTAATGACACCGGGTTACGCCAATCGGAGGTCACTAAAATTAACATTGAATCGGTGTGTAACTTTGCAAAAACAATGTCGGACTCTGTAGTTTTCTCTGGGCCCCTCCCCAATCGGACCGGGAGTGACATGTTTAGCCACATGATCTCCTTGAGTTGCTGGCTGTCTGAGTGGTGTCCAAAAAATGAGGTGGGCTTCATAGATAATTGGCAAAGCTTCTGGGGAAAACCTGGTCTTGTTAGAAGAGATGGCATCCATCCCACTTTGGATGGAGCAGCTCTCATTTCTAGAAATCTGGCCAATTTTATTAAATCCTCCAAACCGTGACTATCCAGGATTGGGACCAGGAAGCAGAGTTGTAGTCTTACACACCTCTCTGCAGCTTCTCTCCCCCTGCCATCCCCTCATTACCCCATCCCCGTAGAGACGGTGCCTGCTCCCAGACCACCAATAACCAGCAAAAATCTATTTAAGCATAAAAATTCAAAAAGAAAAAATAATATAGCACCTTCAACTGCACCACAGACTAAAACAGTTAAATGTGGTCTATTAAACATTAGATCTCTCTCTTCTAAGTCCCTGTTAGTAAATGATATAATAATTGATCAACATACTGATTTATTCTGCCTTACAGAAACCTGGTTACAGCAGGATGAATATGTTAGTTTAAATGAGTCAACACCCCGGAGTCACACTAACTGCCAGAACGCTCGTAGCATGGGCCGAGCCGGAGGATTAGCAGCAATCTTCCACTCCAGCTTATTAATTAATCAAAAACCCAGACAGAGCTTTAATTTATTTGAAAGCTTGACTCTTAGTCTTGTCCATCCAAAGTGGAAGTCCCAAAAACCAGTTTTATTTGTTGTTATCTATCGTCCTCCTGGTCGTTACTGTGAGTTTCTATGTGAATTTTCGGACCTTTTGTCTGACTTAGTGCTTAGCTCAGATAAGATAATTATAGTGGGCGATTTTAACATCCACACAGATGCTGAGAATGACAGCCTCAACACTGCATTTAATCTATTGTTAGACTCGATTGGCTTTGCTCAAAATGTAAATGAGTCCACCCACCACTTTAATCATACCTTAGATCTTGTTCTGACTTATGGTATGGAAATTGAAGACTTAACAGTATTCCCTGAAAACCCCCTTCTGTCTGATCATTTCTTAATAACATTTACATTTACTCTGATGGACTACCCAGCAGTGGGGAATAAGTTTCATTACAGTAGAAGTCTTTCAGAAAGCGCTGTAACTAGGTATAAGGATATGATTCCTTCTTTATGTTCTCCAATGCCATATACCAACACAGGGCAGAGTAGCTACCTAAACTCTGTGAGTGAGATAGATTATCTCATCAATAGTTTTATATCCTCATTGAGGACAACTTTGGATGCTGTAGCTCCTCTGAAGAAGAGAGCCTTAAATCAGAAGTGCCTGACTCCGTGGTATAACTCACAAACTCGCAGCTTAAAGCAGGTAACCCGTAAGTTGGAGAGGAAATGGTGTCTCACTAATTTAGAAGATCTTCACTGAGCCTGGAAAAAGAGTCTGTTGCTCTATAAAAAAGCCCTCTGTAAAGCTAGGACATCTTACTACTCATCACTAATTGAAGAAAATAAGAACAACCCCAGGTCTCTTTTCAGCACTGTAGCCAGGCTGACAAAGAGTCAGAGCTCTATTGAGCCGAGTATTCCTTTAACTTTAACTAGTAATGACTTCATGACTTTCTTTGCTAATAAAATTTTAACTATTAGAGAAAAAATTACTCATAACCATCCCAAAGACATATCATTCTCTTTGGCTGCTTTCAATGATGTCGGTATTTGGTTAGACTCTTTCTCTCCGATTGTTCTGTCTGAGTTACTTTCATTAGTCATTTCCTCCAAACCATCAACATGTCTATTAGACCCGATTCCTACCAGGCTGCTCAAGGAAGCCCTACCATTAATTAATGCTTCGATCTTAAATATGATCAATCTATCTTTATTAGTTGGCTATGTACCACAGGCTTTTAAGGTGGCAGTAATTAAACCATTACTTAAAAAGCCATCACTTGACCCAGCTATCTTAGCTAATTATAGGCCAATCTCCAACCTTCCTTTTCTCTCAAAAATTCTTGAAAGGGTAGTTGTAAAACAGCTAACTGATCATCTGCAGAGGAATGGTCTATTTGAAGAGTTTCAGTCAGGGTTTAGAATTCATCATAGTACAGAAATAGCATTAGTGAAGGTTACAAATGATCTTCTTATGGCCTCAGACAGTGGACTCATCTCTGTGCTTGTTCTGTTAGACTTCAGTGCTGCTTTTGATATTGTTGACCATAAAATTTTATTACAGAGATTAGAGCATGCCGTAGGTATTAAAGGCACTGCGCCGCGGTGGTTTGAATTATATTTATCTAATAGATTACAATTTGTTCATGTAAATGGGGAATCTTCTTCACAGACTAAGGTTAATTATGGAGTTCCACAAGGTTCTGTGCTAGGACCAATTTTATTCACTTTATACATGCTTCCCTTAGGCAGTATTATTAGACAGCATTGCTTAAATTTTCATTGTTACGCAGATGATACCCAGCTTTATCTATCCATGAAGCCAGAGGACACACACCAATTAGCTAAACTGCAGGATTGTCTTACAGACATAAAGACATGGATGACCTCTAATTTCCTGCTTTTAAACTCAGATAAAACTGACGTTATTGTACTTAGCCCCACAAATTTTAGAAACATGGTGTCTAACCAGATCTTTACTCTGGATGGCATTACCCTGACCTCTAGTAATACTGTGAGAAATCTTGGAGTCATTTTTGATCAGGATATGTCATTCAATGCGCATATTAAACAAATATGTAGGATTGCTTTTTTGCATTTGCGCAATATCTCTAAAATTAGAAAGGTCTTGTCTCAGAGTGATGCTGAAAAACTAATTCATGCATTTATTTCCTCTAGGCTGGACTATTGTAATTCATTATTATCAGGTTGTCCTAAAAGTTCCCTGAAAAGCCTTCAGTTAATTCAAAATGCTGCAGCTAGAGTACTGACAGGGACTAGAAGGAGAGAGCATATGTCACCCATATTGGCTTCTCTTCATTGGCTTCCTGTTAATTCTAGAATAGAATTTAAAATTCTTCTTCTTACTTATAAGGTTTTGAATAATCAGGTCCCATCTTATCTTAGGGACCTCTTAGTACCATATCACCCCAATAGAGCGCTTCGCTCTCAGACTGCAGGCTTACTTGTAGTTCCTAGGGTTTGTAAGAGTAGAATGGGAGGCAGAGCTTTCAGCTTTCAGGCTCCTCTCCTCTGGAACCAGCTCCCAATTCGGATCAGGGAGACAGACATCCTCTCTACTTTTAAGATTAGGCTTAAAACTTTCCTTTTTGCTAAAGCTTATAGTTAGGGCTGGATCAGGTGACCCTGAACCATCCCTTAGTTATGCTGCTATAGACTTAGACTGCTGGGGAGTTCCCATGATGCACTGAGTGTTTCTTTCTCTTTTTGCTCTGTATGCACCACTCTGCTTTTAGTCATTAGTGATTGATCTCTGCTCCCCTCCACAACATGTCTTTTTCCTGGTTCTCTCCCTCAGCCCCAACCAGTCCCAGCAGAAGACTGCCCCTCCCTGAGCCTGGTTCTGCTGGAGGTTTCTTCCTGTTAAAAGGGAGTTTTTCCTTCCCACTCTCGCCAAGTGCTTGCCCACAGGGGGTCGTTTTGACCCTTGGGGTTTTTCCGTAATTATTGTATGGCTTTGCCTTACAATATAAAGTGCCTTGGGGCAACTGTTTGTTGTGATTTGGCCCTATATAAATAAAATTGATTTGATTTAATTTGATCTCCACATTACATATCCTGTCCCTGATTGGTCATAGCGGCATGACAAGACGAAAAAGTTCAGATTTTTCAACTTGGGGAAGCGGGAGAAAAAGATAGCTTCAATAACGGTAATCAGGTAACTGAAAAGTTATCTTCTTTAATGCTAAACCAATAAACTGCCTAAAAACTTATCGGAAGCTACAGATAACCGATAACTTTCAATTTTGCCTCCCATACACTCTCAGCTACTAAGAAGCTGATTTTGAGTTTAAACACCGCCAAAGCTTCTGACAGAATCAAAGGCGATCGCAAACCCAAACCGCAAATGATCCAGAGCTTGTCTTTGTGCACTCTGCCCCTTGCTGTAGGAAAGCATCATTTACCCTGATAGAATACAGTGGTCCAGCGATGAGGCAGAGGTCTTGAAATGGAAAGCAGGTTTGAATTGTGGTTTTGCTTTAAAAATAAAATTATTCCAGATAGAATAACTACATTAATGTGAACTATTAAAATGTACAAAGTGATATATAACACATATCTGTTAATTTTAAGATAATGCACTAATTCTGAAGATTTGAACATTAACACACAGATCATGATGACACTAAATATAATCTTACCAGTTATTCCTGCCATGTGCGGTGTGTTAAGAAGGATGTGAGGAGCTAAATGTGACATGCAGCCAATCAGAAAGCGAGGTGTTTGACCTGGGAATGTTTGTGTGTTAAATCTGTTCATGTGTGTTGTTTTTTTGTTGTTGTTGTTGTTTTATGTGGCTGACACCACACACTGTACAACTAAACCTGTCAGATCTATGATTTGTTTTTATCTCCACGTGTGTGGTCTCTCAGATTTTGGAAACGTACAGATAATTTTAAAATCCTGTGATCGACAACACTGTGATATAACCGGTCGCCAGTAGATGGCAGTGTTCTATACATTTTGATGCCAGTTATATCACACGGCCTGAATCACAATTTAACAGACTTTTTGGCTTTTGGAGAAGCAATCTGGGCTTCTTCTGACATTTTTACATAAAACAAACACAATAACAACGTCTATAAACCCGGAGAATATAGTCACTAGAGTTTTAGGCACAGAATACAAAGTGTTATCCGTGTGGAGCCTGATCAGTCTCAAATGCATTTCTCCTGTTGTGATTGTACCCATAATGCACTGCGCACACACCATGTCCACACTAAAACCTTTAAAATTAGTGCAGTACTTTAAAACTAAAACATATATATGATATTTTCACTTTATAAAACTTCAGACGTGATGTTAATTTAAATAACTTGTCCAAAATTAGTTTGGTTAAAATTTTAACCATAAGTTAAAACTGTATGCCTCTGGATGACTTGGGTGATATAGCCAACATATCAGTATGGGTTCAAAAGAAATTAGTTTGTTTGTTTTTTTTCTTTTTTCTTTTTCTTTCTTTTCTATGACCAGTTCTCCTTTGCCTGCACAGAACAGAGTGGTTTCTTTTAGAACCAGCTCTTCTCTGTTTGCAGAGCATAGAACTGCGCATCTACTACAAAATGTTATGTCTGCAAAATGTTAGCGGTCTAAAAATTATTGGATCAAAACTTATCGGAAAATAATTGATCCGATGATGGTTTTCAAAGTTATCTGAAAAACTAATCCAATAATGAAAACATTATCTTTGATAATTAGCGATTTAGCGGAACTGTGACCACCACTGACTGGGGACACTAATTGTGAGTGTCATGATTGGGTATAAAAGGAGCAACCCCAAAAGGCTCAGCTGTTCACAAGCAAAGATGGGACGAGGATCACCACTTTGTGAACAACTGTGTGAAAAAAAGTCCAACAGTTTAAGAGCAATGTTTCTCAGTCTTCAACTGCAAGGAATTTAGGGATTCCATCATCTACAGTCCATAATATAATCAGAGGATTCAAAGAATCTGGAGAACTTTCTACATGTAAGAGGAAAGGCCAAAAACCAACAATGAATGCCCATGGCCTTCAATCCCTCAGGCGGCACTGCATTAAAAACCGACATCATTGTCTAAAGGATCTTACCGCATGGGCTCAGGAACACTTCAGGAAACCATTGTCAGTTAACACAGTTCGTCGCTACATCTACAAGTGCAAGTTAAAACTCTACCATACAAAGCGAAAGCCATACATCAACAACATCCAGAAACGCCGCCGCCTTCTCTGGGCCCGAGCTCATTTGAAACGGACAGACGCAAAATGGAAATGTGTGCTGTGGTCTGATGAGTCCACATTTCAAATTGTTTTTGGAAAAAAAAAGAGAGAGGGCAAAAGAGGAAAAAGACCATCCAGATTGTTACAGCGTAAAGTTCAAAAGCCAGCATCTGTGATGGTATGGAGTGTTTTAATGCCCATGGCATGTGCAACATACACATCTGTGATGGCACCATCAATGGTACATCCAGGTTTTGGAGCAACACATGCCATACAAGCAATGTCTTTTTCAGGGATGTCCCTACTTATTTCACCAAGACAATGCCAAGCCACATTCTGCATGTGTTACAACAGTGTGGCTTCGTAGTAAAAGAGTGTGGGTACTAGACTGGCCTGCATGTAGTCCAGACCTGTCGCCCATTGAAAATGTGTGGCACATTATGAAGCGCAAAATATGACAACGGAGACTGTTGAACAACTGAAGTCATACATCAAGCGAGAATGGGAAAGAATTCCACCTACAAAGCTTCAACAGTTAGTGTCCTCAGAAGGAAACGTGATGTAACACAGTGGTAAACATACCACTGTCCCAACTTTTTTGAAATGTGTTGCAGGCATCCATTTCAAAATGAGCAAATATTTGCACAAAAAATAAATAAACAAAGTTTATCAATTTGAACATTAAATATCTTGTTGTGGTGGTGTATTCAACTGAATATAGGTTGAAGAGGATTTGCAAATCATTATATTCTGTTTTTATTTACATTTTACACAACATCCCAACTTCATTAGAATTGGGGTTGTATTACTTCTATTTTGTCATTTGATTTTTAAATGGACCACAATGGAAATAAGTGTTTTCACTTTCTTGTTTCATGCATGTAATTTTAACGTATTTGCATGTAATTTTAACGTATTTGAACTTATTAATAAACTCACACACCCACGCACACTTTTAATATGTAAATAATCAGCATGTGAATGAGATATGTTCAAACATCTTCAAGCTCTTTAACAATTCATTTTGTGGTGAGCTGCGTAGAATAATGAAAGACAAGTGGGAGCTTTTATCTTTTTGGCACTCTGATAAAACAACACAGGGACGACATCAAACACGATACACTTTTCATTTTTGGTGACAACTCACTAAACCAATTAAACTACAAAAACACAGTAAATCAATAACCCTAACAACACTGTTAAACTAACATGAACCACAGTAACAACATTTAAAACCCCAAAACTCAGAACTCCCATAATGCATTGCAGCACAACAATTTACAGGTTTAAATTTAATTTAGCTAAGTATCATCATGACACTAAATTACTTTCACGATTTCGCATTTCTTAATGCATTTCAGGTTATATGATTGGCTGATTTTACTGTTCATTTATATGTACGAGCGCAAAGTGCATTTATTTTTTTATCCTCCCTTCCCTTACTGTGACAACCAATCACAGCTCTTATAGGACCACATCATACCTAACAATGGGGTTAACCCCGCCTCCTCACTAAGATAGGAGTTTCTCTGAACTCCTTGCCCAGAGTTGCTCTCAGACACCTCTTGGGTCTCTCTGAGGCTTGGAGTCCTTGCCAGGATATTTTAGGCTAAGTTAGGACCTCTTTGAGAGGGCTTTGGGATGCACTGAGGATAATGGGCCTGGGTCTTTTAGTGAAGCTTAGGGCTAGTGACCAGCGATCACCTTAGTATTTCTTCTGTTTTTCTTGTTGCTTAATGCTGACAAATTATACTGTATTGGTTGTTTTTCTGATGCCTGATTCTGTTTTTTTTCTCTCTCTCTCTCTGTTTGAGGTGTGGCTCCATCCAGAGATGGGGGTGTTGTCTTCTTTTGCAAGCCTCCCGTCCTGTGCACTGTGCATGGATGCCCAAAATTTCCCTTACGAGGTCTGTTAGAAAACTAACGGACCTTTTTATTTTTTTCAAAAACCTGATGGATTTGAATCACGTGTGCTTGCAAGAGCAAACCTTGAACCTTTGTGCACATGCGTGATTTTTTTCACGCCTGTCGGTTGCATCATTTCCTTCTAAGCAGCCTTTGTGTGAGGATGGGTGGAGTCTCTCGTCGTTTTTTCTTTGCAAGGAAATGGCAGAACGACTGGAGCAGCGCGACTGCATCAAATTTTGTTAGAAACGGCCACAGCCAGGTGAAAACCATTCGGATTATTCAGACAGGTTTCGGTGATGATCCTCTCAGCATCACACAGATTAAGGAGCGGTACAACCGGTTTAAAAACGTCTGCACAACGGTGGAGGGCGCGCCGTGCTCTGATCGGCATCAACACGCTGATACGACCGGATCATTTCCAAAGTGATCGCTGTGGTGATGTGGGACCATCGTGTGATTATCCGAGAAATTGTGGAAAAGGTGGACATTAGCACTTTTTCAGCACATTCCACTGTGAAAGAAGATTTTGCCATGAAAACAGCAGCGGCGAAATTCATCGACACGATGCTGGTAGCGCAGCTAAAGCAGCTCTGTGTTGAAGTCTCACAGGACATGCCCTGACATGCACAGATCTTGCACCATTCGGAAGATTCAGACGGCTTTCGGTGGCTTTTCAGTCATGTGACTATCCAAGAAATTGTGGACAAGGTGGACATGCCACAACATGTCCTGTGAGGCTTCATCACGGAGGCGCTGTTGCTGCGCCATCAGCTTCGTGACGATGAATTTCACCACCGCTCTTTTCATGGCCAAATCTTCTTTCACAGTGGAATGTGCTGAAAAAGTGCTGATGTCCACCTCATCCACAATTTCTCAGATAATCACACGACGGTCCCACATCACCACAACGTTCACTTTTGAAATGATCCGGTTGTTTCAGCGTGTTGATGCCGCCCGGAGCGCGGCGTGCTCTCCACCATGAAAGGACAACACAGGATCAAAAATCACCCCAAAGTTCCTCACTTTGTCAGTGTGATGTATGACACACAAGCCTAGGTTAAGCATTAGCTGGTCAAATTCATGCCAATGTCTCGATGGACCAAGATCCATCATTTCAGTCTTGTCTGAGTTTCAAAGTAAGAAGTTGCTAGACATCCAGTTTTTAACTGATGCACCGCAATCCTCTAAGGATTTGATGTTGATGAATTACCAGCAGTTATTGGCATGCAGAACTGACTGTCATCAGCATAGCAATGAAAGGTAATCCCAGAACGCCGCAGTATGTGCCCAAGGGATGATATATAAAGGGAGAAATGCAGGGGGCCAAAGATAACCCCATGTGGAACCCCAAATTTCACGTCACTAAGGTTAGAGGTAGTCTTGTTGTACAAGACACAGTGAGAAAGACTGGTTAGGTATGATGTCAACCATGCAAGAGCATTCCCACTAATCCCAAAATGATTCTCCAGCCTATGGAGTAGAATACAGTGATCCACCGTATTAAACGCAGTGCTAAGATAGAACAGCACCAGAACCATAGTGGTGTCTGAGTCCATTGCAAGGAGAAGATTATTTACTACTTTAGTGAGAGCTGTCTCTGTGGAATTATATGTTCTAAATCAATCAATCAATCAATCAATTTTTTTATATAGCGCCAAATCACAACAAACAGTTGCCCCAAGGCGCTTTATATTATAAGGCAAGGCCATACAATAATTATGTAAAACCCCAACGGTCAAAACAACCCCCTGTGAGCAAGCACTTGGCTACAGTGGGAAGGAAAAACTCCCTTTTAACAGGAAGAAACCTCCAGCAGAACCAGGCTCAGGGAGGGGCAGTCTTCTGCTGGGACTAAATGCAGACTGCAGTGGCTCAAAGAGATTATTCTCAACACGGTGGTCCAGGAGCTGCTGTGAAACCACTTCTTCCAGAATTTTAGAACAAAATGATAGATTTGATAGTGGCCTATGAGTTTTCAATACACTAGGGTCATAATTAGATTTCTTTAAGTAATGGTTTAATCAATGCAGAATTGAAACATTTAGGAACAGATCCTGAGATTAATGAGGCAGCTTTGTTGTGATTTGACGCTATATAAACTAAATAAATTTAATTAAATTCAATAGAAATTAATGACATATTAATGATTTCCAACACAGTGGGCCCAAGAGTGGGCCACAGGTCCTTAAACAGTTTTGTTGATATAGGGTGAATAAGCATGTTGTGCTTCTAGCAGACATTACAAGTTCCGTCAGTACACCCAGTGAGATACGTACTATCAAATTCGGCAAATCTGGATAATGAATCAGTGATGGCACCCACCTTGATAACAGAGTGTAGTGGCTGAATAAAGGTCTGCTGGGATATATTTAAAGTAATGTCATCTATTTTCTTCTCAAAGTGACCTAAAAAATCTTGGGCTGTAAAAGGAGAGTGACTGATGGGTGGTTGTTCATAAATAAGTGTTGCCACTGTGTCGAACAAGAACTTTGAATTATGCTTGTTTTTGTTGATCAAATCAGAGTAATAGGCCCAATTTGTAGCCAGTAGTGCATGCTTATAGTCTAAGGTAGCATCACGCCACACAAGGTGGAATACTTCTCGTTTTGAACTACGCCATTTTCGTTCTAGACCTCTAGCCTTATGCTTGAGGCCATGTAAATAATCTTTGAACCAATGCAACTGTGTTTTGGGGGTGCATGGTTTTAATATAGGTGGAGCGATCAAGTCGAGTGTAGTTGTGAGTGCTGAGTTTAAGCTGTCCACAAAACTGTCTACTGAATGGGCATTTTCCAAAAGTCATGCTAAGATCAGGCTCATTGCAGCATTGTGTTTCATTTAAATATGCCTGAAATGCACGCGTACTCAGCCTTTTTCAGTGTTCATTTCATACTTGCAGCTGCGTGTGTTTGCGTTTTAATGTGTGCACACAGTCGCGTGTACCATGCCGCTATTAAACCAGTTCAGTGCTATTTTCTGCCTCTGTGGAAGTACTGCCTCTGTTCTCTACTGCAGGTGTGGTGCAGCTCAAAAACAGTCATTTAACTTTTTTTTTTTTGTCTTGGTGGATCACTTTCTTTGTGTCCAGATGCTGCTGAGTCTGGCTGTGGTAAAGGCTGCCCTGAACAAAACGCTGTGACTCATTAAACTTTTAAACCTCCGGTTGCTCCGATCAGGTCCGCTGATTTGATCAGTCTGATGATTGCACCGACATGCAGCGAGTGCGCTTTTATTTTAAAGAGTCACAGCTCTTTTCAGCTTTGATCAGACCTGATCGATCAGGGTGTTTGATGATCGCACCGACATGCAGCGAGTGCGCGTTTATTTTAAAGAGTCACAGCTCTTTTCAGCTTTGATCAGACCTGATCGATCAGGGTGTTTGATGAGCGCACCGACATGCAGTGAGTGCGCTTTTATTTTAAAGTCACAGGTCTGATCAGACCTGATCGATCAGGGCGTTTGATGAGCGCACCGACATGCAGCGAGTGCGCTTTTATTTTAAAGTCACAGGTCTGATCAGACACAGAGAGAGAGAGAGAGAGAGAGAGAGAGAGAGAGAGAGAGAGACTGAGAGTGAGGGAGAGCGCGTGTGTGCGAAAGAGTGAGCGACCAACCTGCTGTTTCTGTTGTGTTTCTGGATTCTGGAGTTGAGGTTCGATTCACTGTTCTGAACACACAGGTGCTGTGGGCTGTGTGATCATGTTCTCATGTTCTCCAGCTGACACACTCAGTTTTTGGTTGTGTACAGAAGCGCCGTGTTGCACAGACTTGCATGCAGTAACGCTGTGCTGCGCAGACCTGCTTCAAACTGTGTCCAGCGCTCTACACCGAAGAAAATTAAACATGTTTAATTTCTTACATCCTACACGCTTAGCCCTCAGCATACTGCTGCGCATGGAGGAAAAAACTCGATGTGGAGCTGCTAAAAGTGGGCGTAGAGCTGCTCAGCTCAGCGTACGCAATGAGCAGCTCTACAAATATGCCAATATGAAAGGGGCTTAAATATGTACGCTGGTGTGCAGGCCTCATTTAAGGGGAGTACAGCAGTAGGTTTCAGCCAGGTTTCACATAAAACCAATTATATCTATAGCTATGGTTTGTGATATTGGTGATGATATGATTCACTGTCATGTTAAACGGAAACTAAATAAATGTGTTTGTGTGTGTAAATATTGAACTGAGCTGCAACACACACTGAAGTAAAAAGGTGCATGGAGGCTGACAGTGTGTGACATTAACATAACACACACTTTTATTGACAAATCGTGAACATAGTCAGGGGCTTGTTAACAAGCTCATCTCTAGTTTGACCATCAAGAAAAAGAAAACATATTAATAAAAAAAAAAAAATGAATGCACACATGCTCAAATGTGTCTGTGCTGGTTTTCATTATGAACATTGATGGAATGAAAATGTTTCCTATTAACAGAAACAAATTCATCATGTGACGGCGCCTTCATAGCAATTTGTGTGCAGTTAACAGCTCCGATTACATTCAGGAAACCGGCTGTCGCTGCAAAATGCACTATAATGTTGGAATGAAGGAAGCTACCGATTTACCGATTGATCTATGTTCCGATCCTCACCTATGGTCATGAGATTTGGCTCATAACCGAAAGAACGAGATCGCGAGGTGCGCACACAACTGAAGTCGGCCCACAGTGCAATACGGCGACGAGCAAGGGGTTATCTGTGCCTGCACAGGCGCTGACCACACTGGGCTTCCTGGCATCAAGTGCAGTTCAGCAGGAGATGTAATCGTGCACACATTTTGTTATAAAGGCCATCACATGATGAATGCTCAAATCATATGTAGAAGCTGCACGGTGCACGATGGGGGGTGGGTGGGGGGCTTGTGTTTATTCATTTATCGTATTTATTAGTTTATTTGTGTAATTGTTCCAAACAAAAACCAGTGCGGACACATTTGGGCATGTGCTCATTCAAATATGTTATTATTATTATTATTAATGTCTTTTTTTATTTTTGCTTGATGGTGAGCTGCAGAGCTTCTTAACAGGTTCCTGTGTTCAGTATTTGTCAATAAACGTGTGTGTAAATTGTGAATGGTCAGCAGAGGTGCACCTCGCCTTTTTAACATCAGTGTGTGCGTGCTGTTCTGCGTGTCGCCCTCAGACACACACACACTTCGTAGCTCCCACGAACATTTTTCTAGTTTCATGATTAATCCATTTAACAGTGCACTGAATAATGTCCCTTCGTGTCTCCACGTCATCTCCAGTCATCTGTAGTATAATTTCTTTTCTGTTTTCATGTTGTCTGATGTGATGTCATGGGCAATCCCTGCTCAAAGGGCCTATTTACATGAAAGTGCATATTTAAATGGGGGTGTGGCCAGGGAAGAGTTTGGTTCCATGCTCAATTCCATGTTCAGTGGGATGCACAAACAGAATGTGTGTGAATTCATGGCTACGCACACTTTCATACATCTGAATATATTTGTGCTTATGCCAGATTCAGAGTTTTGCCGTACGCTAACTTTTAGTAGAACGTGAACACAAGTCTTTGTACATCAGGCCCCAGATGTTTAACAAACAAAAATCAAATGTTATTTCTAATGGCAGTAAAATGATGATTATTGAGATAAAAGGCTTGTCCTTACCTCTGTGACCACTTGTCCAGCTAATGACAGAAAAACTGCTGAGGATGGCTTCAATAGATCTGGTACAAATATTTGGTTTAGACGAAACTGAAGACCCAGTGTTCCCGCACTGGGTGAAGGAGTATTAGTTGATGCAGTGGTGAATGGTAAAGGTGAAACTGCTGTTGTAGTTGCAGACATTGCAGGTGTGGAAGCAACTGTAGTTGTCATTGCAGAATTTGAAGGCATTGTCTTAGTAGGAGCAGATGTGGAAGAAGTTGAAGTGGAAGACGTTATCTCAGTAGAATCAGAAGTGGAAGAAGTTGTCACATTAAGAGAAGAAGTGGAAAAATATGTCACATTAGGAGAGGGGGTGAAAGAAACTGTCAGATTAGGAGTGGAGGTGGAAGATGTTACATTAAGAGCAGAAGTAGAAGAAGCTGTCACATTAGGAGTGGAAGTGGAAGAAGATGTTGCATTAAGAGCAGAAGTGGAAGAAGATGTTGCATTAAGAGCAGAAGTAGAATAAGCTGTCACATTAGGAGTGGAGGTGGAAGAAGATGTTGCATTAAGAGCAGAGGTGTAAGAAGCTGTAACATTAGGAGTGTAAGAAGTCACATTAATAGCAGAAGTGGAAAAAGCCATCACTTTAGGAGTGGAAGTGTAAGAAACTGTCACATTAGGAACAGAAGTGGAAGAAGATGTTGCATTAAGAGCAGAGGTGTAAGAAGATGTAGCATTACGAGTCGAAGTGGAAGAAGCTGTTATATTAGGAGTGGAAGTGGAAGCAGATGTTGCATTAAGTGCAGAAGTGGAATAAGCTGTTACATTTGGAACGGAAGTGGAAGAAGCTGTTACATTGGGAGCGGACGTGGAAGAAGCTGTTATATTAGGAGCAGAAATGGAAGAAGCTGTTACATTAGGAGCGGAAATGAAAGAAGCTGTTACACTGGGAGTGGAAGTGGAAGAAGCTGTTACATTGGGAGAGGAAGTGGAAGAAGCTGTTATATTAGGAGCAGAAATGGAAGAAGCTGTTACATTGGGAGACGAAGTGGAAGAAGCTGTTATATTAGGAGCAGAAATGGAAGAAGCTGTTACATTGGGAGAGGAAGTGGAAGAAGCTGTTATATTAGGAGCAGAAATGGAAGAAGCTGTTACATTGGGAGAGGAAATGGAAGAAGCTGTTATATTAGGAGCAGAAATGGAAGAAGCTGTTATATTAGGAGCAGAAATGGAAGAAGCTGTTACATTAGGAGCGGAAATGAAAGAAGCTGTTACATTGGGAGAGGAAGTGGAAGAAGCTGTTACATTAGGAGAGGAAGTGGAAGAAGCTGTTACATTAGGAGCGGAAATGAAAGAAGCTGTTACATTGGGAGAGGAAGTGGAAGAAGCTGTTACATTAGGAGCGGAAATGGAAGAAGCTGTTACATTAGGAGCGGAAATGAAAGAAGCTGTTACATTGGGAGAGGAAGTGGAAGAAGCTGTTACATTAGGAGCGGAAATGAAAGAAGCTGTTACATTAGGAGAGGAAGTGGAAGAAGCTGTTACATTAGGAGAGGAAGTGGAAGAAGCTGTTACATTAGGAGCGGAAATGAAAGAAGCTGTTACATTGGTAGAGGAAGTGGAAGAAGCTGTTACATTAGGAGAGGAAGTGGAAGAAGCTGTTACATTGGGAGCGGAAATGGAAGAAGCTGTTACATTAGGAGCGGAAATGAAAGAAGCTGTTACATTGGGAGAGGAAGTGGAAGAAGCTGTTACATTAGGAACGGAAATGAAAGAAGCTGTTACATTGGGAGAGGAAGTGGAAGAAGCTGTTACATTAGGAGCAGAAATGAAAGAAGCTGTTACATTAGGAGCGGAAATGAAAGAAGCTGTTACATTGGGAGAGGAAGTGGAAGAAGCTGTTACATTAGGAGCGTAAGTGGAAGAAGCTGTTACATTAGGAGCAGAAATGGAAGAAGCTGTTACATTAGGAGCAGAAATGGAAGAAGCTGTCACATTAGGAGAGGAAGTTGAAGTTGTTGCAATGGGAACACTAGTAGCAGCTGTTGGAGGAGTTGGAGTTGCCGTTGGTGCCGCTGTAGTACCAGCAGGGTGTGGAGCTGAAGTGAGAGGTTGAACAGATGACAGTGCTGCTGTTGTACCAACACCTGTAATGGAAAAAAAAATCTAATTCAGATGTTTCAGCAGTTGTCATGACACAATTAAATCAATTTCAGCTTTGCTATGAATTTATAAATTTTCCATCCAGTTCATAAACATACCACATATAATGAGTGGGTCCCTGCAACAGACTGGCGTCCTGTCCAGGTGTACCCACCCCACGTCTTATGACTGCAGCTCCCCCCCATGACCCTTAATTGGAGTAAGCGGTTGAAGATGAGTGAGTGAGTGAGTGAGTGAGTGAGTGAGTGAGTGATATAATGAGTGGTTATTATTATCTCCAGCTGGCCTTTACGCCAGGAGCGGCAAACAGAAATGCACTCCATCAGAGTCTGTCCATCAGAGCGTCTGTACGTCCATCTGTGCATCAATCACACTTTCTTAGGTCCATCATACTTTAAACAAAATTCATCAGATTTTCACCAAATTTGAATTAGGCATTCCAAATTATCCTAAATAAATCTTGGACAGTTCAGATTTTAGCATGATAGGGCTTCACCACAACCACTTTTACTTTTACTTAATAGAGCATTGATTCTGACACCCACGATAACTTGAACAAACAATGCCAGATTTTCACCAAATCCGAACTGGACATCCTAAATTTGAATTTGAGGATGATTTGAATTTGAGTATGATCAGGTTTCATAAAGACCTTTGAAAAAGGTTACTGTATTTTATTATCCAGTTGCAGCTGGAATTAATTCATTAATTAATATATTTATTTTTGTCACTATGAGCTGGCTCTTTTCATATCACTACCCTAAAAAGCAGATCATTGTTTTGTCTACATAAATTAGAAACTTTCCAGGTTTAAGTTCTGGCAGCAGAACAGCCAACATAGAAGAGCTATGACAAGATTTAGTAATATGATATAGAGCTAAATCCAGGCCAAAAGTTTTGTAATCTGAAAATAAAAAAAGATTGAAAAAATAAATTTTGAAACTGAAAATTCAATGTTTATTCTTGAATTTTATAATCATTTAAAAAGTATTATTAAAATAAAAATAAATGTAAGATATATAATTTTCTGTTTAAATATATTTCAAATTCAGCTCTGTAATTATTTTGATCAAATAATTTATTTTCATTCATATTTCTTTTTTTTCACCTTCAGCTCTTTTTTCACTTTCAGATCTTATTTTTTCAGTTTCAAACTTTTGGCCCCATTCTGGCATGGGAGGGCGTGGCTTTGATTGAGAGGGGCGTGGAATTGTGAGTGACGGCAGAGCAAACAGTCTTCACATGATGTTGCTTTCAGGAAACGTGAGTACTTTGATAGATAATGACTTAACACTTTCTCTCCACTGTATTGTCTTGATACCTGTAAATAATGTAATGCTAAGGACAAAGATGTCTATTATAAGTAATTCTAGACCACTCTTGGTCATTTCTGATGTTTAAAAACTGGAAAATATGCAAGATTGTAAAGTTTAACACCTATACCTAAAAAAAATGATTTATCAAGAGTATCAAGCTGAACTTTGATCTTCTCATTAATTCAACTGATATTGTTAAATCTGCTACTCATAATAGATTTTCCACTTGGTTTGGTCATTTCTTATACCCTTACTATTTACACAAATCCTTATGTGGTAGTGTGGTTAGGTCAGCAACACAGGTGATTGTTTTGATGTCCAAATACAATATCAGAAGACAAATGCTGCTGTGACTATAAGAGTTTGGTTTACACTGGTGGAATGAAGAATCTTGAAAATACACAGATCAAAAATTTCAAAATGTTTAAAAAGAATTTAAAAAGTATAAAATGTATCAAAAGTATAAAAATGTCTAACAACAAAATACAAAAGTTCAACAAAATAATACTAATAGCACATAAAATAACTTGGGCTGTGATAGACAACTGAGACACAAAGTTCTTTAACATTTTATATACACACACACACACACACACACACACACACACACACACACACACACACACACACACACACATATATATATATATATATATATATATATATATATACTCATATATATATACTCATATATATATCCTGGTAGTCAGGAGGATAGCAGATAATATCAGATAACTGGCATATATTTCATATGAATGAAGTATTCCAGAAAAAGTGTCTTGTCTTATTACAAATGGTAACTGCAGTTTCATAGAGTAGTTGACAGTGTAGTAACCAGTTGTGCCATATTGTATCATAGAAATAGAAGCTACTTTATGATGTCTGTCGTATATTAGAATTCTTAATCAGAGTTCTGCTTTAACACACAATGGTTTCCCTCAAAAGGAAGATGTTTTAGGACCATACAGAGTGAGAAAACAATTTTGTTCATAGGTTTTGACACAAACAGACCATTATGTTTGACGTTGAAGTTGCAAATAATGTACCTGCAGAAACACTGCCTGGTATAATGTTCAGAGCTGTAGAATTGCTGGTAAGTGCAACACTGAGAAGTGCTTTTGCTGTACTTGTTGTAGGAACTGAGATGTTGTCTTTGAACACAACAGTCATGTCAACATGCACTGATCCACTCCTACAAAGACACAGACACAGCAGGACTTTGAAACAAACACTAAGTAGATCATGTTGAAGTCACTACAACAGAATTTTATTCTTACCTAAAATAGTTAACCAGTGAGCGTCGGAAAAATGACCCAAAAACCAACTGACACACTCTATTAACCTGAAAGAAAACATATTTGACATTTTTAATTCTGATTCTATGTACTATGTATGCCTATGTACTAGCACCACTTAATACTTTATGAAAAATGAAACTGCATTACTGAAGCATTGTTAAATGTAAGAACTTTTGACACAGAACTGGAAGTGAGCTAAACCTCTCTTTGCTGATCAGTAATTTCAAATACAGCAGAAACACCATGTGATACGATATGCTTTTACTTGAGTTTAGGAAAATTATATTTAAAGTTTTTGGAAACATCACTGGTTCATATTCAAAACATCCTCTCTATAAACTGTGGATTTCAATTTATGTTTTATATTTATTTGTTATAATACAGGAAGACATTAATTTAGATAAAAGCCCTGACAACTGCAAAAATAAATAAATAAATAAATAAAAATAAAAATTGTGTAAAATCAGATGAATATGATTGATGTTTGTGTATATTCTGTAAAATCTGCAGGAAAATTTCTGCATTGATTGCACTTTCTTGTCTCTTAGAGTACTACTAGCTCATCTTGTGTACATGTGAGATAAGGCAGATTTCATCGTCAGTCTCTATTTGTTGTCCTGTTTCAAAGTTGCTGCCTGTGTGCTCGGAACACAATTGTTCTTATTTTCAGTGTGAAGAATAATGACCTAAAGGTTAGAGAAGCGGGCTTGTGACTTGAAGGTCATTCGCCCTATTGACGTTTCAAATCCCACAAAACTTCAGAGAGGTCGCCGCGCTGCGAGATCTCAGTAACATTGAGAACTGCATTGAGACACTCTGATCGAGCTGCACTTTAACCGCTGCACACGGACAACACCATGAACATCGCAACATAAAACTGTTTTTATATTGTGCCTAAAACTCTCATGAATATATTCTCTGGGTTTATAGACGCTATTTTGTTTGCTTTATGTAAACATGTGAGAATCACAGTCTGTCTCTCCGTTATTTTCAGTGGGAGCTGCTGTGAGCTACAATCGCTTCCTGATCATGTCGTTCTCGGGGAAAGTGAAGTTTGCTCGTTAACGTCTTGATTATTGTTCTTTACAAAACTGTTTGTGTCCTCTTTGTTCCAGACTAATATATATAATATCTCTGAAACTTGGTTTGCGTTTATTAAATTCCACGCAGATTAAATGTAACAGACACAAATTATTTGTTATAATTGTTTTAGCAAGTTTTCAGGGTATCATGCAGCAGTCTCTTATTAATGTGATGAAAAGCATAAAAAAAATTACATTTTTGTAGTATAATATTAATTTACAATTGTCATCGTGTGGATTCTCTATATGTTGTTGACTGCAGCAACTCTCTGGCACGCAAGGGGTTATGGGATACGTCAGTAGGGCGAATAGGCTCAATTCCTGAATCAGACAAGAAAATCACAAAGTAGCCTTTAACCTTGAGATATGTCCTTAATCCAGAAGTTGGTGGAGGTGTCCTCAGTCAAAACATTACTGACATAAAGTCAGCAGAACTAACAATAAACTAAACAGTGCAATCACTGTGTGTAACAGTGTGAGAAAACATGACTAATGGCCCCTTCACACATAGTGCAACGTTTGGACGAAGTGCACACTTAGTGCACATGATGTAGGAATCGTGTCGTCCCTGCCTCCACCGCCTGGTACACCTCATGCTACAATTATTTACACACACAAGCTCCTGAAAGTGTGTGCAGTGTGAACCCATCGCACCCTCTCGCAGCAGGTGTCAGCCAAATTCCAGGTGACACGCACAAACATCTAACACCACTCACATGGCACTTAGAATAAGAGTGGCCAAGTCGCACTCTTGGCACAATAACAGACTACAGACGACCACTGTTGTACTGGCGGAGAAATTTGTCTAAGTACCTTTGTTGTGTGCGCTGAGCAGGTGTGGCTATGACAGAAGCAGCTGTGGTGATCTGTCATTCTGGACATTCCAGCTGGACAAGACCTACTGTGTTTGGACTAACAACTGTCCACTGTGAGGCGCTTGTGTCTGATTGCTGAATTTACATGGACATAAATAAAAACATATATCGCGGTGGCGACAAGCTGCAGCCAGTGACCGCGTGCACGGAGCAGACATCAACAGCCTGTCAGGTTGAAATGGACCATCAGATCAGAACACGCAGTTGGCGATCTGACCGTCACATCACCTGTGTGCGCTCTGTTCCACATGACACAGTGTCTGTGCTGCGGCATGCCGGCCGGCCACGAGACATGCATATCTGACAGAACCCACGCGCGGCCAACTGGACACACTGGACATCAGAGTACTCTGCTTCTCATTCATGTCATTTCATGACTGTATGTCTGTGACCATGGGTCATCTACAGATGAACAGACGGATCCTATTTGTATTGCTCGCTTGTAAATGTGGTGTGGGATTTAAAAATGTTTTTGTAATACTTCCATGTCCTTCCTGATATGAGGCAGATTCCCGCAGCTTTCAAAGAACAGCTCCATAGCTTAGTGGTAAAGTTGCTGACTGGTAATCAGAGCTTTTGAAAGGCATGAGTTCACGTCCCATGGGTGGTGTGTGTTTTGTTTTTTAATTATATCACATAAGCAGTGCGATGTGGTTCCACAGGTACTGGCTAGTTTTTATTTTTTATTTATTCCACATAAGCAGCATGATGTGGTTGCTCACGTACCAGCTGGTTTTATTTTTTTATTTCTTTCACATAAGCAGCACCACGTGCTGCACCTGGCACTCTTCCTCCTCAAAAGACACTGGCGCTTGCACAAACTCTTACACCAGGTTTGTGCACGCCTGCCCATTGGAGCGATGTTTTGTGGTGCGCTAATTTCAAACTTTTTCTCATTGTTTCGCCGTAATCGACCAGACATTGACCAGACTTCACACTTTGTGTGAAGGGGCCCTAATGCATGTCCTAACACAGTAAAAAAGGCCAGTTGTTGTTTTTTTTTTGTTTGTTTTTTTTAAGAAAATCTCTGTTTCCTATATGGACGACCAAGAATTGTCATGGAATTATTAGAACTCTTAGAATTGTTATTAGAGCTCACATTTCTTCAAGGGCTCATAACCCCCTACACTGTAAAACAAACTGTGTTGTTTTTACAGAAAAAAAAACTTGCAGCTGTCGTTGACAGAATAATTCTGTTAAAAATAAATAAATAAATAAATACATACAGTAAACATATGTAAATACCTTTACAGAACAACCTATAAATTTTACAGTGTAAATCTTTTGTAATTTTTTAAATTCACATTTTATACCAGTAAATCTAACCGCATTTTATTTTATTCAATTAACATTATCATACTGTTTGAAAACATTATTTCATTCAGAATGTAAATGCAGTTGTTACTTATTGTACACTGAATTCCATTCAATGAAACTTTGATGTGCTGCTCCTGTTTTACTCGGGGCCACCACAGGAAGTCTGGCATGGGATCTAGATGTTGATATGGTTTTCCTAAAATAACTCCACCTGTATAAGGAGAATAAAGCTTGGACAGCTATGAACCTGGGACATTTTCCTTGATTGGAAAGCACGATTATTGTTTACATTATTGTGCTGTCACACAACAGGAACTACACTGAAAAAATAATGAATTGTATATCATGTTGCCATATGAACATATTTTTGCTGTATTTTTACAAAATATGTTAATATGAGTTCTGAAGAAATCATGTTTGTTTTGAAATGAGTACAACCCCAAAAGTTGGGACACTGTGTAAAATGTAAATAAAAACAGAATACAATGATTTGCAAATCCTCTTCAACCTACAAGTATATTCAATTGAATACACCACAAAGACAAGATGTTTAATGTTCAAACTGATAAACTATTGTTTTTCTGTGCAAATATTTGCTCATTTTGAAATGAATGCCTGCAACATGTTTCAGAAAATGTGGGACAGTGGTATGTTTACCACTGTGTTACATCACCTTTCCTTCTAACAACACTCAATAAGCGTTTGGGAACTGAGGACACTAATTGAGGACACTTTTTCCTCTTTTGTCCAGAGGAGACGACATACATGATTTCCAAAAACAATTTGAAATGTGGACTCATCAGACCACAGCACACTTTTCCACTTTGCGTCTGTCCATTTCAAATGAGCTCGGGCCCAGAGAAGGTGGCAGTGTTTCTGGATGTTGTTGACGTATGGCTTTTGCTTTGCATGGTAGAGTTTTAACTTTCACTTCTAGGTGTAGCGACGAACTGTGTTAACTGACAATGGTTTTCTGAAGTGTTCCTGAGCCCACACATTAAGATCCTTTACACAAGGCAAGGCCTGAGGGATTGAAGGTCATGGGCATTCAGTGTTTGTTTTTCAGCCTTGCCGCTTGCATGTAGAAAGTTCTCCAGATCCTCTGAATTTTCTGATCATATTATGAACTGTAGATGATGGAATCCCTAAATTCCTTACAATTGAACATTGAGAAACATTGTTCTTAAACTGTTGGACTATTTTTTCATGCAGTTGTTCACAAAGTGGTGATCCTTGCCCCATCTTTGCTTGTGACAGCAAAATGAGTGTCCTCAGTTCCAAACACTTATTGAGTGATGTTAGAAGGAAAGGTGATGTAACACAGTGGTAAACATACCGCTGTCCCAGCTTTTTTGAAACGTGTTGCAGGCATTTATTTCAAAATGAGCAAATATTTGCACAAAAACAATAAGGTTTATCAGTTTGAACATTAAATATCTTGTCTTTGTGGTGTATTCAGTTCAATATAGGTTGAAGAGGATTTGCAAATCATTGTATTCTGTTTTTATTTACATTTTACACAACGTCCCAACTTCATTGGAATTGGGGTTGTAGGTTACATATCAATCAATAGGATAAAAAAAAAGTATTCTGCAGTTCATTACATTTGCAGAAACATTCACATCATGCAACAGAATGGTGGCAGTTAGTGTGATGCTTCACAAACAAAATATCCCCACTTGAAGGCTGCCTGTACCCCCATTCTCCTTATATTATTAATATTATTTTATTTTATTTATTTATTTATTTATTTATTGCAAATTACAGTGATTTTATTCTACAAAATATATCATATTTGAGAAAGTATTTACAGAAATTTTAACCAAATTCTTCTGACAACCCCAGCTGCCAGGTTTCTGTTTTCCCTAAAAAGCAGTATTGTTTGACAGTGTATTGTGAAATCTAACTTTTGTTAAATTTGTTGGATGAGGCCCTTTTATGCATGTTGGGTCAAGAATCAAGTGTAGCAACAACCCAGGCAGACCACTGGTCGATCCCTGCTACCCAGTTATTTTGTTAAACAATGCCAAATAAATAAATTGTGACAATAATTTAGGAAGACAGTCATAATTCTCAAGATGAATCCATTCAATCACAGAGCAGAGAACACATAAATAAATAAAAAACCTTAACCTGTGTGCACCACCATAAATTTTGCATACATCCCATGGTAAAATGACATGAACCCACCTCCATGTGTGCTGCTATACAATGCTGCTGGAACCTCAATTTCCCTGGAGTCTTCCTAAGGAATCAGTAAAGTTCTATCTAATCTAATCTAATCTACTGTAATCTGCTTCTTGATGGGTGACTGATTAAACAAAACACAAAGTCCTAACACAACAATGCTGGATACAGCAATGATCATATATTGATTTATTGAATGTGCATGTTGATCAGATGTTGAAACAAAGAATAGAAAACAAAAATGACAGATTTTGCTGTTAAAATTACGAAATGTTATTTCTGATGACTGGGGAATATTAATGATTGAGATAAAAGGCTCGTCCTTACCTCTGTGACCACTTGTCCAGCTAATGACAGAAAAGCTGCTGAGGATGGGTTCAACAGATCTGGTACAAATATTTGGTTGAGATGAAACTGAAGACCCAGTGTTCCCTCACTGGTTGAAGGAGTATTTGTTAATGCAGTGGTGGTTGGTACAGGAGAAACTGCTGTTGTAGTTGTAGACACAACTGTAGAATTTGAAGATGTACTTGTTTGAGCAGATGTGGAAGACTCAGAAGTGGAAGAAGTTGTTTCAGTAGGAGCAGAAGTGAAAGAAATTGCTGCATTCAGAGCAGAAGTGGAAGAAGCTGTTCCATTAGAAGTAAAAGTGGTAAAAGCTGTTCCATTAGGATCAGAAGTTGAAGAAGCTGTTATGTTAAGAGTAGAGGTTGTTACAGTAGGAACATTAGTAGCAGCTGTTGGTGGGGCTGATGAATTTGGAGTTGCCATTGGGTCCACTGTAGTACCAGCAGGGTGTGGAGTTGAAGTTATTGCAATAGGAACAGCAGTAGCAGCTGTTGGAGGAGTTGAGGAATTTGGAGTTGCCGTTGGTGCCACTCTAGTACCTGCAGGGTGTGGAGTTGAAGTTGTTGCAGTAGGGACAGTAGTAGCAGCTGTTGGAGGAGTTGAGGAATTTGGAGTTGCCGTTGGTGCCACTCTAGTACCTGCAGGGTGTGGAGTTGAAGTTGTTGCAGTAGGGACAGTAGTAGCAGCTGCTGGTGGGGTTGAGGAATTTTGAGTGGCCGCTGTAGTACTGGCAGGGTGTGGAGTTGAAGTTGTTGCAGTAGGGACAGTAGTAGCAGCTGTTGGAGGAGTTGAGGAATTTGGAGTTGCCATTGGGTCCACTGTAGTACCAGCAGGGTGTGGAGTTGAAGTTGTTGCAACAGGATCAGCAGTAGCAGCTGTTGGTGGGGTTGAGGTATTTGGAGTTGCCGTTGGTGCCACTCTAGTACCTGCAGGGTGTGGAGTTGAAGTTGTTGCAATAGGAACAGCAGTAGCAGCTGTTGGAGGAGTTGAGGAATTTGGAGTTGCCATTGGGTCCACTGTAGTACCAGCAGGGTGTGGAGTTGAAGTTGTTGCAATAGGAACAGCAGTAGCAGCTGTTGGAGGAGTTGAGGAATTTGGAGTTGCCATTGGGTCCACTGTAGTACCAGCAGGGTGTGGAGTTGAAGTTGTTGCAGTAGGGACAGTAGTAGCAGCTGCTGGTGGGGTTGAGGAATTTTGAGTGGCCGCTGTAGTACTGGCAGGGTGTGGAGTTGAAGTTGTTGCAGTAGGGACAGTAGTAGCAGCTGTAGGAGGAGTTGAGGAATTTGGAGTTGCCATTGGGTCCACTGTAGTACCAGCAGGGTGTGGAGTTGAAGTTGTTGCAATAGGATCAGCAGTAGCAGCTGTTGGTGGGGTTGAGGTATTTGGAGTTGCCGTTGGTGCCACTATAGTACCTGCAGGGTGTGGAGTTGAAGTTGTTGCAGTAGGGACAGTAGTAGCAGCTGCTGGTTGGGTTGAGGAATTTTGAGTGGCCGCAGTAGTACTGGCAGGGTGTGGAGTTGAAGTTGTTGCAGTAGGGACAGTAGTAGCAGCTGTTGGAGGAGTTGGGGAATTTGGAGTTGCCATTGGGTCCACTGTAGTACCAGCAGGGTGTGGAGTTGAAGTTGTTGCAATAGGAACAGCAGTAGCAGCTGTTGGTGGGGTTGAGGTATTTGGAGTTGCCGTTGGTGCCACTCTAGTACCTGCAGGGTGTGGAGTTGAAGTTGTTGCAATAGGAACAGCAGTAGCAGCTGTTGGAGGAGTTGAGGAATTTGGAGTTGCCATTGGGTCCACTGTAGTACCAGCAGGGTGTGGAGTTGAAGTTGTTGCAGTAGGGACAGTAGTAGCAGCTGTTGGTGGGGTTGAGGAATTTTGAGTGGCCGCTGTAGTACTGGCAGGGTGTGGAGTTGAAGTTGTTGCAATAGGAACAGCAATAGCAGCTGTTGGTGGGGTTGAGGTATTTGAAGTTGCCGTTGGTGCCACTATAGTACCTGCAGGGTGTGGAGTTGAAGTTGTTGCAATAGGAACAGCAGTAGCAGCTGTTGGTGGGATTGAGGAATTTGGAGTTGCCGTTGGTGCCACTATAGTACCAGTAGGTTGTGGAATTGAAGTGAGAGGTTGAACAGGAACAGATGACGGTGCTGCTGTTGTACCAACACCTGTAACGGAAAAAAAAAATCAAATTCATATCTTTCAGCTGTTGTCAAGATACAATTAAATCTGTTTCAACTTTGCTGTGAATTTGAAAATTTTCCACCCAGTTAAAAACATACTACATATAGAAGGGGAAACTAGAACTGCACTCCATCAGTGTGCGTGTGCATGTGCATCACTACATCCATCTGTGCATCAGTCGCACTTTCTTGTGCTCATGATCCTTTACACAAAATTCATAAGATTCTTACCATTCGAAATGATCCTAAAAAAAAATCTTGGACAGTTCGGATTGAAGCGTGATTGGGTGTCACAAAGACCATGTAAAAAGCATTCACTTTGCTGAACAGAGCACTGATTCTAATACCCATGTGTAGCCAGTATGGCCTCACTTCTTTATAATTAAATAAATACACTGTTTTCTCAACCAAAAACTGAGATTTTCAACTGAAGACAAAAAGCTGTTGTTTCACTTCTGAATGGTTCCATGGTTCCTGGTTCCATCTGCAGATAGCTTGAAAATACTCCCTGGACTCCTACACTCAGCTCACATCACAACAGAACTGTAATTCAGAGTTCTACAAATGGATCCTTGAAACCTGTATTGGTGAGATTCTGGTCAGTGTGAATTATAAGACATTGATAATCGCCTCACGTCAAGGCCAGAAACTCTCCAGCTCTGCCAAAGTGCCTCATCCAAGATAAGGTGATCATAAAACTCAGAGTCTTGACAACCAGTTTACTCCACAGGTCTCAGTTTGAAGAAAAGGCCTTTGTTTAAATGAAAAAAGAGCAATTATTCTACATATGAAAATTCTAATGTTGTCTGGTTTGTTTATTCAAGCAAATGCTTTACATATATTCCATTTAAAGACATGTTCATTTAACTGATGTTGTGTTAAATGTGATTTTCTTTTCTGAATTATTGAGATTTTGATGGTGAAATATTCTGTTTTCATCAAGGATGTGTAAGTAACTTTGATAATGTTATTAATTCAAAAATATCTTAGAACAAATTGTATGACAGCATGACATTTATTTGTGCCTTCTACACATGAAACTTTTCCGAAGTTAAATTACACACCCACGTGGGTGGTGTTTAATGATGTAAATCCCCTTTTAATGTTCCAGAACAGAGTTTCTGCACACTTCTCCATGCTCTTCTGCACTCCACTTCTCTTCTTTTTCTTCCTCTTTTTTGAAATGCTTAATTTTTCTTTTGTGGCCTTTAGCCTTGTGTAGCTAAGCTACCACGTGGTTCTTTATTTATTCTAACTTTGACATCAAGGTACCAGCCTGACAACTCTTTTAACTCTATAACGCCAAGTGTATCATATTTGATACAGGATTTTTTGAGATGTCTGCTGTCAGTGTGATATTTTCTCCCCAAAAAAAACATCGTATACAATGAGATACTTGTAGTGCACAGACAAACCACCAGATGTCAGTATCTTATGCATCAGATGGCCTTCAGATGAGACATTCATAATGGCTGCCTGAAACAAGTGATCCACAGTAATTTCCATAAGAAAATGCAGCATTTTATAGGTTTGAAATGTTATGTTTGCTCTGGATTTAAAATGGATGTTTTTATGCTAGAACACCCTATGCATCAAATATGATACAAATAAAAACTCATATATGCAAAAAGGTTTTTGTTGTTGTTGTTGTTGTTTTGTTTTTTGTTTTTTTGGTGGGTTTGTTAAAAGGTCCAATAAAAACTCTTGTTTCAAAAAATTTGAATTTTCTGACAATTATTTCACAGGGTGGGCTTTATAGGGTTAAAGTCTTGTCAAGTTATTCATTTTTATGATAACTTCCTAGTGGAACTTTTCAGAATAAGGTCAAATTTACAGAAAAGCGACTTTTCCTTTTTTTGTAATTCACAAGGCCCTCTTAAAACTTAATTTTTTTGTAAATTCAAAAAGACTTTTAATCTGGTTCAACAAATTTTAAAGCTACCAGAAACCCTTTTCAACAAACGCCTTCACCTCTTGGGTCGAACAAGCTGCCAAGTGCACCAGCAGTCCTGCTGCAAACCCAGTCGAAACTTCTCCTGGTGTCACCGGGGAAATTTGCAGTTCACCCCAGAACCAGGCGAGCTCAGGCTGAACCTGGCCCATCTACGGCTGAACCTGGACCATTTACGATCGTTTTATCTCTTCATTGGATCAGCAAAGTGACCCCGTTAAAGGTTTCAGCAAAGGGTTTTGTTGTTAATGGGTGAAAAGTGGCTTTAAACATATTCATATATTTGGTTGAGAATGTTCTTAATAATAATTGGCTTCAAAATTCATCACTAAATTCAGATCAGATTTATTTACTTAATTCCTTGAGCTTTATTTCACTGCTTTCTTTCAATGTCTCATGAGTAACCAAATTGTGTCCATAAATGAACTTATTTTATCACTGTCCAGACGCAAAACGCCAGTAAACTGTTCATTTTCTTGTATATTTGTTTATAGAATGTAAATATTTCTGCTGTGGTTCATTGTGTCAGGTGGAAAACTTGATCAATTGTATCGTCAAATTTATGACTATAATTATTTGAGACTGATTAATTAATGTTTAAATCAAGGTTCCTAGACCTTTAAAACCTGGGTGGTCCGCCGAGGTAATTAAATTTATTCCAAATAATTATTACATCTTAAAATTATTATTTTGGTGACCTTTTGAATGAGGTCCAGTCCAATTTAATTCAATTTAGGATTTTAATAATTCCATTCGCTACATATTATTGGTGCCTATGTCTGAGGCTTGCTTAAATGAAATAACACATATTTGCACTACACATGATAACATGAAAAAAGTAATGAACTTTCACCAAATCTGAACCAGATATCCAAATGAGTGCATCTCAGATGTGTTGGAATTTGAGCATGATCACATTTCATAAAGTCCCTCAAAAGATTTGTCATTTTACTGGACAAAGATTTTTTCATAATTTTTTATCCTGTGGCAGCCAAAATGTATTTAATTAATAATTTCTTAATTTCATATTTGTTTGTTTATTTTTTGTCCATACTGAATGGCTCTTTTCTATATCCCGACACTAAAAAGTAGAGCGATATTTAGTCTTCATTAAAACAAACCTCACAGCATTAAATTTTGCTTACTTGCTTACTTTGTTAACTATGAGTGTGCATCTCTCCAGTATAAAATGATAAAACACATATCTAGATTCATGGGCTGCAACAAGATTCAGGAACATTACTTTTTATTATGGGAAAAAAATAAATAAATTCACTCACTCACCATCAACCGCTTACTCCAATTGAGGGTGGGGGGACATAGGGTGTGAAGTGGGGTACACCCTGGACAGGATTCAGAAACACATTCACACCTATGGATAATTTAAAGTTTCCAATCCACCTAACCTGCATGTCTTTAGATGTGGGAGGAAGCTGGAGCACTCAGAGGGAACCCTCGCAAACACAGGGAGAACATGCAAAGGCCACACAGAAAGGCCACAGGTGGGAACTGATCCCATGACCTTCTTGCTTCTTGGCAACAGTGCGAACCACTAATCCACTGTGCTGCTGCAAAATTAATTCAGTGCATTTCAATTCAGTATGATACGATGTAGTCTCAAGCCACTCTTTCTTTAGGGCTCCTTCACACATATTATGAATGTGGGTGAATTATGGCAAAACAGCACGAGTCAGCGAACAACGAAAACATCGAGCCGACGCCGAGAGGGACACATGGTTAGGCAGGCGTGAATGATCCTGCTGCGATGGTTTCATGCACACGCATGAGTGTGCACAAAACTGTTGCAGCAGGAAGACAGTGCGAGCAGCTAGAGTATGTGGAACAACATCGTGCAGCTGCTGTGGCAAAAATAAAAATAAAAAATACCTGCCACCCACAGGATTCAAACCTGTAATTTACAAAAGCTCTGATTAGCAGACAGAAACTTTACCACTGTGCTACCATCACTGTCCTATAAAAGGTGCGTAAAATGCCTGAATCAACAAGGAGATAAACATATTTTTAAAAAATAAAAGCACACACCATATAAAACACCACATTTTATTGAATCCCTCTTATCGCGCGAACAATACAGGTATGAACCATCTGTTCCTCTGTAGATGACCCGTGGTCATAGACGTACAGTCATGAAATGACATGAATGGAGCAGTGTGCTCTTATCATGCCCACATCTGCTGGCCTGGCATGTCCATATGGCAACCTGGCCCCACATGTGTCCAGACCGACGCGTGCCCTGTGGATGGCGCACCACAGGACAGACACACATCATGTGGAACAGAGCTCATGTGGGTGACAAGACATTCATTTCGTCCGCTGCTTGTTATGATCTGATGGTCCGTTTCACCAGCTGCAGCCTGTCAATGTGCACGGTGTGCACTCAGTCACTGCAGCTTGTCGCAACAGCAATATATGTTTTTACGTATGTCCACATGAGGACAGCAAGCAGACATACACGCGTCACAGTAGACAGTTGTTAGGTCATGTCCGTCCAAACATGGTACATGTTTCCCAGCTGTGACACCCAGAAACAAAGATCTCAACAGCTGCTGCTGTCAGCAGCCACAACCCCCTGTCAGTCCAGCGCACACACCAATGTGTCACTCTGTGTCTGTGTTATGTGACCATTTCTTTCTAGTTATTTGTTATGTAATTGTTTATGTAGGTAGTGTTGTACTTATGAATTGTAGCAAATTATTGAATAAAACGTCACATATGCAGGCACCAATAAATGTAATGTAATTTACAAAGCCTCGCAACGGGGCACCAAAAGAATGTAGTGTATTTCTTTATTAAAGCCTCCACACGGGGAACCAAAAGATATGTAACATGTAGCAAATTTACAGATATTTAGGCCTTACACGGAGAACCAATAAATATATGTAGCGGATAATTAATAAAGCCTCCACACGGGAGCACCAAAAGATGTAACCATTTAGTTCAATCTTGATCGGCTCACACCTGAGCACCATAAGAGAGTAGTGAATAAGCAGTTAAACTCCCAAATTGAATTAGATCAGATTAGGCCCCGTCTGATGAGTCACCAAAATAATTATCAATTTAGGGTTTAATACTTATTATTTAATTATTACTCGGGGCACCACCTATTTATAGCATAGGTACTTTAATTTAAACATTCATTAATTTATCAGTCTCAAATGAATTAATCAGTCTCAATTTAATTAAATCAGTCTCAGTTAATCAGTCTC
This sequence comes from Thalassophryne amazonica, assembly GCF_902500255.1. Classification (NCBI taxonomy): domain Eukaryota; kingdom Metazoa; phylum Chordata; class Actinopteri; order Batrachoidiformes; family Batrachoididae; genus Thalassophryne; species Thalassophryne amazonica. Next base: position 37,220,122 of record NC_047117.1, read on the forward strand.
TGATCTGAAGTTTGAATTCACAATACGATTGACCAAAGGTTTCCTTCTGAACACAAAATGAACCACAGCAGAAATATTTACAATTTATTTACAAGTATACAAGAACTGAACAGTTTACTGGCATTTTTGTGGACAGTGATTAAATAAGTTTATTGATGGACACAATTCTTACTAACTCATGAGACGCTGAAAGAGAGAGCGATAAAGCTGAAAGACTTTAACCCCTTAATGCCCGAATTTATATAGCTGTATATAAAAAAAATGTTTTGTGTTTGTTTTTGCCTTTAAGTAGATGGTAAATAATGTTGAGATTATTAATTTCACTTTTGCACAAAAACTAGATAGTAATATTGGGTATTCTGGTAATGCCTTTATGTTATAATGTTATAATAATAATGATTGTATGTTGCAAATTTGCGACAACAGGCATACAGGTCAATTTGGTAAGTTGCATATTTGAGTCAGAGATTGTAGCATATATGCGACGATGGGCATTAAGGGGTTAAGTGAGTAAATCTGATTAGAATTTAGAGATGAAATTTGAACCCAATTATTAAGAAAAATATTAAACAAACATATGAATATGCTTAAAAGGAAGAATAATAATAAGGAGGAGCCACTTTGTATCCATTAACAACAAACCCTTTTTCTGGAACCTTTACTGGGTCACTTAGCTGGTCCGTTGAAATGGTGGTTGGGAAGGATCTGTCCGTCCGCCATGCTCACTTGGGTCAAGGGGTTAACTCAGCTGTCTCCCCAGGCAATCCCAATGGCTTGTGTCGGCTTTACCGACGGGATGGCTGATGGTTTGAAATCAGCACCATCATCAGCCTGCAGGAACCCAGAGGCGGAAGGTGTTTGTTGAAAATGGTTTCTGGTAGCTTTTAAAAAGTTTGTTGGAGCCAGATTAAAAATCTTTGTGAATTTAGGAAAAAGTTAAAACTTTAAAAGTGTTGAAAAAACAAAATAGCCTACAGAAAAGGAGAGTCGCTTTTCTGTAAATTCGCTATTAATTTGAAAAGTTCAGCTAGGAGCATCTCTTAAAAATTCAAAAGACTTGACACATCTTAAAGCGTCAGGTTAAAACTTTGTTAAAATTATCAAAAATGAACAAAAAATGAATGCCACGTGGTAGCTTAGCTATGGGGCCTTGGCCCAAGAATAAAAATTAGGTGTTTAACAAAGAAAGAGAGAAGAGTGGCAGAGAAGGAGCAAGAGAAGGGGCAGCAAGACTCTGTTCTAACTTTTTAAAGGGAACTGACGTCACCAAACTACGCCCATTTAGGGTGTGTAGTTTCACAGAAAACTTCATGTGGTCACAATGCATACACAAATGATTCAATTATTTAAACACATTAACTATTTTGACATATTTTCTGTTCTAAGGCACTCGAATGGATACACATTATTAATCATCACTTAAACACATTCTTTGGATAACAGAATATTTCACCATCAACATATTGAATGCAGAAAGATCACACTTAAAGGCATATCAGTTGCAATAACACATCAATAAAATAGAATAATTATATGCAAAGCATTTTGTTTGCTTAATCAATACCACCAACACTGCTGTGCTGTGTGCGCCATATCAGCAGTTCATGCAAGTGTGCTCCCCCCCTTCCCGGCATGCCACATGTGTGGCAGATTGAGGGGGAGTGCAACACATGCGCGATTTGCACACATGCCACATGTGTTGCAGGGGGAGCCAACACTCTGGCACGCCACATGTATGTTGCTGTTTTGCAACACCACACTCATGGGGGCACTTAGACAAATTTCACAGCCAGCTCGAAAGTGATTGTCTGTTCACTATTTTTGTGCTAACGGTGTGAATGGCCACACATTTTCTAAGTTCAAGCGAGTGGTGTTAGATGTTCATGTGTGACACCTGGAATTTGGCTGACACCTGCCAAGAGGGGGATCGAATGAGCACGCGGAGGGCACTTGCTGTCTTTCAGCCGGTTGTGCGTGCGAATGTTGTGGCAACAGCTGTAGGAGGCGTTTCAGGCGGATCCGATTTTTCACAAATGGCATGCAATTCCTCCTTTGTGCGCTAGTTGACTTCAGTCCTGTTATGTGTGAAGGGGCCCTTAATGTAGACATTTATTTTTCTATGATAAATTAGAATAAACCAAAGGTAGCTTCCTTTTTTTTTACCTTCAAATGCATAACAAAAACCAGAGGCCGATATGCTGAAACACATTGGAGCGGCATTAGAGTGGCCTCCGCTTGCCTTTTGACCACCACTGGGGGACAGTGCCACATAAGTAGCTAAAAGCACAGCATAGAAGAATCCCAGAAGAAGGAGCCAGTTGTTGTTAGCATAGCAATAATAGCATTGCATAACTGTCCCATTCTAAACTAATATGACGATTAGTTTAGATGATAACTAATATGATGATAATTCTAAATTAACAAACTGTGAACCGAATGTCAAGTTTAAACAGTCTTTCTCCATTGTACCATGTACCACTGAGATGTTAAGTTTGTTTATTATTACCTCTCAGAATTAAATATTATATGTTGAGTTTGTTTTTACCTTATAACATTAAATGTTCCCATGACCAGTCTCACGAAAGCATCAAGCTGAACTCTGGAGTTCTACAAGCATTTGAAGATGCGGAAGGAGCAAGTAAAACAAGACTGTGTTGGGCACCCTGCCTCTAGAAAAAAACCTGGATCTTGTGTGTCCAGTCACTTCTTTGTGTGTCATCCCTGACAAATCTAGGAGGAATATTATCCATGTCTGCCAGTTTACTGGGATTCATATCAGATGGTAGGTTTTACATTAAAAAAAAAGCCTTTACAGAATGTCTGCTCATCTATCTACCAAAGTGATCAAGCCAACACTTACACCCTCATCACACCAGAGGCTGAATGAGCCCAAATGGCATGCCAAATGAAAATTTGACCTCCAGTAGGGCAAAGTTGAGGTGCAATCGGAAACCTCTGACAGCATTCTGAGTGCTCTCCAAACAGTCAGACACAGTCGTGCGGCCAGCCCAAATGTAGAGCACATGCTCTCTAGTCTCGGGGTGCGTTTGAGGTTGAAAAATATCGAATGCAGGCTAGGTGGCCGCCAACTGCATTCTGACTGCATTCTAAATATTCTCACGTCGTCAAAACAGCATTCGGAACCGTCTGATGGCACTCAAGAGACATTTGCCATGGTCAGGCATGTCAAATCCTGCCAGCATGTCCCAGACTACACCACCAGTGCATCTCATTTGGGGTGGGCAAAGGAAATATTGTAACATGCGTCTGTGGCACGCATCCATTTTGTGAAGTAAACGTGAACATTGCGCAATCATACTGAAAATCAAATCAAATCAATTTTATTTATATAGCGCCAAATCACATCAAACAGTTGCCCCAAGGAGCTTTATATTGCAAGGCAAAGCCATACAATAATTACGGAAAAACCCCAACGGTCAAAACGACCCCCTGTGAGCAAGCACTTGGCGACAGTGGGAAGGAAAAACTCCCTTTTAACAGGAAGAAACCTCCAGCAGAACCAGGCTCAGGGAGGGGCAGTCTTCTGCTGGGATGGTTGGGGCTGAGGGAGAGAATCAGGAAAAAGACATGCTGTGGAGGGGAGCAGAGATCAATCACTAATGATTAAATGCAGAGTGGTGCATACAGAGCAAAAAGGGAAAGAAACACACAGTGCATCATGGGAACCCCCCAGCAATCTAAGTCTATAGCAGCATAACTAAGGGATGGTTCAGGGTCACCTGATCCAGCCCTAACTATAAGCTTTAGCAAAAAGGAAGGTTTTAAGCCTAATCTTAAAAGTAGAGAGAGTGTCTGTCTCCCTGATCTGAATTGGGAGCTGGTTCCACAGGAGAGGAGCCTGAAAGCTGAAGGCTCTGCCTCCCATTCTACTCTGCTCTATTGGGGTGATATGGTACTATGAGGTCCCTAAGATAAGATGGGACCTGATTATTCAAAACCTTATAAGTAAGAAGAAGAAAACACAGTGTGTCACTGTGAGTCAATGCGTCTCAGAGCTGCAGGTTAGTATACACATCTGAACGGGGTGTTATATCCATAATAATTGTAATATCACAGATACAATGTCGTTCCCTCTCATGGGTTAGATAACGTATCTGTAATATTACGGTCATCATAGCTATAAGACCACATGCAGATGTGCTGCTCCACGCCGCTGTGCCACAGCGAGTCAATGTGATCCAGTGGCCCAGTGCGGCACAGCACAGCGTGGTTGAATGGGGTGCCACAGCTGTAATGCATGTCATATCAATCAATCAATTCAATCAGTTTTATTTATATAGCGCCAAATCACAACAAACAGTTGCCCCAAGGCGCTTTATATTGTAAGGCAGGGCCATACAATAATTACGGAAAAACCCCAACGGTCAAAACGACCCCCTGTGAGTAAGCACTTGGCGACAGTGGGAAGGAAAAACTCCCTTTTAACAGGAAGAAACCTCCAGCAGAACCAGGCTCAGGGAGGGGCAGTCTTCTGCTGGGACTGGTTGGGGCTGAGGGAGAGAACCAGGAAAAAGACATGCTGTGGAAGAGAGCAGAGATCAGTCACTAATGATTAAATGCAGAGTGGTGCATACAGAGCAAAAAGAGAAAGAAACACTCAGTGCATCATGGGAACTCCCCAGCAGTCTAAGTCTATAGCAGCAGTCCATCTTGTGATTAAGAAGATGTATCTGTAAAATTATGTTATCATGACTGTAACACCCTGTTCAGATGTGCTGCGCTGTCGGTGTCTCACAGAGCTGCAAGGCAGTGCACACATATTAATGGCCTGTCACAGCTATAATACACATCATATGACAGTTACAGCATCTAACTCATATGAAGGAATGATTTGCAACTGTATTACCAAGCCATTACAGTATGAATAGAATAAATAATGGCTCCAGATGCAGCCCCCACCATTCAGCGTGCAGCCATGCTGCAGCCTGTGATAGCATCCATGTGATCCTGGGAGCAACATTAGATGGAGACAACAGCCAATTAGCAAGTACGAATGTGCCATCCACTACGGCAAATACGAGGGCTGTCCATAAAGTATAGGTCCTTTTTATTTTTTTCAAAAACTCTATGGATTTCATTCATATGTTTTTACGTCAGACATGCTTGAACCCTCGTGCGCATGCGTGATGCCGGTATTTGGTTAGACTCTTTCTCTCCGATTGTTCTGTCTGAGTTATTTTCATTAGTTACTTCATCCAAACCATCAACATGTTTATTAGACCCCATTCCTACCAGGCTGCTCAAGGAAGCCCTACCATTATTTAATGCTTCGATCTTAAATATGATCAATCTATCTTTGTTAGTTGGCTATGTACCACAGGCTTTTAAGGTGGCAGTAATTAAACCATTACTTAAAATGCCATCACTTGACCCAGCTATCTTAGCTAATTATAGGCCAATCTCCAACCTTCCTTTTCTCTCAAAAATTCTTGAAAGGGTAGTTGTAAAACAGCTAACTGATCATCTGCAGAGGAATGGTCTATTTGAAGAGTTTCAGTCAGGTTTTAGAATTCATCATAGTACAGAAACAGCATTAGTGAAGGTTACAAATGATCTTCTTATGGCCTCGGACAGTGGACTCATCTCTGTGCTTGTTCTGTTAGACCTCAGTGCTGCTTTTGATACTGTTGACCATAAAATTTTATTACAGAGATTAGAGCATGCCATAGGTATTAAAGGCACTGCGCTGCGATGGTTTGAATCATATTTGTCTAATAGATTACAATTTGTTCATGTAAATGGGGAATCTTCTTCACAGACTAAAGTTAATTATGGAGTTCCACAAGGTTCTGTGCTAGGACCAATTTTATTCACTTTATATATGCTTCCCTTAGGCAGTATTATTAGACGGTATTGCTTAAATTTTCATTGTTACGCAGATGATACCCAGCTTTATCTATCCATGAAGCCAGAGGACACACACCAATTAGCTAAACTGCAGGATTGTCTTACAGACATAAAGACATGGATGACCTCTAATTTCCTGCTTTTAAACTCAGATAAAACTGAAGTTATTGTACTTGGCCCCACAAATCTTAGAAACATGGTGTCTAACCAGATCCTTACTCTGGATGGCATTACCCTGACCTCTAGTAATACTGTGAGAAATCTTGGAGTCATTTTTGATCAGGATATGTCATTCAAAGCGCATATTAAACAAATATGTAGGACTGCTTTTTTGCATTTACGCAATATCTCTAAAATCAGAAAGGTCTTGTCTCAGAGTGATGCTGAAAAACTAATTCATGCATTTATTTCCTCTAGGCTGGACTATTGTAATTCATTATTATCAGGTTGTCCTAAAGGTTCCCTAAAAAGCCTTCAGTTAATTCAAAATGCTGCAGCTAGAGTACTGACGGGGACTAGAAGGAGAGAGCATATCTCACCCATATTGGCCTCTCTTCATTGGCTTCCTGTTAATTCTAGAATAGAATTTAAAATTCTTCTTCTTACTTATAAGGTTTTGAATAATCAGGTCCCATCTTATCTTAGGGACCTCGTAGTACCATATCACCCCAATAGAGCGCTTCGCTCTCAGACTGCAGGCTTACTTGTAGTTCCTAGGGTTTGTAAGAGTAGAATGGGAGGCAGAGCCTTCCGCTTTCAGGCTCCACCCTGTGGAACCAGCTCCCAATTCAGATCAGGGAGACAGACACCCTCTCTACTTTTAAGATTAGGCTTAAAACTTTCCTTTTTGCTAAAGCTTATAGTTAGGGCTGGATCAGGTGACCCTGAACCATCCCTTAGTTATGCTGCTATAGACGTAGACTGCTGGGGGGTTCCCATGATGCACTGTTTCTTTCTCTTTTTGCTCTGTATGCACCACTCTGCATTTAATCATTAGTGATCGATCTCTGCTCCCCTCCACAGCATGTCTTTTTCCTGGTTGTCTCCCTCAGCCCCAACCAGTCCCAGCAGAAGACTGCCCCTCCCTGAGCCTGGTTCTGCTGGAGGTTTCTTCCTGTTAAAAGGGAGTTTTTCCTTCCCACTGTAGCCAAGTGCTTGCTCACAGGGGGTCGTTTTGACCGTTGGGGTTTTACATAATTATTGTATGGCCTTGCCTTACAATATAAAGTGCCTTGGGGCAACTGTTTGTTGTGATTTGGCGCTATATAAAAAAATTGATTGATTGATTGATTGATTGATGCGTGAGTTTTTCCACGCCTGTCGGTGACGTCATTCGCCTGTGAGCACTCCTTGTGGGAGGAGTCGTCCAGCCCCTCGTCGGAATTCCTTTGTCTGAGAAGTTGCTGAGAGACTCGCGCTTTGTTTGATCAAAATTTTTTCTAAACCTGTGAGACACATCGAAGTGGACACGGTTCGAAAAATTAAGCTGGTTTTCGGTGAAAATTTTAACGGCTGATGAGAGATTTTGAGGTGATACTGTCGCTTTAAGGACTTCCCACGGAGCGAGACGTTGTGCAGCACTCCCAGGCGCCGTCGTCAGCCTGTTTCAATCTGAAAACCTTCACATTTCAGGCTCTATTGATCCAGGACGTCGTGAGAGAACAGAGAAGTTTCAGAAGAAGTCGGTTTCAGCATTTTATCCGGATATTCTGTTGTGTGGGCCGCCAGAAGAGGAGGTACTGCTGGCCCACCACCAGAGGGCGCCCTGCCTGAAGTGCGGGCTTCAGGCACGAGAGGGCGCTGCCGCCACGGACACAGCTGGGAGTGACAGCTGTTACTCATTACTTCCTGACAGCTGTCACTCATTCTTCATCATCTCACTCCATAAAACCCAGACGTCATCTCCACCTCATCGCCGAGATATCATACTTCATTGGTGGTAATATCCTCAGCCATTTTGTGTTGCAATATTATTTGTATATTGTGAGTGTTTGCAGGAGTACCGGTACCTCTGTCGGTGGAAGCTGAGAGAGCGCTAGAAGGCACTCTTTTCCCCTGAGGAATTACTACAGTACTCTGCAAGTTATAGAGTGAGAGGTGGAGGTGGCATTCCCACCGTTATTGTTACTGGGTGTGCACACACCTACACTTGACTGTCTTTGTTCTCGCCAGCAGTACCAGATCCGACAGTCGGGGATGGTGATCACCTGGGAATTCGGGACTTGGCGGCTCCAGTATTCACCAGGTTTTGTTTGTGATTTGACTGTAATTATATTCTGAGATTGTCTGTATTTAGTTGTGCACATTTCACAACATTAAATTGTTACTTTTTGGCTCATCTATTGACCGTTCATTTGCGCCCCCTGTTGTGGGTCCGTGTCACTACACTTTCACAACAGGATATCTCGGCCAGCATCATGCACTCCGAGGGGCGTCACCCGGCTGTTGAACGACCAATGGGAGAGCAGGGAGCGCAGGTGTCTGCAGGAGGCGTGATTGGTGAGCTACAGCACATTCTCACCGCCTTTACGGCTCGGTTGGATCAAATGACCGAGCAAAACATCCTCCTGAACCGCAGGGTGGAGGCTCTCTCCGCGCAGATGGCGGCGAGCGCTCAGGGCGCTGCTGCAGCTCCTCCTCCTGCCGACCCTGTGCAGGATATGAACGTTCCAGTGGTGGTTCAACAACCCCTCCCACCATCCCCTGAAGCATACATAAGCCCTCCTGAGCCATACGGAGGTTGTGTGGAGACGTGCACGGACTTTCTCATGCAGTGTTCGCTCGTCTTCGCACAACGTCCCGTCATGTATGTGTCAGATGCTAGTAAAATAGCTTATGTGATTGCTCTGCTTCGGGGTATGGCACGCGCCTGGGCTATGGCGCTCTGGGAACAGAACTCACGGTTGTTATCAGCATACACTGGGTTTGTGGGGGAGTTCAGAACAGTGTTTGATCACCCTAACAGAGGAGAGACCGCTTCAACAATGCTGCTGTCAATGCGACAGGGGCGCCGATGTGCAGCCGAATATGCAGTCGACTTCCGCATCGCGACTGCGAGGTCCGGCTGGAATGACGTTGCGCTCCGCGCCGCCTTCATAAACGGACTGTCGTTAGTCCTGAAGGAGCATCTGGTTGCTAAGGAGGAACCGCGGGATTTAGATGGGCTTATCGATCTCGTTATACGGTTAGACAATCGGTTGGAGGAACGCCGTCGGGAGCGAGGCGAAGGACGTGGCCAGATACGCGCCGCCCCTCACCCTTCCGGTTTCGAAAAGGGGCCGCCCTCCCCACGCTCCACAGCCGCAGCACTCTGTGGGGCAACAGCTCCCCCTGTTGACGTTGTTAGGGAAACGCACAGGGCCAAAATGAGGAGGCTGATCCGCGGGGAGTGTTTTCTCTGCAGCTCAAAAGAGCACACACAGAAAAACTGCCCCAAACGGCCACAACAACAACCGCCCTCAGAGACTGGGCTAAGGGGGGGTCAAAACATTCACGTGAGACACACACAGATTGCCACACGACTCCCAGTTACAATCCTGAGCGGGGATTTAACCCTTCAAGTCCCAGCACTGGTGGACACGGGGTCAGAAGGGAATTTGCTAGACAGCAGATGGGCAAGGGAGGTAGGGCTCCCTCTGGTGGCGCTTCCTTCGCCATTGCAGGTTCGGGCACTAGATGGCACCCTCCTCCCTTTAATCACACACAAGACACAACCAGTAACTCTGGTGGTGTCTGGAAACCATCGGGAGGAGATTGAGTTTTTTGTAACTCCTTCTACCCCCCACGTGATTTTGGGCTTCCCATGGATGTTGAAGCACAATCCCCGGATTGATTGGCCGTCTGGGGTGGTGGTTCAGTGGAGCAAATCCTGCCATCGGGTGTGTTTAGGATTCTCGGTTCCTCCCGGTTTACAGGCTAAGGAGGAGGTCAAAGTCCCTCCCAATCTGACGGCAGTGCCGGTTGAGTACCACGATCTTGCTGACGTCTTCAGCAAGGATCTGGCACTCACCCTTCCCCCGCACCGTCCGTACGATTGTGCCATTGATTTGGTTCCAGGCGCTGAGTTCCCGTCCAGCAGGCTGTACAACCTCTCACGACCTGAGCGCGAATCAATGGAGACCTACATCCGGGACTCATTAGCTGCCGGGCTGATCCGGAACTCCACCTCCCCGATGGGAGCAGGTTTCTTTTTTGTGGGCAAGAAAGATGGCGAACTCCGTCCATGCATTGATTACAGGGGGCTGAATGAGATTACGGTTCGCAATCGATACCCGTTGCCATTGTTGGATTCCGTGTTCACCCCCCTGCATGGAGCCAAAATCTTTACCAAGCTGGATCTTAGAAATGCGTATCACCTGGTTCGGATCCGGAAGGGAGACGAATGGAAGACGGCATTTAACACCCCGTTAGGTCACTTTGAGTACCTGGTCATGCCGTTCAGCCTCACCAACGCCCCCGCGATGTTCCAAGCCTTGGTTAACGACGTCTTGCGGGACTTCCTGCACCGATTCGTCTTCGTATATCTGGACGATATTCTCATCTTTTCTCCGGATCCTGAGACCCATGTCCAGCATGTACGTCAGGTCCTGCAGCGGTTGTTAGAGAACCGACTGTTTGTGAAGGGCGAGAAGTGCGAGTTTCACCGCACGTCTTTGTCCTTCCTGGGGTTTATCATCTCCTCTAACTCCGTCGCCCCTGATCCGGCCAAGGTTGCGGCGGTGAGAGATTGGCCCCAACCAACAAGCCGTAGGAAGCTGCAACAGTTCCCCGGCTTCGCTAATTTCTATAGGAGGTTCATTAAGGGCTACAGTCAGGTAGTTAGCCCCCTGACAGCCCTGACCTCTCCAAAAGTCCCCTTCACCTGGTCGGATCGGTGCGAAGCCGCGTTCAAGGAGTTGAAACGACGGTTCTCTACTGCACCAGTTTTGGTGCAGCCCGACCCTAGCCGCCAGTTCGTGGTTGAAGTGGACACCTCTGACTCAGGGATAGGAGCCGTGCTGTCCCAGAGCGGAGAGACCGATAAGGTTCTTCACCCGTGTGCCTACTTTTCACGCAGGTTGACCCTGGCTGAACGGAACTATGACATCGGCAATCGAGAACTCCTTGCGGTGAAAGAGGCTCTTGAGGAGTGGAGACACCTGTTGGAGGGAGCGTCTGTGCCGTTCACGGTTTTCACTGACCATCGGAACCTGGAGTATATCAGGACCGCCAAGCGGCTGAACCCCAGGCAAGCCCGCTGGTCACTGTTCTTCGGGCGTTTTGACTTCCGGATCACCTACCACCCCGGGACCAAGAACCAGAGGTTGGATGCCTTGTCCCGGGTACACGAAGAGGAGGTCATGACTGCACTGCAGATCCACCCGGTCTTCCATGTTTCAAGGATCAAACCTCACCACACCTCACCCCTCTGTGCTCCCGGTCCGGCACCGCCTCCTGCCCGGATGATTGACGGGGAGCCGGCTTGGACAGTGCGCCGGCTCCTGGACGTCCGTCGAATGGGCCGGGGGTTCCAATATCTGGTGGACTGGGAGGGGTATGGACCCGAAGAACGCTCCTGGGTGAAGAGGAGCTTCATCCTGGATCCGGCCCTCCTGGCCGACTTCTACCACCGACACCCTGATAAACCTGGTCGGGCGCCAGGAGGCGCCCGTTGAGGGGGGGGTCCTGTTGTGTGGGCCGCCAGAAGAGGAGGTACTGCTGGCCCACCACCAGAGGGCGCCCTGCCTGAAGTGCGGGCTTCAGGCACGAGAGGGCGCTGCCGCCACGGACACAGCTGGGAGTGACAGCTGTTACTCATTACTTCCTGACAGCTGTCACTCATTCTTCATCATCTCACTCCATAAAACCCAGACGTCATCTCCACCTCATCGCCGAGATATCATACTTCATTGGAGGTAATATCCTCAGCCGTTTTGTGTTACAATATTATTTGTATATTGTGAGTGTTTGCAGGAGTACCGGTACCTCTGTCGGTGGAAGCTGAGAGAGCGCTAGAAGGCACTCTTTTCCCCTGAGGAATTACTACAGTACTCTGCAAGTTATAGAGTGAGAGGTGGAGGTGGCATTCCCACCGTTATTGTTACTGGGTGTGCACACACCTACACTTGACTGTCTTTGTTCTCGCCAGCAGTACCAGATCCGACAGTCGGGGACGGTGATCACCTGGGAATTCAGGACTTGGCGGCTCCAGTATTCACCAGGTTCGGTGGTGGCGGAAATCGTGTGGTTCCGGCTCTTCTCCGGACAGACGTCTTCTATCCTCGAGCCTGCCCACACGTCACCTTTGTGATTTGACTGTAATTATATTCTGAGATTGTCTGTATTTAGTTGTGCACATTTCACAACATTAAATTGTTACTTTTTGGCTCATCTATTGACCGTTCATTTGCGCCCCCTGTTGTGGGTCCGTGTCACTACACTTTCACAACATATTCCACTGTTAAAGGAGATTTTTTTTAATGAAAGACGTGCGGACGTGGGAAGTCCTTAAAGCGACAGTATCACCTTAAAATCTCTCATCAGCTGTTAAAATTTTCACCGAAAACTAGCTTAATTTTTCGAACCGTGTCCACTTCGATGTGTCTCACAGGTTTAGAAAAAATTTTGATCAAACAAAGCGCCAGTCTCTCAGCAACTTCTCAGACAAAGGAATTCCGACGAGGGGCTGGACGACTCCTCCCACAAGGAGTGCTCACAGGCGAATGACGTCACCGACAGGCGTGGAAAAACTCACGCATGCGCATGAGTGTTCAAGCATGTCTGACGTAAAAACATATGAATGAAATCCATATAGTTTTTGAAAAAAATAAAAAGGACCTATACTTTATGGACAGACCTCGTATTTCTATATTCTATATTACACAGTGTCCAGCAGTGCAATGCATAGCATCCAGCTGGGCAGCTGGACACACAGCTCCTCCATGAGGTGTCATAACATCCAATCGGTCAGCTGCACTGTGGACCATCTAATCACACAGTACAAAGTGTCCGTTATGTGCGGGAAGGAAATGTTCATTCTGATGTGTCCAACTGACAAACAGTGAGTGGGAGAGTGAGGGAGAGGGGCGAGCGACTGACAGATTTAACACATATCACACAACACATATTGTGGGCTATTGGACAGCAGCAATTGGACACATGTGGGGCGTTGACATGTTACATGTCACGGCCACATCACGGATTGCTTGTTATAACAGGTCAAGGTCAGATGCACTGGTGATGACGGCTGCGCAAGGAGGTGAGCTGATGACCGTGATAAACTGATCTCCCGCCTACTCATGCACCACAGTGATGCTGACATCAGGGGGACCTGTATTACATGGTTACAGCCCATAGGTTGGATGACTTTCGAAATGCACAGCAGATCTTGGAGGAAGGGCAGATGACAGCACTGCTCTCCCCCTCCTCTCCCCATTTTTGTCTTTCAGACTTTCAGACTTCGGATGGCAATCAGTCTGCACCTGTATGGCATTTGACGTGCATTCTTCATATTCTTACTGCTTTCTAACAGCAGTCTAGGTATTCGTACTGTTTTCCAACTACATTTGAACAGCATTCGTAACCATACACACAGAATGTGCATGAATGAGGTGAGGCAGGATCCGCACACATTCTAAGTAGTCAAACAGCATTCATACACAGCCGTCGGAATATCTGTCCCTCCTGGCTGTGTCTTGAATTTTGTGATTTTTCCCATTCCGACTCATTTGTGCTGAGTGTGATGTGGCCTTAAGTTGACTTCCATGGTACATATTTACCAGTGGGAGGATGCTCAGCACACAAGTGTATGTTCTTGTCTTATAAATGATAACTGCAAATTCGTAGAGTATCTGACAGTGTAGTAACCAGTGCTAGCATTTGAATAAGATTAGAAGAAGCAAGAATTAGAGTATAAGGTTCAAATGGAATATAAGGTTAAAAACTTATTAGTAGAAATTCTGAAATTATTTTTTGCTCAGTTACTCTATCTCAGCACTGACATTCTCATCTCTGGGTCCTTGGCATTTTGAGATTGAAAGACATCTGGAAAGAGCTTGTGGAGTCATGATGAATGCTTATGGTTTGTTAATGTGGGGGGTGATGGTCTAGTGGTTAAGGTGTTGGGCTTGAGTCCAGAAGATCATGGGTTCAAATCCCCACCTGACTGGAAAATCACTAAGGGCCCTTGGGCAAGGCCTTTAATCCCTTATTGCTCCCGGTGTGTAGTGAGCGCCTTGTATGACAGCACCCTGACATCGGGGTGAACGCTTTGAGCGTCTGATGCAGATGGAAAAGCGCTATATAAATGCAGTCCATTTACCATTTAATTATTACCTGTTGCTGAGTTAGAGATGACAGATGTTGCGTTAACCATGACAGTTGTTGTTGCTGATGTTGTTTCCACAAGTCCTGTAGAGAAAATGTTAAATAAATCATAAAAAGTCACTTCAAGAGAATGTTGGCAGGTTTCCGTTGCATCCAGAAAGTATTCACAGCGCTTCACTTTTTCCACATTTTGTTATGGTGCAGCCTTATTGCAAAATGGATTAAATAAATTTTTTATTATTTATTTTTCCTCAAAATTCTACACACAATACCCCATAATAACAATGTGAATTTTTTTTGTTAGATTTTTGCAAATTTATTAAAAAAAAATAAGGAATCACATGTACATACTGTAAGTATTCACAGCTTTGTCATGAAACTCAAAATTGAGCTCAGGTACATCCTGTTTTCACTGATCATCCTTGAGATGTTTCTACAGCTTAATTGGAGTCCACCTGGGGTAAACTGAGTTGACTGGACATGATTTGGAAAGGCACACACCTGTCTACATATAAGGTCCTACAGTTGACAGTGCATGTCAGAACATAAACCAAGCAAGAAGTCAAAGGAATTGACTGTAGACCTTCGAGACAGGAATGTCTTGAGGCACAAATCTGGGGATGGGTACAGAAACATTTCTGCTGCTTTGAAGGTCCCAATGACCATAGTGGCCTTCATCATCCACAAAAGGAAAAAGTTCAGATTGACCAGAACTCTTCCTAGACCTAACCGCCTGTCTAAACTGAGAGATCAGGGGAGAAGGGCCTTTGTCAGGGAGCGGATGCCTTTCAGGGGCAGGAACTGGGTGACTAGTCAGGTTGAGGGAAAGATGAATGTAGCAATGTACAGAGACATCTTGGATGAAAACCTGCTCCAAAGCACTCTTGATCTCAGACTGGGTCGACGGCTCATCTTTCAGTAGGACAATGACCCTAAGCACACAGCCAAGATATCAAAGGAGTGGCTTCAGGACAACTCTGTGAATGTCCTTGACCCACTCTGATTGAACATCTTTGGAGAGATCTGAAAAGGTCTGTGCACCGATGCTCTCCCACCGAACCCAATGGAGCTTGAGAGGTGCGCCAACGAAGAATGGGAAAAACCCCAAAAATTGGTGCACCAAGGTTGTGGCATCATATTCAAGAAGACTTGACTCTGTAATTACTGCCAAAGATGCATCAACAAAGTATTGAGCAAAGGATGTGAATACTTATGTACATGTGATTTCTTATATATATATATATATATATATATATATATATATATATATATATATATATATATATATTTATTTTTTTTAATCAATTAGCAAAAAAAAAAAAACAGCGCCGGTAGCCAAGTGGTTAGTGCACTCGGTTTCATTGTGGAAGGTTCCTTGTTCAAACCCCACCCCTGCCACATTTTTCCATGTAATGTGGAGTTGCATCAGGAATAGCATCTGCTGTAAAAATTGTGCCAATTCAACATGTAGATTCCATCTTGGATTTTCTGTGGCAAACCAGACTGCAAACAAGAGAGCAGCGGAAGGGACTTAGTTCTAATATGGGGTGTAGTGAGCAGAATTTTGAGAGAAAAAAAATTAATTTACATTTTGTAATAAGGCTGTAACATAACAAAATGTGGAAAACTAAAATGTTGTGAATACACTGTATAATGCACTGTATAATGATCTGAGGTGTCCGCACACATGAGTTCTAACAAGTACCTCCCAGCAGGAGAAGGTATAAGAAGCACTTCATTATTCCAGGCTGTGGTTCCTGTGAAACACAAAGGGACAGTTCCTGATTCAAATGGACACAAAAGCTTCACCACCTCCACTAGAGGTGCAAAACAGGGTTTGGAACATATTAACATTAACAAACTGACCATTACAGCAACGGTGAATAATACTGATACTGATAATAGTAAATATTTATTTTTACAAATCAAGGATTGTATATTTAGAACTGTGATCAGAGGTTTACACTCATTATTATGAATATTATTGTACTGGGTTTGCAATGTTGTCTTTAAACTCTTCTTTTTCTGGGTCAGAATGATTGCACAACATACCTACATTTTTCAGTTTAAGTTTTAATTTATGTTAAGTTTTCTGGAAATAAAACAAGCCACGGAAGAGCTGGTGGTTAGTCTCAACACAAGTACAAATCACTGCACGCATCTGTGGGACTTTCGTGGCAGAAGTGTAGCAAAAGTCACGTGTAAGAAGGGAGGGGTGTTATTTCAAAAAATTTGGAATCTATAAATGTTTGCATGGAATATGGAAATATACATGGAATAAACCATAGCTGGATAAATTTTGGGTCATTTGGTTCCAAAAACCCATATGGACGGAGCCAGTGAAGATATCGGGTTCAAAAATAGCCAAAAATATCAACGAAAATGTCATATCTTGAGAACCGCTGCACCTAGAGACTTGAAATTTGGCTCCAAATGTTGCTTAACCCCAAGTTTATATTCAACTTCTATAGTAACAATAAGCCTATCTGGTGTTTTTTAAGAGTAATTGAAAAAAAAAACCTAATTTCAGTACATATGTTACGATCAAATGTAACAATCAAAATCTATGTAGTTTTTATTTCAGGAACATCAGTTGAGTGTAATCATCACATGTAAAGAATGACATGGCCACAATGAACTAATTATAAGCAACAGAGTGGTTTTCTACGTCAACAGCACATATATGACACACGTGTTACTTGAAATTTTCAAACGCTCCATCCATATGGGTTTTTGGAACCAAATGACCCAAAAATTATACTGTTATGGTTTATTCCATGTATATTTCCATATTCCATGCAGAAATGTATAGATTTCAAAAAAAATTTTAAATAACACCCCTCCCTAGTAAGCACACATCCAATCGAGTGGCCCGATTTTCACAGGCATGGTTACACACACGGATTTTTTTTACACATTTGTGGATCTGGTTACACATTTGTGGATCAAAATACACATTTGCAAATGCTTTTCCTACAATAATGGCCCCATAGATTTTGCCATTTTATTAATTTTATATTGGTCATTATTGTATATTCCAGTCTTTTGCACACATACTGATCATTTCCTCTACTGGTGGTTGGCTGTCACTGCGGTATTGTATCACTTCCTGTTCCGGAGCACAGCGGTGTTTTTCTGTATCTGTTAGCTGTTTAATCTGCGCAGTTAGATTGATCTAGTTATCTAGATTACGATTTGTTTCCCAGTGTAATCTTTACGTGCCTTAACTAAAGCACTCCTTCTGCTGAATCACCTCTAAATTATTTACACATTATTCACTTTGCGTGTTTTTAGGAATCCGCTAGCTTAGCGTAGCTACTAGCTCTTAGCCGATTTAGCTTGGCGGCTTCTCCTGTCTCTCCCGCACTTTTCTGCTCTGGGTGTGAAATGTTTAGTTATTCCTCGGCCTCCTTTAGCAGTAATGGTACTTGTAATAAGTGTAGCTTATTCATAGCTTTGCAGGCCAGGCTGGGCGAATTGGAGACTCGGCTCCGCACCGTGGAAAATTCTACAGCTAGCCAGGTCCCTGTAGTCGGTGCGGACCAAGGTAGCTTAGCCGCCTTTAGTTACCCCCTGGCAGATCCCGAGCAGCCGGGAAAGCAGGCCGACTGGGTGACTGTGAGGAGGAAGCGTAGTCCTAAACAGAAGCCCTGTGTACACCGCCAACCCGTTCACATTTCTAACCGTTTTTCCCCACTCGACGACACACCCGCCGAGGATCAAACTCTGGTTATTGGCGACTCTGTTTTGAGAAATGTGAAGTTAGCGACACCAGCAACCATAGTCAATTGTCTTCCGGGGGCCAGAGCAGGCGACATTGAAGGAAATTTGAAACTGCTGGCTAAGGCTAAGCGTAAATTTGGTAAGATTGTAATTCACGTCGGCAGTAATGACACCCGGTTACGCCAATCGGAGGTCACTAAAATTAACATTAAATCGGTGTGTAACTTTGCAAAAACAATGTCGGACTCTGTAGTTTTCTCTGGGCCCCTCCCCAATCGGACCGAGAGTGACATGTTTAGCCGCATGTTCTCCTTGAATTGCTGGCTGTCTGAGTGGTGTCCAAAAAATGAGGTGGGCTTCATAGATAATTGGCAAAGCTTCTGGGGAAAACCTGGTCTTGTTAGGACAGACGGCATCCATCCCACTTTGGATGGAGCAGCTCTCATTTCTAGAAATCTGGCCAATTTTCTTAAATCCTCCAAACCGTGACTATCCAGGGTTGGGACCAGGAAGCAGAGTTGTAGTCTTACACACCTCTCTGCAGCTTCTCTCCCCTGCCATCCCCTCATTACCCCATCCCCGTAGAGACGGTGCCTGCTCCCAGACTACCAATAACCAGCAAAAATCTATTTAAGCATAAAAATTCAAAAAGAAAAAATAATATAGCACCTTCAACTGCACCACAGACTAAAACAGTTAAATGTGGTCTATTAAACATTAGGTCTCTCTCTTCTAAGTCCCTGTTGGTAAATGATATAATAATTGATCAACATATTGATTTATTCTGCCTTACAGAAACCTGGTTACAGCAGAATGAATATGTTAGTTTAAATGAGTCAACACCCCCGAGTCACACTAACTGTCAGAATGCTCGTAGCATGGGCCGGGGCGGAGGATTAGCAGCAATCTTCCATTCCAGCTTATTAATTAATCAAAAACCCAGACAGAGCTTTAATTCATTTGAAAGCTTGACTCTTAGTCTTGTCCATCCAAATTGGAAGTCCCAAAAACCAGTTTTATTTGTTATTATCTATCATCCACCTGGTCGTTACTGTGAGTTTCTCTGTGAATTTCAGACCTTTTGTCTGACTTAGTGCTTAGCTCAGATAAGATAATTATAGTGGGCGATTTTAACATCCACACAGATGCTGAGAATGACAGCCTCAACACTGCATTTAATCTATTATTAGACTCTATTGGCTTTGCTCAAAAAGTAAATGAGTCCACCCACCACTTTAATCATATCTTAGATCTTGTTCTGACTTATGGTATGGAAATTGAAGACTTAACAGTATTCCCTGAAAACTCCCTTCTGTCTGATCATTTCTTAATAACATTTACATTTACTCTGATGGACTACCCAGCAGTGGGGAATAAGTTTCATTACACTAGAAGTCTTTCAGAAAGCGCTATAACTAGGTTTAAGGATATGATTCCTTCTTTATGTTCTCTAATGCCATATACCAACACAGTGCAGAGTAGCTACCTAAACTCTGTAAGTGAGATAGAGTATCTCGTCAATAGTTTTACATCCTCATTGAAGACAACTTTGGATGCTGTAGCTCCTCTAAAAAAGAGAGCTTTAAATCAGAAGTGCCTGACTCCGTGGTATAACTCACAAACTCGTAGCTTAAAGCAGATAACCCGTAAGTTGGAGAGGAATGGCGTCTCACTAATTTAGAAGATCTTCACTTAGCCTGGAAAAAGAGTCTGTTGCTCTATAAAAAAAGCCCTCCGTAAAGCTAGGACATCTTTCTACTCATCACTAATTGAAGAAAATAAGAACAACCCTAGGTTTCTTTTCAGCACTGTAGCCAGGCTGACAAAGAGTCAGAGCTCTATTGAGCTGAGTATTCCATTAACTTTAACTAGTAATGACTTCATGACTTTCTTTGCTAACAAAATTTTAACTATTAGAGAAAAAATTACTCATAACCATCCCAAAGACGTATCGTTATCTTTGGCTGCTTTCAGTGATGCCGGTATTTGGTTAGACTCTTTCTCTCCGATTGTTCTGTCTGAGTTATTTTCATTAGTTACTTCATCCAAACCATCAACATGTTTATTAGACCCCATTCCTACCAGGCTGCTCAAGGAAGCCCTACCATTATTTAATGCTTCGATCTTAAATATGATCAATCTATCTTTGTTAGTTGGCTATGTACCACAGGCTTTTAAGGTGGCAGTAATTAAACCATTACTTAAAAAGCCATCACTTGACCCAGCTATCTTAGCTAATTATAGGCCAATCTCCAACCTTCCTTTTCTCTCAAAAATTCTTGAAAGGGTAGTTGTAAAACAGCTAACTGATCATCTGCAGAGGAATGGTCTATTTGAAGAGTTTCAGTCAGGTTTTAGAATTCATCATAGTACAGAAACAGCATTAGTGAAGGTTACAAATGATCTTCTTATGGCCTCGGACAGTGGACCCATCTCTGTGCTTGTTCTGTTAGACCTCAGTGCTGCTTTTGATACTGTTGACCATAAAATTTTATTACAGAGATTAGAGCATGCCATAGGTATTAAAGGCACTGCGCTGCGGTGGTTTGAATCATATTTGTCTAATAGATTACAATTTGTTCATGTAAATGTGGAATCTTCTTCACAGACTAAAGTTAATTATGGAGTTCCACAAGGTTCTGTGCTAGGACCAATTTTATTCACTTTATACATGCTTCCCTTAGGCAGTATTATTAGACGGTATTGCTTAAATTTTCATTGTTACGCAGATGATACCCAGCTTTATCTATCCATGAAGCCAGAGGACACACACCAATTAGCTAAACTGCAGGATTGTCTTACAGACATAAAGACATGGATGACCTCTAATTTCCTGCTTTTAAACTCAGATAAAACTGAAGTTATTGTACTTGGCCCCACAAATCTTAGAAACATGGTGTCTAACCAGATCCTTACGCTGGATGGCATTACCCTGACCTCTAGTAATACTGTGAGAAATCTTGGAGTCATTTTTGATCAGGATATGTCATTCAAAGCGCATATTAAACAAATATGTAGGACTGCTTTTTTGCATTTACGCAATATCTCTAAAATCAGAAAGGTCTTGTCTCAGAGTGATGCTGAAAAACTAATTCATGCATTTATTTCCTCTAGGCTGGACTATTGTAATTCATTATTATCAGGTTGTCCTAAAAGTTCCCTAAAAAGCCTTCAGTTAATTCAAAATGCTGCAGCTAGAGTACTGACGGGGACTAGAAGGAGAGAGCATATCTCACCCATATTGGCCTCTCTTCATTGGCTTCCTGCTAATTCTAGAATAGAATTTAAAATTCTTCTTCTTACTTATAAGGTTTTGAATAATCAGGTCCCATCTTATCTTAGGGACCTCGTAGTACCATATCACCCAATAGAGTGCTTCGCTCTCAGACTGCAGGCTTACTTGTAGTTCCTAGGGTTTGTAAGAGTAGAATGGGAGGCAGAGCCTTCAGCTTTCAGGCTCCTCTCCTGTGGAACCAGCTCCCAATTCAGATCAGGGAGACAGACACCCTCTCTACTTTTAAGATTAGGCTTAAAACTTTCCTTTTTGCTAAAGCTTATAGTTAGGGCTGGATCAGGTGACCCTGAACCATCCCTTAGTTATGCTGCTATAGACGTAGACTGCTGGGGGATTCCCATGATGTACTGTTTCTTTCTCTTTTTGCTCTGTATGCACCACTCTGCATTTAATCATTAGTGATCGATCTCTGCTCCCCTCCACAGCATGTCTTTTTCCTGATTCTCTCCCTCAGCCCCAACCAGTCCCAGCAGAAGACTGCCCCTCCCTGAGCCTGGTTCTGCTGGAGGTTTCTTCCTGTTAAAAGGGAGTTTTTCCTTCCCACTGTAGCCAAGTGCTTGCTCACAGGGGGTCGTTTTGACCGTTGGGGTTTTACATAATTATTGTATGGCCTTGCCTTACAATATAAAGCGCCTTGGGGCAACTGTTTGTTGTGATTTGGCGCTATATAAAAAAAATTGATTGATTGATTGATTGATTGATATATCTTATTTTGGACAATAATAAAAATAAGTGCTTGTGCTTTATTGTGTCATCCAAATATGATTAGGTTATTGTATTATTTTAGACAATGCTATTCTAATAATGAATAAATCAAAGCAAATCAAATCAAACTGCCCTTATGAATGAGCTGCATCTGCATTCCCCTGGTAATAACAGTGTGTTGCTGTGACAGACTGATGGACTCACTGGCACTGTGTTGAGGATCTATGCTGCACAGTCTAAAACGCAATGTGAAAGTGTATTTGGGACATGGCTGAGTGCACATTACTATTACAGGAAATATCAGCGCAAAGCAGGGTGCTGGGTGCAAAGAGACTGGATTGATGTGCATTATGTGCATTTTGGAGGTACATTATGAACTCAACCAATCAGAGTGCCACCTGCCATTTGCTTTTAACCCCAATGCAAAGCGCACAGAGTGGATATAGAAAATGAAAAAGGTGTTGAGATGCACTCAACTACTTGACAGACAGGGCAAGTGGCCATAAGTGTGTTTCTATGCAAAACAAACAAAAAGAGACATAACACTGGTTTTTGTGACAGTTTCACAAATCTTGTGTCTTTTAACGGTTGTTACTCGACAATGTGAAGCGTGTGCACTGATGACCATGCATACTGTTTCTATGTGTGTAAGATGCAGCTGTGTCAATTGGCCTTTGAACCGCATCTAACATGAAAATGCCTGAATCAGTGACTGATACATGTCACCTCCACTAGTTTTTAAGGTACATTAATTGGTTTTTGTTTGTGTTTAATTGTCATATGCTTTTATCGTGGTGTTGTGACTCAACTGGAATGAGCTTTGCTTTTCTTGGTTTCTTCATGGTTACTGTCTGTAATGTGTTATGTGTCAAAGCATGTGCTGTTGCACATCTTAATCATCTATAATCAGCATTTACATTTTTATTTTACACCGTGTTTAATACCTAAACTAGAGGTGGGCGATACCGGGAATTTTGGTATTGATCCGATACCAAGTAAATACAGGCGCAGTATCGCCAATATCGATACCGATACTTTTTCATATTTAAGCTTCATAGATCCAAAGGATCCAAAAGACCTAGGATAGAATTTTGCCAAACATTGTACATGACAACAAAATACTTTATTATCACAATCAACATTTTTGTTTAAAAAATATCACTCAACACAACTTAAAACAAAATCTTCTGAGGTAGAGGGACAGACAGAGAGTAGACTTTGAGGAATCTGCGTGCACAGCAGTCAGTGCGTGCGGGAGAGAAAAAATGCTTGAATATTGATAATTTTTACACGAGGATCGTTCAATATCAATACCAGCGTTGCTATCGATATTATCGATATTAGGATCGATCCGCCCACCTCTAGCCTAAACCCACTATGTAATCTGAAACCACCTGTGCCCATCTACATAGCCACACCTACAAACAGGGAGAAAATATGGTAAATTAATTAAAGTTGTTTTTCATTGTTAAATTTAGTGTTGACATCAATTCCTTTGTACTGTTAACTCTGGATTTCTGAAATGCTTTTTCAACTGATGTGGAAGCCCAAAATGCTTAAAAAGGATGTTTCATTGTCACCCTTTCACTCACACACACACACACACACACCAGTATCAAGGCCTTGCCTTTCTCTCTTTCACACTCACACACACACATACACACAGACACGAGTATCAGGGTGTTCCCACACAAGGCACTCAATTGCATATCAGGTGTAATTTAGGCATTAAGGACCTTGCTCAAGGGCACTTTTGTGATTTTCCTGTTTGACGGGTAAGTAATGAGGATCTTCCAGTCAAAAGCCCACCACCTTAACCTGTAGGATTTACCTCCCAATTATCTGCTATTGCACATTGCTCAACCTGCTCATGTAAGGCACTTCTGAGTGTTGGTTTCTTTAAATGGAGCACACAAAAGCACTGGATTTTAGACCTGCTTTTAGGTGGCTTTATGCCAAATTTCTGCTGGAGGATGATGTCAATGTGCCATTGGTGTGCCCTCATTTTTTGATAAAAACGTGGGAGTACAGATGACCTCAAGTGTTACTGTGATGCAGAGATGCGAGTACTGGACAAAAAAATGACTTCTGCTTCAGATGAAAATAACAATGATACCTGAGTAGCACTGGGGCCCACTTTGGGCAGATCAGAATATTGGTGATATAATTCTCATTAATCATAAGATGTTTCAAATGACACTGTATTAGAAAATCAAACAAATTTTGAGCATTAGCCATTCAGAATGAAGTTTGCCAGAATTATGGACAATTCTGAGAAAACTGTGGGTCATTTTGTTTTCACACACATTTATGAGTCATTTAACATTCTAACCCCTCATATCCAAAAAAAAAAAAAAAAGATTAAAATATAAATTACTTGGGCAAAATTTATTCATTCATAACATATCCCTACTTATTCCGATCAGTGTTGCCACAGTTACTTTGAAAAAGTAATCCAATTACTGATTACTGATTACTTCTTGAAAAAGTAACTTAGTTACTTTACTGATTACTCAATTGTAAAAGTAACTAAGTTAGATTACTAGTTACTTTTTTAGTTACTTTCCCCAGCTGCCGACAACAACCCACGTCAACATGACAATGATACCTGTTTTGCCAAAACTTACTTTATAGTCACCCTTTCTTGACTTCAATGAAAACAAATACTTGTTTTATAAAAAGTAAAATAAAGACCTCTTTCTTGACCTCATATTTAACTGTTGACAGCACTGTAACAGTAAAACTTGCAATTTCAAACCTACATTGTTTATAAATGTAACTATTAAATTCTAACATTTTTCTAACATTTAAATTCTCTAAACATTTTACTTGTCGAAATTATTATTATTTTAAGCAATATTAGAAGTTGTACTAAAAAACGGCTTCAAAACTGGACCTTTAATCTAGGGGTGTTGTGGGGGAGGGGGCACATCCTTGCCCCACGCCCCCATTCCATCTAGATTCGCCCTGCTTTGGCGTTTGAGCACAAAGAATGGATAACATTTATTTATGCAGAAAACAGGACCAGATTTACAGGTAAGAAAGTTTTATTGCGTTTTCACATCATGTGGTCCTCAGAAAGAGAGTTTAGGTGCATTTGAGTGGAAAATAGTGTTAGTTATTGACGCGTCGCGGAGGATCAGCTGTTTTTAACGAGACGATACGGAGCAGCTCAGCTCAGAATTCTAAATAAAGGAGGGAAAAAAGTATAAAAATGTCTTTGTAAAGCTCAGTGCAGGTGTGCTGATCACCGTGCTTTAAGAGGTGAGGACGAGTCGAGCAGCTGCAAAAAAACGCGGATGAAAAGCTCACAGCTCACTGAAAGTGGGCAGTTCAGTCGAACCCCGACCTCCTGCCCACAGACCAAGTTTAATGCTGCTATCGACCCACAATGAAAAATAATATTAACGCACAGTGACATGGAGAAGTAACTTTAATCTGATTACTGATTTGGAAAGATTAACGCGTTAGATTACTCGTTACTAAAAAAAAGTGGTCAGGTAACGCGTTACCGGCATCACTGATTCCGATTAAGGGCCAGGGTCAGCAGTCACTGGGCGAGAGGTGGGGTACACCCTGAATAGGGTGTCAATCTATAGCAGATCCTGCAAATAATAATCCAGAACACACTGCCACTCAGCAAATGACTTCATAGCGGAACATTTGGAAGGTTCTATCCAAGTACATCACCAGGCCTTAACCCAATTAAGCCAATTCTGGTCACCTCCTGACAAGAAAACAGTCGGAAACAAACAAATGAAAGAGGCTGCTGGAAAAACTTTAACAAAAGTCTTATCTATTCCAATCTTTTGTCCAAATCCAATTCCATTAATGCAAGTCAAGCCAGATGCTTGTCTGCTGATCACTGAGTAGTTATGATGCTTGCCAGAGCAGCCCCACCCTTCTGTAATCTACAGTTTAAACCGTGATTGCACATGAGAAATCTGCGCTTTGTTCTTAACAATGCCGTGTCCTTCATATAAAATTTTATGTCCAGAATTTTGATACACGCAAACCTTACATGTAAACCAAAAGTATGTTTTATAAAATTAGATTATTCTCTTTCTTAGTATTCTCAGAACTTTCAAAAATGCAGAATCTTAGTATTTATTTTACAGTTACATACCAGTTTTTAAAAGTGTCAGTTATAATATAGATGCATCAATCTTACATTAGTACAATTATAGAAATTTGTTGCATTCATAACTCATAAGCGTATATACAACAGCTGTCCAACCATGAAGTGATTTATAGCACATATTGTACTGTGTATGTGTAACATTAAATAAATTCAGAGCTTTCTTGATTTTTTATTTTCATTAAGTCAACAAGTGAATTGTAATTATGTATTTTCTTACCTCAGCGGAGTCCTGAGTCTAAATTAGCAGTAATGCTCTACGATGTTCAGTGAGCGCTCACAGCTGACACTAAGTCCTAAGTCGTAGCTCTCTCTTACACACACACACAAACACACACACACACACGGTTTCCTACTTTACTCAAAACTGGGGAGGTGAGAATTATCAGTAAACAGGACTTTTGGCAAAAACAAACAAGAAATTCAGGATTTTTTTTTTTTTTTTTTTTTTTTTTTTAACAACTGACCAAAAACCTGGCAGACTTGTTTTGCTGAAGTCTATAGTTTCCATGTCAAAGGGTCCCTACTTTAAATGTGGTCAATGCAGTCCAGAGGGACAGGAAGAGACATCAAAACCATTGTAGGATGATAAATGCAATTGTGTTTCATTGGATCATATTATTGTATTGGGGGGAGGTTAGTTGCTCCTTTTTATCTGCATTATTTGTTTGTTGTATTATATTTGGTGCTTTTTTACAAACTTCAGACTGAAAGCTGCAAGCTTTGATGGCTCCACCTCACATTCAGTTCCTACAAGATGCATCCAGGGGATTTAATACTTTCTTTCACCTTCAGTCGATATAATGACAGTTTATTTTTTAACACAGTGGGCTTTCATGCATGAGCAGGAATGATAAATAAATATTTTTGTATGAATTTTCCCATAATAAAATAAACAACAGAAATTCCTGCAGTAGCGTGCATGCACAAAATTAACCAGTTATCACAAACAATTTACACAAGTACATCACATGAACACAAAACTAACTTTAGAGAAAAGTCCCCGTGGTATAATTGTTGATTTCACTCTGTCACATCCATGGTGAAGAAGATGACACTGACACAACAGCTTCACATGTCGTGGAACAGTTGGTGGAGTGATGCTGGGAGCGGTTCACTGATGATGGGGAACCTGAGGCTGTCGTGTGGGTGGAAGTGTCACACGTCAGGGGAAAAAATGTTTCCAAAGTTCAATTAATCCGACTCAAATACTGCAGGAACAATAAAAAAGAGACTGCTCTGATGCTCACAAGGTTATTGCGATGCAAGTTAGCAGGATGAATGCAGACGGCATGTAGATGGACAAATATTTGACATTTGTGAACACAAAAACTTTTGAATTTCAGCACAGACACATTTTAACTAAACATCTGCTTCATTCAAAGGCAGAATGACATAAAACTGTGCATGTTTACTGGAAAAATATTAATTATTGTGACCCTGTTTACATACACATCCCCATACCCATGTATGGATGTACCGCTAAGGCCACACATTTACATATACGTTGGCTAAAGTCCTACCTCATTTTTTTCTCAAATATGGAAATATGTTATCAATCAATCAATCAATCAATTTTATTTATATAGCGCCAAATCACAAAAAACAGTTGCCCCAAGGCGCTTTATATTGCAAGGCAAAAGCCATACAATAATTACAGAAAAACCCCAACGGTCAAAACGACCCCCTGTGAGCAAGCACTTGGTGACAGTGGGAAGGAAAAACTCCCTTTTAACAGGAACAAACCTCCAGCAGAACCAGGCTCAGGGAGGGGCAGTCTTCTGCTGGGACTGGTTGGGGCTGAGGAGAGAGAATCAAGAAAAAGACATGCTGTGGAAGAGAGCAGAGATCAATCACTAATGATTAAATGCAGAGTGGTGCATACAGAGCAAAAAAAGAAAGAAACAGTGCATCATGGGAACCCCCCAGCAGTCTAAGTCTATAGCAGCATAACTAAGGGATGGTTCAGGGTCATCTGATCCAGCCCTAACTATAAGCTTTAGCAAAAAGGAAAGTTTTAAGCCTAATCTTAAAAGTAGAGAGGGTGTCTGTCTCCCTGATCCGAATTGGGAGCTGGTTCCACAGGAGAGGAGCCTGAAAGCTGAAGGCTCTGCCTCCCATTCTACTCTTACAAACCCTAGGAACTACAAGTAAGCCTGCAGTCTGAGAGCGAAGCGCTCTATTGGGGTGATATGGTACTATGAGGTCCCTAAGATAAGATGGGACCTGATTATTCAAAACCTTATAAGTAAGAAGAAGAATTTTAAATTCTATTCTAGAATTAACAGGAAGCCAATGAAGAGAGGCCAATATGGGTGAAATATGTTACCAACCAATTCATGTGTTATATCAATTAGAGTGTCCACTTTATTGCCATAAGAGTTCATTCATTCATTTTCTATATTGGCTTATTCCAGTCAAGGGTCTCGGGAGGTTGAGCATATCCCAGCAGTCATAGGGTGAGAGACAGGTACACCCTGGTCAGGACACCAGTCTATCATATAGCCTCATGTAGACAGGCAAATTCAGTCACACACACCTACAGCCAATTTAAAGTTTCAGGTTTACCTAACCTGTATTTCTTTGTAATTGGGAAGAAGAAGGGAACCCATGCAAACCCCACACAGAAAGGACCAGGTGGGAAGTGATCCTAGGACCTTCTTGCTGTGAGGCAACAGTGCTTACCACCAAGCCATCGTGCTACCTCAAAAAGAGTTATTTGTTTTTTAATATTGAGAGGCAGGCATTTCTATTTGAGTTGCAAAAATCAAAGCAGGTCTAGGAACTGTTTAATTCAGTCTGTGCATCTATCTGTCTGTCCGTGTGGTCACTGTGTAAGCAAGATTGTGTTTGGAGTAAGTGGGATTAGAAAATGAATAAACTAATATGATGGGTTGCATAAGTAATGGCACCCCTTAGTGTAACTGTAGTGTAAGAAGGAGAATAGTGCACAAAGTCACCCAGACAACCCTGACAAAGTTATAGGGCTCTGTGTCTATGACTACAGAAATAGTGCAAGTTTTGCATTTTGCATAGTCTACTTCTTGCATGGTCACACAGTTTTTGAGAACTGCCTCCTTCAGACACATTTAGTGTCCAGTACCATACTGTTTGTACAAATGAAGTACAAAAAATTTTACCTGGTGAACCAGTTGCCCCCTCATTACTCCTACAGAGGTGCACGGTGTCCATGTCATGATAGGTGTATTATAGCTGTCACATCACAGTCAGCCCTGTTGTGGTGCACCACGTTGAGCCAGTGACACTCATCAACTCGCCGTGGGGTAGCAGTAGGAATGGGTATCAAAAACTGGTTCCTGCTTGATCCACCGACATCAATAGCCTTTTTGCTTAAAGATTCCCTTATCAGTTCTTCAGTTCACATTAGCTGATGGTTGGTAGCTCAGACCATTCACCATGACGAAAACACATTTGTTTTTGTATTGTGCATGCTCCGCTGAGGAAACGAGATTAGCTGCTCAACTGATTGGTCCAAGTCCAACAATTTACCCAGACTGATTTCAATTTCAATTTATTTCATTTATATAGTGCCAAATCACAACAAAGTTCCCTCAAGGTGCTTCACACAAGTAAGCTCTAACCTTACCAACCCTTAGAGCAAGCACACAGGTGACAGTGATAAAGAAAAACTCCCTCTGATGATTTGAGGAAGAAACCTCAAGCAGACCAGACTCAAAAGGGTGACCCTCTGCTTGGGCCATGCTACCGACACACTTGACACAACTGAGTCCATGTTGGACCTGGAGAAGAAGACACCCATTCCCATCTCTGGATGGAGCTGCAGAGAAAAAACAAATCTGAGTAAATTAAGTACTTTTATGTATTTTTTGTGGTTTCTTGAGGCATTTTTGTGAATGTGGAAATGCGCTCTGACTTCAAAACATGCCACTGTGACATAAATCAAGGGCACCCTCTCTTCTTCTGTGGCGTTTCACCATACCAACTTACCAACTTTATTTATAAAGCACCTTAAAACAGCCAGCGCTGAAACAAGGTGCTATACACAACAAACATAATACAAATTAAAACACAATAAAAAATAAAAAAAAGAGCCACTAAACTGAACATGAGTTAAAAATAATAAAATAACAAACAAACTGGACAGCGACAGACAAGCAGCCACACACAATAGCACCATCTTGACACCCACCTCACAGACCCAATAAGGATGCAGCTGTCATCCTTATTGTTGCATTGCTCCCACCATCTGCATCAGTCTGTTGTAGCAGTACTAAATCCTATCAATGAGTTCAGTGTCTTTCAAGTATTTAAAAAGCCGACACTTCCCCCTCCCACTTTAATTTAATCTTTATTTAACCAGGTTAGTTCCACTGAGATCAACATCTCTTATACAAGGGAGACCTAGAGAACTATAAAGTTTCTATTTCACCAAACCTGCTGATCCTACATTGAGGAAAATAAGTATCTGAACACCCTGCAATTTTGCAAGTTTTGTAGTTTTTTTCAAAATAATTAATAATAAATAATAATAAATAATAATAATAATAATAAATAATTCATTTGCATTTTGTTGCATGAAATAAGTATTTGACCCCCTACAAAAACAGAGCTTAACAATTGGTACAGAAACATTTGTCTGCCATTAGAGGTCAGACGTTTGCTGTAGTTCTTGACCAAGTTTTAGAGGGAATGAGTACAGAGGTTTATGGAGTTATAAGACCAAGCTTAATCTCTGTCAAAGCAGGGAAAGGTTCTGTTCATGATTGAAAACATAAAAATAATGCCATGCTAAAATACCCTCGGCCGTATGAGTATTGTGTTCTTTATAATTTGCAGTTGTTTAATTACAGTGGGGCGTAAACGTATTTAGTCAGTCCCTGATTGTGCAAGTTCTCCTACATAGAAAGATGATAAAGGTCTGTAATTTTCAACATAGGTACACTTCAATTATGAGAGACAAACTGAGAAAAAAATCCAGAAAATCACCTTGTAGGATTTTTAAAGAATTTATTTGTAAATGGTGGAAAATAAGTATTTGGTCACCCACAAACAAGCAAGATTTCTGGCTCTCACAGACCTGTAACTTCTTCTTTAAGAAGCTCTTCTGTCCTCCACCTGTTACCTGTATTAACCCTCTGGGGTCCGAGGTCATTTTTTGGACAGTTCACTCGGCTGGGATAAATTTTTTATTATTGCTGTTAACAGCTCTCCCTGCATCCCACAATCAAGTTTTATGTCTCTTTTCAGGACAACCTGTACTTTCAGAATATATATGCTATAGTGATGTTTCGTAAGTGTAAGAAAGGTTTACAATCAGAAATAAGAAAGGAAAAAATAAAGCGGATAATAATTTTCACACACATTTATTCAAAACACACAGCAAACTACAATAAAGATAAGATAAGATAAGATAAAACTTATTGATCTCACAGAGGAAAAATTCACATTACGTCAGCTCTTAAAAAACACACAAGATGGGTGCAAGTAGAGGAAAATGTTCATCTTCATCTTCTTCAGTCGCGCTGCTCCAGTTGTTCTGCCATTTCCCTGCAAAGAAAAAATGACGAGAGACTCCACTCATCCTCACACAAAGGCTGCTTACAAGCAAATGACGCAACCGACAGGCGTGAAAAAAATCACGCATGCGCACGAAGGTTCAAGGTTGGCTCATGCAAGCACACGTAATTCAAATCCATCAGGTTTTTGAAAAAAATAAAAAGGTTGGATACTTTTCTAACAGACCTCGTATATACATACAGTGAGGAAAATAAGTATTTGAACACCCTGTGATTTTGCAAGTTCTCCCACTTAGAAATCATGGAGGGGTTTGAAATTTTCATCTTAGGTGCATGTCCACTGTGAGAGACATAATCTAAAAAAAATCCAGAAATCACAGTGTATGATTTTTTAATAATTTATTTGTATGTTACTGCTGCAAATAAGTATTTGAACACCTGTGAAAATCAATGTTAATATTTGGTACAGTAGCCTTTGTTTGCAATTACAGAGGTCAACCGTTTCCTTTAGGTTTTCACCAGGTTTGCACACACTGCAGCAGGGATTTTGGTCCACTCCTCCATACAGATCTTCTCCAAATCTTTCAGGTTTGGAGTTTCAGCTCACTCCAAAGATTTTCTATTGAGTTCAGGTCTGGAGACTAGCCAGGCCACTCCAGGACCTTGAAATGCTTCTTACGGAGCCCCTCCTTAGTTGCCCTGGCTGTGTGTTTGGGGTCATTGTCATGCTGGAAGACCCAGCCATGACCCATCTTCAATGCTCTTACTGAGGGAAGGAGGTTGTTTGCCAAAATCTCGCAATACAGTCCCTTCAATACAGTGCAGTCATCGTGTCCCCTTTGCAGAAGATCACCCCCAGAGCATGATGTTTCCACCCCCATGCTTCACGGTTGGGATGGTTTTCTTGGGGTTGTTCTCATCCTCTAAACATGGTAAGTGGAGTTGATTCCAAAAAGCTCTATTCTGGTCTATCTGACCACATGACCTTCTCCCATGCCTCCTCTGGATCATCCAGATGGTCACTGGTGAACTTCAAATGGTCCTGGACATGTGCTGGCTTGAGCAGGGGGACCTTGCTGCCCTGCAGGATTTTAAACCATGACAGCATCATGTGTTACTAATGTAATCTTTGTGACTGTGGTCCCAGCTCTCTTCGGGTCATTGACCAGGTCCTCCTGTGTAGTTCTGAGCTTTCTCAGAATCATCCTTACCCCACAAAGTGAGATCTTGCATGGAATCCCAGACTGAGGGAGATTGACGGTCATCTTGTGTTTCTTCCACTTTCTAATAAATAATCATAACAGTTGTTGTCTTCTACCAAGCTGCTTGCCTGTTGTCCTGTAGTCCATCCCAGCCTTGTGCAGGTCTACAGTTTTGTCCCTGGTGTCTTTAGACAGCTCTTTGGTCTTGGCTATGGTGGACAGGTTGGAATGTGATTGATTGAGTGTGTGTGAACAGGTGTCTTTTATACAGGTAACAAGTTCAAACAGGTGCAATTAATACAGGTAAAGAGTGCAGAATAAGAGGTCTTCTTAAAGAAAAATTAACAGGTCTGTGTGAGCCAGAATTCTTGCTGGTTGGTAGGTGTTCAAATATTTATTTGCAGCAGTAACATACAAATAAATTATTAAAAAAAATCATACATTGTGATTTCCGGATTTCTTTTTTTTTTTTTTTTTTAGATTATGTCTCTCACAGTGGACATCCACCTAAGATGAAAATTTCAGACCCCTCCATGATTTCTAAGTGGGAGAACTTGCAAAACCGCAGGGTGTTCAAATACTTATTTTCCTCACTGTATATCTAAAATACTTCCAACAGAGACTTCTTTCAGGCCTATTCTTCTAAATTCTGATTGAAGCTCTTGCATTTCTCTGGAATATTTATTACAATACATGAAGACATCCTTAACCACCAAAATAATGTCCTAAATAAGGTCTTGCTGACTCCTGGATGAACCTGTCCCAGAGATCTAGGATCCAGTGATCATGTACATATTTTATTTATTTTATTTATGTCCAGAGACCAAGGATCCAGTGACCAAATTCATATTTATTTACTTTAACACTCAATAAAATGTTGTTGATATAGAAAACCTGTAAAGCCTACTTTTTGTACACAGAAAATTCACAGGGGGTATTAAGGGAATCGATAACGAAATGGATCGATAAGCGCATTCAATAATAGCATCAATAGCAATAAAATCTTATCAATATCCATCCCTAGGCAGCAGCGGGGCACGGTGCACCTGCACATTGTATTCCAGGTATGATGATCATATTAGTTCACATACATTATCTAATCCATGGGAGGGAATGAGAATGTATCTATGAGGTTTATCATGGGTATGACAGCCCGTTCAGATGTACGCGCTGCGACTCTGTGACGTATTGACCCGCAGTGACACACGGTGCTTTCGGTTTGATTGCGCAGTGTCCACATCTGGTTCACAAGATGAATGCGTGCCACAGAGATTGCACATGACAATATTTAATTTGTGCTCCCTGAAGAGGATCCAGTGGAGGTGCACATACGGCTCATCCGTGCCACAATCAGGACATGCGGCAGGAATTGCCGTGCCTGATCATGGCGAACGCGATCACACTGTTTCAAATGCTGTTTTGATGCCATCAGGATATTTGCACATTCCAATCAGTCTGCACTTTGACTGCAGTTCCACATTTCCCCAGTTTGAATGCAGCTCCACAGTGGCGTGCATGTTCTCTATATTCATGCTGGACGTGCAAATGTGCCCGACTTTGCGGAGTGCCACATGAATGCTGTACAAGGGGTTTGAATGCAGCTCAAATTTGCACAAATGGTGCTCGAATGTCCATTCGTACTGCATTCAGGCTAATTCATGGTCTAGTGTGACGGGGAGGACTGATGAGACATTCGGCTAGGATTCAACATGCTTAAACAATTTGTACAGCCCCTCGAATTAAGTCCAAATGCTTCGAATTGTGTACAAATTGCTGTACCAATATTATGACTGCAGTCAGATTGCACTGCAACTCAACCGGCATTCAATTGTTTTCTAACATGAGCGCAACACAAATGTAGTGTGCACGTGCTCTGGCTGCACAAATGTGCCGAATGCTGTATGAGGCATTTGAATGCAGCTCGACTTTGCACGACTGTTGTTCGAATGTCCATTCGTGCTCTAGTGTGATGGGAGTATAAGGGGTCATCATCGGTGCATTTTTTTTCTTTCAAAATAGAGGGATAAATATGCAAATCCCTTCCAATGTTTCTTTGAGGAACACACACACACTCATCTTCAACCGCTTAGTCCAATTAAGGGTCGCGGGGAGCTGGAGCCTATACCAGCAGTCATAGAGCGCAAGGCGGGGTACACCCAGGACAGGACACCAGTTTGTCACACGGTCACACATAGACAAACAAACACAGTCACACCTACAGACAATTTATTTATAAAGTTTCCAATCCACCTGACCTGCATGTCTTTGGATGTGGGAGGAAGCTGGAGCACCCGGAGGAACCCACACAAACACGGGGAGAACATGCAAACTCCACAAAGAAAGGCCACAGCTGGGAATCGAACCTGTGACCTTGCCGTGAGGCAACAGTGCCAACCACTATTCCACCACTAATCCACTGTTTATCAATTACCTTATGAGCATATTTTGATAAACTGGAGATCCTCTGCCCATCTTTGCGCCTCAAAGTCTCAGCTTTTCATGGATACTGTTTTTGTACCAAATCATAATTACAATCACCTATTGGCATCACCCATTTGTTATGTATTTTTTTTGTGTTGTTTGTTTTATCCTCATCACAAACCTTATAGTGCCCCTTCCCAGTTCTTTTGGAATGTGTTTCAGGCCATAACTGTGTGGATGGATATATATATATATATATATATATAAACAAATTAAATGAAGTTGATCAAACAAGATGTGAATATCTTGGGTTTATACTGTCTGCCATGAAATAAAAGTCAGAGTACTAGGGTTTTTTTACATTTGCATTTTCTACCGATCCAGTTTTTTCTGATTTCAAAACCACACCCAAAGAAAAACGTTGGAATACGTTAACCACCCAATTTCCTTTTGTTACATTTTGAAAGCAAATTCCTCAGAGACATTATTCCCCACCTGTGACAAGTGACCCTTTGTAATGCATGCAAGAGTAGCTGTAAGAATGCATCCTGGGGCATTCTGCGGTGCTGTTTATGCAAAACCACTGCTTTTGTTGTCATTATCCAAACGTGTTGCAAGCAAACTGTGATTCCACATGGGAGACAAGTATGATCCAGTCAGACTGGAAGAATGCTCATGTTATGTCAGTCCAAATGTGTTTTCCAGGCCTGCAGTCAATTTATGGGTGGTGTACTGCTCTCTGTACTGGACAAGGTACTCACAAGGGTCATTCAAAAAAAAAAAAAAAAAAAAAAAATATATATATATATATATATATATATATATATGTACGCAAACTTACAGTATCAGCCAAATATGCTGCTGACGGTGTTGGGCTCATTCGCTTTCTTCACCTCCATGAAGAACTTGCTAACAGATGGTCCGGTCGTTAGCTGGTAAGTTTTCAATCTGTGTGTTTTTTCCAATGCTGTTTAGATATTTATGGAGTACGTTCATATCTGACTTGGTTTTTCTAACTGTGTTTTTAGCTTCCTGTTTTGTATCAAAAATATGCGTTGTGGGCCAGTTATCATGGTAACTGGTCCAATATGGGAAAATATCCGACCGGTAATCAGCCAGTCAGAGAGCGTCGCAGAGTAGCGTCGCAGTCATATAATAATAATAATAATAATAATAATAATTACACACCTTATCTTGTAACTACGAGAAAAGATCTCATAATTATGAGATCAGGAAAGGTGCCAGATTGACCACTGTTTAGCTCAGAACCACTGTACATCCACAAAGAAATTGGGTGAGCCCCTCTTTGTCCCTGATTATGACTATGGGCTCACCCAGCCGGGTCCATGTCAGTCTGGGTGTGCTGTGCTTCTCCCTTGAGGAATCTCATTCATCCAGGATCACTGGAAAATCCACACCTCGTATTACAATCACAGCGCACCGTCGGTGCTTACAAATTGACCAATTTTCGATTATGCCTCGGGAATTCTCATGCGTGTCTTTAATGATGGATTGGAAGCAGTGGAATTGCATAAAGACATTGTCTTTGTTTATGTGAAGTATGTGGTTCTGAGCAAAGCAATGGTCAATGTGGCACCTTTTCTGAGCTAATAATTATGAGATCTTTTGTCATAGGTGGCTTATTTTTTATCCAGTAAATGCAATGCTCTTCTGTAAGTAGTCAACACTCTACACGTATCATTTCCATGTTATGTTTCTGTTTTACCCAGATCATTTCATGAACCAATCGAATCGTTCACAATTATTTGAGTAAAAATCAGATAAAGGGTGATTCTTTAACTACAGGCACTATTGGCCTTGTAAATGTAATTTCCACCACACCATTGCCTTACAATATAAAGCGCCTTGGGGCAACTGTTTGTTGTGATTTGGCGCTATATATATGTGTTCTGACGTCACTGTTTATCTCCATAGAAACTACCCAAACAGTCTTTCATACAAACTGTTTAAAGGGACATTACAGTGTTGTGGTGGAAATTACGGCAATAGTGTGGGACAACTACATTTTGTTTAAAAAAATCACAACAGTTGTATGACATTGAATACCCCAATTATGTTTTGATTATTTTACTGATATTTTATTCAGAGATATTTGAAAACATTAGAAAAAACATTTCTTTACCATTCATTTTCATCATTGAAGATCAAAAGTCTGGGTGTGGGACAAGCACAAAACAGCAATATTTGCATATAATGATGCTGAAAAAAGGTGAAAAAGTCATCATAGACTACTAGAACAAATTTCTTAACACACTTTCATTGTAAAGATAACTATAAAAGTGTGAAATTTCCCCTTTTTTTCTGTTTTTCATACAATATGATCAAAGGACATAATAAGTGCCCGTAGTCTAAGAATCACCCTAAAGCACAATGTGTTTATCAATATTATTATGAATCATCTATATTGGAAATTTGTACAAATTGTAATCATGGTAGCCAGCAATTTGTGTGTGTGGTTTTCAGTTGACTGACAGGCTCGTTCGCCCAGGGCGGGCCCAACTGACTCTAAGGGTGGGGCAGGCACCCTAAGGCCCACCCATGAATCTGGGACTGGATGCTATTGACGAAATTTTCACAAGATGTCAGTAACCCAGGTAATCCACACATACAAAGAAACCAAAACAAAGAAATTATGCCATATGTAATAAAATGGAACAACACAGAGAAAAAAATATTGAACTCGCTTACTGAAGTTTATTTAATAGTAAGTGCCTTCGGCTGCTCCCTTGTTTGGACTCGGGGTCGCCACAGCAAATCTGAGGTGGATCTGCATGTTGAATTGGCACAGGTTTTAAGCCGGATGCCCTTCCTCCACATTACATGGAGAAATGTAGCAGGGGTGGGATTTGAACCTTCTGCACTGAAACCAAGCGTATTAACCACTTGGCCACCACCCCTGCACTGAAGTTTATTTAATACTTTGTACAAAATCCTTCACTGGTAATGAAGCTTCAAGATGCCTCCTGTATGGAGAAACTAGTCACATGCATTGCTCTGGTGTGATTTTGACTCATGCTTAAACAGTCTTCAAATCTTGAAGGTTCTTATGATCTCTGATCTTTAGTTCTTTCGGTAGATTTTTATTAGATTCAAGTCAGCTGATCAGCTGGGCTTTATTTTTAATCTCTGAAACCAACTGAGAGTTTCCCTGGCTGGGTGTTTTGGATCATTGTAGATTTTTAATCAAGAACATCTCCTTCAATTTCATGACGTTTGCCAGTGCCATATGTTGAATAACAGCCCCACACCATGATGGTCCCACCAAACTTCATCGTTGCTATGGTGTTTTTGGGGTGATGTGCAGCGCCATTTATGTTGTGTATGGTTGTGTATGGCATCCAGTGAGTTCAGTTTTGGTTTCATCTGACCAGACTATATTCTCCCAGTATTTCTCAGACTTGTGGAAATGTTGTGCAGCAAACTTTAAATGAGCTTCAATGTGCTTTTTCTTCAGCAATGGAGTCTTGCATGGTGAATGTGCAAAAAGTCATAGTGTCTGTTGGAGCGGTATGTCTCATGGCTAATTTGTTACTTTGCTAACTTCATATAATGCTAATAATAATGTAAAATAATACTACTAATTACATCATATCCTCTTATACATATAATGATAGCAGTAATAGCCTTATGTTGTGTGCCATGATATACACTGTTCTTCTGCTTATCACGCTACACGGACAGAACACCATTTTACTTTTACACATACCATTAAATACACTGTGTGCACTCACCGAAGATAAAGGTCTAACTGCAACATCTTTCAACCATAAACACATAATTCATTGATCCACACTGAGTGGAAATGGCCCGACTATCTGGAGGGGGGGCTGGAGTGCAGGGTGAAGACAGGAGGCAGAGTGTGTGTGTGTGATCACC
The DNA here is from genome assembly GCF_902500255.1 of Thalassophryne amazonica. Classification (NCBI taxonomy): domain Eukaryota; kingdom Metazoa; phylum Chordata; class Actinopteri; order Batrachoidiformes; family Batrachoididae; genus Thalassophryne; species Thalassophryne amazonica. The sequence continues at coordinate 37,259,173 of NC_047117.1, forward strand.
TTGCAAGCTGATATAGAGATGAACTGTTGAGTGTAGGCATCTATATAATACATCTAAAACTGAAGCCTGTTATCTGTGATTTTTGGAGTTACTCTTGTCATCCTGGGAAAAATTGGAAAACATAACTCAACATGTCTATGTGCATTACTTATTGTTTTCTTTGAAACAATTGCACCTGCTAATTCTAGTTATTTCTGAAGCAGTCTGTGGTTCTTTGACAACTCTTCTGATATTTATTTTCAGTCCTCTGTCAGAGATCTTGTGAGGAGTACCTGGTCATGGCCAGTTTATGGTAAAATTATGTTGTTTCCACTTCCGGATTATGGCCCCAACAGTGCTCACTGGAGCATTCAGAAGTTTAGAAATCCTTCTGTAACCAGTACCATCAATATGTTCTGCAACAATAAGACTGCAAATGTCTTGAGAGAGCTCTTTGCTTTTACCCATCATGAGATTTTTCTTGTGTGACACCTTGGTAATGAGACACCATTTTTAGGCCATCAGTTGGAACAAAACCAGCTGATATTAATTTGCACTGACAAGGGGCAGGACTGCTTTCCAATTACTAATAGATTTCAGATGGTGTCGTGGATTTCCATGCCTTTTTGCACCTCCCTTTCTTCAGCTGTTTGGTACTTTTTTCCTGTCATTACCATTTATTACATATAACTTAATTTATGGACATCTATGGTTTGATTTCTTTGTATATGTGGATTACTTGTGCTGTTCCTGACACATGGTGGAGATTTCATGTCAGTAGCACCTTTAGAAATATATTAACTGAGAAAAATGGTGACATGTTCAGTACTTATTTCACCCGCTGTATGTTGTAATGGAGATGTCCCTCTGGTGTTGCCATAGGATGAGCATTGGTGACAGCAGTTGTGTGTGCCGTGTGAATAAAAAAGCAGCCGGGAAAAGGGCTGGTGCGCATTCCAACCTCAGTGTCCATATTGTTATTGTTTTTCCCCTACCTGATCAGTATATAAACACCGAAAGCTCAGTTACATAGGTGGCAGCATTGGGATTTTTTTTAGGGACTGCTAAACAGTAAATTAGTGTGTCAGTCCCAACACTGCACAATTACTGATGTGCAGCTACATTGTAACTTAGCTCCTTTAGTATAACTAGTTAGTGGTGTATCACTCATTCAGAGTCATTATTGCGTAAATGTGAGCATGTGGCATGGAGACAAGGACCTGCTTAAGCCCTGCAGGCGAAGGCTACCCTTTTTTCAAATGGAGAGATGAAAATTGCTGTCTCCTGTCAAAGGTGATGGCAGTGACAGTTTTCTGAACCACTTGGTGGGCAAATATATGCCTTTTGTGTGGGCTAGTGATGTTCGATACCACTGATTTCCTTTCTGATCCGATACTGAGTAAAATTCAGGCTGATATTGACGATACCAATCTGATACTTTGTGCAAATACACCTAATGTGTATGGTAAATCTAAAAAAAGTAGTGCATTTCATATCATAGCTTCATAAAGAATTACTTTGTCTTTGCATTGATCAAACATCTTTACAAGATGAGTTTCTGTCAGGTGTTTTTTCTTGCTGGGAGTTTATATTTTGGGTCAAAAGCTCTCCCAAATTCTTGGAAACTTTGATCTACTACAGACAGAGGCTGGAGATCCTTTACAACCATCTGTCCCAGGCATCTTGTGAGTGTTGGTGCTTTGGGGGAATCATCTTCAAACAATATAAGATCACCAGGCAAAACAAATGATGCGGCTACTCTGCACTGAGTGCTTAATCTTATTTAGATTCAACTATGTATGTAATCTCTCCAAATAGCCTACAATTAGGGGATACAAACACTTGCTGTTTTATAATACTGAGTGACTTAAATTGAAATTGCCAGTAAAATAGTTAATTAAATAAATAAATGCCACAATAACCAACAGTGTGTCATATAGACAAAACTTCAAAAGTTTAGTTACTTTCCACTGTATTCCTGTTAATGATATTCATTATCTCAAATGACTGAAGTATTAAAAGTATCGATATTTTGATTTGAGAATCGTTTTTAGTGCATAAAGATCTGGTGTCAGAGGTATTGATATTTCAGTATCGATCCATACATCACTAATGTGGACTACTGAGCATGAGGAGGCCTTTAACTACTTCAAGTACTTAGAGCTCGATCCTGTTGTGACTTTGCCAAACTTTGCTATCCCCGTTAAAGTTTACACGGATGGTTCTAAAGATGGTGTGAGAGCTATGTTAGCTCAGGATATACAAGGCCTAGAAAGACTGGTGGCTTTTGCCAGCCAAGCCCTGACACCAGCACAGAAATGATGGGCCACTTATGACAAGGAAATGTGCCATAGTATGGGCAGTGTGTGAATTCACACATTAACTACACACACTAACTGAATTCACACACTAACTGTCTGCATTTAATCATTAGTGATTGATCTCTGCTCTCCTCCACAGCATGTCTTTTTCCTGATTCTCTCCCTCAGCCCCAACCAGTCCCAGCAGAAGACTGCCCCTCCCTGAGCCTGGTTCTGCTGGATGTTTCTTCCTGTTAAAAGGGAGTTTTTCCTTCCCACTGTCGCCAAGTGCTTGCTCACAGGGGGTCGTTTTGACCGTTGGGGTTTTTCTGTAATTATTGTATGGCTTTTGCCTTGCAATATAAAGCGCCTTGGGGCAACTGTTGTTGTGATTCGGCGCTATATAAATAAAATTGATTTGATTTTATTTGAAGTGGGACTAAAGGCATTTACCACAATAACAGATCATCACCCGCTACTTGCCTCAGACATACGGTTATCGATAAAGATCACACAGGACAGAGAGGCAGGTGGATTCCGTAGGTGGATACCTTCAACTGGATTATTGTGCATAAATATGGCTTATGCCACAGGAATGCTGATGCTTTGTCGCATCAACCTCTGCCCCCCACTGATTGCCAAGAAGTCGCAGTGGTGACATATTCCCTGGGGCACAGTGACTGGGAGTTGCCGTCATTACAAAGAAAAGATTCAGATCTCAGGGATTCGTTGATCCATGCCATATGCCATGGATGGCATGCCGGGAAGCCACCTAGCAGCTATTTAAAAGGATATTCTGCAGTGCTTCAGAAGCGGTAGACTGAGTTCAACTATTTAGGTGTCATAGATGGACTGTTGTGCTGGGTGCTAGTTTCCTCCTCCCTAGTGCCTGAACTTTTCCACCAGCACCATTGGGGTAGGGGGAGCTGACACAGCAGCACATTTCTCAACAGATCAGGTGAGGAAAAAGGCCCGCCAAACCTGCTACTGGCCACTCATGTTGAGAGATATTTTGAAGATAGTGTGAGCAATACACAGCCTGCCAAACACAGTGTGACCCAGTTCTCAGTTGGAGGAGGGCCACTAAGGGGCAGGCAATTCCCTGAAAAGGGAGGCCACTGATATTCTGGAGCTTCCAGTGACCAATAAAGGGAATAGAGGTGGTAGAGGACTGCTTCACATAATTTGTAAAATTGTATGTGTTACCCAATCAAACAGCTCCGACTGTGAAAGGCCTTGCAAAGTAGTCAGTTTGAGTATCAAGGTAGTCAGTCTGAGGCAGATGTGATTCAGAGAAAATGCCAGCTGTTAGGGGATTAAGAAAACACACACCACTGCATACAATCCAGTCAAATGGCATGATAGAGCACAACAGAACACTGATCAACTGTCAATGGTGTTGCTTTCCAATGGGGGAGAATGGAGCAGTTATGAGAAACAAGTGGCTTTTGCATACAATATCCCCAAGCAAAGCAGCATTCGTTTTACCCCTTTTTACCTCATGCATGGCTGAGAAGCACATATTCCTGTAAATCTGCTTGTGTCTTCTGTGGACTCATGGAACACCGATTTCCGTTTGCAGGCAGGCTTCAGTGCTGCCAGGGCTCACTTTACAGAGGAACATAATTGTCATCACTTGTATGAGGTGGGGGAATTGGTCTGCCCCCACCTCAATCAAACAGAGAGCTACATAAATGGCACCATATACGCACAATACGTTTGGACCTGCCAGGTCTGACCGGCTTCCTCCCCTCCCAGTGGATCCAACTCATCATCAGGTGGTGATCGGTTGACAGCTCAGCCCCTCTCTTCACTCGAGTGTCCGAGACACGTGGCCGAAGGTCAGATGATACGACTACAAAGTCGATCATCGACCACCGGCTCAGGGTATCCTGGTGCCATGTGCACTTATGAACACCCTTGTGCTCGAACATGGTGTTCGTGATGGACAAACTGTGACTAGCACAGAAGTTCAACAACTGAACACCACTCGGGTTCAGATCGGGGAGGCCGTTCTTCCCGATCACCCCCCTCCAGGTCTCACTGTCGCCACCCACGTGGGCGTTGAAATCCCCCAGGAGAACAATGGAGTCCCCAGTCGAAGCACTATAGTACCCCTCCCAGGGACTCCAAGAAGGTCGGGTACTCTGCACTGCCGCTCGGCCCGTAGGCCGAGACAACAGTGAGAGACCTGTCCCCGACCAGAAGGCGTAGGGACGCGACCCTCTCGTTCACTGGAGTGAACTCCAACACATGGCAACTGAGCTGGGGAGCAATAAGCAATGCGACCCCAGCTCTCCACGTCTCCCCGTGGGCAACCACTAGATGGCAGTGTGGTTCCATTTATTGATGTGGCAAACTGAAACTATATGCTCCCGGATGACTCTTTAATCGTGATCGCTACTGAGTTTTTAAAATGCTTATCGCAAAGCGTTCTTTTTTTATGACATCATGCAAGTTTTATAAGTCTGCGGACACTGATCTGTGTAGATACAAATCAGTTTCCTCGGATCCGCGGAGTTTCGAGAATAAATGCCACTCGAAGCCTGGCTGTTGCGACAGTTGTCGTAAAGCGGGACTGGTTGGTTGCTGCGGTGACACTGTGTGGTTCCTGTGTGATGTGTGATGTTCCTGTGTGTGATGCTTAGCTAAATGTAGCATGTGTACATCGCAAACTTTTAGAACTTTCAAGTTTTTAAAAGAAGAATTTTGCAGCATGTCTGTGTCATGGAGCACGCACAGGCGCAGTGCTGTTTAATATGCTTATTTGAACCACTGTGTTAAAGAGCACAACACTAACACCCCCGCCCCCCTCCCCATGATGAAATCCGCAGACACATCATAATTTAAAAAAATAATTGACCTTGCAGACAATATCACCACATAGATACCCATCCATCAGACCCCTTCCATTACGGTAATGTGAAATGATTTATTCTGAAATGTCGGTCTTCTCTCATCTGGGAGCGTATAGTTTCAGTTTGCCACATCAATGAATAGACCACACTGCCATCTAGTGGATATCCAGTGTGCATGAGTGTGTATTTGTAAATCAGTCGGCATTTGTTTGTGGATCTGTTTGCGAAAAGAATGTCTCAAAATGACGTTGCAGAGGAAATCGATGAATGCGTGTAATTGGTGATCCACAAATGCTGAAACTCAATTCACAAATACAATTTCCAGTTTTACAAATGTATTTTTTTTTTTTTTTTTACAAATTACATTTTATATTTGCAAATACAACATTATTTGCAAAGACCAGCTTACAAGTTACAAATATGAAATTTGCATTTGTGGATATCTGAACACATTTGCAAATCAATGATTATTTGTAGATCACCCTGTGTGCATTTACAAATATTAATGAGACAATTTTAACTCCATACCACCACACTTCTGTACTCAGACTCCTGGTCACTGCCAATGCAGTCCACAATGGCAGAGTCATCCGAAAACTTCTGCAGGTGGCAGGACTGTGGCCAGCAAAACAAAAACACAAGTGAGAAAATTTGGTTAATGGAACATATGAACGTTGATGGTCAACAAAAAGTCCAGCTGACCAGAAAGGTGGACAGCTCTCATCTCTCTTGAACTCCAGAAACTTGACCTCGACATCGTTGCTTTGAGTGAAACAAAAAAGCAAGAGAAGGTCAGCTATGGGGGGAGCAAGGGGGCTACACTTTCTTCTGGAAAGGGCCTTCTGAGGAGAAACGACAAATAAGTGGCATCAGTTTTACCATAAAGACTGCTCTCCTTTCAAAATTGACTAGATTTGTGGTGGGTGTTTGTGAACGACTGATGATACACCATCTCCACCTTGCAAGTGAACACCATGCCACTGTCATCAGTGCTTATGTCCCAACACTTGACGCCGACCATAACAAAAAGAAAACCGTCTATGCCAAGCTGGACACCATTCTATCTGCTATGCCCGCTTCTGATAAAATCATCCTCCTCTGCGACTTCAATGACCATCTCAAAAAGGATCACCAGCTCTGGAACAGAACCACAATTGCAATGTCCACAGCACCCTGCTTCTCATTACGTGCACCGAACACAATAGGCAAAACGAAAAGTTAAAAATATCCCGGGAACACCCTCATTCGAAGCACTGGTACCTCCTCAACCACATCACTGTCCAATAGCGTGACCAGAAAGATGCCCTAGCCACCAAGGCAATGACTGGTACAGGTGACTATTGGGTGACTCATCGTCTGATGTTCTCCATAATCCAGCTGAACATCTACGCCAAGAAGAGGCCTGGACAATGCAAAGGTGCTTGTGTTTCTGGGTCTTCGAGCTTGGTGATATTTAACCTTTTCATAGAGTTTCAACAGTGCCTGATGAAAGAATTCCCCACAAAGTACTCAGTCCCGGTTCCTAAATATGGAAAGGAGTTCAAGACAGCCATAACAACAGCCTGGCAAGAAACACTCTGACACCAGAAGATGAAGCTCCAGGACTGGTTTGATGAGAATGATGAGGTTCTCAAAGACTATTCAACCAAAAGCAAAATGCTTTCCTTGACCTCCAGAAAGATCTGACCTTGCAAAAGAGAAAAAAATCTTTACTCTAGCAAAGTAAAGCAACTCTGCTTGATGAAACTCGCAAACTGAAAAATTGGTGGTGGATAAACAAGCCTGCTGAACTCCAAGCCCTCGCTGATAGAAATGACAGCAGAGGTTTTTTTAATGCTACCAAAGCAATCTATGGGTCCTTCACCGAAGGAAATGCACTTCTTCAAAGCAAGGATGGCCTGAGCCTGCTGAAGAGCAAAGCTCACTGGTCAGTGGAAAGAACACTTTGAAGACCTCTTGAACACCAACCCAATCTTTGAGGAAAAGGAAGTGCTCTGCCATTTAACAAGACATCGTTAAAGAACTCAGCCAATCCCCAACTCTCAAAGAAACTCCCTTAAATTTATAAAAACACAGCAAAGCACCTGGAGAAGACACAGGTATTTGAAGGAGGAGGTCTGTTTCTCCAACCTCAACTTCACAATGTGGTCTCAAGAAGAAATACCAGCAGACCTGAAAGTCTCAATGGCTGTCACAATCTGTCACAAAGTGGAGAGGAGACAAGTCTGAGTGTGGAATCCATCGTATCCTTGCTGTCCACTGCAGAAAAGGTTCTTGCATGTATTGCCAACAACTGTCTCAGACAACTAGCAGAAAACATCATTCCTGAAATCCAGAGTGGCTTCCAACCATCAAGAGGCTGAAAAGACATGATCTTCACTATTCGCAAATTGCAAGAAATGTGTCAAGAGCACCCATACTGTTGTATCTCATCTTCACTGACTTGAAAAAAGCATTAGACAGTGTGTCACACCAACTCCTGTGTAAGATTCTGAGCAAAACGGGCTGTCCAGAGAAATTCATTAAGATCCTGAGGCTTGTCCACAGTGGCAAAAAACTGAAGTCTGCAATGTTCAATCAGGAGTAAAGCAGGACTGGGACATCATCCCTACACTCTTCATCATCTTTGTGGCAACAATCCTCCACCTTATCAAGGACAAGGTGCCACCATTGACAATGGGCCTCATGTATCAAAGTTGCGCACTTGTGGCATAAATTTTCGGCGTAAACTTGAAATACACCAAAGTCGCCGTGACATGTATCAAGCAGTGCGCACCTGCCCATTTCTGGCGTACGCCTTACGTGATCTTGATAAATGCGGCGGGTGGAAATGATCGTAATTATAATAAACACGCCCATAAATATTCAGACTCCGCTTCAGAGACACCCTCATTTTACGACATGGAAGCCGGGAGACGGCAATGAAAAAGAACTCCACCAATCACGACGTGTGCCAATAGAGTGTCAAAAGCGGCCGTCGTATCAATTGTTTTGTAGTATATAATCAATAAAGTGTTACAGTGGTCCTTCATTAATCGCTGGAGTTACATTCTAAAAAATAGCCCGTAATACGCGAAACCGCGACATAGTCAGCGTTATTTTTTACAATTATTATAGACGTTTCAAAGCTGTAAAACCCCTCACTACACAGTTTATACACTTTCTCAATCAGGCATGAACATTTTCTCACTTTTCTCTCGTGTGTAAACACTCTCAAAGTTCAAACCTTAGTAGGAAAATAATACCAAACTGTTTTCCGGCCCAAACATTTGTTTGAGAAATAAAAATAGAACGTTTTCCTATAAATAATTATGATGGCTTTTAGAACTAACGAATTAATTTTAACGATCAACAAACGAGGTCGGACACATAAGAAATTATTAATAGTGACTGACCAGTATGTCACAGATCGGGCCTCTGCGTCCTGTCTTTTTCCACTCACACCTGGCTGCACCTGTTTGTTTCCGTGTGACAAACACAGTTATGAGTAGTTGTTGGTGCTCTTTTCTCTTCTGGGCAACAACATTCTTATAAACAGATACGCAGAACACAGAACACTGTAAAAAAAAAAGGCATGCAAAATTAGACTAAATACTCCGCGAGACTCCGAGGCCACGACAGGTGAACAGCGTTATAGCGAGGGACCACTGTATTCTCTTTTCACGTCAATAATTCTTGACGTGGATATTTGCTCGCTCAATTAATAAGACACGCCTAATCTGTCAGATTTCTTTATTTTTTAAATGTATTTCTGTATTTATTTTATTGTGACAACCGAATGGAGACGACAAAACCTGGTTGCAGCACGGGTGAATTAAGGAAATGACGAAACTACAGTTGTTATTATCAATTTCATAGTCTAAAACAATCACACCACATGAAGTTAAGCTCAGCGCTGCTCTGGCTCCAGGCTCGAAGTCTAGAGAAAAAGGCGAGCAGCGCTTTCTTTGCAGTAACGCTGTGGCCATGGATCGTGCTCCATAACAATCCCGCAAAGGTGGGATTTGTATTGATTATTATGTAGTATAATCAGGAAAGTGTTATTTATGTAACATATGCATTGATTTGTATGATGGCACTGTTTATCATGTTGATCATCTTCAATTTTATGTGGATTCCAGCGCTGGTTCATTTTGGTGTATAATTTACGCCACCTCCCGACCTGGTGTATATTTTCAGCGCAGCGTGCGCCAACGACCACATTGATACATGCCAAGTGGCGCAGCCGTTTTGGCGTACACCCCATATACGCTCAAATATCGCCGTACGCAACGTTGATGCGTACAGAATGTATGCAAAGCTCTTCAACCTAAGCCAATTGAGAGCCAATAAGAAAATCAACACCACTTTCGCTCCTGGACTTCCAGTATGCCGACAACAGTAAAGTGTCATCCTCTACAGAAGGTCTTCAGAAAATCCCTGAAACCTCCGATGAAACCTACACTAAGCTTGGTCTCGACATCATCCTGAAGAAGACACAGGTCCTGCATCAGCCTCCACCCAACATGATCAGTCCAAAGCTTCCTGCTGTGAAACTGCATGGACAGGTCATGCAGACCTGCTCACTCGCTCTTCCTCCATCCCTGCTCAGCCCTCTTCCTGGAGTAGATGACATCTCTCTTTGCCCTTACTAACCTGAGTCTTTAGAAAGTAGCTCAAACCAACTCTGCCAGTTGCCAAGGTGCCTACCAGTGCCTTCTGTTGCAGGCGTGACTCTGCCACCTCCACTGCAGTTTCCAACCTGCATTTCATTCCTGTCCTTACCTCAGTGCCAGCTGATGCCACCTTACTGTCCCTGTACTGTCAAGCTTCTTGTGCGCATGCCACCGTGAACTCTTCAGTGAGACAACTGAACGGTAGCTGCAAGATGTTGCTCACCTCATACAGTGCTGCTTTGGTGAGGCTATGTGGAAAGCTCAATCACTTTCTTTCAGGCTCAGGCACTGATCTTCCTTTTAAGGGACTTAACTGTTGTAATTGGCAGTGCATAGACAAACAGTGGCCACAAGCCTCTGGGCAGGATGGAGTGCTGATAGATCCAGGCTTTAAATCTACCAGGCACACCAGACCTATCAACCATGGAGATCAAAGTACTGAGTTCTTGAGTGGACGTGTGGATGGTGAGAGTGTTGAGTCAAAGAGCTTCCCCAAACTTCTGACTGGCTGTTCTGTGATAAATTAAATGACAGTAACTGAGATTGAAAAGTCAGTCGCCTTCCCATTCTACACCATGGAGCTTGACTTGCGGAGATTAAAACTCATCCTTGCCCAGGTGATGGGTCTCTCGGGTCCTTGTAAGATGTACCTGCAGCTTGTGACTGATGTAGTGATGGTAAGGTCATCCATGTAGGCTTTTATTAGAGGCTGTTGTAGACCAGACTTAGTCAGGGGCCCTCTGCTTTCCACTTCAGCTGACTTGACCAACATGGTCACAGGAAGGGCAAAACCGAGATGGTACAGCCTTTTGTTATTCCTTTGCCCAGGTGATGCCATTCTGTTTCTAATCCAGAAGTGACCCTCAGACTGAAATTATTGTAGTAACCCAGGATCAGATCCTTGATCTTATTGGAACATGGTGATAGTGTAGTTAGAGCTGAACCAGGTTGTGTGGAATGGACCCATAGGCATTGGTCAGGTCAACCACAACATAGCAAGGTCGCCTCTGTTCAGGCTCTCTGATGGGCTCCGTGACTACACTCGTGCTCCAATAGTTGGGGCTCTGGGAATCCCACCCTTCTGGACTGGGGTGTCAATGTAGTTGACATTATCCTGAACTGGTCAATGTTTCTCAAGTTTTCTTCTCCCTCAGCACACCTCTGCTGGTCAGCAACTCTCCAAACCACCTTCAGATCTTCCATAAGTGGCGGAGAAGCTCTGGGCATTGCTTTTAGATGAGATAGAGTACACCACTGGGACCTGGAGCAGATGCTGTTTGACCTGCAATGATGACCTCCACAACCTCTTTTTGACTTGGCTCCTTCAGACTGAACTCTGTTGTTGGTGGGATTGGGTTGTTAAGGGCTTTGTTGGCGTTAAGATCTTCTTCCATTATTGGATTGCTTAAGGTCCTGGAGGAAGCAATTTACTCCCTCAGATCAGATCCGTAAGAAGCATTTCAAGATCCTGGAGTGGCCTAGCCAGTCTCCAGACCTGAACTCAACAGAAAATCTTTGGAAGAAGCTGAAACCTGAAAGATCCGGAGAAGATCTGTATGGAGGAGTGAACCAAAATCTGCAGTGTGCAATCTTGGTCAAAAACTACAGGAAACAGCTGACCTCTTTAATTGCAAACAAAGGTTTCTGTACCAAATATTAAGAGCTGTTTTTCTATTGTATCAAATAATTATGCCATGCAATAAAATACATATTGTTTAAAAATCATACAATGTGATTTTACTGACTGGGAAAGAGTGTCCAAACTTTTGACTGGTAGTGTATGTACACTCAACAAAAATATAAACACAACACTTTTGGTTTTGCTCCCATTTTGTATGAGATGAACTCAAAGATCTAACAATTTTCCACATACACAATATCACCATTTCCCTCAAATATTGTTCACAAACCAGTCTAAATCTGTGATAGTGAGCACTTCTCCTTTGCTGAGATAATCCATCCCACCTCACAGGTGTGTCATATCAAGATGCCGATTAGACACCATGATTACTGCACAGGTGTGCCTTAGACTGCCCACAATAAAAGGCCACTCTGAAAGGTGCAGTTTTATCACACAGCACAATGCCACAGATGTCGCAAGATTTGAGGGAGCGTGCACTTGGCATGCTGACAGCAGGAATGTCAACCAGAGCTGTTGCTCGTGTATTGAATGTTCATGTCTCTACCATAAGCCGTCTCCAAAGGCATTTCAGAGAATTTGGCAGTACATCCAACCAGCCTTACAACCGCAGACCATGTGTAACCACACCAGCCCAGTACCTCCACATCCAGCATGTTCACCTCCAAGATCGTCTGAGACCAGCCACTCGGACAGCTGCTGAAACAATCGGTTTGCACAACCAAAGAATTTCTGCACAAACTGTCAGAAACCATCTCAGGGAAGCTCATCTGCATGCTCGTCGTCAATCAATCAATCAATTTTATTTATATAGCGCCAAATCACAACAAACAGTTGCCCCAAGGTGCTTTATATTGTAAGGCAAGGCCATACAATAATTACGTAAAAACCCCAACGGTCAAAACGACCCCCTGTGAGCAAGCACTTGGCGACAGTGGGAAGGAAAAACTCCCTTTTAACAGGAAGAAACCTCCAGCAGAACCAGGCTCAGGGAGGGGCAGTCTTCTGCTGGGACTGGTTGGGGCTGAGGGAGAGAGAACCAGGAAAAAGACATGCTGTGGAGGGGAGCAGAGATCAATCACTAATGATTAAATGCAGAGTGGTGCATACAGAGCAAAAAGAGAAAGAAACACTCAGTGCATCATGGGAACCCCCCAGCAGTCTAAGTCTATAGCAGCATAACTAAGGGATGGTTCAGGGTCACCTGATCCAGCCCTAACTATAAGCTTTAGCAAAAGGAAAGTTTTAAGCCTAATCTTAAAAGTAGAGAGGGTGTCTGTCTCCCTGATCTGAATTGGGAGCTGGTTCCACAGGAGAGGAGCCTGAAAGCTGAAGGCTCTGCCTCCCATTCTACTCTTACAAACCCTAGGAACTACAAGTAAGCCTGCAGTCTGAGAGCGAAGCACTCTATTGGGGTGATATGGTACTACGAGGTCCCTAAGATAAGATGGGACCTGATTATTCAAAACCTTATAAGTAAGAAGAATAATTTTAAATTCTATTCTAGAATTAACAGGAAGCCAATGAAGAGAGGCCAATATGGGTGAGATATGCTCTCTCCTTCTAGTCCCCGTTAGTACTCTAGCTGCAGCATTTTGAATTAACTGAAGGCTTTTCAGGGAACCTTTAGGACAACGTGATAATAATGAATTACAATAGTCCAGCCTAGAGGAAATAAATGCATGAATTAGTTTTTCAGCATCACTCTGAGACAAGACCTTTCTAATTTTAGAGATATTGCGTAAATGCAAAAAAGCAGTCCTACATATTTGTTTAATATGCGCATTGAAGGACATATCCTGATCAAAAATGACTCCAAGATTTCTCACAGTATTACTAGAGGTCAGGGTAATGCCATCCAGAGTAAGGATCTGGTTAGACACCATGTTTCTAAGATTTGTGGGGCCAAGTACAATAACTTCAGTTTTATCTGAGTTTAAAAGCAGGAAATTAGAGGTCATCCATGTCTTTATGTCTGTAAGATAATCCTGCAGTTTAGCTAATTGGTGTGTGTCGTCCTCATCGGGGTCTCGACCTGACTCCAGTTCATCGTTGTAACCGACTTGAGTGGGCAAATGCTCACATTCGCTGGCCTTTGGCACGTTGGAGAGGTGTTCTCTTCACGGATGAATCCCGGTTCACACTGTCCAGGGCAGATGGCAGACAGCGTGTGTGGCGTCGTGTGGGTGAGCGATTTTCTGATGTCAGTGTTGTGGATCGAGTGGCCCATGGTGGCGGTGGGGTTATGGTATGGGCAGGCATCTGTTATGGACGAAGAACACAGGTGCATTTTATTGATGGCATTTTGAATGCAGAGATACCGTGACGAGATCCTGAGGCCCATTGTTGTGCCATACATCCAAGAACATCACCTCATGTTGCAGCAGGATAATGCACGGACCCATGCTGCAAGGATCTGTACACAATTCTTGGAAGCTGAAAATGTCCCAGTTTTTGCATGGCTGGCATACTCACTGTACATGTCACCCATTGAGCATGTTTGGGATGCTCTGGACCGGCGTATACGACAGCGTGTACCAGTTCCTGTCAATATCCAGCAACTTCGCAGAGCCATTGAAGAGGAGTGGACCAACATTCCACAGGCCACAATTGACAACCTGATCAACTCTATGCGAAGGAGATGTGCTGCACTGCATGAGGCAAATGGTGGTCACACCAGATACTGACTGGTATCCCCCCCAATAAAACAAAACTGCACCTTTCAGAGTGGCCTTGTATTGTGGACAGTCTAAGGCACACCTGTGCACTAATCATGGTGTCTAATCAGCATCTTGGTATGGCACACCTGTGAGGTGGGATGGATTATCTCAGCAAAGGAGAAGTGCTCACTATCTCAGATTTAGATTGGTTTGTGAACAATATTTGAGGGAAATGGTGATATTGTGTATGTGGAAAAAGTTTTAGATCTTTGAGTTCATCTCATACAAAATGGGAGCAAAACCAAAAGTGTTGCGTTTATATTTTTGTTGAGTGTATGTACAGTGGGGAAAAAAAAGGATTTGACCCGGTATCAGTTTTGCAGGTTTTTCCACCTGCAAAGAATGGAGAGGTCTGTAATTTTTATCATAGGTACACTTCAACTGTGAGAGACAGAATCTAAAAAAAATAAATAATAATAAAAAAAAAAAAAAATAGAAAATCACATTGTATTATTTTTAAATAATTATTTTGCATTTTATTGCATAAAATAAGTATTTGACCCCCTAGAAAAACAGAGCTTAACAATTGGTACAGAAACATTTGTCTGCCATTAGAGGTCAGACGTTTCCTCAAGTTCTTGACCAAGTTTTCACACACTGCAACAGCGATTTTGGTCCACTCCTCCATCCAGATCTTCTCCAAATCTTTCAGGTTTGGAGTTTCAGCTCCCTCCAAAGATTTTCTATTGAGTTCAGGTCTGGAGACTGGCCAGGCCACTCCAGGACCTTGAAATGCTTCTTACGGAGCCCCTCCTTAGTTGCCCGGGCTGTGTGTTTGGGGTCATTGTCATGCTGGAAGACCCGGCCATGACCCATCTTCAATGCTCTTACTGAGGGAAGGAGGTTGTTTGCCAAAATCTCGCAATAATAGTTGTAAAACAGCTAACTGATCATCTGCAGAGGAATGGTCTATTTGAAGAGTTTCAGTCAGGTTTTAGAATTCATCATAGTACAGAAACAGCATTAGTGAAGGTTACAAATGATCTTCTTATGGCCTTGGACAGTGGACTCATCTCTGTGCTTGTTCTGTTAGACCTCAGTGCTGCTTTTGATACTGTTGACCATAAAATTTTATTACAGAGATTAGAGCATGCCATAGGTATTAAAGGCACTGCGCTGCGGTGGTTTGAATCATATTTGTCTAATAGATTACAATTTGTTCATGTAAATGGGGAATCTTCTTCACAGACTAAAGTTAATTATGGAGTTCCACAAGGTTCTGTGCTAGGACCAATTTTATTCACTTTATACATGCCTCCCTTAGGCAGTATTATTAGACAGTATTGCTTAAATTTTCATTGTTACGCAGATGATACCCAGCTTTATCTATCCATGAAGCCAGAGGACACACACCAATTAGCTAAACTGCAGGATTGTCTTACAGACATAAAGACATGGATGACCTCTAATTTCCTGCTTTTAAACTCAGATAAAACTGAAGTTATTGTACTTGGTCCCACAAATCTTAGAAACATGGTGTCTAACCAGATCCTTACTCTGGATGGCATTACCCTGACCTCTAGTAATACTGTGAGAAATCTTGGAGTCATTTTTGATCAGGATATGTCATTCAAAGCGCATATTAAACAAATATGTAGGACTGCTTTTTGCATTTACGCAATATCTCTAAAATCAGAAAGGTCTTGTCTCAGAGTGATGCTGAAAAACTAATTCATGCATTATTTCCTCTAGGCTGGACTATTGTAATTCATTATTATCAGGTTGTCCTAAAAGTTCCCTAAAAAGCCTTCAGTTAATTCAAAATGCTGCAGCTAGAGTACTGACGGGGACTAGAAGGAGAGAGCATATCTCACCCATATTGGCCTCTCTTCATTGGCTTCCTGTTAATTCTAGAATAGAATTTAAAATTCTTCTTACTTATAAGGTTTTGAATAATCAGGTCCCATCTTATCTTAGGGACCTCGTAGTACCATATCACCCCAATAGAGCGCTTCGCTCTCAGACTGCAGGCTTACTTGTAGTTCCTAGGGTTTGTAAGAGTAGAATGGGAGGCAGAGCCTCAGCTTTCAGGCTCCTCTCCTGTGGAACCAGCTCCCAATTCAGATCAGGGAGACCGACACCCGCTCTACTTTTAAGATTAGGCTTAAAACTTTCCTTTTTGCTAAAGCTTATAGTTAGGGCTGGATCAGGTGACCCTGAACCATCCCTTAGTTATGCTGCTATAGACGTAGACTGCTGGGGGGTTCCCATGATGCACTGTTTCTTTCTCTTTTTGCTCTGTATGCACCACTCTGCATTTAATCATTAGTGATCGATCTCTGCTCCCCTCCACAGCATGTCTTTTTCCTGGTTCTCTCCCTCAGCCCCAACCAGTCCCAGCAGAGACTGCCCCTCCCTGAGCCTGGTTCTGCTGGAGGTTCTTCCTGTTAAAAGGGAGTTTTTCCTTCCCACTGTAGCCAAGTACTTGCTCACAGGGGGTCGTTTTGACCGTTGGGGTTTTACGTAATTATTGTATGGCCTTGCCTTACAATATAAAGCGCCTTGGGGCAACTGTTTGTTGTGATTTGGCGCTATATAAAAAAATTGATTGAATACATGACCCCATCCATCCTCCCTTCAATGCAGTGCAGTCATCCTGTCCCCTTTGCAGAAGAACACCCCCAGAGTATGATGTTTCCACCCCCGTGCTTCACAGTTGGGATGGTTTTCTTGGGGTTGTTCTCATCCTCTAAACATGGTAAGTGGAGTCATAGGCGTAGGAGGTGGGGTCTATTTGGCGGGTGACACCAAATTTGCCCAAATTTCAGAAACCCCCAAGACTCTTTAAATTACCATATATTTATATACCCACATTTATATTTATATTGGTGACCAAATAGCAGTTTGATCGTTTACATTAACTGCAAAAATAAGTCTGACATTTTAGGTCATTCTATTCTGTATTCAGTCTACATGGCCCATGCCCGAATTTCCCAGCCCATCTGCCCGAATTTGAGCATTTTGCCGAGCCCAGGGGGAGTGGTTGCACCCCTGCCCCCCCCCCACCTCCTACACCTATGAGTGGAGTTGATTTCAAAAAGCTTATTTTGGTTAAATCTGACCACATGACCATCTCCCATGCCTGGACGTGCTGGTTTGAGCAGGGAGACCTTGCTGCCCTGCAGGATTTTAAACCATGACAGCATCATGTGTTACTAATGTAATCTTTGTGACTGTGGTCCCAGCTCTCTTTAGGTCATTGACCAGGTCCTCCTGTGTAGTTCTGAGCTTTCTCAGAATCATCCTTACCCTACAAAGTGAGATCTTGCATGGAATCCCAGACCGAGGGAGATTGACAGTCATCTTGTGTTTCTTCCACTTTCTAATAAATAATTATGACAGTTGTCTTCTACCAAGCTGCTTGCCTGTTGTCCTGTAGTCCATCCGAGCCTTGTGCAGGTCTACAGTTTTGTCCCTGGTGTCCTTAGACAGCTCTTTGGTCTTGGCTATGGTGGACAGGTTGGAGTGTGACTGATTGAGTGTGTGAACAGGTGTCTTTTATACAGGTAAGGAGTTCAAACAGGTGCAATTAATACAGGTAAAGAGTGCAGAATAAGACGGCTTCTTAAACAAAAATTAACAGGTCTGTGTGAGCCAGAATTCTTGCTGGTTGCTAGGGGGTCAAATACTTATTTTATGCAATAAAATGCAAATTAATTATTTAAAAATCATACAATGTGATTTTCTGGATTTTTTTTTTTTTTAGATTCTGTTTCTCACAGTTGAAGTGTACCTACAATAAAAATTACAGACCTCTCCATTCTTTGTAGGTGGATAAACCTGCAAAACTGACAGGAGGTCAAATACTTATTTTCCCCACTGTATGTATGAGTTTTTCCTCTCTTTAACAGGAGTGGCTTATACTCTGGAAAATATGGTAAATGAAAAAGTCTCCCTTAACTTTAGATATGTAAAGATAAGACCCAAGAAAAACAAGAAAAGATCATTTATTGAGATGACAATATGAAATAGGCCCAGGAAAAACAAATACATGAACAAATATTTTAAAAAAATGGAATCCACCTGTTAATTTGTCCAACCAAACTACCATGTTCTAAGTATTCAGTGTAGTTAACACTAATGGTTTCCCCTAGCGAGGCTGGAAACCCCGGTGTGGCCCTCCTCTGCCCCTGAAACCTCCTCTATCCCCACGAAAATTTGGTCGATTTCGTTCACGGCCTCTGTCGCCACCTCTGCCTGCATTTGGCACACCTCGTCCCCCTCTGGGTGCACCACCACCACGGTCTGATGGCAGTTTAACAGGAGGCGATTTGGGCCGTAGCCTCTCTATTTCCTCAGTGCAGCCAGACAAGTAGGAGTTAGGTGACGTAAAATGCAAGGCATACGTCTCTGGGTTAAAATTACTGTTTGTCAGATTTGGACCAACAGTCAGCCAGCCTGGAAGGACACAGAAAAACAAACAAAAAAGAAAATAGGCATTGAGAAACAGAAAAACAAAAACTTACAATAGTACTGTAAATGTGAACTTACGATTATGCTGTTAAAAATGACCATATAAATGTACATATTAATTACGACCACATAAACTGAAGGGTAACATAAGCAAAGAAAGGCGTGCCAAAGAACTCACCCGGTCTGATGGTCGAGTCTCGTCCAAAGAGGTGCAACCTTCGACGGCCCAAACAGAAATGTTCAATGATGTGGAAAATCTCAACAGGCTTCTCCACATTTCCCATTTCAGGCTCCTCAGTGATGATCAAGTCAATGTCCACATTAGCATGGATGAAGTCACCATCGATGCTCCTACGTACTGTTCCTTTAATTCCCATCAGGCAATGCTCCTGCAAAGAATGTGATGGGGGGATAATGATGAGAACCATAAATGTTTTAAAATGTAACTGATTAGTTACCCTTTTTCCACTACTTTGACAGTCCTGCCAGTTGTCCTGACTTATATACACTGAAAAAAGTTAGTTCATAATAATTACAACTATTTAAAGTATATAGGACTTCTCAGGAATCAAAGCACTGAACAAATTAAACTATAATAAAAAAAAAGAATAAGTGCCAACAATAAAAAGCACACTACAATGCCCCAAAAATCCAATATCAAAGACCTGATACAGAAACTAGAGCACTGCGCTCGTAGAGCGCAAACCTCCAATACAACTTTCCAATTCTACAAATTTTTACCTTGGAAAATATTTAAGGTCAAAGTCCTGTTAGCAGTGGCTTTTCATAAGCTAAAATATAATATAAAATATAGATCAAAAGGGCTTTTCCAGATTAAAATCAAATAGCCGCTAAATCCGCAATACTGATCAGATGGGGCTCAAACTTAGTCTATTCATTGAGAGTGACAGTTTGCACTTCATTGTCACAAATGAGAGTGATTGAGGCACTTTTGATTGAGATATAATGCAAAAAATGGGCTTTTCAATATTAAATTCAAACGTCCAAAAAATCCACAATCTGGATCACATCCAAATCAAACTTTGTCAGGTGATAATGAGTGCCAGCCTGCACCTCCCTTTCAAGTATAAAAGTGATTGAGACACATTTGATTTGACATAATGTGAAATATACATAAAATGGGGGTTTTAAATGCTACATTTAAATGGCCACAAAATCTGTAATCTGGATCAGATCTGGATCAAACATCCTCAGTCGATAAAGGATACCATCCCAAATAACACTCTCAAATTGGAAAGAAATTTGATGTTTTTTAACAGTTTAGAATTTTTTAACATTCATTCAATGTTAAAGGATATGGATTTTTCCAATTTTCAAATATTTCCCGACTTTGACCTTGAAAATTGAATCAGTTTCTTGCCTATCAGGATGTGAATCCTCTGTAAAATTTCATAAAGATATAATGGAAAAATTGGGGGTTACAGGCTGCTCACAAACCCAACAACAAACAAACAATGGATAACATAACATCCACCCAACTTTGTTGGCGGAGGTAAACATGTGGGACTTACCCCCAATCTCAATTCTCTTTTGTTCCCCTTCCCCTTGGCCCTACGCCTACCCCTTTAAAACAAGGGGAAAGGAGAAGGGGTATGCCTCTAGCCCTATGAATTGAGACACCCCTCTGCCTTAGGAGAAAAAAACTGCCTGTGTCAAACTGCCATCTTCACATGGCAACCGAAATGCAACTTGTTGCAGTAGCCCATTTGCTTTTTATTTTCTCGCCTTTCTGCATAAATGCAAAGAAATAGAAAAAGTCGAAGATTTAATTAATTCGTAATTTATAATAGTAATTAATAGTATTGATAATTAAGTAATTATTAATTAATGTTAATAATATGAATAATAATTAATAATAGTAATAATTAATGTTTGATTAATAATTAGTTGATTGATTAGTAATTAAAATAAATAAACACTTGAAATATATCAGTCTGTGTGCAATTCTTTTTCAATGGAATTACTGAAATAAATCAACTTTTTAATGATATTCTAATTATAAGACCAGCACCTGTATGTATGTTTTGGGCTGCATCTAGTTCTGTTAACCTTGTATTTCTTTTTCAAATTCTCCCATTTTTTGTATCCAGCCCTATTTCCTTTAGAAATTTCCTTGACAAAAAATATCAGTCTATTAGGACATCAGGTTATGTGTTACACATATACATGTGTGTGTATATATTTTCCAACTTATTCCCATTGATGAAACTTCTCATTTTCTGCCTGAAAGTTTATTAGGAGATGAGTTTGCTCAGGGCTCCGTTTGTTTACAAAATACACACATATTACAGACCTTGAAATCCAACAGCAGGAATCACTATTATCCAAAGATTTATGAACATACAAATTAATGTGCTTACACTTTATCATGATTTTCTCCATTGTGAGATATAAAGTGTCTTATCGTAGTGTTCGTATGTATTATGCGCATTATAACGCCTCATCGCACGAGCAAAGTTACAATATTCTTCAGAACGACAATATACACAACATGCATCCAGCTGCATACACGTTGCTGTCATAGGCAACAGTGTAATTTGTAATGAAAGCCGTTTCATTTGTGCAGCTCTTTCGGCGCCATGTTTGTTTTTGTGGAGACAGCGGTAAGCTCCTCCTACCCCTCCAAACGCAGTGTGCATCCAGATTCACTCTATTTGGAGGGGTTTGAAGCCCTACCCCTCCACCTCGCTCCAAAAAGAGAATTGAGACACCCCTCTGTCTCTCATGCCCGCGCAAAATGGAGAGGAAGGGGTAAGGGGAAGGACCAAAGGGTAGAAGTGAGATTCAGCCTTATAGTCCGGTGTGACTTATATGGTTTTTATTCTGTTTAAGAGGATTTTTTATAGGTGTGACTTATATGGTGGTATGACGTATACATATAAAATATGATAACTGTCATTTATGATGTAAAGCATCATTGACCAGGCGGGGCATGTGCCATGTGCCATTGTCAGATTAAACTGAAAAATATTTACAACCCCAATTCCAATGAAGTTGGGATGTTGTGTAAAATGTTAATAAAAACAGAATACGATTTGCAAATCTTGTTCAACCTATATTCAATTGAATACACCACAAAGACGAGATATTTAATGTTGAAACTGATAAACTTTATCAGTCCTTCTACTTGCCATTACTGCCAGACGTGGCTCTATACGTGCCTATGTGTCTGCTCCATCGATTTCTATTTAATCCAATAGATGGAGGGCCGCGGCGATCTGCTCATTTGCTGGCTGTTGCGAGAGCACCGCCATCTTGGTTAGCGTCAGACACTCAAACATAAACAGAAATCAATGTGGGCATGATCAATGTTTTCAAGAGAGTTTCACCATAAATCTGCTTTTTTCCGTGCTGTTACATTTATTCAAACTCAGTCCCACATTTGTGCAGCCACTATGTGTCAAAACAAATACAGAAGATGATCAGATGTTTATATAATACACTTAATAGACTGAGACTGTTCATCTCCCAGTCCAGAGAGAAAATAATACCATCAGTTTGTCAAACACATTATGTCTGCCACGAGACGAGAAGTTAAGTTAAAGATGGGAAATCAGGGGTCAAAGAAAGAGCTTCACACGCTTGACTCATATTAAATATATTAATATTAAAGACTGTTCTTAACCCACGGCGCCACTTTCACGGAGCACTTTGCGAAAATATCAAATAAATAAAATGAAACCCAGCCAGGGTGAAAGTAAGATTATTCAATCATTTCTGGACCAAGTTCAAAGAAATCTGTACTACACTGTTTACACAGAGTATATCACAGAGAAATTAATCTAATTTGTGTATATTGTTATATTAGTAGAATATACAATGTCAAAGTGACTGTCCTGTGACCCACCAAATTGAGAGAAAAAGCATTTCCATTCTATGAATTTCCATCTCAGGATGGAAAACCTGATGTGAATTAAAACCCAGAGGCTAATAAAAAAGGGCAAAATTGAGACGTATGAAAGTGAGATTTCTAACTGAATCACTAAACAAATGGTGAGATATTTATAATGACAAATCATTCAGGCAGTAAATTTGAAGTCACTACTTTATAGAATGCGGATCAACACAAAAAAATAAATAATTTTCTAACCTTTATTAAGCAATTTTAGTAATTTCTCCATCATTAATATTACATATAGTACAAACTATGTGTACACAATTTATTTATTTAACCTTATTTAACCAACTGATACTCCTTGTCAGCTTGTCGTAGCACCTGAACGTTGCACAAAACAGCATTTTCAGATCACTTTACCCAAGTTTAAGTCAGCAAATAATCTATTTCTATTTAATCGAATGCCGCGTTCACACCGGACGCCATGTGAGTGACAGCGGTGAGAGGTTGCCATGTAATCCCTATGAAAGGGCACATTGTGGCGCCACAAACGTCCAAGCCACTCAATGCGACGCAATGGACGCAAATGAAGTGACGCGAATAAAGGGATTTTGAGCGGCTGACGCGTTT
Source organism: Thalassophryne amazonica (assembly GCF_902500255.1). Lineage (NCBI taxonomy): Eukaryota > Metazoa > Chordata > Actinopteri > Batrachoidiformes > Batrachoididae > Thalassophryne > Thalassophryne amazonica. The sequence goes on from NC_047117.1 coordinate 37,282,223, forward strand.
GTGGCACGGTATCGCGTTGCATCGCGTCGCCCTCTTCCCCAAGTTGAAAAATCTGAACCTTTTCGTCTTGTCGTGCCGCGATGACCAATCAGGGACTGGATATGTAGTGACGTGGAGGTGTCTGGAGTTATACTTGATGGGACATGTCCTGTCTCTGGCAGCCAGCCTGTGAGCAGGACTTATGTCCATTTTGTCCTTGATTTAACACAATTATGACAGAGTTTGAGGGGAGAGAGGAACTGCAGCAGCAGCCAGTTTTTTCTCTTTGTTCAGATGTGTGCGCGTGAACAATCATCCGTGAAGATAATTTTATTAACTACACAGGTGTATAACAGAACAAATGGTGACTGGTTTATAACACAATTATTGACAGAGCTGGAGAGGAGAGTGAGGAACTACAGCAGCAGCCAGTTTTTTTTAACTGTTCACGTGCGCGCGCAAACGGGACAGGAGGTCCTCAAACTGGGTCCTGGAGAGGTGGAAGTACCGTTGAAAGCGGCCGTCAGCAAATGATGAAACTCCCTGAATTGAGAACGTCTCATGAGGATATTGTGAACCCAGGGACGGCGCCGTTGGCAACGTTTGTCAGCTTTCCACAACAAATATCAATTCAATCAATTCAATTTTATTTACATAGCGCCAAATCACAATAATTACGTAAAAACCCCAACGGTCAAAACGACCCCCTGTGAGCAAGCACTTGGCGACAGTGGGAAGGAAAAACTCCCTTTTAACAGGAAGAAACCTCCAGCAGAACCAGGCTCAGGGAGGGGCAGTCTTCTGCTAGGACTGGTTGGGGCTGAGGGAGAGAACCAGGAAAAAGACATGCTGTGGAGGGGAGCAGAGATCAATCACTAATAATTAAATGCAGAGTGGTGCATACAGAGCAAAAAGAGAAAGAAACACTCAGTGCATCATGGGAACCCCCCAGCAGTCTAAGTCTATAGCAGCATAACTAAGGGATGGTTCAGGGTCACCTGATCCAGCCCTAACTATAAGCTTTAGCAAAAAGGAAAGTTTTAAGCCTAATGCTGCTATAGACTTAGACTGCTGGGGGGTTCCCATGATGCACTGTTTCTTTCTCTTTTGCTCTGTATGCACCACTCTGCATTTAATCATTAGTGATCGATCTCTGCTCCCCTCCACAGCATGTCTTTTTCCTGGTTCTCTCCCTCAGCCCCAACCAGTCCCAGCAGAAGACTGCCCCTCCCTGAGCCTGGTTCTGCTGGAGGTTTCTTCCTGTTAAAAGGGAGTTTTTCCTTCCCACTGTAGCCAAGTGCTTGCTCACAGGGGGTCGTTTTGACCGTTGAGGTTTTACATAATTATTGTATGGCCTTGCCTTACAATATAAAGCGCCTTGGGGCAACTGTTTGTTGTGATTTGGCGCTATATAAAAAAAAAAATTGATTGATTGATTGATTGAATCTTAAAAGTAGAGAGGGTGTCTGTCTCCCTGATCTGAAGTGGGAGCTGGTTCCACAGGAGAGGAGCCTGAAAGCTGAAGGCTCTGCCTCCCATTCTACTCTTACAAACCCTAGGAACTACAAGTAAGCCTGCAGTCTGAGAGCGAAGCGCTCTATTGGGGTGATATGGTACTATGAGGTCCCTAAGATAAGATGGGACCTGATTATTCAAAACCTATAAGTAAGAAGAAGAATTTTAAATTCTATTCTAGAATTAACAGGAAGCCAATGAAGAGAGGCCAATATGGGTGAGGTATGCTCTCTCCTTCTAGTCCCGTTAGTACTCTAGCTGCAGCATTTGAATTAACTGAAGGCTTTTCAGGGAACTTTTAGGACAACCTGATAATAATGAATTACAATAGTCCAGCCTAGAGGAAATAAATGCATGAATTAGTTTTTCAGCATCACTCTGAGACAAGACCTTTCTAATTTTAGAGATATTGCGTAAATGCAAAAAAGCAGTCCTACATATTTGTTTATATGCGCATTGAAGGACATATCCTGATCAAAAAATGACTCCAAGATTTCTCACAGTATTACTAGAGGTCAGGGTAATGCCATCCACAGTAAGGATCTGGTTAGACACCATGTTTCTAAGATTTGTGGGCCAAGTACATAACTTCAGTTTTATCTGAGTTTAAAAGCAGGAAATTAGAGGTCATCCATGTCTTTATGTCTGTAAGACAATCCTGCAGTTTAGCTAATTGGTGTGTGTCCTCTGGCTTCATGGATAGATAAAGCTGGGTATCCTCTGGCTTCATGGATAGATAAAGCTGGGTATCATCTGCGTAACAATGAAAATTTAAGCAATGCCGTCTAATAATACTGCCTAAGGGAAGCATGTATAAAGTGAATAAAATTGGTCCTAGCACAGAACCTTGTGGAACTCCACAATTAACCTTAGTCTGTGAAGAAGATTTCCCATTTACATGAACAAATTGTAATCTATTAGATAAATATGATTCAAACCACCGCAGCGCAGTGCCTTTAATACCTATGGCATGCTCTAATCTCTGTAATAAAATTTTATGGTCAACAGTATCAAAAGCAGCACTGAGGTCTAACAGAACAAGCACAGAGATGAGTCCACTGTCTGAGGCCATAAGAAGATCATTTGTAACCTTCACTAATGCTGTTTCTGTACTATGATGAATTGTAAACCTGACTGAAACTCTTCAAATAGACCATTCCTCTGCAGATGATCAGTTAGCTGTTTTACAACTACCCTTCAAGAATTTTTGAGGAGAAAAGGAAGGTTGGAGATTGGCCTATAATTAGCTAAGATAGCTGGGTCAAGTGATGGCTTTTTAAGTAATGGTTTAATTACTGCCACCTTAAAAGCCTGTGGTACATAGCCAACTAATAAAGATAGATTGATCATATTTAAGATCGAAGCATTAAATAATGGTAGGGCTTCCTTGAGCAGCCTGGTAGGAATGGGGTCTAATAGACATGTTGATGGTTTGGATGAAGTAACTAATGAAAATAACTCAGACAGAACAATCGGAGAGAAAGAGTCTAACCAAATACTGGCATCACTGAAAGCAGCCAAGGATAATGATACGTCTTTGGGATGGTTATGAGTAATTTTTTCTCTAATAGTTAAAATTTTATTAGCAAAGAAAGTCATGAAGTCATTACTAGTTAAAGTTAAAGGAATACTCGGCTCAATAGAGCTCTGACTCTGTCAGCCTGGCTACAGTGCTGAAAAGAAACCTGGGGTTGTTCTTATTTCTTCAATTAGTGATGAGTAGTAAGATGTCCTAGCTTTACGGAGGGCTTTTTTATAGAGCAACAGACTCTTTTTCCAGGCTAAGTGAAGATCTTCTAAATTAGTGAGACGCCATTTCCTCTCCAACTTACGGGTTATCTGCTTTAAGCTGCGAGTTTGTGAGTTATACCATGGAGTCAGGCACTTCTGATTTAAAGCTCTCTTTTTCAGAGGAGCTACAGCATCCAAAGTTGTCTTCAATGAGGATGTAAAACTGTTGACGAGATACTCTATCTCACTTACAGAGTTTAGGTAGGTACTCTGCACTGTGTTGGTATATGGCATTAGAGAACATAAAGAAGGAATCATATCCTTAAACCTAGTTACAGTGCTTTCTGAAAGACTTCTAGTGTAATGAAACTTATTCCCCACTGCTGGGTAGTCCATCAGAGTAAATGTAAATGTTATTAAGAAATGATCAGACAGAAGGGAGTTTCCAGGGAATACTGTTAAGTCTTCAATTTCCATACCATAAGTCAGAACAAGATCTAAGATATGATTAAAGTGGTGGGTGGACTCATTTACATTTTGAGCAAAGCCAATTGAGTCTAATAATAGATTAAATGCAGTAGCAAATAGAGCACAGCAACTTGCTCCGTGTGATCAAGGTCTTGTCATGTTGACTTGACGTAGAGCGTAATGGAAGCTCCTCCTATTTGATGACACATTGGGGCGAATGTTCGCAGCCAAAGCAGAGCAACACCCCAGGCAATGGTGGTGCGTCCATTGCCAGGCAAGGGACACAAATTTGTGGCGTCCAGTGTGAACGCGGTACCGTCAACACATAATAACGCTAAACAAGATGGAGGCGCTCTGGCAACAGCTCACAGGCTACATCCGCCATCTAGTGGATTAAATAGAAATCGATGGTCTGCTCCACGTCCTCTCTCTGATCTCCTGGCTGTGGATTCCTCACTGTCCAAGACAAAGCCTTCTCTGCTGTCACCCCCTGCCTGTGAAAGGTCAACCTGCTGCTGGTGCTGAGTATTTTAAGTATCTTTTAAAAACTCACATTTAAGAAAGCTTTGAGTAAACATACAACTAATAATAATACTTTTTTTATAATACAGAATGTGGATACGTTGTGTGTATTGTGTACCTTCGTCCTCTGAAACACTGCCTTTGGGTCCAGTGCCTTGGTTTTGCCTGGATTGTTTTTGTTGGTCTTGATCCAGCAGATGTCCTCACACCGTCTAAAGCCCCACTTCCTCAAACACTGAAACAAGTATAAGAAGGAGAAGTGTCACTGTGGCCTGAATAATTATTTTTACAAGGGCTTCATATACTGAATGTTTTCATTGTGGATGATCGATTAATGTGTTGATTTTTTTTCCAATTAACTGATTAATTGTTTGGTCCATAAAATGTTGAAAAATGTTTATCATTGTTCCCCAAAACTCAAGATCGAGTCCTCAAACATTTTCTTTCGTCCACAATCCAAAAACATTCTGTTTCAGAAGAACTATGCATCCAGACTGCTAATTCTTGCACATTTCGCCAGACAGAAGCTGCGCATTCCAGCCTCAAGCTGTGCTTCAGGATGAGTGTTCAGCACACCTGGCATCATCTGCAGACCTGGAGGCATCAACCTGACTAACAAGCTTCTTTTCCTGCACTTTGAAGTAACCGAAGAACTGTCTGGAAAACAACTCAAAGAGAAAGTAAGAGAGAAAAAGAAGTGGAAAAAGTTTTTTTTTTCCACATGCCCATGTTCTGTGAAAAAAAGAAAAATTAAGAACAAACTTTTAAAAGAAAAAAACATAATTATTAACATCAGGTGTGACAAAACAAATTTTATTTCTTTATTTTGACAAGTTTAAACAGTTAAACAGTTTCCTCTGCCTCAGCAGAACAAACACTGAGATTGTTACACCCATAGACATTATAAAGAGTAGACGCCGCATTGGTTGCTGAGGTGCAAGAAATGTGTCTGCCATCTTTGACCGGTCATTGTAGAGATTCCATCACAAGGCACAGTGAAGGTTTTATAATTTTGTTTGTTTTTATTTTAATCAATCTATATTAAAGTTGCTTGTTCTTTGTTATTTTCTCTGTTCTGTAAAGTGTCTTTTAGTACTGTGTAAAGTGTTATATAAATAATATGTATATGTCACGGACATGATGAGCAAAGCTCTTCAGCATCTCACCATGTCATTTAGGTCCTTCAGACTTTTCGTCTACCTCGGTTTGTGGCTTTTTATGACAGTGTTGTCCAGCAGATTGTTTTGTGCCATTTCCGGTTTGTGCCTTCATCTACCATAGAGTGAGCTTCACGCGAGTTTTACGCCACATGTCCTTCCTAACGTAAATCCATATTAGAGAATGAGCAGGGGTGGGATTGAACTGGGAAGCAAGCTCACTGGAAATAAGTGCACTTAACCGCTTGGCCACCACCCACTGCAATTATGCCCCATCATCTCTTACTGCACTACTTTTCCTGATATTTAATGATTTTAATGTGGCATCACTTTGGTATTGGTCAATTAATCGAGTGTCTGATTATAAAGGTGTGCATAATAACTTGGATTCGATTGTTCAGAATCGGATGATTTTATGGGTCACCCTGAACAGGATTCTGTGGATTCTGATGGACCAATCAGTGGTGTAAAGTGGCCAAACATTGTCATTGTTGGGTATCTTAATGTCTACACATTGCTGTCAGTGAGGTAAGAGCACCAACATGCCAGTGGGGCAGCCACAATCAAATGGGCATGATCAACTTATGTCCAATGTAAAATACAGTCATTTAGGGATATTGGTTCAAAATCCCATGAAGTATCCTCATGAGATAAAATTTTGAGTTATGAATATATAATAACCATGTTTCCATTTTCTGGTATTACAGACTCTAGGCAGCAGAAATAACTGATCATACAGACTTTGAAGAAAGCAGGTATACATTATCATAATTTAAGGTAGCCTCTTACATAACAAGGTATTGTTTAGAGAAATACCATGATTTTTATTTAAAAAATTATTTAATTTACTTAAGGTGTCAATTTAAATTTTATTCTAAGCAGAAACATACCCAGAATATGAGAATGTACGTTATTTTTTAATACTGAAGTTAACCCAGGCTACATCCTCACCCTTTACACCTCTGACTGCACCCGTATCCACACCAGCAACACTTTCATTAAGTATGCAGATGACACCACAGTGGTAGGCTGTATCACTGGAGGAGATGAGTCTGCCTACCAAGATGAGGTGGAACAACTGACAGTGTGGTGAAGAAAAAATAACCTGCTCTTGAACACATCCAAAACCAAGGAGGCAATCACAGACTTCAGGAGAAACAAAACAGACATTCAGCCCATTATCATTGGGGGGACCTTTGTGGAAAGGGACAGGGACTTCAATTTCCTGAGAGTCCACATAGATGAGAAACTGACCCGGAATACTACACACTTGGCAAATAAGGCACAGCAAAGACTACACTTCCTGAGAATCCTCAGAAAAATAAACCAGAGTTTGCTTGTGTCTTTTTACCGCTCTACGACGGAGAGCATCCTCACATACTGCCTCTGTACATGGTCTGCCAGCTGCATGGGGACAAACAGAAAAACAGAAAAGAGCTCCACAGGGTTACCAAAATGACAGAAGATCACTGAGTGCTCTCTACCCACATTGGGGGACCTTCATGGATCTTACTGTCTCAGGAGAGCCAATACCGTCCTAAAGGACTCATCCCACCCTGGCCACTCTCTGAACTACAGCCTCCAGGCAGATGGTACAGAGCCATTAAAGCAAATACAAATAGACTGAAAAACAGTTTCGACCCAACTGCTGTTAGAGCTTTGAATGCCACTGGAACCAAATAGCCATGTCACATGCAACTAAGGTTGCGACCGATCTGACCCAGTGTCGTATCGGCTTCCGATATCAATGGAATTCAAGTATCAGAAAATACCAATACAACCTGTGGCGTTTTTCGATACCAGAGAGAAGCCACATCTGTGAAACCTCTCAACTGCTGCTGCATGCTCCCTGCTCTGTTTACTGCTGAGTGTGAGGAAGCAAGGGGGAGGTGTCTGAGCTGAAGCCGATCTGTTTCTTCCGCAGTGTTCTAATCCACGGGTAGAGGCAAATTTCTGCCCGGATCTCAGGTTCAAATTGTCTGTGCCACCGAGCACAGATTTTCAGAAAAATGAACTGAATTGTTGCTGGGGAAAAAATAAAAAAATAAATAAAAATAAAATAAAATCAGCAAGTTCAGCATCCCAAGGCTGTGAAGTGCTACAAAACAGCAGCTCAGAGCGCAGCAGTCAGGAGCAGAGCTGAACAGAGCTTCAATTTCTCTCTGGTAAAAAAAACAACAAAATCCTTCAGTATTAATCCAGAGTTTGCTGCGTGGGTGTCAGTGATGATATGTTTAGAAATTTACAGTTTATTTTACAGTTGAAAGGCTTCGTGTTTCCAAAAAGTTCCAAGTTTGCTCAGCAGGAAAACGGAGAGCGAGTGAGAGAGAGACAACAAGAGAGGGAGAGAGAGGGAGCGAGTGAGAGAGGGTCTCACGGCAAGTTGTGATTCAGCAGCATGAAATGAATCATTAATCTATTGGTTCATTATATTGTGACGAAAAGTGCCTCATTTTCGTCACAGCAGCACAAATTCATTCTAATTCATTCCGTGATGGCTGCACGAAATTAAAAGTGAAGCAGGGGGGTTCGAGAGTGGTTATGGTTAGGGTAGGGCTAGGTTATGGTTAAGGTTAGGGTTGGGGGTAGGAGTCGGGTTAGTAATAGTGACTTAAAAAAAAAAAAAAAAAAAAACTCCCGTCACGAAAATTTTACTCATTTCGGGACAGGAGCACAGGAAAAAAACAAAACACATGAGACTGGGCTGTCCTGTCCTCCAGACAAAAGAAGAAAAAGACCATCCAGATTGTTAGCAGCACAAAGTTCAAAAGCCAGCATCTGTGATTGTATGGGGGTGGCACGGGCAACTTACACATCTGTGATGGCACCATCAATGCTGAAAGAAACATCTAGGTTTTGGAGCAACACATGCTGCCATCCAAGTAATGTCTTTTTCTGGTAAACATACCACTGTCCCAACTTTTTTGAAATGTGTTGCAAGCATCCATTTCAAAATGAGCAAATAGTTGCACAAAAACAATAAGGTTTATCAGTTTGAACATTAAATATCTTGTCTTTGTGGTGTAGTCAATTGAATATAGGTTGAAGAGGATTTGCAAATCATTGTATTTTGTTTTTATTTACATTTTACACAATGTCCCAACTTCATTGGAATTGGGGTTGTAGGGTTTATAGTGCCTGCAATGAAAAATAATTCAAAATAAATGCGAGAATAACTCCAAATTTTTGATTACTCACATTTTCCATACTGTCCCAATTTCTTTTTCTGATTAGGGGTCTGTACTGTCCTCTGTCACAACAACCACCTGCATGTCCTCCCTCAGCACATCCATAAAACTCCTTTTTGGCCTCCCTCTTCTCCTCCTCCCTGGTGGCTCCATCCTCAGCATCCTTCTCCCTATATATCTTGGGCCTCTCCTCTGCACGTCTAAACCATCTCAATCTCACCTCTCTGACTTTGTCTCCAAACTGTCCCACCTGAGATGTCCCTCTGATATGTTCATTCCTCATCCTGTCCATTCTCGTCACTTCCAAAGAGAATCTCAACATCTTCAGCTCTGCCACCTCCAGCTCTGCCTCCTGTCTTTTTGTTAGTGCCACAGTCTCAAAGCCGTACAACATAGCTGGTCTCACTACTGTCTTGTAAACTTTCCCCTTCACTCTTGCTGATATCCTTCGGTCACAAATCACTCCTGCCACCTTTCTTCACCCACTCCATTCTGCCTTCGCTCTCATCTTCACCTCTCTACCACACTCTTCATTACTTTGGACAGTTGACCCCATCTAATTAACTCATGTATTTTCACAACTTCTACTCACTGTAAACTGCATTATTCCACTGGGCTCCCTCTCATTCACACACGCGTACTCAGTCTTGCTCCTACTCACTTTCATTCCCTTCTCTATCCCCTCTCATATCTCCACTTCTCCACGCAGGATTCAACCTGCTCTCTACTCTCACTACAGATCACAATGTCATCTGCAAACATCATAGTCCTGTCTGATGTTATCTGTCAATCCGTCCATCACCACTGCAAACAAGAAAGGACTCAGAACTGATCCTTGGTGTAATCACACCTCCATCTTGAATGAGTCTGTCATTCCTACTGCGCATCTCACCGCTGTCACACTATCCTTATACATGTCCGGCACTACCCTCACATACTAATCTGCCACTCCAGACTTCCTCATATAATACGAAAACTCTTCTCTTGGCACCCTGTCACAAGCGTTCTCTGAATCAACAAATACACAATGCAACTCTTTCTGGCCTTCTCTATACTTCATCAGTATTCTCACAGAAAACATTTCATTTGTAGTGCTGTTTCTTGGAGTGAAACCATACTGCTGCTCACAGATTGTCATATGATTTCTAAGCTTAGCTTATACTACTCTTTTCCCATAACTTCATGCTGTGGCTGATCAACTTGTGCCTCTGTAGTTACTGCAGCTCTGCACATCACCCTTGTTCTTACAAATAGGAATCAGCGCACTTCATCTCCACTCCTCAGGCATCCTCTCACTTTCCAATACTTTGTTAAACAGTCTGGTTAGAAACTCCACTGCAATATCTCCTAGACACTTCCATGCCTCCACTGGAATATCATCTCATCTGGACCAAATGCCTTCACACTCTTCATCCTCTTCATAGCTGCCCTCACTTCATCCTTACTAATCTCTTGTACTTCCTGATTTACTCTTGCCACACCAGCCTTTTCTCTCATTTTGTTCATTCATCACCTCCTCAAAATATTCCCTCCACCTTCTCAACACACTTTCCTCGCTTGTTAAATCATTACTATCTGCATCTTTTACCACCTTAACCTCCTGCACATCACTTCCAGCGCTGTCCCTTTGTCTGGCCAATCGGTGCATGTCCTTTTCTCTCTCTTTACTGGGGATGGTATCGAAAAACGGTTCCTGTCAAGAATCGATAAGAAAGGATCAATCCACCAACATCAATAGCCTTTTTGCTTCACCATTCCTTTGTCGATTCTTAAGTTCACATTACGTCAGAGCGGCCATTGTTTTTGAGAGTGTGTATCTGGAAAATGTAATTTTTTTTATGTTGATTCTGGGCCTGCTGTTTCTCAGGAGCTGCGAAGCAGTGAATCGCTTTAAAGCGGCAAATCACTTTAAAGCAGCAAAGAACAAGCAGTGGGTCTGCAATTTCTTCATTAACCTCAAAGCCATTTAAAGATATCAATCAGGAGTCACTTTTGTGCTGATTAAAGTCACTAACTGGGACTCTTGTCTTGTTGCGGGCAAGAAATGAATCATTCTCCATTCCACACCGTTTTTATTCTTTCCTCATGAACTTTTTGTGGGGCAGCGCACGCAATAGTTCTCTGAACTCGCTTCGTCGGTTCGTAAACTGAAGCTCAGGTACAGGCAAAGGTAATAAATAATAATACTAATACAACCCCTGGCAAAAATTATGGAATCACCGGCCTCAGAGGATGTTCATTCAGTTGTTTAATTTTGTAGAAAAAAGCAGATCACAGACATGACACAAAACTAAAGTCATTTCAAATGGCAACTTTCTGGCTTTAAGAAACACTATAAGAAATCAGGAAAAAAAATTGTGGCAGTCAGTAACGGTTACTTTTTTAGACCAAGCAGAGGGGAAAAAAAAAAAATATGGAATCACTCAATTCTGAGGAAAAAATTATGGAATCATGAAAAACAAAAGAACGCTCCAACACATCACTAGTATTTTGTTGCACCACCTCTGGCTTTTATAACAGCTTGCAGTCTCTGAGGCATGGACTTAATGAGTGACAAACAGTACTCTTCATCAATCTGGCTCCAACTTTCTCTGATTGCTGTTGCCAGATCAGCTTTGCAGGTTGGAGCCTTGTCATGTACCATTTTCTTCAACTTCCACCAAAGATTTTCAATTGGATTAAGATCTGGACTATTTGCAGGCCATGACATTGACCCTATGTGTCTTTTTGCAAGGAATGTTTTCACAGTTTTGCTTAGGTGTTAATGATGGCTTTCGTTTAGCTTTTCTATGTAAATCCCATTTCCTTTAGGCGGTTTCTTACAGTTCGGTGACAGACGTTGACTCCAGTTTCCTCCCATTTGTTCCTCATTTGTTTTGTTGTGCATTTTCGATTTTTGAGACATATTGCTTTAAGTTTTCTGTCTTGACGCTTTGATGTCTTCCTTCGTCTACCAGTATGTTTGCCTTTAACAACCCTCCCATGTTGTTTGTATTTGGTCCAGAGTTTAGACACAGCTGACTGTGAACAACGAACATCTTTTGCAACATTGCGTGATGATTTACCCTCTTTTAAGAGTTTGATAATCCTCTCCTTTGTTTCAATTGACATCTCTCGTGTTGGAGCCATGATTCATGTCAGTCCACTTGGTGCAACAGCTCTCCAAGGTGTGATCACTCCTTTTTAGCAGACTAACAAGCAGATCTGATTTGATGCAGGTGTTCGTTTTGGGGATGAAAATTTACAGGGTGATTCCATAATTTATTCCTCAGAATTGAGTGAGTCCATATTTTTTTCCCTCTGCTTGGTCTAAAAAAGTAACCGTTAGTGACTGCCACAATTTTTTTTCATGATTTCTTATAGTGTTTCTTAAAGCCAGAAAGTTGCCATTTGAAATGACTTTAGTTTTGTGTCATGTCTGTGATCTGCTTTTTTCTACAAAATTAAACAACTGAATGAACATCCTCAGAGGCCGGTGATTCCATAAATTTTGCCAGGGGTTGTAATAATAATAATAATAATAATAATAATGATGATATCCTCTGTTTTGTGAGATTAACTGCACAGCTCCAAACACTGCATGACTCTCTGACAAGTAAAGTTGGAAAGATAGATTTTGGTCGGAATGAATAACTTTAAAGTGAACTGTCTTTTTAAATCAAATGACACCTCTTTTCCAAACGTTGTAATATAGACAACAAACTACAACCGACCAAAACCGCTTTTTTTCCCTCCCAAAATGAGACGTCCTCCATTCTTTACGAATGGCATTGATTTCGACGTGCAGCACAGCTGGGTGCAAGATCACAGCTCGGGGTATATGGAGTTAAATTTGTCTCACTAATACCTGAAAGGAATACTTTACAAAAACTACAGATTTTGCGCATTTCTATTTATGCCCAGAACACTAGGATCCACCATGTACAGAGTTTATTTATTTTTATTTATGTCCAGAAATCTAGGATCCAGTGACCAGCAGATTTTATTTATTTTTATTTATGTCCAGAGATCAAGGATCCAGTGACAAATTTCATATTTATTTACTTTAAGACTCAATAAAATGTTATTGACATAGAAAAACTGTAAAGCCTACTTTTAGTACACAGAAAATTCACAGGAGGTATTGATAAGGGAATCGATAAAGAATTGGATCGATAAGCGGAATCAATAATGGCATCGACAGACAGATAAAATCTTATCAATACCCATCCCTATTCTTTACTATTCAAGTTCTTTCATAACTCGCAATGACTGTTTTGCTACTTCTCTTTTGGCCCTACGCCACATCTCCTTGTACTCCTGACTACTTTCTTCATCTCTCAGACTATCCTAAAAATTTTTCACAAACCTCTTTCTTATGCTTTCTCGGACATCTTCGTTCCACCTATAAGTCTCCTTGTCTTTCTTCCACTGTCCAGATGTCACACCCAGTACCTTCCCAGCTGTCTAATTACCCTGTCAGACACTCGCTTAACCTCCAACACATTCTTAACTTACTCTTAATTTAAAATGACCAAACACCATTTGTCTTCCTATCGACACTGACAACAACGTGCACTCACCGCCTGTGCTCCTGCTCTTACTTCCCTTACACTTGGTCTCTTGCACACACAATATGTCTACCTTTCTTGTCTCCACTATATCAGCCAGCTCTCTCCCTTTACCAGTCATACTGCCAACATTCAAAGTCCAGACCGTCACTTCCACCCATCTAATTTTCCTCTTCTCCCACTGTCTGTGGACATGTTCTCCTCCTCTTCTTCTTCACCCAGCAGTAGCCCAATTTCCGTCAGCACCCTGTTGGACAATGGCACCGGTGGCAGTTATTAACCCGCTGTAACAGTGTATACCCCCCCCAAAAAGGCAACATTCCTACAGGGCAGCACTGATTAAAGCTTACCCAAACCTTGATAAGGCCCAATCAGGATAGAGCAACCTTTAAACTCTATATTTCATGGGGGGTAAGATATCCAAGGACAACTTCCAAGGTTTTTGTTTTTACCCATGTAATATCTTCCATTGTTCTATACTGAAAACACCGCTCACTGGAGGTCTTAAGACAAAACAGAAATGCCTTTGTTGTAAAAGTGGGCGGGGCTGAATAAGGTGAATAAGGACACACACATCCCTTTAACCCTCAAGTGACCAAGCTATTCTGGCGACTAATATAGTAGGATAATTATAGCATCCAACATAGAAGAACCGGTGACAAGCAAATATGCCAATAATTTAACAGAAATCTCAATGAACCCATCAGTCATCCTTTCTGACAATCATGAACTATTTTCATCCTCACTCTGGGCATCAAGAATCAGTGTCAATGCTTGTGCAGCTGTAAATCTTGTTATTCTAGGTCTGTTGGTTATGCTCCCCGAAAAACAGTAAAATATGATGATTAGGGCAAATTAGAATACCATCTGAAGCTGACACAAGCGTGGATTATACTTGCACATGATTGGCCAAGCCTTGCAAAATTCTATGAACAAATGTGGGACAAACAGATTGACAAATTTGTGGTAGGAAACTTTTTCCGATTAAAATTAGCAAATGGTGCACAAAAATATATGTTCAGGGTCATCAACGACCGCACTTGGTCGCTTGAGGGTTAACAATAACAGAGAGTATTTTGCGGCAAACCTAAAACATCGAGACATAAGTGATGACCAGCACTGTGAAGAAAGTAAGCCAACGTTAGCCTCCCTCTTTTTATAAATGCAAGTAAGCTACTTTCATTGTCATTAAATGCAATTGCTCTCAGTCCAAGACTTTGTGATTAAGGTCATTAAAGGTAAGAATAACAAATGAATTCCCCCCCACACACAAACACTCTTTTACGAGGGTCTATTTGTTGTAGATGCTGCAGAAGCAGGCCCACTGTATTCAATAACAGTAGCAATTCAACAGGCAGCAAGCACCTAGATGAATTAATCAGGCTAATTAAACACATTTGAGACTATCAGTTTTGGCCACCTTATGTGCTCATGAGGCCGATTTAAAAATAAAACAATTGTGCATGCAAGCTTGTCAATGTGCCTTTGGTTGAACAATCCTCAGGCGCCCCCTTGTGTCAGTTTTCAGCCTTACATGTGCCTTAAAATATAGCAAATGGTGTTCTGACTTATTTGGAAACATACTAGTGCTGCATGTAATGTTACTTTGTTCAGACATGAAGTTCAGACATCAATCCTCGCTTTAAAATCTTAAAATATTTAACTGACCACTCGCAGTCTGATGCAGATGCTTTCGGCATAGTATTTACAAAGAGCACAGCGGGATATCCTCCCACTGTTGATCTTTGTTGAACACCTGCAAGCTGTGATGATACGCACATTATAATTTTAATTTGCAACTTTTACCACTGCTGCAGCGGCAAGGTCAAAGGCTGGTTTAATTTCAACAAAGATGAAAGACAAATGAAAATGTTTTAGTGCAGATACACCCAATTTTGTATCACATAAGGAATAATTTGTGACATTATGGATAAAAACGAAGCTGTAATATCATAAAAAAGTTCTTAAATTTTTGAGAACTTCTTTGAGAATTTTGAAGACTGGTGAAGGAAACCACCAAAACACATGAAAACTATTGTGCAACTTCTTCAATTGTACTTACGAGTGGAACAGAGAAGGACTTCCTTAAAAATAAAGCCTGGTTCACACGGCAAGATAATTAGGCCGATATCGGACCCGATCTTCCCCTTCCGACAATCTTAAAGACGCCCAGACAATTGTGATGACACTAAAGATAATCTTATCAGATATTCCTGCCGTGTGTGGTGTGTAAGGAGCGCTCTGATCGGAAGGACGTCAGGAGCACTCCGATCGCAAATTGGGGATATTCGACATATTGGAGTGTCTTGGCCTCATATCGCAGTGTGTGTGGTGTCCTCCGATCACAAATGAGCACAGAGCCTGCTGAATGTGACGTGTACCCAAATAGAAAGCGAGCTGATGGACGCACGAAGCAGAAAATACAATCAAAACAGCTATTCTGACTTACAAGAAGTCTGGTGGTCACGCTGTCTCCACTCCTTTTAAAGAACGCCTTTTCTTTTTCTTTTTGTGTTGTTTTTTTCCTTTCAAAGTGTCCTTTGAAAGTGTTTCAAAGTGTCCCTTCCAACACCGGATTACAGCCTCAGTTGAGGTCAACAGACTCCCATCCTTACTGTAGACTGCTTGGATGTTTCCCGTTTTCCACTCCTGAGGTGCCTTACTGTCCGCCAGAAGCACCTTGGTGCCGATCGAAAGTCCTTCTCCATGGTTACTTCAAAATCCTCTCACACCTGCTGCTTTGCCTCCCCCACAGCAGAGGCTGCAGCCTGTCGGTACCTTGCAACTACCTCTGGAGCCCTCCAAGATAACATATCCCGGAAGGACTCCTTCAGTCAGACAGCTTCCCTAACCACCGGTGTCCATCACGGTGTTCGAGGGTTGCTGCCCCAGGAAGCACATAAGACCTTCAGGTCACAGCTCCCCTCTGCAGCTTCAGCAATGGAAGCTTTGAACATTGCCCATTCTGGTTCGATGCCCCCAACCTCCACAAGGATGTTAGAAAAGCTCCGCCGGAGGTGTGAGTTGAAGATCTGTCAGACAGTGGGCTTCTCCAGACATTCCCAGTTCACTCGCACTATCCATCAGGGCTTACCAGGTCTGTCCAAAGTCCTCCCACACCCTCTAATCTAACTCAGTTGACAGGTCCCAGGTCCAGAAGTGTTCAGTTGACAGGTGATTAGCTGACAGCTCTGCACTTCTTTTCACCTGAGTGTCCAAAACATGCAGCTTCAGATCAGATGATACAATCACAAAATCGATCATCAGCCTAGAGTCCTCTGGTACCATGTACACTTATGAGCACCCTTATGTTCGAACATGGTGTTTGTTATGGACAGTCCATGACTAGAACAGAAGTCCAATAACAAACGGCCGTTCGGGTTTAGATCGGGGAGGCCGTTCCTGACAATCACACCTCTACAGGTGTCTCTGTCATTGCCCATGCAAGTCCCCCACCGGAGTCACATACAGGACTCCATTCAGGGACTCCAAGAAGGCCGAATACTCCAAACTGCTGTTTGGTGCATACGCACAAACAACAGTTTTCCACCCCACCACCCCGAGGTGCAGGGAGGCGACCCTCTCATCTACTGGGGTAAACTCCAATGTAGAGGTGCTCAGCAGGGGACTCGTGAGTATCCCCGCACCCGCCTGGTGCCTCATACCTTGAGCAACTCCAGTGAAGACTAAGGTCCAACTCCTATTAAGGAGAGTGGTTCCGGAGCCTAGGCTGTGTGTGGAGGCGAGGCCCAGCAGATCTAACGAGTAACGCTCCACCTAATGCACAAGCTCTGGCTCCTTCCCCCCACAGCAAGGTGACATTCCACACCCTCAGAACTAGCCCCTGCCACCCAGGTCAACACAGCTCTCAGTTTCATAGCGACACACAAACCTCTCAACCACAGGTGATGGTTCCCAGAGAGGCAGTACAAAACAGTGCACATTGAATCGACTGTGCTATCAATAGTATGGGGACTGGTTCATCCAGGAGTCGGCAAGACCTCATTTATGACATTCTTTTGGCGATTAGAGATGTGGCAAGGAAAGGGGTTGAGATAATATCGATATGGGTTCCAGTGCATATAGGTTTCCCAACAAATGAGAAGGTGTATAGGTTAGCCAAAAAGCCGTGACAAAAATAAAAAAATAAACACAGATGGACATCTGTATCAATCTTTCCAAAGCAGACGGCAAGCGTATTGTCAGGAGGGAAATTAATTTACAATGGCAAGAATGCTGGGAGCAAGAGACTAAGGGTAGGCACTTATTTTCAATAGCTGAATAGAGTGACAGATTCAGTAAATAATTATGGAACAAAAGGGTGGAAAACAAAGGATGAAGTTACTATTGTTAGACTGAGAATTGGTCATATTTTTTTGAACAGTACTCTCTTCCGCCTAAGAAAGCATCAGGATGGACTATGTTTGGGATGTTTACAGCCAGAGACAGTGCAGCATGTTCTCATGTACTGTAATAAATACTCCAGAGAAAGGCAAGAGCTTCTCTCAGAATTTAGAAGAATAGGCCTCAAAGAAGTTTCTGTAAAAGTATTTTAGACATAAGGTCAAGTGTTGGCTTTTTAAATACTTGAAAAACACTGGACTCATTGAAAGGATTTAGCACTGCTATAACAGACTGATGCAGCAGGTGGCAGCAATGCAACAATAAGGATGGCGGGTGGATACGTTTGATTTATTGCACAATGGCATGTTTTGAGAAAGAGTGCATTTCCAAAATGCCACCAATAAATAAATGATAGTACTTAATTTACTCATCATCTGTGTGATCTTACTACTGCAATAACTGACTGATGCATAAAGTTTGCTGGCCCAGAATTGCTTAACATTATTAACGGCACCACACCAAAAACTATCAATGGATCACTTGATTAAGTTTAACTAGACCTGCACCTGCACACCTGTCAGCTTCAGCTAAGAAAGAAATGGTTCACCGCACACGTCAAAAATTCTTACAACACATCAGATAACCTTCCTGACTGATTGCAGGCTCTCTGATGGAACTCTGCTTTCATCGCAACAAATGAATGGACTACTTGCGGAGTGACATGAAGACATGAATCAGAGGTACAAAAAGGTTCACACAGTGGTGTGTTTACCAACACTGACCCGGAGTGTACATGATGCTCCCCCCCAAAAAAATACAAATTTACATGATTTATGAGTGTCTCATTTTGTAGGTCAGGACAGCCGGATTTATCCAGAAGAATCACACCTCTGCTCCATGTAATTTACCACACAGTATCATGCTATTTGTATTTCTTAATGACTCATGGAAATGAAGTACAAAAAATATTCAGTAACTTGGAAATGTTCATAAATTATTCAACCTGACTTGTCTAATGAAAACTGTCAATTAAATGATGATTTGCATCATGAATATCCTCACATGTCCAAATACCTACAGGCTCTGAAAATGGAGGGACCGTGCACACAAATGGCCATAATTCCTAAACAGTTGCTGCTTTTGTCTGAGGGAGCATTAGAAATAATGTCAGAGTTCAACTACATTTAGATCTGCTTGGAAGAAATACTAGTCCACTTCCAAACAGGAACATGTACAGCAGGATCTTTCGTTAATCATCTATTGCAGATTATATTTTAAATAATTAAAAAGGTGATATTTTTGGGTCCTGTACCATCTATTATTGTCTGGGATGTTCTTGACAAAAATCCAGCATCTATAATTAAATTGCCAATGCTGCCACTGACAAAGCACATGGCTGCTCTCACACCAACACCAATAAGACTAACAATTCCTGTCACTTTTTCAAACCGCATTATCAGACCAACAGCAACAGAAACAGACTCAAAATAAATGAGGCTGCCAAACACACTGCAAAATTAGCCCCAGTGCTAGGTTTACAGAGTCTGGAATCCAGGAAAGGATTTGATAATGTTTTAGAGAGTGAGAATTGGCTTGTAATTTAATTTGTACTGTCTGACAGCCAGTGTTACCATTCTGCCCAGGTCTAGTCCTTCCCCAGAGCCACACCAGAGAAAGACGAAGGAACGCAGGTCTGACATCTCGTCAATTTCCAGTTTCATGATCTAAAATATCAGAAAGAAAACAAGGGAAAGACATGATAATAAATATGGTGTCCCAAGGGTATAATTTATGCAAACACCATTCACTGAGCACTTTCAGTCTCTTTCTCCACAAATGTTCCTATCTGCACTGGTCATAAGTAATGAGGCTTCACAAGCAGCAAAGCATCCTTGATATGTCAC
Organism: Thalassophryne amazonica; assembly: GCF_902500255.1. NCBI lineage: Eukaryota > Metazoa > Chordata > Actinopteri > Batrachoidiformes > Batrachoididae > Thalassophryne > Thalassophryne amazonica. The sequence goes on from NC_047117.1 coordinate 37,301,581, forward strand.
CCCCTGCTGGTAAAGGGCTGACAAGGATACAACCACTAATCCATAGTTTTACTGAGCTTAAAGGAAGTGTGAGTTAATGTTGCACATGTGCAGGGCCGGACCACGGCATCATGAGTTAGGGTGGCAAGTTTGTTTTCCTCACTGCCTTATAAGTTGCCCAGCTATTAGTCAAGTACACCTATTACTGCTCAGTGAGCAGCAGGGGAGCATCGAGTGCCAATCCTAGCCGAGACTCGAACCAGCAACCTTCTGCCAGAGTGCTTAAATGATTCAAGCATAATTATAAGTTATGGGCAGTAACTTTCGAAACCATTAAACCAGGGTTCTAGCTAGAACCATTTTAGTGCCGGATAAATTATGTGATCGCGGCTCACGGCCATGAGCGCAGGGGCCCCCGGCGGGGGTCAAGGAGGCAGGGCCCCCTGAAGTTATAGGGTTTTATACCTCTAAAATGTTATTGGCAAACCCTATTTTAACCAATTTTTAGTGGTTTTAGATGCACTGAAAGCAAGAATAATAGACAAAAAAAGACATTTATGTTGTAATATTTGTAAAACCAAAGTTCTTTTAAAATGTTTCTGTCAAAGTCTAAGTTAATAAAATAAATAACGTTGAAAAGGTTACTGGAGCTGGTGCCCCCGCGACCCGATCCCGGATAAGCAGTTCAAGATGAGTGATGAGAGAGCATATCAGAATGAACTGAAGAAAGCAGCACCTAAGAAATGCAGCAAAATGTGGGCTTAAACCACTGGACTAACAAGATAACCCTCTGGGAAAAAACTCCTAATGTGTATCTATTTCTCTATATTGGACTCATAATTACTGGTGCAGTTCAAACAAGATACATGACCATACATACGTCATCCCAGGTCCAGAAGCGTTCAGTGTGGCTGATGCCTGATTCTCTGTAATATTCTTCTAGAGGAGGCTCAAGCAAAATGACATCAAACTTGCACTTCAAATCCCGCAGGTCAAAATGGTCAAGGTCAGCCTGGAGGTACCTAAAGGCAGACATGCACAACCTCAGTGGAGTTAATTTTAAAGTTACCCTCAAGTCTCCAAGCATCTCCCAGAATAACAGCACAGACAACCAGGTCCTACTTTAAAATTTACACAATCGTTTAACATACATGGGAGGTGTGTTGGTGCTGGAGATGAGTTCATCCTTCAGTCTGATCAGCTCCCGAAGTTTAGGGTATTCTTCAAAGCGATCAGCCAAACCTTAACCACAGAATACAAATGTGACCAGGTGAAACGGGGGGTTAAGGAAACAGCTCTTTTCACAACATGTTTTGATTTGAAGCTTTTGTTGTAGACTGTTTCCTGTTAAATGTGGTGTTGTCACTTTAAGAAACCCGGTGACGTAAGCCCTTGTGAGATCGCAGGAACGTATTTAACATGTGGATTCAGGTGGATCAGGAACTGGCTGAAGTGGGAGAAGAGGCTATGAATAAGAGCGCTGTGCCGAATTTGGTCCTTGTTGCGCACTCTGACGAGCAGAACGGCGCAAGTGGCCATAAAGCCAAGGGGTTAGCCTGTTTTTTTGTGATGCATGCTGATTGCTTTGCTAAGCTGTGCCCATTTTGCACATTCTGCCAGATGTGCAAGGCTGGCGTGCATGTAGGCTGCAAACAGGGGTCAAACACTGAGTGAACTTAACATTTCTTTTTGTCTATCTGAACTGTTGTGAATGACATTGCAGACGGATTGATGTATTTTGAATGCAACAAACAGGCAGTATTAAAGAATTATTAACTGAGCGTGAGGTTTGTACAGGAAAACAGACTGAGCAAGCTAGGTTAATAATTTGTTTATATATATATATATATATATATATACACACACATACACGAGGTCTGTTAGAAAACTATCCGACCTTTTTATTTTTTGCAAAAACTATATGGATTTGAATCATGTGCGCTTGTATCAGCCAAGCTTGAACCTTCGTGCGCATGCGTGACTTTTTTCACGCCTGTCAGTTGCATCATTCACCTGTGGGCAGGCTTTGAGTGAGCAGTGGTCCACCCCTCTCGTCGGATTTTCATTGTCAGGAAAATGGCTGAGCGACTGCCGCTTTGCTGCATGAAAATTTTTTCAGAAACTGTGTGAGACAGCCAGGTGGAAACCATTCGGAAAATTCAAATGGCTTTTGGTGAAGATTCTATGGAGATCACACAGATTAGGGAGTGGTACAACCGGTTTAAAGATGGCCCACAATGGTGCAGGGCGCGCTGCATTCCGAGCGGCGATCGACAGGCTGAAATGACTAGATCATTTCCAAACTGAATGCTGTGTTGATCTGGGACGTCATCTGACTACCAGAGAAATGGCACAAGAGGTGGACATCAGCCATTTTTCAGCAGATTCCACTGTTACAGGAGATTTAGTAATGAAAGACGTGCGGAGGCATTCGCGCATCGGGACGGAGCTACAAATGGCGGAGAACAAAAGCACCATTCAGAAGATTCAGACGGCTTTCTTCGGTGGGTTTTTAGTCGAGTGAGTATTCGAGAAATTGTGGAGAGCTTGGCATGTCACAACATGTCCTGTGAGACTTCCAACACGGACTTGCTTTTGTTCTCCGCCATTAGCGGCTCCGTCCCGACACGCGAATGCCTCTGTTTTGTAACAAGGTTCGGTCAGATCGGCACACAGAAATGATCACACAGACTGCATTTTGCTAGAACAAACAGGCGTATATTTATTCCCCACAAAAGTAGTTACATCAAACACAAGTGGTTGCAGCGCATAAAATATCTCTTTCTCTCTTACCGTGACGCCTTTAAGGTGGAGAGCCAACACCTTCGGCAGAGTGCGCTTGTCAACCGGCTGGGCGTTCGTACGTAACCCGCAGCAGACTCTATCGGAGCATGGCTCTGCCCCCTCTTTTCTAGTGTGTGTGCGAAGGGAGGGTGAGTGGCCATCTCAAACTCCCTGGCGCACATAATTCCTTTAATCAACAGGCATCTGAAAGTTATTTCCTCTTGCAAAAACATAATAACCCCAGCTCTTCACTCCCAGTTCAGAATGACCCCAGCATGCTTCACTCCCAGTCGTTAGTGGCTACAAAAACAAATTCGTGCAATTAGTGAGGGTTACTTTAAGACAGGGGCAAAACAACATAATCTTTTCTCCACACAGCCTCCGCACGTCTTTCATTACAAAATCTCCTGTAACAGTGGAATCTGCCGAAAAATGGCTGATGTCCACCTCTTGTGCCATTTATCTGGTAGTCAGACGACGTCCCGGATCAACACAGCATTCAGTTTGGAAATGATCTGGTCATTTCAGCCTGTCGATCGCCACTCGGAGCGCGGCACGCCCTGCGCCATTGTGGGCTGTCTTTAAACCGGCTGTACCATTCGTTAATCTCTGTGATGCCCATGCAATCTTCACCGAAAGCCATCTGAATTTTCCGAATGGTTTCCACCTGGCTGTCTCACACAGTTTCTGAAAAACGTTTCATGCAGCAAAGCGGCAGTCCCTCAGCCATTTCTTCACAATGAAAATCCGACGAGGTGGGTGGACCACTGCTCACTTAAAGCCTGCCCACAGGTGAATGACGCAACAGACAGGTGTGAAAAAACTCATGCATGCGCACGAAGGTTCAAGCTTGGCTATATATACGAGGTCTATTAGAAAAGAAACCGACAGTTTTATTTTTTTAAAAAACTATATGGATTTGAATCACGTGTGATTACATCAGCCAAGCTTGAACCCTCGTGCGCATGCGTGAGTTTTTTCACGCCTGTCGGTGACGTCATTCACCTGTGAGCACGCCTTGTGGAAGGAGTGGTCCAGCCCCCTCGTCGGATCTTCATTGTCTGAGAAGTTGCTGAGAGACTGGTGCTGTGCTTGATCAAAATTTTTTCAAGAACTGTGAGGCACATCCGAGTGGAGACCATTCGAGAAATTCAGCTGGTTTTCGGTGTAAATTTTAACGGCTGATGAGAGATTTTGGATTGTTTCTATCGCTGTAAGGACTTCCCATGGAGCGGGACGTCGCGCAGCGGTCCAAGGCGACGTCATCATCCTGTTTCAAGCTGAAAACCTCCAAATTTAAGCCTCTGTTGACCCAGGACGTCATGAGAGAACAGAGAACTTTCATAAGAGGTCGGAATCAGCAGTTTATCCGGACATTCCACTGTTAAAGGAGATTTTTTTAATGAAAGATGTGCAGACGGATTGGCGCGTCGGCTCGCAGCCAGCGCGGCATGCCCGCCACAGGAAAAACACCTCCGTGTTGATAACCATTTGTAAAATCCAGGCGGCTTTGGGTGGTTTTCAGTTGAGTGAGTATCAGAAATTGTTTAACAGCAGGGCATGTTCCAACTTGTCCTTAAGGCTTCCAACGGATTGGCGCGTCGGCTTAATCCGTCAGCATGTCTTTCATTAAAAAAAATTTCCTTTAACTGTGATCTGCTTTTTTTTCTACAAAATTAAACAACTGAATGACCATCCTCCGAGGCTGGCGATTCCATAATTATTGCCAGGGGTTGCGCGCACACGCGCACACACACACACACACACACACACACACACACACACACACACACACACACACACACACACACACACACACACACACCTTTCTGGTTTGTAACGAATCTGATATGTGTTGCGGACCGACTGTCATGGTAACAGTCTGATGTCTGATATGGGAAAATATCAGACTAAATATCAGCCAATCAGAGCGCACATAGCCATATAATAAAATGTGATATTCATGTTAGAACAAATGTAAGGTTTGACAGAGTTGTTTTATTATCTGTGTCCAGCAGAGGGCTACTATTGTTATCTGTCATCACCACTGCTGTTGCTGAAATTTTTTCTTTTTTGTATGTTTGCATTTTTAGCTATGAATTGACATGTCTAAAAATAAATTTTTAAGAAAATTTGACCTGATCACTTTGTCTGTCCTGAGGGGAGTTATTCCTCAAAGTTATATGATTAACGCTGCTTCATAATGATTGCAGTCTGAGATTTAAAAACCCACATGAAATAATGGTTCTGTCATGTCAGGTTTTTCTATTTATAACCGGCCACACAAAGGCTAAAATCTAACACAATCACACACATATACAGACAAACGTACCAACATCTCTGATGAAGTTTTGTGGTCTATGCCCTGTGTCAACAAAGTGCTGGCAGTAGTCATTGTGAGGGTTCAGACTCTGGGTACCCTGAAAATAAGAGGTAAAAAAAATGGAAGAAAGAAGAATTTAATCAATACAGAATTAATTATGGCGTGCAACTAAAGAGAAAGAAAAAAGAAACTGGAGTTAGGAATTCAACAGCATGTGCACAATTAGCTTAATTAAAGTGCTTGTTTTTGTCACCAGATTTGACACCAGAGAACTGAACGGCGTAATGAATGGTGCTGAATGGTGCTCTTCTAAATTTACAAGGTTAGATTTCTGTTACCTGTCTATCTTCTGTTAGTATTTAAGTGCGAAAGCTATGAATTTTAGCTCATTATTTTACTCGTGTTAATCATAGGAGTGTTTAGCCTTCTGTTAGCACTAAGCTTGCACTAGCTATTGCTACATGCTTAGGTTCTCTTGGTGCACAACACTTTACTTTAATCTTACATGATGTTGTCGGAGAGGGTGGCCCTCTTAAAGAGCTGTGTCCGTAAGTTAGAGCAGTATCTTAATTCACTGGAGTTAGATATCATAGGTATTCCAGATGAGCATAGTGTCAGGCCGGCTAGTGCATCCATTAGTATTAGTTTAGCTTGTTGGTTAAAAACGATGGCTTTCGGACTGTTGTTAGGCAGAAGAACTCCTGGTAAGACTTGGTGCCCAGTTATGGTACCTGGCTCACAGGCACCGCTGCCGATTGTGAACCTTAGCCGAGCCTATTGATAGCCCTCCTAGCGCACAGGTAACTTCTATCCCTATCTCCAGGCAAGAGCGCTGTGCATTAGTGACAGGGATTCTATTACCTGCAAAGTCAGATTACAGACGCCAGCCAATGATAAATGTATTCCTGGGGCCAGAGGGCCCAACATTGCCTCTCATCTTAGGGTGCTGACTATGCACAAGCGCAGCCAGACAAAGGAACACGACACTAGTTATACCCATATAGTTATTTATATCGGCTCCAACAATGTTAGGATGTGACAATCACAGGTCACCAAAATGGACATAGAGAGGATTTGGAACCTCGCCAGGAAGATGAGTCAGCATCAATTAATAGTCTGTGGTCCCCTCCTCTCTCTGGGAAATGACGAGGCAAACAGGCTGATATCTTTGCATAGGTGGCTGAGGGAGTTCTGCAGGCAGCAAGGCTTTAGTTCTATTGATAACTGGCCCTCTTTCTAGGGTTGCTGTGGCCTGCTGATGCTGGACAGCCTTCACTCTACTGGGGAAGGCACCGCCATCTTATCTGCAAACATTGAGTCCTACAGGGAGGGTAATATTAGGACTGTACAGCAGGCCAAGGAGCAGGTGATGAGAGAACCTGCAGGGTCTACCATAAATGTGAGTGACATCGTAGCTTATGTGCCAGGGAGAGAAATTTTCAAATTAAAACTGTGGCCCATTTCCGCAGATGTACCCATAAAAACTGTAGCAGGATATGCTATGCAAACCTGGCACCCTTTACTACACTAGATAGCACTAAAACTGAGGCCCACTGGCTGTTTCTGCAACGTTAAATATTCTGTGTCTGCTATCCCCAGTTTGTGTGGCACAGACAAACTCAAACCTATTCTAAGGCTTCCATCATATATGACTGTAGAACTGTAGACTGTGTGGAACACTGCCTAGATATGAACGGTTTATGTGAAACCTGGCTGAACCCTACCATTGTCCACCCCTTGAATGAAGCCTGCCCACTTGCATACACATTTAGTCACAAAGCAAGGCGGAGGTGTTGCTTTTATTCATAAATCTGGGTTTAGCTTACTGGCTGCTGGGGGTCTAAAATAGGACTGCAGCTATCGAATATTTTTGGAATCAAGTATTCTATTGATTAATCAGATAAAAAGTACTTTTGTGTTTTTAAACAATATCAATAGTGGCAGGGCTCTCCTTAAGCAATGGCACAATGTCACTGTGCGCCATTATGCACAATTTTAAGTTTAGAATGTTCACTCTCTCCGTTTTCCCAGGTAATTATTTTTTTCACATTGTTAAGAGTTTTGGAGCTTTGCCGAACCATAAACCCAGGCGGTCTGTGAATTCTTCAGTGTGCAGACAGGACATTTTTTTCTGTTATTGCACATTTCATTTGGACTTTTTATTACTTATTCAGTGTTTAGTGTATATTTATACATGCTGTACAGAGACTGCAGCTCAAATCTAAGTCATATTCCTTGTATTCTGTGGATACTTGGCACAATAACACAGCCTTTGAAGAACGACTGGGGAGTGCAGCGTTTCCACAAAAGCTGCACTGATAAATCAACTGTACAGCCTGTTGATAAAAACTCTTATCAAATCTGAATAAAGGCATTTTTTTTAATAGTTAAACATGATTCTCTTAAAGTAATATAAAGTATTCTCTTAAAGAGCAGCCAGTGCACCAAACTGTAAAAAAAAAAAAAAAAAAAAAAAAGAAGAAAACATACAAACACACCTTCACTTTAAATGCACAATAAGTCCATTTCAGATGATGAGCGCGGACCTTTTCTCTTAAAAGGCTTTATTTTACTCAGCATGCAGCTTTGTCAACTTGTAGCGTCACCTGCTACATTAATTAGCTCTTACATTAGTTATGCTCTATTTTCTTTTTCTGTTTTATTGTGGGAACGTTACAGCACCACATACAGGCCTGGCGTATATACTACAGTGTTAAACAAAGCCTCGAGGCAAAGAATTTGCCTCGAATATAACATATAAAATATTATAATATAATAAACATATTACTTTGTCACCGTATACAGGCCCCTGGGCCCATATTCTGAATTCTTAGATGAATTTAACCCTCTGGGGCCGACGCTGTCATATACGACGGCTAAGACCAAGCTTTACTAAATTATAAATAACTTTTGAATGATATGAGATAGAAACTTACTTTTTTTTTTTTGCTCAAAAGTTAACTCCGCAGACTTTCGAGCCAGCCATCGGCCATCTTCGTACTCCTCGTAGAAGCTGTGTGATGACGTGTGCAATGTGAGTGTCCAATCGGAATTGGTTCACCATCACATGGTTTTCCAAAATCCAATCGTAGGGCAGATTTACCTCACGTGAAAAGCCAAAGATCATTTTCAGGAGTGATATGTTACTAGTTGGCCCGTTTGAATAGCCCCCTGGGTGCTCCAATGAGTACATACTATTAGTACATACTCAGTGTGCCCTGCGCCATTACGCACAGCGATCAGTGAAAGCGGGAGCACACGGAGAGGCTCTGATGACAATCTTGCATGCTCAAACAAAGAGTGTGTAACTATCAGGATTGCGTCACTAGTTGCATGTGAATGTTACTGGATAACTCTGTTGTTTTCTCTGTGTAAAGCACTGTTTACCATATCAATGGAAAACAAAACGCATAGACCATTTTGTATATATTGTTCAAAATGTGCATTTGTGTTTACTGTTTGAACCTTTTTGTTGTACAGTCTTTCACACAATACCTCAAATTACCTTTATAAAGTGTCAAAACAGTTGTTTATTATAGTTTGTTGTGTGTTTTGAATAAATGTGTGTGGAAAATTTGCTTTATTTTTTCCTTGCCTATTTTTGATTGTAAACCTTTATTACACTTATAAAACAAAACAAAAACATATATATTCTGAAAGCACAAGTTGTCCTGAAAAAAGAGACATAAAACTTGATTGTGGGATGTAGGGAGAGCTGTTAACAGCAATAATAAAACATTTATGCCAGGCGAGTGAACTGTCCAAAAAATGCCCTCGGACCCCAGAGGGTTAATGAGTTATCTCTAATTAGGCAAGCCGTGCAGATAGCATTCTGATTGTCAATGCCTTCAACATTGATCTAAACAAGCCTTCTGACACCTTCTGCAAATCATTCAAATCCAGTTCAACTCACATTAGTGGAAACATCCTGGATTTGGTCCTAGCTAATGGTATTGCTGCCTCAAATATTGACATTGCGTCTGATGCATCGGTGGTTTCAAATCACAATTTACAGTCTCACTGCCTTGTCCACTGGGACGAGATGCTTATTTATCATCATGGTGATGCATTAACTCCTCAACCACAAATGACTCTGGAGCCAGACTGCCCGATATCTTAGTGTCACATTCGTAACATGATCATTCAGTTGACAGTCTTGTGGACAGATTAAACTCAGCACTCATGAGCACATTGGACATGATCCCCCGCCTACACTGAAACCACGCCACATTCAATGATCATCTACAGGGCCTCAAGCATATGTCTAGAGGTCTCGAGCAAAAATGGCATAGCTCTAGGGCTGCCATGACTAGTCATGACTATGTCGACTATTGAAACTATCGACAACTAATTTAGTAGTCGATGAGTCATTTGCTTTGAACCTTGAACCAATGAAGCAGTGCTTCGATCCGCTACTTTGTTGGATCTTTGCTTCGCCCCTCTTCAGAAGCGGCAACTCCGCTTCTTATCCCCTCTCAAAGCAATTAAAAGATGTCAATCGTGAGTCACTTTTGTGTGGATTAAAGTGACTAACTGGGACTCCTATCTTGTTGTGAGGGGAAAAAAAAAAAAGAAAAGAGAATTGTCCTCCATTCCGTTGCTCCAAACGCTGCGCCGCCAAGTCAAGTTAGAAAGATAGAGTCCCCTCGGAATTAATAACTTCAATGCAACTCGCCGTTTAAATCAAATGACACCTCTTTACAAACGTTGTAATACAAACAATAAACTGCAATCGATCAAAATGTTTTTTTTTTTTCCTCCCAAAATAAGATGTCCTGGCTGACGTGCAGCAGCCCAAGACTGTATGGCTGCAGACCTGCAGACTCCAGCAGCCAGCTGAGCTCAGCTCAGACATATGCAGTGACATCCATGCCGTTAATGTCCAAAAGGAAATGCTTTTGACAAAAACTACAGATTTTTGTCCAGAGATCAAGGATCGACCATGTAGAGCTTATTTATGTCCAGAGATAATAAAATGTTGCTGACATAGAAAACCTGTAAAGCCTACTTGTAGCACACAGAAAAGTCACAGGAGCTATCGATAAGGGAACAGATAAGGAATCGGACTGATAAGCGGAATAGATAATGGTATCAATATCAATAAAATGTGATAAGCTGCAATTTACATATGATCCAACTAGTTGACTAATCGCAAAAATAACCGATGACTATTCAACTATCAAAACGGTCGTTTGTGACAGCTCTACATAGCTCAAAACTGAAGGTGTTCCACCTTGCGTGGCGTGATGCTATTCTGGACTATAAGCATGTACTACTGGCTACAACACGAGTCTACTCCTCTGATTTGACAAACAAAAACAAGTACAATACAAAGTTCCTGTTCAACAGGGTGGCAACACTTATTCAGTCAGTCTCCATTTACTGCTCAGGATTTTTTAGATTACTTCAAAAAGAAAATATATAATAACATTAGGTCTAATATATCCCAGCATGCCTTAGTACCACCACTACACCCATTTACTGATGCGTGTGCCACTGCTGACACCTCACCTAGATTTACAGATATTATCTCAATGGGTGTGCTGACATAACTTGCAATTTCTCAACATGTCTTTTTGACCCTATACCAACAAAACTGCTTTGGACATGTGGCCTACTCTTGGGCCTACTGTATAGGAAATTATTATCCTGTCACTAACCTCAGGATCTGCTCCTAAATGCTTCAAATCTGGAGTGATTAAACCAATACTTAAGAAATCAAACCTTGACCCGGTCTTCTGAAAAATTATAGGCTGATATCAAACCTATCATTCTGTTCTAAAATCCTTGAAAAAGTGGTTTCGCAGCAGCTTGTGGGCCACCTTACTGAGAATAGCCTCTTTGAGCCACTGCAGTCTGCATTTAGAATGCACCATTCCACAGAGACAGTGCTTACTAAAGTGGTAGACGAACTCCTGCTCGCTATGGATTCAGACACCACCACCAGTTCTGCTACAAGGAGATCCTAGTTCTGCATTTGACACCGTGCATCATCATATACTACCTGAAAGGTAGGAGAATCAGTTTGAGATGACTGGGAATGTCCTTGTATGGTGGACATCCTACCTAACCAGTCACTCTCACTGTGTCTTGTACAGCATTGTCAGACAGTGGACTCATCTCTGTATTTGTTCTGTTAGACCTCAGTGCTGCTTTTGATACTGTTGACCATAAAATTTTATTACAGAGATTAGAGCATGCTATAGGTATTAAAGGCACTGCGCTGCAGTGGTTTGAATCATATTTATCTAATAGATTACAATTTGTTCATGTAAATGGGGAATCTTCTTCACAGAGTAAGGTTAATTATGGAGTTCCACAAGGTTCTGTGCTAGGACCAATTTTATTCACTTTATACATGCTTCCCTTAGGCAGTATTATTAGACAGCATTGCTTAAATTTTCATTTTTACGCAGATGATACCCAGCTTTATCTATCCATGAAGCCAGAGGACACACACCAATTAGCTAAACTGCAGGATTGTCTTACAGACATAAAGACATGGATGACCTCTAATTTCCTGCTTTTAACCTCAGATAAACCTGAAGTTATTGTACTTGGCCCCACAAATCTTAGAAACATGGTGTCTAACTGTTACCCCTGTTGACATTCATTCTACAAAGTTAAAAAAACAAAACATCATTAACGCTGATACCACTGCTTAGACCAGCAATTATGTTCAATATGGGTGAGAGCATATTTCACCCATATTGGCCTCTCTTCATTGGCTTCCTGTTAATTCTAGAATAGAATTTAAAATTCTTCTTCTTACTTATAAGGTTTTGAATAATCAGGTCCCATCTTATCTTAGGGACCTCATAGTACCATATCACCCCAATAGAGCGCTTCGTTCTCAGACTGCAGGCTTACTTGCAGTTCCTAGGGTTTGTAAGAGTAGAATGGGAGGCAGAGCCTTCAGCTTTCAGGCTCCTCTCCTCTGGAACCAGCTCCCAATTCGGATCAGGGAGACAGACACCCTCTCTACTTTTAAGATTAGGCTTAAAACTTTCCTTTTTGCTAAAGCTTATAGTTAGGGCTGGATCAGGTGACCCTGAACCATCCCTTAGTTATGCTGCTATAGACTTAGACTGCTGGGGGGTTCCCATGATGCACTGTGTGTTTCTTTCGCTTTTTGCTCTGTATGCACCACTCTGCATTTAATCATTAGTGATTGATCTCTGCTCCCCTCCACAGCATGTCTTTTTCCTGATTCTCTCCCTCAGCCCCAACCAGTCCCAGCAGAAGACTGCCCCTCCCTGAGCCTGGTTCTGCTGGAGGTTTCTTCCTGTTAAAAGGGAGTTTTTCCTTCCCACTGTCGCCAAGTGCTTGCTCACAGGGGGTCGTTTTGACCGTTGGGGTTTTTCCGTAATTATTGTATGGCTTTGCCTTGCAATATAAAGCGCCTTGGGGCAACTGTTTGTTGTGATTTGGCGCTATATAAATAAAATTGATTTGATTTTATTGTCAGCTCAAACCTGTCTGTGAGGTGTGATTTTACAGTTCTGCTATGAAGTTGTAAAATTATTCATGGATTAGCACCTCCCTACCTAGCTGACCCAATTACACCCTATATAACAGACTGTGCTCTGTGTTCCCACAGCACAGGACTACTTTGTGTCCCTAAGGTTAAGAAATGTCAGCAGACCACAGAGCCTTCTCCTATTGTGCGCCTGCCTTGTGGCATGTTGTCCTTGCAAAGATAAAACGGTCATATTCCATAGAGACATTCATGTCCAGACTAAAGACGCACCTATTCCCCCCCTCTTGTACAGCTAGCATACCAGTATAGTATGGAACTATGGCCCCTTTCGTATAGCTAGCATACTGACATAGTATGTTACTATGTTTTTTACCTTTTAAATTAATTTTATTAGGAAACGGAGTGGGTCATGGCCTCAACTTTATCTAAAGTCTGGGTCTTTTAGTGAAGCTTAGGGCTAACGGCCGGCGATCACCTTAGTATTTCTTCTGTTTTTCTTGTTGCTTAATGCTGACAAATTATATTGTACAACCCCAATGTTGTACAATATAACAATGTTGATGTTATTTTTCAAAGTTATTAGGCTGCAGCTAGATGTTTTATTTATTTTTAAGTAAGTTACCTCTTGTTTTATTCTTATTTAAAAAAAACATGGGGAGTCAAAACAGTTTGTATTATTCTGTTCAGTTTATATCAAAGTTTGCCTGCACATGCCCAGGTATTTTTTTCCTTCTTTATAAGAGTTTGGTGTTGACATTCATTCTAGTAAGTCCCTTCGGCTGCGCCCTTGTTTTGCACTCGGGGTCGCCACAGCAAATCCAAGGTGGATCTGCATGTTGAATTGGCACAGGTTTTATGCCGGATGTCCTTCCTGACGCAACTCCACATTACATGGGGAAATGTGGCAGGGGTGGGATTTGAACTCGGAGCCTTCTGAACTGAAACCAAGCGCATTAACCACTTGGCCACCACCCCTGTTGACATTCATTCTACAAAGTTAAAAAAACAAAACATCATTAACGCTGATACCACTGCTTAGACCAGCAATTATGTTCAATATGGGTGAGAGCATATCTCACCCATATTGGCCTCTCTTCATTGGCTTCCTGTTAATTCTAGAATAGAATTTAAAATTCTTCTTCTTACTTATAAGGTTTTGAATAATCAGGTCCCATCTTATCTTAGGGACCTCATAGTACCATACCACCCCAATAGAGCGCTTCGCTCTCAGACTGCAGGCTTACTTGTAGTTCTTAGGGTTTGTAAGAGTAGAATGGGAGGCAGAGCCTTCAGCTTTCAGGCTCCTCTCCTGTGGAACCAGCTCCCAATTCAGATCAGGGAGACAGACACCCTCTCTACTTTTAAGATTAGGCTTAAAACTTTCCTTTTTGCTAAAGCTTATAGTTAGGGCTGGACCAGGTGACCCTGAACCATCCCTTAGTTATGCTGCTATAGACTTAGACTGCTGGGGGGTTCCCATGATGCACGGAGTGTTTCTTTCTCTTTTTGCTCTGTATGCACCACTCTGCATTTAATCATT